>NC_133126.1:1725983-2403483 GCF_048418815.1 Hemitrygon akajei | reverse complement strand
ATCCCTGGATGTTGAGCTCCCATCCTTGGTCACCCTGGAGCCATGTCTCTGTGATCCCAACTATATCATATTCATTAATAACTATCTGCACATTCAATTCATCCACCTTGTTACGAATGCTCCTCGCATTGACACACAAAGCCTTCAGGCTTGTTTTTACAACACTCTTAGCCTTATACAATTATGTTGAAAAGTGGTTCTTTTTGCTTTTTGCCCTGGATTTGCCTGCCTGCCTGCCACTTTTACTTTTCACCTTACTACTTTTTGCTTCTGCCCTCATTTTACACCCCTCTATCTCTCTGCACTTGTTCCCATCCCCCTGCCACATTAGTTTAAAGCCTCCTGAACAGCAGTAGCAAATGCTCCCCCTAGGACATTGGTTCCAGTCCAGCCCGGGTGCAGACCGTCCTGTTTATACCGGTCCCACCTCCCCCAGAACTGGTTCCAATGCCCCAGAAATTTGAATCCCTCCCCCTTGCACCATTTTTCAAGCCACGTATTCATCTGAAATATCCTCCTGTTTTTACTCTGACCCTTGCACCCGGGAGTCCTGTCTGCGGCCACAGAAGCTCCTCTCTATTCCCCTTACGTGGAATCCCCTACCACAACAGCTCGCTACTCTTTTTCTTGCCCTAATGCGCAGCAGAGCCACCCACTGTGCCATGATCCTGGCTACTGCTGCCTTCACCTGATGAGCCATCTCCCCCGGCAGACTCTGAAGCGGTATATCTGTTTTGCAGGAAGATGACTGCAGGAGACTCCTGTACTATCTTCCTGCTACTTCTCTTCCTGTTGGTCACCCATTCCCTGTCTTTCCTTAGATCCTTAAACTGTGGTGTGACCAACTCACTAAATGTGTTATCCACATAATGCCTAACTCCTTTGGCACTTAAATCAGCCATACATCAGTTTGTTTTGCACTCCTGGGCCTGGGCACCATTCCTTCAGTCCAGCCCCAAGTTCGCTCAGGTAGAACCTACTGCGAGTTGCTTGTTGGTAGAAAAACTGAAGGAGCTCAACTTGTTTTCAGACGATGCTCCTGCCTGCATCAGAAACAGTGTGAATGTGTGCAGTGTGACACCTGTCCATTTCAGAATCAGTGTGTCAAGGTGTGCAGCGTGATCACCTGTCCATTTCAGAATCAGTGTGTCAAGGTGTGCAGCGTGATCACCTGTCCATTTCAGAATCAGTGTCAAGGTGTGCAGTGTGACACCTGTCCATTTCAGAATCAGTGTGTCAAGGTGTGCAGTGTGACACCTGTCCATTTCAGAATCAGTGTGTCAAGGTGTGCAGTGTGACACCTGTCCATTTCAGAATCAGTGTCAAGGTGTGCAGTGTGACACCTGTCCATTTCAGAATCAGTGTGTCAAGGTGTGCAGTGTGACACCTGTCCATTTCAGAATCAGTGTCAAGGTGTGCAGTGTGACACCTGTCCATTTCAGAATCAGTGTGTCAAGGTGTGCAGTGTGACACCTGTCCATTTCAGAATCAGTGTGTCAAGGTGTGCAGTGTGACACCTGTCCATTTCAGAATCAGTGTCAAGGTGTGCAGTGTGACACCTGTCCATTTCAGAATCAGTGTGTCAAGGTGTGCAGTGTGACAGTGACTGATCACCTGTCCATTTCAGAATCAGTGTCAAGGTGTGCAGTGTGACAGTGACTGATCACCTGTCCATTTCAGAATCAGTGTGTCAAGGTGTGCAGTGTGACAGTGACTGATCACCTGTCCATTTCAGAATCAGTGTGTCAAGGTGTGCAGTGTGACACCTGTCCATTTCAGAATCAGTGTGTCAAGGTGTGCAGTGTGACACCTGTCCATTTCAGAATCAGTGTCAAGGTGTGCAGTGTGACAGTGACTGATCACCTGTCCATTTCAGAATCAGTGTGTCAAGGTGTGCAGTGTGACAGTGACTGATCACCTGTCCATTTCAGAATCAGTGTGTCAAGGTGTGCAGTGTGACAGTAAGTGATCACCTGTCCATTTCAGAATCAGTGTCAATGTGTGCAGTGTGACACCTGTCCATTTCAGAATCAGTGTCAAGGTGCACAGTGTGACAGTGACTGATCACCTGTCCATTTCAGAATCAGTGTGTCAAGGTGTGCAGTGTGACAGTAAGTGATCACCTGTCCATTTCAGAATCAGTGTCAAGGTGCACAGTGTGACAGTGACTGATCACCTGTCCATTTCAGAATCAGTGTGTCAAGGTGTGCAGTGTGACAGTAAGTGATCACCTGTCCATTTCAGAATCAGTGTCAATGTGTGCAGTGTGACACCTGTCCATTTCAGAATCAGTGTGTCAAGGTGTGCAGTGTGACAGTAAGTGATCACCTGTCCATTTCAGAATCAGTGTCAAGGTGTGACAGTGACTGATCACCTGTCCATTTCAGAATCAGTGTCAAGGTGTGCAGTGTGACACCTGTCCATTTCAGAATCAGTGTCAAGGTGTGACAGTGACTGATCACCTGTCCATTTCAGAATCAGTGTCAAGGTGTGCAGTGTGACACCTGTCCATTTCAGAATCAGTGTCAAGGTGTGACAGTGACTGATCACCTGTCCATTTCAGAATCAGTGTCAAGGTGTGCAGTGTGACACCTGTCCATTTCAGAATCAGTGTCAAGGTGTGACAGTGACTGATCACCTGTCCATTTCAGAATCAGTGTGTCAAGGTGTGCAGTGTGACAGTAAGTGATCACCTGTCCATTTCAGAATCAGTGTGTCAAGGTGTGCAGTGTGACAGTGACTGATCACCTGTCCATTTCAGAATCAGTGTGTCAAGGTGTGCAGTGTGACACCTGTCCATTTCAGAATCAGTGTCAAGGTGTGCAGTGTGACAGTAAGTGATCACCTGTCCATTTCAGAATCAGTGTCAAGGTGTGCAGTGTGACACCTGTCCATTTCAGAATCAGTGTGTCAAGGTGTGCAGTGTGATCACCTGTCCATTTCAGAATCAGTGTCAAGGTGTGCAGTGTGACACCTGTCCATTTCAGAATCAGTGTCAAGGTGTGCAGTGTGACACCTGTCCATTTCAGAATCAGTGTGTCAAGGTGTGCAGCGTGACACCTGTCCATTTCAGAATCAGTGTGTCAAGGTGTGCAGCGTGATCACCTGTCCATTTCAGAATCAGTGTGTCAAGGTGTGCAGTGTGACACCTGTCCATTTCAGAATCAGTGTGTCAAGGTGTGCAGCGTGATCACCTGTCCATTTCAGAATCAGTGTCAATGTGTGCAGTGTGACACCTGTCCATTTCAGAATCAGTGTGTCAAGGTGTGCAGTGTGACAGTAAGTGATCACCTGTCCATTTCAGAATCAGTGTCAATGTGTGCAGTGTGACACCTGTCCATTTCAGAATCAGTGTCAATGTGTGCAGTGTGACACCTGTCCATTTCAGAATCAGTGTGTCAAGGTGTGCAGTGTGACACCTGTCCATTTCAGAATCAGTGTCAATGTGTGCAGTGTGACACCTGTCCATTTCAGAATCAGTGTGTCAAGGTGTGCAGCGTGATCACCTGTCCATTTCAGAATCAGTGTCAATGTGTGCAGCGTGATCACCTGTCCATTTCAGAATCAGTGTCAATGTGTGCAGTGTGACACCTGTCCATTTCAGAATCAGTGTGTCAAGGTGTGCAGCGTGATCACCTGTCCATTTCAGAATCAGTGTCAATGTGTGCAGTGTGACACCTGTCCATTTCAGAATCAGTGTGTCAAGGTGTGCAGCGTGATCACCTGTCCATTTCAGAATCAATGTCAATGTGTGCAGTGTGACACCTGTCCATTTCAGAATCAGTGTGTCAAGGTGTGCAGTGTGACACCTGTCCATTTCAGAATCAGTGTGTCAAGGTGTGCAGTGTGACACCTGTCCATTTCAGAATCAGTGTGTCAAGGTGTGCAGTGTGACACCTGTCCATTTCAGAATCAGTGTCAAGGTGTGCAGTGTGACACCTGTCCATTTCAGAATCAGTGTGTCAAGGTGTGCAGTGTGACAGTGACTGATCACCTGTCCATTTCAGAATCAGTGTCAAGGTGTGCAGTGTGACACCTGTCCATTTCAGAATCAGTGTGTCAAGGTGTGCAGTGTGACACCTGTCCATTTCAGAATCAGTGTCAAGGTGTGCAGTGTGACACCTGTCCATTTCAGAATCAGTGTCAAGGTGTGCAGTGTGACACCTGTCCATTTCAGAATCAGTGTGTCAAGGTGTGCAGTGTGACACCTGTCCATTTCAGAATCAGTGTGTCAAGGTGTGCAGTGTGACACCTGTCCATTTCAGAATCAGTGTCAAGGTGTGCAGTGTGACAGTAAGTGATCACCTGTCCATTTCAGAATCAGTGTCAAGGTGTGCAGTGTGACACCTGTCCATTTCAGAATCAGTGTCAAGGTGTGCAGTGTGACACCTGTCCATTTCAGAATCAGTGTGTCAAGGTGTGCAGTGTGACACCTGTCCATTTCAGAATCAGTGTGTCAAGGTGTGCAGCGTGATCACCTGTCCATTTCAGAATCAGTGTCAATGTGTGCAGTGTGACACCTGTCCATTTCAGAATCAGTGTGTCAAGGTGTGCAGCGTGATCACCTGTCCATTTCAGAATCAATGTCAATGTGTGCAGTGTGACACCTGTCCATTTCAGAATCAGTGTGTCAAGGTGTGCAGTGTGACACCTGTCCATTTCAGAATCAGTGTGTCAAGGTGTGCAGCGTGATCACCTGTCCATTTCAGAATCAATGTCAATGTGTGCAGTGTGACACCTGTCCATTTCAGAATCAGTGTGTCAAGGTGTGCAGCGTGATCACCTGTCCATTTCAGAATCAATGTCAATGTGTGCAGTGTGACACCTGTCCATTTCAGAATCAGTGTGTCAAGGTGTGCAGTGTGACACCTGTCCATTTCAGAATCAGTGTCAAGGTGTGCAGTGTGACACCTGTCCATTTCAGAATCAGTGTGTCAAGGTGTGCAGTGTGACACCTGTCCATTTCAGAATCAGTGTGTCAAGGTGTGCAGTGTGACACCTGTCCATTTCAGAATCAGTGTCAAGGTGTGCAGTGTGACACCTGTCCATTTCAGAATCAGTGTGTCAAGGTGTGCAGTGTGACACCTGTCCATTTCAGAATCAGTGTCAAGGTGTGCAGTGTGACACCTGTCCATTTCAGAATCAGTGTGTCAAGGTGTGCAGTGTGACACCTGTCCATTTCAGAATCAGTGTCAAGGTGTGCAGTGTGACACCTGTCCATTTCAGAATCAGTGTGTCAAGGTGTGCAGTGTGACACCTGTCCATTTCAGAATCAGTGTCAAGGTGTGCAGTGTGACACCTGTCCATTTCAGAATCAGTGTCAAGGTGTGCAGTGTGACACCTGTCCATTTCAGAATCAGTGTGTCAAGGTGTGCAGTGTGACAGTGACTGATCACCTGTCCATTTCAGAATCAGTGTCAAGGTGTGCAGTGTGACAGTGACTGATCACCTGTCCATTTCAGAATCAGTGTGTCAAGGTGTGCAGTGTGACAGTGACTGATCACCTGTCCATTTCAGAATCAGTGTGTCAAGGTGTGCAGTGTGACACCTGTCCATTTCAGAATCAGTGTGTCAAGGTGTGCAGCGTGATCACCTGTCCATTTCAGAATCAATGTCAATGTGTGCAGTGTGACACCTGTCCATTTCAGAATCAGTGTGTCAAGGTGTGCAGTGTGACACCTGTCCATTTCAGAATCAGTGTCAAGGTGTGCAGTGTGACACCTGTCCATTTCAGAATCAGTGTCAAGGTGTGCAGTGTGACACCTGTCCATTTCAGAATCAGTGTCAAGGTGTGCAGTGTGACACCTGTCCATTTCAGAATCAGTGTCAAGGTGTGCAGTGTGACACCTGTCCATTTCAGAATCAGTGTCAAGGTGTGCAGTGTGACACCTGTCCATTTCAGAATCAGTGTGTCAAGGTGTGCAGTGTGACACCTGTCCATTTCAGAATCAGTGTGTCAAGGTGTGCAGTGTGACACCTGTCCATTTCAGAATCAGTGTGTCAAGGTGTGCAGTGTGACACCTGTCCATTTCAGAATCAGTGTGTCAAGGTGTGCAGTGTGACACCTGTCCATTTCAGAATCAGTGTGTCAAGGTGTGCAGTGTGACAGTGACTGATCACCTGTCCATTTCAGAATCAGTGTGTCAAGGTGTGCAGTGTGACACCTGTCCATTTCAGAATCAGTGTCAAGGTGTGCAGTGTGACACCTGTCCATTTCAGAATCAGTGTCAAGGTGTGCAGTGTGACACCTGTCCATTTCAGAATCAGTGTCAAGGTGTGCAGTGTGACACCTGTCCATTTCAGAATCAGTGCGTCAAGGTGTGCAGTGTGACACCTGTCCATTTCAGAATCAGTGTGTCAAGGTGTGCAGTGTGACACCTGTCCATTTCAGAATCAGTGTGTCAAGGTGTGCAGTGTGACTGATCACCTGTCCATTTCAGAATCAGTGTCAAGGTGTGCAGTGTGACACCTGTCCATTTCAGAATCAGTGTGTCAAGGTGTGCAGTGTGACACCTGTCCATTTCAGAATCAGTGTGTCAAGGTGTGCAGTGTGACACCTGTCCATTTCAGAATCAGTGTGTCAAGGTGTGCAGTGTGACACCTGTCCATTTCAGAATCAGTGTCAAGGTGTGCAGTGTGACACCTGTCCATTTCAGAATCAGTGTGTCAAGGTGTGCAGTGTGACACCTGTCCATTTCAGAATCAGTGTGTCAAGGTGTGCAGTGTGACACCTGTCCATTTCAGAATCAGTGTCAAGGTGTGCAGTGTGACACCTGTCCATTTCAGAATCAGTGTGTCAAGGTGTGCAGTGTGACACCTGTCCATTTCAGAATCAGTGTGTCAAGGTGTGCAGTGTGACACCTGTCCATTTCAGAATCAGTGTCAAGGTGTGCAGTGTGACAGTAAGTGATCACCTGTCCATTTCAGAATCAGTGTCAAGGTGTGCAGTGTGACACCTGTCCATTTCAGAATCAGTGTCAAGGTGCACAGTGTGACAGTGACTGATCACCTGTCCATTTCAGAATCAGTGTGTCAAGGTGTGCAGTGTGACAGTGACTGATCACCTGTCCATTTCAGAATCAGTGTGTCAAGGTGTGCAGTGTGACACCTGTCCATTTCAGAATCAGTGTGTCAAGGTGTGCAGTGTGACAGTAAGTGATCACCTGTCCATTTCAGAATCAATGTCAAGGTGCACAGTGTGACAGTGACTGATCACCTGTCCATTTCAGAATCAGTGTGTCAAGGTGTGCAGTGTGACAGCGACTGATCACCTTTTCTCTTTTGATCGTAAGACCCTGTGGACATTGTTACTGTGGAATGCTGCAAGTGAGATTCGCTGGTTCATTGGCAGATGGGCTGGGTGCGGTGTGGCCTCAGTCTTACGAGGACTAGACCGAAGAGCTGTAGTGTCGTCAATTTACAGTCACGCAGGAGGAAGGCATCGGATTTGCTGTGCTCCATCAGATTGCCGGTGGGAGGTGCGGCACAGCTTCAAGGCTAGAGCTGCTGCTGGTCCACGTTCACTCAGCAGATGACAAGCCTCGTTGTCTTTGATTGCAGACTGCCGCAACATTCATGGACTCAGAGACATGGACTATATTTTTTTGTGTGATTGTATGTTACTGATATCTTATACAGTATGTGCTTGCTATCTTATAGGTGCCTATTGTACCTTGTGCTGTGTGTGACTGTTGATACTGTGTTTTGCTCCTTGAAGCTGGAGTAATGCTGTCTCGTTTGGCTGTATTCATGGGTGTTCATGTGTGGTTGAATGACAATAAGCTTGAATACAATCAATCTATGTACAGTGCCTATAAAAAGTATTCAACCCCACCCCCAAAAAAGTTTTCATGTTTTATTGTTTAACACCATTGAATCGCAGTGGATCTAATTTGTTATTTTTTGATATTGATCAACAGAAAAAGACTTCCATGTCAAAATAAAAGCAGGTTTCTATGATGTGATCTAAATTAATTACAAATATAAAACACAAAATTATTGATGGCATAAGTATTCACCCCTTTTAATATGTCATCACTGGTCCAGCCAATTGGTTTTAGGAGTCACATAATTAGTTAAATGGAGACCTGTTTTGGAGACCTGTGTGCAGTCAAGGTGTTTCAATTGATTGTAATAAAAATACACCTGTTTGTGGAAGGTCCAACTACTGGTGAGTCAGTATCCTGGCAAAAACTACACCGTGAAGACAAAAGAACACTCCAGGCAACTCCGTGAAAAGATTATTGAAAAGCACAAGTCAGGAGATGGATACAAGAAAATTTCCAAGTCACTGAATATCCCTTGGAGTACAGTTAAGTCAATCATCAAGAAATGGTTAGAATATGGCACAGCTGTAAATCTGACTGGAGCTGACTTGTCCTCAAAAACTGAATGACCGTGCAAGAAGGGGACTAGTGAGGGAGGCCACCAAGAGACCTATGACAACCCTAGACGAATTACAAGCTTCAGTGGCTGAGACGGGAGAGAATGCGCGTAGAACAACTGTTGCCCGGGTGCTTCACCAATCGCAGCTTTATGGAAGAGTGGCAAAGGAAAAGCCACTGTTGGGAAAAAAACACATGAAATCTCGGCTAGAGTTTGTCAGAAGGCATGTGGGAGACTCCGAAGTCAACTGGAGGAAGGTTCTATGGTCTGATGAAACCAAATTGAGCTTTTTGGCCATCAGACTAAACGCAATGTTTGGTGTAAGCCAAACACTACACACCATCCCTGCCGTGAAGAAGGTTCTATGGTCTGATGAAACCAAAATTAAGCCAAACACCACACATCATCAAAAACACACCATCCCTACCGTGAAGCATGGTGGTGGCTGCATCATGCTGTGGGGATGGTTCACTGCACCAGGGTCTGGGAGGCTTGTGAAGGTAGAAGGTAAAATGAATGCAGCAAAATACAGGGAATCCTGGAGGAAAACCTGATCGAGTTTGTAAGAGAACTGCGACTTGGGAGAGGATTTATTTTCCAGCAAGACAGTGATCCCAAACATAAAGCCAAAACTACACAGGAATGGCTTAAAAACAACTAAGTTAATGTCTTGGTGTGGCCAAATCTGAGTCCAGACCTCAATCCAATTGAGAATTTGGGCTGGACTTGAAAAAGGCTGTTCACTCTAAAAAAGGCACAAATGCCACCCAGCTGGAAGGAAGTGATAATCTCAGCTAAACCGAAAGAAGGCAAGGATAAAATGGAATGTGGGTCATTTAGACGAATATCCGTTCCTAATGTAGATTATAGATTAGTTACCTCCATCATGGTCAAACAATTAGAAGAGTTTCTACCCATACTGATGTGCGTGTGTGTAGGCCTCTGTTAGTCTCGATAGACCATGGATTTGCACCTTGGAAAGTTTCCAGGGCACAAGCCTGGGCAAGGTTTTTTTTAATGGAAGACCGGCAGTTGCCCAAGCTGCAAGTCTCCCCTCTCCACGCCACCGATGTTGTCCAAGGGAAGGGCATTAGGACCCATACTGATACATAACGATCAGACAGTTTTTATACAACAACGCCAAACACAAGACAATATACGAAGGACACTTCACATTATGGATCATATACAAAAAAAATAAAATCGAAGCAATAGTGATAAGTGTGGACACTGAAAAGGCATTTGATTTGGTTAATTGGAATTTTCTTTACAGAGTTTTACATAGATTTGGTTTCCATGACACAATTATTAAAACTATACAGGCACTATATGACAACCCGACTGCTAGGATTAAAATCAATGGATATTTATCAAATAGTCTTACCCTAGAAAGGGGCATGAGACAGGGTTGTGCATGGTCACTGCTACTCTTCACATTATAACTGGAACCATTAGCTCAAAACATCAGGCAAAAGGAAGATATCGGGGAATTACTATTAAAGGGACAGAGCATAAATTGGCTTGTTACGCGGATAACATTTTGATCTATCTAGGGCAACCTACATACTCTTTACCTAAATTGATGCAATCCTTTGAACAATATGGTCAATTATCAGGATACAAAATCAACATAGATAAAACCCAATTACTTTCATATAACTATAGCCCACCAAGAGAAATTGAAAGTAGATATCCCTGGGCATGGCAAACAGTCTTTTAAATATTTGGGCATCATTATGCCAAAAGATTTGGCAAAATTATCAGAATGCAATTATCGGCCTATATATTAAAAATTAAGTAAGATATAACAAGATGGAACCCAATTCCTTTTTTTAGTTTCAGTTCAAGGATTGAATCTATTAAAGTGAATATACTGCCCAGACTCTTTCAAACCCTACCAATAGAGATTAATCAAAATCAATTCAATGAATGGAACAAGATGTTATCAAGGTATATTTGGCAGGGTAAAAGGCTTAGAGTTCATCTCAAAACTTTGCAATTAGCAAAGGAAAAGGGGGGATGAGGCCTACCTGCTCTTAGAGATTATTATTTTGCAGCACAGTTGAGAGCTGTGATATGTTGTTGCAACCCATCATATGACACTCAATGGAAAAACATCGAGGAGTGGGTACTTTCCATCTCCATACAGGCAATTCTGGCTGATAATAACCGACAAAGGTACATAAATACTATTGATAACCCATGGGTGAAATGGACTCTTAAAATATGGAAAACTGTTATAAAAGAATATAATCTAGAGGGAGATATTGCAATTCTTAAATGGTGTGCATATGATTCTGATTTTACGCCGAATAAACTGGATGCTAGATTTAAGGACTGGACAGCTAAAGGAATAACAGTTCTTTGCAACATAATGAAAGAATATGTTCAGTTCAGTTTTGAAATGCTTAAAGAGAAACACTTACTAGAAAAACAAGACTTTTATCGGTATTTACTAATGCGACAATATGTTAAAAGGACGGTTAAAAATGTAACCAAGTCAAGTACATGTTTGATAGAGTTATTTAGAAAAGCATTTAATTCAGATAACGGTAGTAGAAACATTTCAAGCATGTATAAGGGTTTGTCAAATCTTAAAACACATTCGACTTCGTACATTAAAACAAAATGGGAGAAGGAAAGAGGGATAATTATATCTGAGGAAGAATGGACAATAATATGGAGGTATCAATGGAAGTGTACCAGTTCACAGAAATGGAGGGAGTTTAGATGGAAAAATTTGATAAGATATTTTATTACACCCTCTCAGAAATCTCATTGTGTTAGTAACCTCCCTATTTGCTGGAGAAGTTGTAGAAATCAAAATGCAAACCATTATCATATTTTTTGAGACTGCCCTGTTATCAAAGACTATTGGAGGGGGATACACAATGCCTTATTAGACATCTTTAAATGTGAAATACCATTAGAGAGTAAGACCATATATATCTCAAGAATGGTTGAAAAGAGATAAATATTTAATGAATATACTGTTAGTGGCTGGTAAAAAGACTCTTACTAGGAAATGGTTATCACAGAAGAGCCCAACCGTAAATGCATGGATGGAAATTACAATGGACATTTACAAAATGGAGAAGATAACAGCATCTGTTAATCATAAGTTGGAACAATTTGATTCATACTGGGAAAAATGGTTTAACTACATAATGCCACATAGGTCTGATTTTATTCTCACAAATCAATGAATCTGTTGTTAAAAAAAGATCACTCCCTACTTGTACTTAGCTCTTTCCTTTCACTTGATCTTTCTTTCCTCTCTTCTCTATAAGTATATATCTCAGATAAATATTATGTGGAGATTTGTGACATATATAGACTATATGATATATATGTACACTATCTGAAATACATCTTATGGAAATGTTTGTTTGATGATGAACTTCAATAAAAAATAGATTACAAAAAAAAGAAAAGGGCTGGTCATTCACAATCCCCATGCAATCTGGCAGAGCTTGAGCAGTTTTGTAAAGAAGAATGGGGAAAATTGCAGTGTCCAGATGTGCACAGCTGATAGAGACCTATCCACACAGACTCAAGGCTGTAATTGCTGCCAAAGGTGCATCTACTAAAGGGGTAAGAAATGATGCAATCAATTATTTTGAGTTTAATAATTGTAATAGTAATTTGTAGAAATCTTTTTCCACTTTGACACAAAGGAGTATTTTCTGTTGAACAGTATCAAAAACAGCCAAATTAAATCCACTGTGATCCATGTTGTAAAATAAAACATGAAAGCGTCCAAGTGGGAGTTGAATACTTTTAGGGGCTCCGTATATAAACTATCTTAAGTATTTGTATTTATTGTGCTTTTTAAATTACTCCGTTCTTTATCTTACTGTGTTTTCTTGCACTGCATTGGATTCGAAGTAACAATTATATTTTTCTTCTTACATCTATGTGCAGGAAATGACATAAGACATTCTCAAATGTGAGTATATACTTTATAACTGCGCAGTTTATCCCACTGTAGAAAAAAACAGTATATACAACATTAAGTGAAAATAATCTTTTCTCTGAGTAATGGATGTACGTTTTTTGTTAAAGAATAAACACAATCTTATTGGCTGCACAAATCTCACATGACTTTCAAAATGAAATAATCTTAATTTAAAATGTTTTGCACACACTGTACGTTTCCTTTTGCACTAATATTATGAACTAAATAAGCATCAACTAAAATTTTAAAAGTTGACGAAATCAATAACTTTCAAAAAGTTATTACATCTATTATTTATATATGGGATAGCAAAAAAGTGATTGAAAGTTAATCCAAGCCTGAGTTAGGTGCTTGATGATAATATTTTCTTTGATATTATAATAGAAACTGCTTTCTTTACAACTGCCTTCTAGTTTAGCTTTTATGCCTTATGAATCACACAGCTGAATTATTCCATAATGCCCTTTCTTAAAACGTTACCTGTTTTATCTTTGTGAATCATTGTGCTCCTCAAGTTGTGGGATATCAGTGATGCAGGAAAGAACATTTTGAAATGCAGAATTTATTTTATTTGGAGATACAACACAGAACAGGCCCTTCCAGCCCAACACCCAGCAACCCATCTACTTAACACGAGCCTAATCACAGACAATTTACAATGACCAATTAACCTACTAACTGGCACATCTTTGGAATGTGGGAGGAAACCAGAGCACCCGGACCAAACCCTTGCACACACAGGAATTATCTTTCTACTCTCTACCGGAGTTCAAAGCTAACATCTGTCATTTAAATTTTGAAACTATCAGATGATCATAAGTCTACATGAGACTCACGAATGTCCTTTAGCAAAGGAAAGGTGTAGTTCCCTACACATTTTGTGGCTCCAAACCCATTAATTGCCCTCTGAAGTTCAACAGTAAACCAATCATGGAAAGTAGAATTAAAATGTTTGGCCAGAAAAAGCAGAATCTCCCAGTGGCCACCCATTTCAGCTCTGGTTGGAGGCTCCCTAGATGGAACATGAGACCATGAGACTTAGGAGAAGAGCTAGGCCATTTGGCCCATCGAGTCTCCTCCTCTGTTTCATCATGTCTGATCCATTTTCCCTCTTCAGCCCCGTTCTCCTTCCCTCTCCCTCTCCAAGGTCAACACGTACTTTCCGAAATAAGAGGCCCACAACTATTCACAATACTCGTGAGGCCTCACCAGTGCTTTACAAAGCCTCAGCATTGCATCCATGCTTGTAAATTTTAGGAGTCCTCCTGCTATATTCTCAGAAGGTTAATTTAAAGGTTGAGTCTGTGGTAAAGAAGGCAAATGCAATGCAAGAAAGGACTAACCCCAAGATGGGAAGCCACTGGAAGGGGCTGGGAGACATGCTGGTCCGTTTCTCCTATGTGGTATACTAGATGCGGTAGACAGCTGTGCTGCACCAGGAGCAGCTGGCACTGTTTTGGCCCCTGGCCACCACCGATCCAGTGAGGCTGAAGGAAGGAAGTGACCTCACCAAACAGTGCCTCCCCTGGGGGTGGGGGGCCTACAGATACCTCCCTGTAACCCAGGCAGGTGTGTGAACCACCACCAGGACTCTTGGACTTCGTTGTGGACTCTGGGGTTGCCAGGGATGGCTAGTCCCTTTAGGTGGGGGCAGTGTGCTGCTCCGGGGGGAGAGGGAGTGGGGGGGGGATGAAGGGGTTGCCAGGGATGGCTAGTCCCTTGAGGGGGGGGTGGTGTGCTGCTCCGGGGGGAGAGGGAGTGAGGGGGGGGACGAAGGGGTTGCCAGGGATGGCTAGTCCCTTTAGGTGGGGGCGGTGTGCTGCTCCGGGGGGAGAGGGAGTGGGGGGGATGAAGGGGTTGCCAGGGATGGTTAGTCCCTTTAGGTGGGGGGCGGTGTGCTGCTCCGGGGGGAGAGGGAGTGGGGGGGATGAAGGGGTTGCCAGGGATGGCTAGTCCCTTTGGGGGGGGGTGGTGTGCTGCTCCGGGGGGAGAGGGAGTGGGGGGGACGAAGGGGTTGCCAGGGATGGCTAGTCCCTTTGGGGGGGGGCGGTGTGCTGCTCCGGGGGGAGAGGGAGTGGGGGGGATGAAGGGGTTGCCAGGGATGGTTAGACCCTTTAGGTGGGGGCGGTGTGCTGCTCCGGGGGGAGAGGGAGTGGGGGGGACGAAGGGGTTGCCAGGGATGGTTAGTCCCTTTAGGTGGGGGCGGTGTGCTGCTCCGGGGGGAGAGGGAGTGGGGGGGATGAAGGGGTTGCCAGGGATGGTTAGTCCCTTTAGGTGGGGGCGGTGTGCTGCTCCGGGGGGAGAGGGAGTGGGGGGGACGAAGGGGTTGCCAGGGATGGTTAGTCCCTTTAGGTGGGGGCGGTGTGCTGCTCCGGGGGGAGAGGGAGTGGGGGGGACGAAGGGGTTGCCAGGGATGGTTAGTCCCTTGAGGGGGAGTGGTGTGCTGCTCCGGGGGGAGAGGGAGTGAGTGGGGGGGACGAAGGGGTTGCCAGGGATGGCTAGTCCCTTTGAGGGGGGCGGGTGTGCTGCTCCGGGGGGAGAGGGAGTGGGGGGGGACGAAGGGGTTGCCAGGGATGGTTAGTCCCTTGGGGGGGGGTGGTGTGCTGCTCCGGGGGGAGAGGGAGTGGGGGGGACGAAGGGGTTGCCAGGGATGGTTAGTCCCTTTAGGGGGGGGTGGTGTGCTGCTCCGGGGGGAGAGGGAGTGGGGGGGACGAAGGGGTTGCCAGGGATGGTTAGTCCCTTTGAGGGGGGCGGTGTGCTGCTCCGGGGGGAGAGGGAGTGGGGGGGACGAAGGGGTTGCCAGGGATGGTTAGTCCCTTGAGGGGGAGCGGTGTGCTGCTCTGGGGGGAGAGGGAGTGGGGGGGACGAAGGGGTTGCCAGGGATGGCTAGTCCCTTGAGGGGGAGTGGTGTGCTGCTCTGGGGGGAGAGGGAGTGGGGGGGACGAAGGGGTTGCCAGGGATGGCTAGTCCCTTTGGAGGGGGCGGTGTGCTGCTCCGGGGGGAGAGGGAGTGGGGGGGACGAAGGGGTTGCCAGGGATGGTTAGTCCCTTGGGGGGGGGGGGGTGGTGTGCTGCTCCGGGGGGAGAGGGAGTGGGGGGGGACGAAGGGGTTGCCAGGGATGGTTAGTCCCTTGGGGGGGGGGGGGGTGGTGTGCTGCTCCGGGGGGAGAGGGAGTGGGGGGGACGAAGGGGTTGCCAGGGATGGCTAGTCCCTTGAGGGGGAGTGGTGTGCTGCTCTGGGGGGAGAGGGAGTGGGGGGGACGAAGGGGTTGCCAGGGATGGCTAGTCCCTTTGGAGGGGGCGGTGTGCTGCTCCGGGGGGAGAGGGAGTGGGGGGGGGACGAAGGGGTTGCCAGGGATGGTTAGTGCCTTGAGGGGGAGCAGTGTGCTGCTCCGGGGGGAGAGGGAGTGGGGGGGACGAAGGGGTTGGCCGACAGCTCAACCCAGCGTTCTGGCGGCCAGCGTTATTTACTGTTCTTGTTTAAAATGTGTTTGTGTGATCATGGTGGCCTGTTCAAGTTCACTTGGTGTCACATTTTAGCTTGGATTGTACAGTTATTCGCTTATGTGTCTATGGGTCACCATGACTGTAACCAAGGTGTTTGATAATCATCTCCCCCGTCTGTATGAGACTGGGTGGTTCTCTCCCAGGGTCATAGAGCCTTGTCTGTTTCTGTGCTTGTCACAATAAAAACAGTTGTTGAGTTAAATGAGCTTTGTCATTTGTCATCATGGTCTAAATTTTTGCCACAATTTTATGATTACTGCCTCCGAATCCTTTACTTTAAACTCTAATTAAATCCAGTTACACAACACCAATCCAGAATAACTGATTCCCTAATGGGCTCGGCCATGAGCTGCCCTAAAAAGCAGTTTACAAATGTTCTCTCTTGAGATCCAGCACTAACCTGATTTTCCCACTCTTTCTATGTATTGAAATCCCCCATGACAATCCTAACATTGGCCTTTTTACATGCCTTTTCTATCTCCGATTGTAATTTGTATCCTACATCCAGGCTACTGTTCAGAGGCCTGTACAGTATACAACTCCCATCAGGGTCTTCTTACTTTTTCAGTTTTTTAACTCTGCCCACAACAATTTGACACCTTCGGATCCTATGTCACCTCTTCTAAGGATTCGGTTTAATTTTTTTACCAACAGAGCCAGCTCACCCCCACCTTTCCTTTCAGTACAATGCATTACATTGGATGTTAAGCTCCCAACCAAAATCTTCTTTCAGCCACGACTCAGTGATGCCCACAATGTCATCCCTGCCAATCTCTAACTGCGCTACAAGTTCATCCACCTTATTCTGTAAACTGTGTGCATTCAAATATAACACCTTCAGTCCTGTATTCGTCACCCTTTTTGATTTTGTCCCCATTACACTGCAACTTTGTCTGGGCACCTGCCTGTCTGTCCTCACAGTCTCACTGCACATTTCCTCTGTTTGAATACCAAACTGCCCCTTCCTCAGCCCTGTCACTCTGGTTCCCATCCCCCTGTAAAACAACTCCAGCAAACCTGCTTGCAAGTATCCGTTCCCCTGAAGTTCGGGCTTGTACAGCCCATACCTTCTCCCACACAGATTCCAATGATCCGGAAATCTGAACCCCTTCCCCCTGCACCAGTTGCTCAGCCACACGTTCCTCTGCCAGATCATCCCACACTGGTGTGTGGCGGTCTTGTTTTCAGCTTTCAGCTTTTTTCCTCCCTTGAAGAAGAATTTTCTCTGAAGGGCCTCCTCTCCTTTCCTAACGATGTCACTTAGATTACCATGGATCCAGTCTGAGACCCTGGCATCAGGATGGCAACATACAGTATGGGTGTCTCTATCACGTCCACAGAATCTTGCGTCTAGTCCTCTAACTAGAGAATCCCCGTCACTACTGCGGCATTCTTCTCCTCCCTTACCTTCTGGTTCCTGTATCAGCCCAAGGTCAGTACGTTCTCTGAGGAGCTGCAGCTCGGTGTAACCCGGTGTGGTTGTGGTTATCTGGGAGCTTGGAGATCTCTCAGAGAACCCACATCTCACACGAAGGACACAACGCAACACCTGGAGCCATGCTCACTGCTCCAACCATGCACTAATAGATGACGAATGAAGAAACCTACCAGATACCGACCTCGCTCAAGCCCATCCTCACCGAAGCCCGATGATCCAAAGCCTCCCCAGTCTAACACTGGTCCACTCCACTTGTTGATGCCTTATTTTTATTTGCTCTTGCTAATGAATCGCGATTTGATTGGGCCACCAGAAAATACTAAAAGCTCCTTATTACATCTCTCTCACGGACCTGTGAATTGCCTCCTCAGTCACTCCCAATTTGATTGGGGCTCTGGCAAAACAGATGGAAAAAAATGAACGTATCCTCATCACGGCAGAAGAGGCAGCCACGGGCCAACACGTTGGAACGTGAATGGGGATAGGGATTGAAGTCTGACCACCAGGAGATTCCACTTTTTGCAGATGGAGCAGAGAAAAACAACAAAGCAGTGCCCCTTCAGCCTCAGGTCTCACTGACGTGGAAGTGACTACATCGGGAGAACCAGGCACAACAGACAACCCAGGCAGGTTGCCTCACCTGGAAGGACTGTTTGAACAGGGGTAAGGGAGGACATGAAGGGGCAGGGTTAGCACTTCTACCACTTGCAGAAATAAAGTGCCCGGAAAGAGATTAGTGGGGTAGCACAATCCCATTTTGAGCCTATTACCAGTCCACTATGAGGGGCAAAACTGTTTAAAATTGAGCTCTTTTCCAGAACATGAAGTGGACCGGTGTGTAAACAGAGTGCATGGAGAAACCCGACTGCTGTCTGTCTGTCACTATGTCGTCCTTAGCAGTAATTTCAATATTAAAACCTTATTATTGTGGAATGCTTCTATTAGCTCTGCTAGAAACTGTAGGAAAGAAATATTTCAACATTTCACCTATCCTTTCATTATTACCAGTTTTGTGCATCTCTCTGTGATAATGAAAAAAAATCAGGAAGTTCCAGGAATGAATCAGTGTTGGGTTGAGGTGGTAGGAGATTAAATTCCGATGGTTCGTTAATTGTTTAAGGACTGCAGTCTGGCAATGTCAGATATTTATAGACAATGTTATAACAGTCCACCACAAGTTATTCTGAACTGTATAAACACTTTATTGATCTTATTCTATTTCTTGATGAACCACACTCACAGAGCATTTTAAATATGCACAACCTTTACCCTGCATGAATCAGTACTATGGTTTCTGTTCCAAGTGAGAAGCCACACTCAAAAAATCAGAATCAGGTTTATTATCACCAGCATGTGATGTGAAATTTGTTAACTTAGCAGCAGTGGTTTAATGCAATACATAATCTAGCAGAGAGAAAAAAATAACAATAAATAAATAAAACATAATAATAAATAAACAAGTAAAACAATTACATATATTGAATAGATTATTAAAAATGTGCATAAACAGAAATACTGAATATTAAAAAAGTGAGGTAGTGTCCAAAGCTTCAATGTCCATTTAGGAATCGGATGGCAGAGGGGAAGAAGCTGTTCCTGATTCGCTGGGTGTGTGCCTTCAAACTTCTGTATCTCCTACCTGATGGTACCAGTGAGAAAAGGGCATACCCTGGGTGCTGGAGGTCCTTAGTAATGGACGCTGCCTTTCTGAGGTACCGTTCCCTAAAGATGTCCTGGGTACTTTGTAGGCTAGTGCCCAAGATGGAGCTGACTAGATTTACAACCTTCTGCAGCTTCTTTTGGTCCTGTGCAGTAGCCCCTCCATACCAGACAGTGATGCAGCCTGTCAGAATGCTCTCCACTGTACAATTATAAAAGTTTTTGAGTGTATTTGTTGACATGCCAAATCTCTTCAAACTCCTAATAAAGTATAGCCACTGTCTTGCCTTCTTTATGACTACATCAATATGTTGGGACCAGGTTAGATCCTCAGAGATCTTGACACCCAGGAACTTGAAACTGCTCACTCTCTCCACTTCTGATCCCTCTATAAGGATTGGTATGTGTTTCTTCGTCTTACCCTTCCTGAAGTCCACAATCAACACTTTCATCTTACTGACGTTGAGTGCCAGGTTGTTGCTGCGGCACCATTCCACTAGTTGGCATATCTCACTCCTGTACACCCTCTTGTCACCACCTGAGGTTCTGCCAACAATGGTTGTATCATCAGCAAATTTGTAGATGGTGTTTGAGCTATGCCTAGCCACTCAGTCATGTGTATACAGAGAGTAGAGCAGTGGGCTAAGCACACACCCCTGAGGTGCACCAGTTTTGATAATCAGCGAAGAGGATATGCTATCACTAATCCACACAGACTGTAGTCTTCCAGTTAGGAAGTTGAGGATCCAATTACAGAGGGAGGTACAGAGGCCCAGGTTTTGCAACTTCTCAATCAGGATTGTGGGAATGATGGTATTAAATGCTGTGTTATAGTCGATGAACAGCATCCTGACATAAGTGTTTATGTTGTCCAGGTGGTCTAAAGCCGTGTGAAGAGCCATTGAGATTGTATCTGCCGTCGACCTATTGTGGCATAGGCAAATTGCAATGGGTCCAGGTCCTTGCTGAGGCAGGAGTTCAGTCTAGTCATGACCAATCTCTCAAAGCATTTCATCACTGTAGATGTGAGTGCTACCAGGTGATAGTCATTAAGGCAGCTCACATTATTCTTCTTTGGCACTGGTGTAATTGTTGCCTTTTTGAAGCAAATGGGAACTTCCACCCTTAGCAGTGAGAGGTTGAAAATGTCCTTGCATACTCCTGCTAGTTGGTTGGCACAAGTTTTCAGAGAAATGCTAATATCCTGCAGTCACGAAGAAGGTAACTCCAGCAGCTCAACTGCAAGTTGAAGTTCAAGTTCAATGGTCATTCAATCATACATTGAATATAGCCAGACAAGATGGTGCTCTTCCAAAGCCAAGTTGCAAAACACAATACCAACAGTCACACACAGCTCATAGCACATATAGTCACAACAACAGAAAATCACAGTCCCAAAAGAAAGGACAAAACAAAACATACAAAAGAATATTTTTGTTCTCTCGCACACCGCTTCTGGCATCTCCTGCCTGGGTATCTACAGAAAGTGACCCCATGGCATGAGGGCCTGGTCCAGCAACACCCAAGTTTGAGTTAAATGTTTGAAGAGATTTGGTATGTCACCAAAGACTCTTACAGATTTCTATAGATGGACAGTGAAAAGCATTCTGAATGGTTGCATCACAGTCTGGTACGGACAGAATGAGAAGAGGCTGCAGAGGGCTGTAGACTCACTGAGTTCCATTAAAGGCACAACCCTCCCTCAATGAGACATTGTCCAGACACGTCCTCTTCTCGCTACTACCATCAGGGAGGAGGGAGACTGAAGACCCACGCTCAATGATTCGGAAACAGCTTTTGACACTCTGTGATCAGACTTCGAACGGTCCCTGAACCAGTGAACACCACTTCATTGCTCCTCGATCTAGTGTTTTGACAATCATAACTTAACACCATTGTCACCCATTATAGAAGGAGACGATTAAAATCTAATTCATTAGCACTGCCATATGATATGACATTAAAGTTGTCATCCTGTAGCAGCAGTAGAAAGACATAAAAATCTATCAGTACAAAGATATCTGAAGAGTGTAAAAGGAGGAGTACTGAGGTGGTGTTCGTGGGTTCAGGGTCCACTCAAGATTCATCCTATAACTTCTCCAGCACGGCTGAAGAATTGAAGATGTGGGGTTGATGTTGCAAAGGGAGCTGGAAAAGGCATGTAATAAGGGTAATGTCACAATTGTAATGGGGGACTTCAAATTGCAAGGGGATTGGGAAAATCAGGTTGTTTCGGATCACAAGAGGGAATTTGTTCAATGCCTATAAGATGGCTTTTTAGAGCAGCTTGTGCTTGAGCCTACTCTGGGAAAGGCCGTCTTAGATTGGGTGTTGTTTAATAACCCAGATCTTATTAGGGAGCTTAACGTAAAGGAACCCTTAGGAGACAGCGATCAAAATATGACTGAACGCATACTGCAATTTGAGAAGGAGAATCACAAGTCACATGTATCAATATTGCAATGGAATAAAGGATTTACAGAGACATGAGAGAGGAGCTTGCCCAGGTGGATTGGAGGAGGATACTGGTGGGGGTGATGGCAGAGCAGAGATGGCTGAAGATTCTGGGAATAGTTCACAAGGTGCAGGATAGATATGTGCAACGGAGGAAGTTGTTCTCAAAAGGCAGGTGTAGGCCATCGTGGCTGATGAAGGAAGTTGAGGACTGCATACAAACCAAGGAAAGGGCATATGAGGGAGCAAAAGTGAATGGGAATTTGGATGATTGGGAAGCTTTTAAAATTGCCTGGATTGGGGAGCATGCCTTATGAGAATAGAAATATAGAAAACC
Source organism: Hemitrygon akajei (assembly GCF_048418815.1). Classification (NCBI taxonomy): domain Eukaryota; kingdom Metazoa; phylum Chordata; class Chondrichthyes; order Myliobatiformes; family Dasyatidae; genus Hemitrygon; species Hemitrygon akajei. The sequence goes on along the minus strand of NC_133126.1, from coordinate 2,381,746 downwards.
TACCCACAAAGTTGTGCTGAACATGTCCTTACCTTAGAAATTACCTAGGGTTACCCATAGCCCTCTATTTTCCTAAGCTCCATGTACCTATCCAAAAGTCTCTTAAAAGACCCTATAGTATCTGCCTTCACCACCATTGCCAGCAGCCCATTCCATGCACTCACCATTCTCTGAGTAAAAAACTTACCCCTGACATCTCCTCTGTACCTACTCCCCAGCACCTTAAACCTGTGTCCTCTTGTGGCAACCATTTCAGCCCTGGGAAAAAGCCCCTGACTATCCACACGATCAATGCCTCTCATCATCTTATACACCTCTATCAGGTCACCTCTCATCCACCGTCACTCCAAGGAGAAAAGGCCAAGTTCACTCAACCTATTCTTATAAGGCATGCTCCCCAATCCAGGCAACATCCTTGTAAATCTCCTCTGCACCCTTTCTATGGTTTCCACATCCTTCCTGTAGTGAGGCAACCAGAACTGAGCACAGGACTCCAAGTGGGGTCTGACCAGGGTCCTATATTGCTGTAACATTACTTCTCAGCTCCTAAATTTAATTCCACAATTAACGAAGGCCAATACATCGTATACCTTCTTAACCACAGAGTCAACCTGCACAGCAGCTTTGAATGTCCTATGGACTCAGACCCCAAGATCCCTCTGATCCTCAACACTGCCAAGAGTCTTACCATTAATAGATTGAATGAACTTGGCCTTTTCTCCTTGGAGCGCCGGAGGATGAGAGGTGACCTGATAGAGGAGTATAAGATGATGAGAGGTATAGATCTTGTGGATAGTCAGAGGCTTTTTCCTAGGGCTGAAATGGCTAGCACGAGAGGGCACAGTTTTAAGGTGGCTGGAAGTAGGTACAGAGGAGATGTCAAGGGTAAGTTTTTTTTAACGCAGAGGGTGGTGTGACGAGAACGGAAGGATTATTCTAAAGTGGACTGTTCCTTTAAAAGAGAGAGAGAGGGAGCGAACAGCTAGTGTGCTAATTCAGTAGCAGCAGGGAGAGAGAGTTGCCTTGGAAACTGAAAGGCAGAGTTCTATGCTGGACAGCATGTTCTACACTACTGAGATATATACTAGGTCAGTTGACTTTTTAATCAGACACACAAGACACACAGGAGACACACGACTCCAGAGGCAAGGAGGATACTGGTGAGCTTCGTGTACCCACGACAAGGGTGGAGTTTTTGCTCACAGTGTGGACAAAGAGGTGACTGGTGGGGAGCTATCGGTGTGTTTAACCCTGGTCTGGGGTTGATAACTCCACCACAGAAGACGGCATCCCCTTTTTGTCGCCACAGTCGGTGACTGTAAGTTTCGGGAGCAGGAGGACGATGTGAAGGATCGGCATCGGCATTGGAAGACAAACCAACACTCTATCTCTCTCTCTCCAACTTTACTCAAACCAAATTCCAGAACTGAACTGATTACTTACCATACCACCATAAGACTGTATCACCTAATCACCTGAGCTGGGGGAGCTTGGGAACCTTATTTACTCACCTATATATATGCATATACTCTGCTAACCTGTTTATATTATCTTGTTTATATTCCTTTATTCACGTAGTTACTAATAAAATAGAGTTTATAACAGAAGACTCAGACTCCAGTTGTGTCCATTTCTGCTGGTCCTTTTTAACCCGTTACGGGGTACGGAACAGTGGTGAGTACATGGAATGGGCTGCCGGTGACAGTGGTGGAGGCAAATACAACAGGGCCTTGGAGCTTAAAAAACTAGAGGGCTATGTGAAACCTTAGGTAATTTGTAAATTAAGTATGTTCGGTACAGCATTGTGGGCTGAATGGCCTGTATTGTGCTGTAGGTTTTCTATGTTTCTTTTGTTCTACAACACTCCTCAGTGCCAGACCATTCATTGTGTAGGACCTATTGAGTGCAACACCTCATTTAAATAATTTATTATGAGTTACATATATATATAAATACGTGAATTTCATACATCGCCATGCTGCCACGTAAGCTCAAAGCTGGACTCACATTTTGGACTCCCATGTCTTCTTTTGAATTATTTTAATGTTTTGAAGTTACAAAACATAAACCTGGTGACAAGGTATTTTTAAAACAAACCCAAGTTGCCTAATGACCTGTTCAAGCACAGCAAGGCAGTCAAGATTTTAAAGAAAGCACAGTGAGGGACGGTGAAGCAAAGCAGCATGTGTTCTTCAGAAGGGAAAACACAATCAAGTTTAAAACAAGACAGAAAACAGAACAATTCACAGGTTCACAAAGCGTGAATGAAAGTGATAATAATCATAAAAAATACTCAAATGGCTGGCTACATAGGAAATATTAATGTTTGATTACACAATGGGTAACTGGCTCATGTATACTGAGCTAATTCAACAATATTTTGAAGCAAATGAAATAGCAAGTGAAAAACAAGTACCAATTTTACTGAGTATATTGGGTTTAAAGGCATACAGTTTGCTTTGAAGTTTGGCTGCTTCAACCAAACGAACAGAAATGAGCTTTGCTGATATTGTCAAAGTAATGTAGGAACATTTAGAACTGAAGCCACTGTTGATTGCAGAATGCTTTAGGTTTCAAAAGGAAGGTGAGTCTAGTGGGATTGAGCTTCGTAGCTGAGAGGTAATGTTGCAGCTTCATAGGACCCTGGTCAGACCCCACTTGGAGTACTGTGCTCAGTTCTGGTCACCTCACTACAGGAAGGATGTGGAAACCATAGAAAGGGTGCAGAGGAGATTTACAAGGATGTTGCCTGGATTGGGGAGCATGCCTTATGAGAATAGATTGAGTGAACTCGGCCTTTTCTCCTTGGAGCAACAGAAGATGAGAGGTGACCTGATAGAGGTGTATAAGATGATGAGAGGCATTGATTGTGTGGATAGTCAGAGGCATTTTCCCAGAGCTGAAATGGCTAGCACAAGAGCGCACAGTTTTAAGGTGCTTGGAAGTAGGTGCAGTGGAGATGTCAGGGGTAAGTTTTTTTTAAACGCAGAGATTGGTGAGTGTGTGGAATGGGCTGCCAGCAATGGTGGTGGAGGCGGATACGATAAGGTCTTTTAAGAGACTGCTGGACAGGTACATGGAGCTTAGAAAAATAGAGGGCTATGGGTAACCCTAGGTAATTTCTAAGGTAGGGACATGTTCAGCACAGCTTTGTGGGCTGAAGGGCCTGTATTGTGCTGTAGGTTTTCTATGTTTCTATTTCAGTGTATGTGGCGAATTGATGAAACTGTTTGAGCATTGTCAGTTCAATAATGGTCTTAATGATGCACTGAGAGATTTTTTAGTCTGTGGAATCTTATAAAAAAGCATTCAAAAATGGCTTCTCACACATTTAAAAGAGCAGTTGAAATCACTGTTTCAATGGAAGCCATAGAGACACAATTGCATTGTGGTCAGGAATGAGAGGGAGTGTGAACAAAATTGCAACATCTAACCGGAAACATGCCTGGCCAAACACATTGTGTTGCCATTGTGGTGAGGGCTCAGACACCAGACCAATGCAGGGCAAAAGGCAAGACCCGGAAAATGCAACAAAGTGAACACCAGAAGTGAACGGCAAATTAATTAAAATGGAATTAGACTCTGGTTTAGCTGTTTCATTCATTCCACAAAATGAGTTTGAATGAACTGAATCCTGCGGATATACATCTAAGAACCTATACTGGAGAAAAGATAACTCCAACGAGAATGACTTTCAGAACAGAGAACTACAACCAACAGGCTACTTTGAGCTTGTATGTCATAAAAACAGGAGGGCAGCATTGTGGGGATGTGATTCGCTTATAACTTGATTGGAGATCCATCCACAATTTGCATGCCACACCCCCTGCAATGAAGCCTACTGAAAGTGAATTAAGAACAGTACTGGATAATGCCACAACTGTCCCCCATGCCAAACACCATGAACAGAGGATGAACAGGGCTTGGTGCCAACCTCTGTGCCTCTGCTTGGAAAGCATATTGGACCAAGGAAGGACCGTGCTGCTCAGAGGAATTGTGTAAGTGACAAAAGCTTTGGTCTGACTCTAACAAACCTGAAAAGCTTCTGATATGTTAATCGGGCAGTTACTTGCAAAATCTGGCTTGGTTTTAAGATGGAAGAGGGTCCAAGGATCTTGAGGAAAATTTGAAGTATTCAGCTTTTGTGAGTACAAAGAACAGGAATCTACTCTACGTGCATTAAGGTTATTGCATGAACTTCAAGAGAGAGACTAAAAACTGTGTGTAAAAGTAGATGCAAAGACCAAGGCCTAGCTGGATGAATGCAGGGCCAAGAAGGGAGGAGTCAATGGAGATACAAAAACAGAGGATTCCCCAGATGCTGCAGATGAGGCAACCAAGAGGTGAGATCAGATCATAAAGGGAGCAAGAGGCAGATTAATAAGAGAGTACTCCAGTGAGCTAAATGCACCTTCCTAACATCAAGATGCAGAAGAAAGATGAGTACCACTGTCAGAACCACTTCCTGCAGTCTCAGAATCAACTCCTTCAATCAACATCGAGGAGGCCCCAGAAACTGAGATTCTTTCACGGCCACAAGTCTCACCTGCCAAGAAAAGTGATATCCCATCAGGAAAGACATTATCCCACAATAATAAGAAAGTCTCCATGGCAATTAAATCTTAAATGGGACAACTTAAACATTTACAATGCTGGTAAGTTGTATAATATTCTGTACATATAACAAAGAAACATAGAAAACCTACAGCACAATACAGGCACTTCGGCCCACAATGCTGTGCTGAACATGTGCCGAAATTACCTCAGTTTACCCAGAGCCCTCCATTTTTCTAAGCTCCATGTAGCTATCCAGGAGTCTCTTAAAAGACCCTACCGTATCCGTCTCCACTACCATCGCTGGCAGCCCATTCCACGCACTCACCACTCTCTGCGTAATAAAAACTTACCCCCGACATCTTCTCTGTACCTACTCCCCAGCACCTTAAACCTATGCCCTCTCGTGTTAGCCATTTCAGCCCTGGGAAAAAAGCCTCTGACTATCCACATGATCAATGCCTCTCATCATCTTATACACCACTATCAGGTCACCTCTCATCCTTCACCGCTCCAAGGAGAAAAGGCCAAGTTCATTCAACGTGTTCTCATTAAGCATGCTCCTCCATCCAGGCAACATCCTTGTAAATTTCCTCTGCACCTTTTCTATATTTTCCACATCCTTCCTGTAGTGAGGTGACCAGAACTGACAGCCCTCTACACTATCTACAACATTTCCAACCTTTCCAACATCAGCAAACTTACTAACCCATCCCTCCACTTCTTCATCCAGGTCATTTATAAAAATCACGAAGATAAGTATTCCAGAACAGATCCCTGAGGCACAGCACTGGTCACCGACCTCCATGCAGAATATGACCCATCTACAACCACTCTTTGCCTTCTGTGGGCAAGCCAGTTCTGGGTCCACAAGCAATGTCCTCTTGGATCCCATGCCTCCTTACTTTCTCAATAAGCCTTGCATGGGGTACCTTATCAAATGCCTTGCTGGAATCCATATACACTACATCTACTACTCTTCCTTCATCAATACGTTTAGTTACATCCTCAAAAAATTCAATCAGGCTCGTAAGGCACGACCTGCCTTTGACAAAACCATGCTGACTATTCCTAATCATATTATACCTCTCCAAATATTCATAAATCCTTCCTCTCAGGATCTTCTCCATCAACTTACCAACCACTGAAGTAATACTCACTGGTCTATAATTTCCTGGGCCATCTCTACTCCCTTTCTTGAACAAGGGAACAACATCCGCAACCCTCTAATCCTCTGGAACCTCTCCCGTCCCCACTGATGAAGCAAAGATCACTGCCAGAGGCTCAGCAATCTCCTCCCTCACCTCCCACAGTAGCCTAACCCTTGACACCGTAACCCTTGTCAAACATGACTTTTCTTCCAGAAATTCACTGATATTCATCGTGTACATCCAAGCAGCCTACATGTCTGGCCATATTAACTGCACACCACAAGGAAACCACAACATTGCTCGTTAATTAGGTGCCAGGCCATTGTCAGCTGTGCTAAGGTGCAAGAAGCTAATTTCACTTTGACTGTGATCTCATCAGAAAGTAATCACAAACATGAGAAAATCTGCAGATGCTGGAAATCCGAGCAACACAGGAACTCAGCAGATCAGGTAGCATCTATGGAAAAAACTACAGTCCATGTTTCAGGCCAAGACCCCTCATCAAAAAGTAAACTAATCCCATCACCCCTACTGGGGCATGGCCACTGACAGCAGCTCACCAGGTTCCTCTGTCATATAACCATATAACAATTACAGCACGGAAACAGGTCATCTCCGCCCTTCTAGTCCATGCCAAATGCTTACTCTCACCTAGTCCCACTGACCCACCCTCAGCCCATAACCCTCCATTTCTTTCCTGTCCATATACCTATCCAATTTTTATTTTAATGACAAAATCGATCCTGCCTCTACCACTTCTACTGGAAGCTCGTTCCACACAGCTACCACTCTCTGAGTAAAGAAGATCCCCCTTGTGTTACCCCTAAACTTTTGCCCCCTAACTCTCAACTCATGTCCTCTTGTTTGAACCTCCCCTACTCTCAATGGAAAAAGCCTATCCACGTCAACTCAATCTATCCCCCTCATAATTTTAAATACCTCTATCAAGTCCCCCTTCAACCTTCTATGCTCCATAGAATAAAGACCTAACTTGTTCAACCTTTCACTATAACTCAGGTGCTGAAACCCAGGTAACATTCTAGTAAATCTTCTCTGTACTCTCTCTATTTTGTTGACATCTTTCCTATAACTCGGTGACCAGAACTGTACACAATACTCCAAATTTGGCCTCACCAATGCCTTGTACAATTTTAACATTACATCCCAACTCCTATACTCAATACTCTGATTTATAAAGGCCAGCATACCAAAAGCTTTCTTCACCAGCCTATCCACATGAGATTCCACCTTCAGGGAACTATGCACCATTATTCCTAGATCACTCTGTTCTACTGCATTCTTCAATGCCCTACCATTTACCATGTATGTCCTATTTTGATTAGTCCTACCAAAATGAAGCACCTCACACTTATCAGCATTAAACTCCATCAGCCATCTTTCAGCCCACTTTTCTAACTGGCCTAAATCTCTCGGCAAGCTTTGAAAACCTACGTCATTATCCACAAAGCCACCTACCTTAGTATCAACTGCATACTTACTAATCCAATTTACCACCCCGTCATCCAGATCATTAATGTATATGACAAACAACATTGGACTCAGTACAGATCCCTGAGGCACACCACTAGTCACCGGCTTCCAACCTGACAAACAGTTATCCATCACTACTCTCTGGCATCTCCCATCCCATCCATCCATTTTACTACTTCAATATTACTACCTAACGATTGAACCTTCCTAACTAACCTTCTGTGTGGAACCTTGTCAAAGGCCTTACTGAAGTCCATATAGACAACATCCACTGCTTTACCCTCGTCAACTTTCCTCGTAACCTCTTCAAAAAATTCAATAAGATTTGTCAAACATGATCTTCCACGCACAAATCCGTGTTGACTGCTCCTAATCAGACCCTGTCTATCCAGATAATTATATATACCATCTCTAAGAATACTTTCAATTAATTTACCCACCACTGACTTCAAACTTACAGGCTGATAATTGCTAGGTTTACTCTTAGAACCCTTTTTAAACAATGGAACCACATGAGCAATACGCCAATCCTCCGGCACCATCCCCGTTACTAATGACATTTGAAACATTTTTGTCAGAGTCCCTTCTATTTCTACACTAACTTCCCTCAAGGTCCTAGGGAATATCCTGTCAGGATATGGAGACTTATCCACTTTTATATTCTTTAAAAGCTCTAGTACTTCCTCTTCTTTAATCATCATAGTTTCTATAACTACCCTACTTGTTTCCCTTACCTTACACAATTCAATATCCTTCTCCTTAGTGAATACCGATGAAAAGAAATTGTTCAAAATCTCCCCCGTCTCTTTTGGCTCCACACATAGCTGTCCACTCTGATTCTCTAAGGGACCAATTTTATCCCTCACTATCCTTTTGCTATTAATATAACTATATAACACTTTGGATTTATTTTCACCTTACTTGCCAAAGCAACCTCATATCTTCTTTTAGCTTTATTAATTTCTTTCTTAAGATTCTTTTTACATTCATTACATTCCTCGAGCACATCATTTACTGCATGCTGCCTATATTTATTGTAGATCTCACTCTTTTTCTGAACCAAGTTTCCAATATCCCTTGAAAACCATGGCTCTCTCAAACTTTTAACCTTTCCTTTCAACCTAACAGAAACATAAAGATTCTGTACCCTCAAAATTTCACCTTTAAATGACCTCCATTTCTCTATTACATCCTTCCCATAAAACAAATTCCCCCAATCCACTCCTTCTAAATCCTTTCATATGTCCTCAAAGTTAGCCTTTCTCCAATCAAAAATCTCAACCCTGGGTCCAGTCCTATCCTTCTCCTTAATTATATTGAAACTAATGGCATTGTGGTCACTGGACCCGAAATGCTCCGCAACACATACCACCATCACCTATTTGTCCTGGGCCAAGTTGTCCCCAGGTGTAGCCCATCTTTGAATTGAATTGAATTGTCTTTATTTTTTACATCCTTCACATGCATGAGGAGTAAAAATCTTTACGTTATGTCTCTGTCTAAATGTGCAATGTGCAATCGTAGTAATTTATGATAAATAGAACAGTTAATGTAACATAGAGTACACTCAAATCAACGTGAGTTCATCAGTCTGATGGCCTGGTGGAAGAAGCTGTCCCAGAGCCTGTTGGTCCTGGCTTTTATACTGTGGTACCATTTCCCAGATGGTAGCAGCTGGAATAGATTGTGGTTGGGGTGTCTCAGGTCCCCTATGATCCTTCAGGCCCTTTGTACACACCTGTCTTTGTAAATGTCCTGAATAGTGGGAAGTTCACAACTACAGATGTACTGGGCTGACCGCACCACTCTCTACAGAGTCCTGCAATTAAGTGAGGTACAGTTCCCATACCAGGCAGTGATGCAGCCAGTCAGGATGCTCTCAAATGTGTCCCTGTAGAAAGTTCTTAGGATTTGGGAGCCCACACCAAACTTCTTCAACTGTGAGGTGAAAGAGATGCTGTTGTGCCTTTTTCACCACACAGCTGGTGTGTACAGATCACGTGAGGTCCTCGGTGATGTGGATGCCGAGAAACTTGAAGCTGTTCACCCTCTCAACCCCAGATCCATTGATGTCAATAGGGGTTAGCCCATCTCCATTCCTCCTGTAATCCACAACCAGCTCCTTTGTTTTTGTGACATTGAGGGAGAGGTTGTTTTCTTGACACCACTGTGTCAGAGAGATGACTTCTTCCCTGTAGGCAACCTCGTTATTGTTTGAGATAAGACCTATCTATGTAGTGTCATTGGCAAATTTAATTAACAGATTGGAGCTGTGGGTATACAGGGAGTAAAGGAGGGGCTCAGTACACAGCCCTGAGGGGCTCCTGTGTTGAGAGTCGGAGGGGTGGATCCTTCCTCAGGGGTTTCTGTAGCTCTGGGATTTTACCGGATGAGGTTGCTAGCTCCTTTTGCAGCCGGGTTTGGGACTGTCCATGTTGGAGTTCTAGCCTAGTTTTCCTCTTTATATGTGAATTGTACATTGGAAATGAATGCGGATTGGTCCAGTCATTAGCTGAAGTTCTTGCATGAGGAACAGCACAGAGCAGATTCATCAGGTTAATTCCTAGGATGATCCTATGTGGATCAAGTAATTTTGGTATTTAACCACAGGAGTTTACAAAGGATTTCTTTGAAAAATACATGATCTTGACGAGGTAGATTTGAGGACTGGAGGCAGAAACTTGTAATATGATGACGGCCATTGTTGAGATGATGAGAAATGTTCTTTATTTAGTGAGCTGCCTATACGTTAGTCAGGTTTTTTGTTAACAGAATCTGTGTACGGCCCTTTATCTGAAGGCTTTGAAAATATTCTTATCAACATGTTAATGCTTATGAGAATCAACCAAATGGACTCTGAACAGATGTTCCCATAAACAGGCTTATCAGAATCAGGCATAATTGCATTTGAATTTAAACAAAAGCATTTGCTGTTTTGTGTAGCTGTTATTGCAACTCTTATTAAATATTACCAATCAACCTCAGAAGGTGATTCAAAACACACATTGTTCTCAGGGAAATGATTACTGTCATATGATGCAGTAGTCCTGCAAACAAACTACCCTGAGCACTGTTCCAAACATAAACATTTTAATTCTTATTCCAGCATGTCGGTCTGTAGTCTCCTCTCCTGCCACGAGGTGCTCACTCAGGGTGGAGGACCAATGCTTCATATTCCGTCTAGGTAGCCTCCAACCTGATGGCATGAACATCAGTTTTTCCAGCTTCTGGTGATCGTTCCCCTCCACTTCCCTCTTCTTCAATTTCCCACTCTGACCTCTCATCTTTTCTCCTCAGCTGCCTGTCATTTCCCATGGTGCTCCTCCTCTTTCCCTTTCTCCTATGGTCCACTCTTTTCTCCTACCAGATTCCTTCTTCTCCAGCCCTTTACCTTTTCCACCTATCACCTCCCAGCTTCTACCTCATCCCATCCCCTAACCACCTGGTTTCAACTCTCACCTCCTTTCCCTCCCCACCTTTCTTCCCCCTTCCTTTCCTGTCCTGATGAAGGGTCTTGGCCCTACACATTGAATTTTATTCATTTCCATAGGTGCTACCTGACCTGAGTTCCTCCAGCATTTTATGTTTATAACCCTGAAGGATCTTTGCAGATGCATTCTTTAGTTCAATGCAACTATTTTCAGGGAACAAGGTTTTAGAGTAGATGACTCCTCTATATCAACTTTCCACTCAAGCAGTATATATTGTTTAATGGCTGTCTAGTTTAGAAAGCTCAGAAGCTGGAAAGAGAATTTGCACTACCCATGGAGAGATCTGCCTGCAGGGAACAGGCAGCAGAATTTGAACAAATTCATTCATCAGAATCAGACAGTCAGACATTGGAGCAGAGTTAGGCCATTGGGCTCATCGAGTCTACTCTGCCATTCAATCAATACTGATTTACTATCCCTCTCAATGTCATTCTCCTGCCTCCTCCCCAGAACCTTTAACACCCTGACTAATCAAGAACTTGTCAACTCTTTCTCTAAAAATATTCAATGAGTTGGTTTCCACAGCCGTCTTTGTCAATGAATTCCACAGATTCATCGTGCTCTGGCTAAAGAAATTCCTCTTTATCTCTGAAGAGATGAACATCTCTCTATTCTAAGTTTTTGCCCTCTGATCTTCGATTCCCCCATGATAGAAAACATCCTGTCCACATCCACTCTATCCAGGCCTCCCAATATTCAAGAGTTTTCAATGAGATCCCCTCTCATTCTGCTAAACTCCAACAGATGCCAAGTGTTGTTAAACTCCAACACTCCTCAAATGATAACTCTCTCATCCTGGAATCATTCTGCAACCCTCACCTGGACCCTCTCCAATACCAGGTGAAAGATGATGGGCCTTTTGCACCCAGATTTCAGTCATTTACTTCAGACACTGTATCAGAAGTCCAACATTGGAAAGTGATTCCTAGCTCAGATAATTGAGAACCAGGAGCAGTGCATTCCAGTGATAACGAGAAGCAGAGCTCAGTGGCAATTATGCTGGTTAAAGTCCAATGCCAAATAAGACACAGAAGCAGAACTAGACCATTCAGCCCATCAAACCTGCTCCACCATTCCATCATGGCTGATCCCAGATCCCACTCAACCCTATACACCTGACTTCTCGCCATATTCTTTGATGCCCTGACCCATCAGGAAATGAACAACTTCTGCCTTAAGTAAGTCCAGGGATTTGTCTTCCACCTCAGCCTATGGAAGAGCATTCCACAGACACACAACACTCTGGCAAAAAAAATTCCTCCTTACCTCTGTTCTAAAGGGTCACCTCTCAATTCTGAGGCTGTGCCCTCTAGTTCCGGATACCCCCATTATAGGAAACATCCTCTCCACATCACTCTATTTAGTCCTTTCAACATTTGGTAGGTTTCAGTGAGATCCCCGGTATTCTTCTAAATTCCAGTGAGTACAGGCCCAAAGCTGCCAAACACCCCCTCATATGTTAACCCTTTCATTCCTGGAATCATCCTCATGAACCTCCTCTGGACTCTCTCCAATGACAACACATCCTTTCTGAGATGTGGGGCCCAAAACAGTTGATAATATTCCAAGTGCGGCCTGACTAGTATCTTATAAAGGCTCAGCATTATCTCCCTGCTTTTATATTCTATTCCCCTTGAAATAAATGCCAACATTGCATTTGCCTTCTTTAACATAGACTCAACCTGAAAATAACCTTCTGGGAATCTTGCATGAGGACTCCTAAGTCCCTCTGCACCTCTGATGTTTGAACCTTCTCCTCATTTAGACAACAGTCCGCATGATTGTTCCTTTTATCATAATGCAATATCGTACATTTCCCAACACTGTTTTCCATCTGCCACTTTTTTGCCCATTCTTCCAATTTGTCTAAGTTCTGCTGCAATTGCATTGCTTCCTCAGCACCACTTATCCCTTCTACCTATCTTTGTATCATTCACAAACTTTGCCACAAAGCCCTCAATTCCATTATCTAAATCACTGACAAACAATGTGAAAAGCAGCGGTCCCAATACTGACCCCTGAGGAACACCACTAGTCACCAGCAGACGACTAGAAAAGGCCCCTTTATTCCTACTCACTGCCTCCTACCCATCAGCCATTCCTCTATCCAAGCCAGTATCTTTCCTGTAAAGCCAAAGGATTTTATCTTGTTAAGCAGCCTCATGTGTGGCACCTTATCAAATGCCTTCTGAAAATCCAAGTAAATGACATCCGCTGCCTCTCTTTTGTCCACCCTGCTTGTTACTTCCTCAAAGAACTTCAACAGATTTGTCAGGCAAGATTTCCCATTTACAGAAACTATGCTGACTTTAGCTTATTTTATCATTAGTCTCCAAGTACCTCGAAAACTTATCCTTAATAACAGAATCCAAACGTTCCCAAGGTTAGGCTAACCGGCCTATAACTTCCTTTATTTTGCTTTCCTCCTTTTTTAAAGTGTGGACACTCATGGACCTCTGGCACACTACTAATGTCTTCCACAGTGAAGACAGATGCAAAGTACCCATTAAGTTCATCTGCCATTTCTTTGCCCCCCATTACTACCTCACCAGAATTATCTTCCAGCGATCCAATATCAGCTGTCATCTCCCTTTTACTCTTTATGTAAATGAAAAAAACTTTTAGTATCTTGCTTTATATTATTGGGTAGTTTGTCCTCATATTTCATCATTTCCCTTATAGCTTTTTAGTGCCTTTTGTAGGATTTTAGAAGCTTCCCACTCATCCAATTTTCCACTCACTTTTGCTACCTTCTATACCCTTTCAACACACACAAAATGTTAGAGGAACTCAGCAGGCCAGACAGCATCAATGGAAAAAAGTACAGTTGATGTTTCGGACCAAAACTCTTCAGCAGGACTGGAGAAAAAAAGCTGAAGGGTAGGTTTAAAAGGTGGGAGGAGGGGAGAGAACCACCAGGTGACAGGTGAAACGTGGAGGGGGAGGGGAGGGGAGGTGACAGGTGAAATCTGGAGGGGGAGGGGAGGGGAGGTGACAGGTGAAACCTGGAGGGGGAGGGGAGAGAATCACCAGGTGACAGGTGAAACCTGGAGGGGGAGGGGAGGTCACAGGTGAAACCTGGAGGGTGAGGGGAGAGAATCACCAGGTGACAGGTGAAACCTGGAGGGGGAGGGGAGGTGACAGGTGAAACCTGGAGGGTGAGGGGAGAGAATCACCAGGTGACAGGTGAAACCTGGAGGGGGAGGGGAGGTCACAGGTGAAACCTGGAGGGTGAGGGGAGAGAATCACCAGGTGACAGGTGAAACCTGGAGGGGGAGGGGAGGTCACAGGTGAAACCTGGAGGGTGAGGGGAGAGAATCACCAGGTGACAGGTGAAACCTGGAGGGGGAGGGGAGGTCACAGGTGAAACCTGGAGGGTGAGGGGAGAGAATCACCAGGTGACAGGTGAAACCTGGAGGGGGAGGGGAGGTCACAGGTGAAACCTGGAGGGTGAGGGGAGAGAATCACCAGGTGACAGGTGAAACCTGGAGGGTGAGGGGAGAGAATCACCAGGTGACAGGTGAAACCTGGAGGGGGAGGGGAGGTCACAGGTGAAACCTGGAGGGTGAGGGGAGAGAATCACCAGGTGACAGGTGAAACCTGGAGGGGGAGGGGAGGTCACAGGTGAAACCTGGAGGGTGAGGGGAGAGAATCACCAGGTGACAGGTGAAACCTGGAGGGGGAGGGGAGGTCACAGGTGAAACCTGGAGGGTGAGGGGAGAGAATCACCAGGTGACAGGTGAAACCTGGAGGGGGAGGGGAGAGAATCACCAGGTGACAGGTGAAGCCTGGAGGGGGAGGGGAGAGAATCACCAGGTGACAGGTGAAACCTGGAGGGGGAGGGGAGAGAATCACCAGGTGACAGGTGAAACCTGGAGGGGGAGGGGAGGTCACAGGTGAAACCTGGAGGGTGAGGGGAGAGAATCACCAGGTGACAGGTGAAACCTGGAGGGGGAGGGGGAGGGGAGGTCACAGGTGAAACCTGGAGGGGGAGGGATGAAGTAGAGCTGGGAAGTTGATTAGTGAAAGATTCAGAAGGCCATGGAAGAAAGAAAAAGCGGGGGAAGGAGCACCAGAGGGAGGCTATGGTGGGCAAGGAGATAAGGTGAGAGAGGGAAAAGGGGATGGGGAATGGTGAAGGAGAGGGAGGTGGGGCGCTTTGCTGGAAGTTTGAGAGATTGATGTTCATGCCATCAGGTTGGAGGTTACAGTCTGCACATTTATTTCTAACATTGTGTATTATTTTGCCACTTTCTTGCCCATTCTCCTAATCTGTCTACCTGTTTCCTCAACACTACCTGCCCCTCCACCAATCTTTGTATCATCTGCAAACTTGGCAACAAAGCCATCATTGACATACAGCATAGAAAGGAACGGTCCCAACACCTACTCCTGCGGACCCGGACCTGGCACTGGCAGCCAATCAGCCAATGCTCTAACTGCGTTAGTAACTTCCCTGCAATACCATCGGCTCTTAACTTGGTAAGAAGCCTCACGTGTGGCACCTTATCAAAGGCCAGACTATCTGAACAGTATACATACAGACTACCAATTTACGACAGGGATTGAGAAGAATGGTTGCCTCCCGTTCCTGGACATTCTAATACGACAGAAACCAGATGGTAGCCTCAGACGTCCCATCTATCGGAACCCATTCACATGGACCTACGTTGGTTGGCTGTCGTTTTTGATGGTGACGTAACCTGTGTGGGAGGAGTTTCATAGAGAGAAAGCCATTGCACCAGGGCAATTCCATTCTCTCATCCTCAATAATCTTGGACCAAAGGTACGAAAGTTTGTCACGACCAGAGGCCTCCTCAGCTGCAGTGGACAGCCATGACACCTTCAATGCCTTATCACACGCTTGGCTGTCCACGAAGTGTTACAGCGCTGTCTTCTTGGCTGTTGGATCTTGTAGTTGTTCTAATCTGCCCAGTCCACCAGAACTGGCCTCGTCTGCTGGGGCAGGCTTATCCCTGTCTCATTGGCATTGGAGGGTCACAGCTGCCCTCACTGCCTGTCGAAATGGTGTACCGGGGTGTGGCCACTGTGGTGTGTAAGCAGTTACTTGGAGCCACAGGTGAGAGCTGGGTGGCATGTGGGGACCAAAGGTGGACAAGCTGCCCCGGGTGGAGCACAACAAGCCCCTCCCTAGACACCCCATACACCCCACCCAGACTTATACCTCAACAATAACAGCCACCATCACACCTCCTAACATAGAACGGTTCTTTCTACTTTGAAAACTATTTCGAACCTGGCCAGTTTCCCCGACGAAATAAGGCAATTACGCATGACATTCCTACAGAATGGCTACAAGGTGAAGGAAGTCAATCAGGCCCTCAAAAGGGCTGACAGGAAAACCAGGAAAACTAACAATGACGAGGAACCTGTCACTCCCACCTATCTTCCCTTTATTTCCACGGTTTCTGTAAGGATTGATTGCCAAGATGCTGAAGAAATACCAGATTTAATACTATCCACAAACCCGTAAGGAAGCTCAAATCACAGCTTATGTGAGTCAAAGATCACCTAGGACTCAGGTCAGCTTGCATTTACAGGATTCCCTGTGATGTGGAGTGGTGTATATCAGCCAGATGGGACATATTGGAGAAACGCGCATCAAGGGGCACAGGAGGTTTATCTGTTTTGGTTACCTGGAGAAATCAGAGGCAGCAGAACACTACATTTGTGATGATCATAGGATTGATTTCAACAGCACAAAACTACTGTGCTAAGCCAATGGCTTTTGGGACCACCTGGTAAAGGAAGCAATTGAAATAAAACTAGAGGAAAAGAATTTTAACAAAGTCAAAGGTCTCACTCTAAGTAAGAACTGGCATTTGATTGTAAAGAAGGTGGGAGAACGGAATCCTGATTGAATGAGAACTAACCAATCAGGAGGGATGGACTACGAGAGTATAAATACCACCAGACTAGACATGCCCAGGCATCCTCCCTGATGAAGATG
Source organism: Hemitrygon akajei (assembly GCF_048418815.1). NCBI lineage: Eukaryota > Metazoa > Chordata > Chondrichthyes > Myliobatiformes > Dasyatidae > Hemitrygon > Hemitrygon akajei. The sequence continues at coordinate 2,365,088 of NC_133126.1, read as the reverse complement.
GCAGAGTCTGTCATCAAAACGTCGGTTATAATCAATACCTGTACCTGGCAGGAAGTCCGAGAAGAGTTTATTCATCATTGCGCTGGGAAAGCACTAGATGCTTTTTCAGTTAAGGCCTTGTTCACGAATCATATTGTAGTAAAACAACAATCATGTAGGCTTACTTCACCCTTTCCACATCACTAACCATATTATCTGTAGTTTTCCGTACAACCTAATCTTTCTTGTGAATATTGTATATCCGATGCAGCTGTTCGTACAGATATTGTGCAGGTGACTTTGACTCTGAGCAACCTGAGTCTGTCCCATCACACTCTAACACACAACACACATAAGTCACCGCATAAATGTACTGTCGGCTCGTTGTTAATTAGCCACTAGAAAGTGGTACTTAGACCATAAGAAATAGAAGCAGAATTAGTTCATTTGGCTCATCGAGTCTGCTCCACCATTCAATCATGGCTGATTCTTTTTTTCCTCAGCATCACATCCTTGCTCTTGTATTCTAGACCTCTTGAAATGAATGCTAACATTGCATTTGCCTTCCTCATCACCAACTCAACCTGCAAGTTAACCTTTAGAATGTTCTGCACAAGGACTCCCAAGTCCCCCAGCATCTCAGATTCCTGGATTTTCTCCCTGTTTAGAAAATAGTCTGCACATTTATTTCTACTCCCAAAGTTCGTAACCAAGCATTTTCCAACATTGTATTTCAATTGCCACTTACTTGCCCATTCTCCTAATCTGTCTAAGTCCTTCTGGATCCTACCTGTTTCTTCAACACTACCTGCCCCTCCACCAATCTTCATATCATCTGCAAACCTGCTTCCCTGGGCGGAGAATTCCACAGATTCACCACTCTCTGGGAAAAACAGACCAGCGAGTCTTACCTCAGTGGTTGGTAAGTTGATGGAGAAGATCCTGAGAGGCAGGATTTATGAACATTTGGAGAGGTATAATATGAATAGGAATAGTCAGCATGGCTTTGTCAAGGGCAGGTCGTGCCTTATGAGCCTGATTGAATTTTTTTGAGGACGTGACTAAACACATTGATGAAGGAAGAGCTGTAGATGTAGTGTATATGGATTTCAGCAAGGCATTTGATAAGGTACCCCATGCAAGGCTTATTGAGAAAGTAAGGAGGCATGGGATCCAAGGGGACATTGTTTTGTGGATCAGAACTGGCTTACCCACAGAAAGCAAAGAGTGGTTGTAGACGGGTCATATTCTGCATGGAGGTCAGTCACCAGTGGAGTGCCAGGAATCTGTTCTGGGACCCTTACTCTTCATGATTTTTATAAATGACCTGGATGAGGAAGTTGAGGGATGGGTAATTAAGTTTGCTGATAACACAAATGTTGGAGGTGTTGTGGATAATGTGGAGGGATGTCAGAGGTTATAGCAGGACATTGATATGATGCAAAACTGGGCTGAGAAGTGGCAGATGGAGTTCAACCCAGATTAGTGTGAAGTGGTTAATTTTAGTAGGTTAAATATGATGGCAGAATATAGTATTAATGGTAAGACTCTTGGCAGTGTGGAGGATCAGAGGGATCTTGGGGTCCGAGTCCATAGGACGCTCAAATCAGCTGTGCATGTTGACTCAGCGGTTATGAAAGCGTACGGTATATTGGCCTTCATCAATCATGGAACTGAATTTAGGAGCCGGGAGCTAATGTTGCAGCTATACAGTATAGGACCCTGGTCAGACCCCACTTGGAGTACTATGTTCAGTTCTGGTTGCCTCATTACAGGAAGGATGTGGAAACCATAGAAAGGGTGCAGAGGAGATTTACAAGGATGTTGCCTGGATTGGGGAGCATGCCTTATGAGAATAGGTTGAGTGAACTCGGCCTTTTCTCCTTGGAGCGATGGAGGATGAGAGGTGACCTGATAGAGGTGTACAAGATAATGAGAGGCATTGATCGTGTGGATAGTCAGAGGCTTTTTCCCAGGGCTGAAATGGCTAGCACAAGAGGACACAGGTTTAAGGTGCTGGGGAGTAGGTACAGAGGAGATGTCAGGGGTAAGTTTTTTTACTCAGAGAGTGGTGAGTGCATGGAATGGGCTGCCGACAACGGTGGTGGAGGTGGATATGATAGGGTCTTTTAAGAGACTCCTGGACAGGTACATGGAGCTTAGTAAAATAGAGGGCTATAGGTAAGCCTAGTAATTTCTAAGGTAGGGACATGTTCGGCACAACTTTATGAGCTGAAGGGCCTGTATTGTGCTGTAGGTTTTCTATGTTTATATTATATTCATATATTAGACTATATATGGAGACTCTATATATATATATGAGAGAGAGGGAAAAACTATATATTAGAGACTTTTAAGAGAGGCTTAGACAGGCACGACCTGGGGCTGTTCCCCTCAATAACAAGTATACCGTTTTGTATACTGGTGAGGGGGACGACCTCCCCGGAAAATGACACGGAGACTGAGTCACTGGCACTGAGCATGGGTCCATGGTACAGAAGGGAAAGCAGGAGAAGAGGGGAGTGGTAGTGATGGACTTTGAGGGAACAGACAGATGATTCTGTGGGTGTGAATGGGACACCTGGATAGTATGTTGTGTCCCAGATGCCAGGGTCAAGGACATTGCAGATTACATCCACAACATTCTGTGAGGAAGGCAAATGCAATGTTGGCATTCATTTCAAGGTGTCTAGAATACAAGAGCAGGGATGTGATGCTGTGGCTTTACAAGGCACTGGTGAGGCCTCACCTTGAGTATTGTGAGCAGTTTTGGGCCCCTCATCTTAGAAAAGATGTGCTGGCACTGGAGAGAGTTCAGAGGAGGTTCACAAGGATGATTCCAGGAATGGAAGGCTTATCATACGAGGAACATTTGATAGGTTCCTCGTATGATAAGCTCGTGTGAGATTGATAGGTTATTGATTGGACATGGCATCAAAGGTTATAAGGAGAAGGCCGGGAACTAGGATTGAGGAGAAGAAAAAAAAAAGGATCAGCCATGATTGAATGGCGGAGCAGACTCGCTGGGCCAGATGGCCTAATTCTGCTCCTATTCTTATTGTCTTCTTTTGGAGAGGGAGTGCAGCCAGATGTCTTGGTACATATTGGTACCAATGACATAGGAATGAAAAGCAAAGAGAGCTAGGCAGAAAGCTGAGAAGCAGGACTTCCTGGGTAGTAATTTCTGGATTGCTGCCTGTGCCACGCACCAGTGAGGGTAAAAACAGGATGATTTGGCAAATAAATGTATTGCAGGGAAGCTGGTGCAGGGGACAGGGCTTCAGGTTCTTGGATCATTGGGATCTCTTCTGGGGGAGGTATGACCTGTTCAAAAGGGACGGGTTGCACCTGAACCCGAGGGGGAGCAATATTCTCGCAGGCAGGTTTGTTAGAGCTATTGAGGAGGGTTTAAACTAATTTGGCAGGGGGTGGGAACCAGAGTGAAAGGACTCAGGGTAGGATGGAGGGTAAATAGCAAAGATAGGGTGCAGTCAGACTGTCAGGAAGGGCAGGCAGATGACAGGACAAAATTGCAGCCAGCAGGGTGAGCATCAATGCATTAGAGATGCAGAGTCATAAATGGTAACAAATACAGTATCAAAGTGTTATATCTCAATGCACAGAGTATAAGAAATAAGGTGGATGATCTTGTTGCTCGATTACAGATTGTCGAGTATGATGTTGTGGCCATCACTGAATCATGGCTGAAGGATGGTTGTAATTTTAAGCTGAATGTCCAAGGTTACCAATGTCCAAAGGGGAAAGCACAGAAGTAATGTGGGAGAAGTTTAGGGACCACTTGAGCTAAGTTCAGGATAGGTTTGTCCCACTAGGACAAGGAAAAAATGGTAGGAAAAGGGAACCGTGGCTGACGAAACACGAGGCAACTCGTCAAGAGGAAAAGGGAAGCATATGTTAGATATTAGAAGCAGGACGTAGGAGGGGCTTATGAGAAATATAGGGTAGCCAGGAAGAAGCTAAAGAAAGGACTTAGGAGAGCTCGAAGGGGGCATGAGAAGGCCTTGGCATGTAGGATTAAGGAGAACCTCAAGGAGTTCTATGCATATGTGAAGAATAGGAGGATGATGAGAACGAAGGTGGGACTGCTAAAGGATAAAGTGGGGAACAAGTGCCTGGAGGCTGAGGAGGTTGGGGAGGTCCTAAATGAATACTTTGCTTCAGTATTCACAAGTGAAAAGGATCTTGATCAGGATGAGGTCAAAGTAGAGCAGGCCTGTGTGCTGGATAATGTGGAGATTACGGAAGAAGTGCTGGATCTTCTTAAAAACATCAAGATTGATAAATGCCCAGGGCCGGATATGATACACCCCAGGTTGTGGAAATTTAGAGAAGAGATCGCTAGCATTAGCTATGATCTTTGAATCCCCTTTGGCTACAGGGGAAGTTTTGGAGGACTGGAGAATGGCAAATTTAGTTCCTTTGTTTAAAAAAGGTAATAGGGAGAAACCTGGGAACTATAGACCAGTGAATCTTACGTCAGCGGTATGCAAACTACTGGAAAGGATTCTTAAGGATAGGATCTACGAGGATTTGGAGAAGTACAGTCTACTCATGGATAGTCAACATGGCTTTGTGAAGGGAAGATCGTGCCTCACAAGCCTGAAGGAGATTTTTTGAAGAGCTAACAAAAGAAATTGATGAGGGTAGGGCAGTGGATGTGGTCTACATGGACTTTAGCAAGGCATTTGACAAGGTCCCTCATGAGAGACCCATCCAGAAAGTCATGAGGCATGGGATAAGTGGAACCTTGGCTGTTTGAAAAGGAAATGGAATTAATGTCCCAGACTGAATATCCATCCACTGGGATCAAGGAACCCAAGATGCCAACTCTGTTTCTCACTCCACAATGATGCTTGACCTGCAAATGATTTCTAGCATTGTCTGTGTTTATCTCAAATTCTCGGTATCTATGGCAGGAGTTTCCAACCTTCTTTATGTCATGGACCCCTATCATTAACTGAGGGGCCCGTGGAGTTCAGGTCCCAACCCAACCTCTGACCTCTGCTATTTTCCCTTTAAGTAATTGTTTCAAAGCTTTAAGGAAGTGTAAAATGTTTTCACCTGACACATTCATTGCTAACAACTTTTGAACTATTTAGCAGAGGGCAATCAGCTCTGAAACTCTCCTTGCTGTGTTTCTTCAGAACTAAATAAAACTCAGTCAGAGCATTATTATACTTTGAAATGAAGGGAGAGGCCTCTCACCTGCCAGTGCTCCTCCTCCTTCCATTTCTCCCATGATCCACTTTCCTTTCCAATCAGATTCTTCTTCTTCAGCCCTTTACCTTTTCCACCTATCACGTTCCAGCTTCTTACTTTACCCCCCTGCCCTCCCCCACCTTCCTGGCTTCACCTATCACCATCTAGCATGTCCTCCTTCCGTCCCCTCATTTCCATCCCCCTTCCTTTCCAATCCTGAAGAAGGGTCTTGGCCTGAAACATCAACTATTCCTCTCCATAGATGCTGCCTGACCGGCTGAGTTCCTCCGGTATTTTATGTGTATTGCTCTGGATTTCCAGCATCTGCAGAATCCCTCATGTTATTATTCAGCAAGCATGTTTTTCTAAAGAAAGGTTGTTTAAAATACGATGGCAATGAGCTTTCAGACAATCCAAGCCCTCCTTCTCTTCCTTACTTTCTGCTTTGATCTGGATTTGCAGCATCTGCAGTATCGTTTGTGTTTATGACAGTGCGGATAATTCAATCTGTGTTCATATTTCTGTTCAGTCCGTCTGACGATTGAAAATGAGTCAATTCAGATAGCCCAGTGAGTTGAAACTAAACAGGGCAAATGAAGGGAATAGAATATTCTGCAGATGACTGTTCATCCTGGGTTTCAGCACTTAAGTTACAGAGAAAGGTTGAACAAGTTAGGTCTCTATTCATTGGAGCGTAGAAGGTTGAGGGGGGATTTGATCGAGGTATTTAAAATGTTGAGAGGGATAGATAGAGTTGACGTGAATAGGCTGTTTCCATTGAGAGTAGGGGAGATTCAAACGAGAGGACATGATTTGAGAGTTAGGGGGCAAAAGTTTAAGGGAAACACGAGGGGGTATTTCTTTACTCAGAGAGTGATAGCTGTGTGGAATGAGCTTCCTGTAGAAGTAGTAGAGGCCAGTTCAGTTGTGTCATTTAAGGTAAAATTGGATAGGTATATGGACAGGAAAGGAGTGGAGGGTTATGGGCTGAGTGCGGGTAGGTGGGACTAGGTGAGATTAAGAGTTTGGCACGGACTAGGAGGGCCGGAATGGCCTGTTTCCGTGCTGTGATTGTTATATGGTTATATGGTTATCTGTCTGTGAAAGCTGTGTGCTGTCTCATTATTAAACAAAGCTAGATATGTGGACATTATCATTGTCCATGGGAGTGAACATTTAGAAACATTTCTCATCCTGGTGTAAGTAAATCAATTCAGATGCTCCTATGAAATACCAAAAAAATACAAGGCAGATGAATATTGCTTTTGTTGCTAACATTTATATTTTAAAGCAGATGATTGAATGGAATCAGCAGTGAAATTATCCTGACTCTTTAATTCAAATGTACCAATAGCTAGACGTGGTATACATTCCACTTCTACTCTAATTTTATCATTTGAATCAGAATTTATTTAAATCTTACATCCATCCCACAAGGTGAGGGGGTAAAAATCTTTGTGTTATGACTCTGTCGCAATGTACAGACGTGAATTTAAAAGTCTAATGCCTTGTATACAGATGCTGTCCCGTTATCTGTTGGTCCTGGCGTTAATGCTGCAGCACCGTTTGCCAGACGGAAGCAGCTGGAACAGTTTATGGTCGGGGTGACTGGTGTCCCCGATGATCTTCCAGGCCTTCTTTTTCTTATGCCCATCATCCTTGCTGGGTACATAGAGTACCAATAGCATAAAACCATAAGACATAGGAGCAGAATTAGGCCATTCAGCCCATCGAGTCTGCTCCACCATTCCATCGTGGCTGATCTCAGATCCCACTCAACTCCATACACCTGCCTTCTTGCCGTATCCTTTGATGCCCTGATCAATCAGGAAACTATCAACTTCTGCCTTAAATATACACACGGACTTGGCCCCCACCACAGTCTGCGGCAGAGCATTCCACAGATTTATAACCATTTAATCATATAACAATTACAGCATGGAAACAGGCCATCTTGGCCCTTCTAGTCCGTGCCGAACGCTTACTCTCACCTAGTCCCACTGACCCGCACTCAGCCCATAACCCTCCATTTCTTTCCTGTCCATATACTCCTCTCTGGCTAAAAATATACCTCTTTTCCTCTCTCCTAAAGGCTGAGTCCTCTAGTTCTGGATACCCGGACCACAGGAAACATCCTCTTCACATCCACCCTATCTAGACCTTTCAACATTCAGTAGGTTTCAATGTCCCCCGACAGTCTTTAAAATCCAGTAAGTACAGGCCCAAATCTGCCAAACGCTCTTCATATGTTAACCCCTTCATTCCCAGAATCATCCTCGTGAACCTCCTCTGGACTCTCTCCAATGACAACACCTTATGAACTATTCCCAGAAACTTCAGCCATCTCTGCTCTGCTGTCATCCCCACCAGTATCCTCCTCCAATCCACCTGGGCAAGCTCCTCTCTCATGCCTCTGTAAATCCTTTATTCTATTGCGATATCGATACATGTGACTTGTACTCCTCCCTCTCAAATTGTAGTATGAATTCAATCACATTATGGTCACTGTCTCCTAAAGATTCCTTTCCACTAAACTCCCTAATAAGATCTGGATTATTAAACAACACCCGATTTAAGACAGCCTTTCCCTGAGTAGGCTCAAGCACAAGCTGCTCTAAAAAGCCATCCCATAGGCATTGGATCACTGAAAACAACGCTGGAGAGGTAGTACTGGGGGAGAAGAAATGGTGGATGAACTGAATAAGCATTTTACTTTAGTCTTGACTGTGGAAGACACTAACAGTTTGGTGGAATTTCAGAGTCAGGGTCATGAAGTGTGTGAAGTTACCAAGACTAGAGAGAAGGGTCTTGGGAAACTGAAATGTCTGAAGGTAGATAAGTCACCTGGACCAGATGAAGTACACTCCAGAGTTCTGAAAGAGGTGGCTGAAGAGGTCATGGAGACATTAGTAATGATCTTTCAAGAATCACTAGATTCTGGAATGGTTCCTGTGACTGGAAAATTGCAAATGTCTTTCCACTCCTCAAGAGGGCAGAGAGGCAGAAGAAAGGAAACTATAGGCCAGTTAGTCTGACCTCTGTCGTGGGAAGATGGTGGAGTCGATTATTAACAATGACATCTCAGGAAGCACATGATGACAAAATAGACTGTAGTCAGTGTGAATTCTTCAAGGAAAAATCTTGCCCAACAAATCTGTTAGAATTCTTTGAAGAAATAAGCGGGATAGACACAGGAGAATCAGGTGATGTGTACTTGTATTGAAACCTACCAAATGTTGAAAGGACTAGATAGGGTGGATGTGGAGAGGATGTTTTCTATACTGAGGGTATCCAGAACTAGAGGGCACAGCATCAAAATTGAGGGATGACCATTTAGGAGGAATTTTTTAGCCAGAGAGCAGTGAACAGTCTATGGTAAAGGCAAAGTCTATGGATGTATTTAAGGTGGAAGTTGATAGTTTCCTGATTGGTCAGGACTTCAAAGGATATGGCAAGAAGGCAGGTGTATGGGGTTGAGTGGGATCTGGGATCAGCCCTGATGGAATGGCGGAGCAGACTTGATGGGCCGAATGGCCTAATTCTGTTCCTATGTCTAATGGTCTCCTGAAGGATTTGGCAAACTTGACTTGCGAGAATGCAGTAAGTACCTTGGTGGTGTCTCTGGGGCTCTGTGGTGGGAGGTGCTGGAGTCTTGGGTCCTGTGACACCAAGTTCGGGAGGAGTTGTCGCTCTGAAGCTGTCAGGCTCCTGTCCTGGACTTGCTTTCGGACACTCTTCAGCTCATGTTCTATATATTTATTTTTATTTGTATGATTCGTCCTCTTTTGCACATGAGATTTAATTGTGTGGGTTTCTTTGTGGATTCTACTCTGTTTCTTTGTTTGGTGGCTGCCTGCAAGAAGACAAATCTTAAGGTTGTGTATGGTATACACACTTTGATAATAAAGGTGAACTTCTGACACTTAAAGAAAATACTTGATTACGATTTTAACAAAATCAGGTCGATATGGATTGTAGCGTCTGTTTCAGCAAGTGGTCAAATATATGAAGATACAGTATTTTATAGTGTCAAAGTAAATGAGTTTCAGTTTGGCCATTATGTTTCATCCACTTTCACTTATTTATTCCAGAACAATCACCAGAACCAAGGCAGATAGAGCCAAATTCCTGTCGAATGATTGCTTTCGACCCCGTGGCCAGGAAAACTCAGCATCGCCTCCAGTTCCTCTCTGTACGATTGTACAAGTTCAGAAGGCCTGTGACAAGGTGCCACACATGAAGCTGCTTAACAAGCTACGAGCCCATGGTATTACAGGAGAGATTCCAGCACGGATAAAGCAGTGGCTGATTGGCACGAGGCAAAGAGAGAGAATAAAGGGAGCCTTTTCTGGCTGGTTGCCGGGTGACTAGTGGTGTTCCATAGAGGTCTGTGTTGGGACTGACTTGATGCTGGAATTGATGACTTTGTTGTAAAGTTTGCAGATCATGTGAAGATGGGTGGATGGGCAGGTAGTTTTGAGGAAGTAGAGAGGCTACAAAAGGACTTAGAAAAATTAGGAGAATGGGCAAAGAAATGGCAATGCAATATAGAGTTGTGCATACACACTCTGATAATAACTGTAGTTTGAATCTCTGACTACAGTGTAGGAGGAGAACCCGTTCCTGTTTGCCTATACTGTCCATCTCCCTCCATTCCCTGGATATTTATTAGCCTATCTAAAAGCATTTAGAGATTGTATCTGCTTCCAAAATCACTCCAGGAAATACATTCTATACAGTTGGCAGTCTTTGTTAAAAAAAAACAGTCCTGCACCTGTTCTTTAACTTCAGGATCAAGCTTATTGTCAACTGAATGTACATATAGACAACCGAATGAAACAATGTTCCCCCGGACACAGTCCACCCACAAAACACAGCACATAAAACAAAATAATAGATAGATACTTTATTGATCCCAAAGGAAATTATAGTGTCAGAGTAGCATTGCAAGTGCACAGATATACAAATATTAGAATGAGGTAAGAAAGAATTAAAAAGTTACCTTAAAAATAAAATGTACAAGATTTACACATCAAAGATTACAAGATTTCCTAGATCGCACTGATAAGCTGGTAGTGCAAGAATTACCATAATATTATAAGAACATGGAGAGAGAGGGCAGAGGCATGACAGGTGCACTGGACTCGGTGCTGCCCTCCAGTGTTCACTTGGTGGAAGAGCAGCTGGTTACAATTTGTGGCTACACTAACAGGACCACCATGGCCTTGTTCTTGCTGAATGCATCCAACGCACCATCAACCTCATCTCTCAGGGATTGACCTATATTATTAGTAGTTTCTGTGTAGCTATATTTTTACTGCTAGCGTGATTATATGCACCTTGTGTGGCTGTTGGTACTGGGTTTTCCACATTAGCCTTGGAGGATAACCGTTTGGCTAAACTGTGTGATTGAATGACTATCAAACTTGACCTTAAAATTCTGAGAACTTGTTTCTGGAGGTGGGTGGGGGAGGAGGGGTGACAGCGTGCAATACCAAATCACTTAAACCGAATTCAGCCTATGAGGAAACGGAGTGCTCTAAAATGTTTCAGAGAAGCTATTTGTCAGAAAGAATAATTGCGCCAAATTCCCACTTTGATTGCTCTTGTGTATTTAATATTTCATTAATATTTGAATACTGTTGTAAATCTATTGATTGATAAAGCATTCTTTGATTCATTATGGCTGTATGCAAAAACCATAACACCACCACATGATATCTGTGCACCTCACTTGGAGTAAACACAAACGAAGACTCAGAGCATTTCAGTCCCTAGTTTTATTGCAATTAACTTTTATGTTTTGAAGCTACAAATAATAACAATTCCGAGATGGAATGGAGGCTTCTTGGGAAGATCAATTGGGTAAAATTTTGGCAAATTGTCAAATTTTCTATCAATCAGTTACATATCAGACACTGTAATCAAGAGGTTTTTGACAGAAGTAGTTAATGTCTCAGCCTGGCCTCAGCTTGTGCAGAAACTCATGCTGCTCCATGGTAGCATAGCGGTTAGAGTAATGCTCGGGCCGCCGGAGTTCAGAGTTCAATTCTGACGCCATCTGTAAGGAGCCCTGTACATCCTCCTGGTTTCCACTGGGTGCTCTGGTTTCCTCCCACAGTCCAAAGACATACTGGTTGGTAGGTTAATTGGTCATTGTAAATTGTCCAATTAGGCTAGGGTTAAACCGGGGGTTGTTCAGCATTGCAGTTCGAAGGGGGTATTCTGCACTGTATCTCAGTAAATGACTGATTTTGGTTAATGGTATTTATTAATGTGAAAACAGTAGACATCCTGTATGAGAGTTAACAACAACAATGTGACTTTTATTACTGGTATTCGTTATGGTCCCTTCATGGGAATAAGCAAAAACTACCTATTAAATGCGCCCAATGGCTTGTGTCTCAAATAGCCTCTGACAACCAAGTCCAGCTCCTGGCCTTCACATAGAAACATAGAAAACCTACAGCACAATACAGGCCCTTTGGCCCACAATGCTGTGCCGAACATGTCCTTACCTGAGAAATTACTGAGGGTTACCCATAGTCCTCTATTTTTCTAAGTTCCATGTACCTATCCAGGAGTCTCTTAAAAGACCCTATCGTATCTGTCTCCACCACCGTTGTCGGCAGCCCATTCCACGCACTCACCACTCTCTGACTAAAAAACTTACCCCTGACATCTCCTCTGCACCTACTTCCAAGCATGTTAAAAATTGTGCCCTCATGCTAGCCATTTCAGCCCTGGGAAAAAGCCTCTGACTATCCACACGATCAATGCCTCTCATTATCTTGTACACCTCAATCAGGTCACCTCTCACCCTCCGTTGCTCCAAGGAGAAAAGGCCGAGTTCACTCAACCTATTCTCATAAGGCATGCTCCCCAATCCAGGAAACATCCTTGTAAATCTCCTCTGCACCCTTTCCATAGTTTCCACATCCTTCCTGACCAGAACTGAGCACAGTACTCCAAGTGGGGTCAGACCAGGGTCCTATATAGCTGCAACATTACCTCTCAGCTCCTAAATTCAATTCCACGATTGATGAAGGCCAATACACCGTATGCCTTCTTAACTACAGAGTCAACCTGCACAGCAGCTTTGAGTGTCCTATGGACTCGGACCCCAAGACACTGCCAAGAGTCTTACCATTAATACTATATTCTGCCATCATATTTGACCTACCCCATCTGTCACTTCTCAGCCCAGTTTTGCATCCTATCGATGCCCCACTGTAACCTCTGACAGCCCTCCACACTACCCACAACACCCCCAACCTTTGTGTCATCAGCAAATTTACTAACCCATCCCTCCACTTCCTCATCCAGGTCATTTATAAAAATCACGAAGAGTAAGGGTCCCAGAACAGATCCCTGAGGCACGCCACTAGTGACCGACCTCCATGCAGAATGTGACCCGTCTACAACCAATCTTTGCTTCTATGGGCAAGCCAGTTCTGGATCCACGTGTGGCTTAATTGCTCAGCCTGGAGGAACTGAGAGGAGAAGGGTTAAGCAAAGACGGGTTACTGGCACCTTAAATCCAGTCACTTCGGGCAGATGGGGCTTGTTAGCTGTTGTTGGTAGCTCATCTAGGAGATGAAAGCTGCGATCTCAAACCTCCGTTACCTTGTGGCTGTACCCACTCATGGGGAAGGCTTCGGGAGTAAACCGCGAGGGAAAAATCCAGCGCTGGAGTCCCTAAGGCAGTCCTACATTGAGCTCGATGCTGACTGATAACTCCAGCAATGCTGCTGGTACCAAACTGTATCAGTCTCTGTCATTCCTTTGGCTTCATTAGCTGTGTGGAGAGGGGGAGCTTGCTACATGAGCAACAGCTGGCCCATGTCGTACTGTCCAGGCTTGCGTATCTAGACAGCCAGGATGCAATATCCATGGTCAACTCTGACCGACAGAAACCCTCACCTCATTCATTAAAGGTGGAATATTAACCGGGGCATCAGTAGAAATTGTACCTCTTCTTTGAACAATATCTTGGGATCTTTACCATACGTTACTTGGATCAGCAATTAGTACAAGACCATCAGATATAGGAGCAGTATTAGGCCATTTAGCCCATCGAGTCTGCTTTGCCATTCATCATGGTTGATCCATTTCCCTCTCAGCTCCAGTCTCCTGCCTTCTCCCCATATCCCTTCATTAATGACTAATCAAGAATCTATCAACCTCTGTTATAAATGACATTTATATTGAATTGAATTGACTTTATTACTTACATGAGGAGTAAAAATCTTTACATTGTGTCTCCATCTAAATGTGCAATGTGCAATTTATAGACATTTATAATAAATATTATGTACAACAGGATAATCATTATAACAGAAATACAGTTGTATCAGCATGAATTTATCAGTCTGATGGCCTGGTGGAAGAAACTGTCCTGGAGCCTGTTGGTCCTGGCTTTTGTGCTGTGGTACCGTGTCCTGGATGGTAGCAGCTGGAACAGTTTGTGGTTGGGGTGACTCAGGTCCCCAGTGATCCTACAGGCCCTTTTTACACACCTGTTTTTATAAATGTCCTGAATCATGGGAAGTTCACATCTACAGATGCGCTGGGCTGTCCGCACCACTCTCTGCAGAGTCCTGTGATTGAGGGAGGTACAGTTTCCATACCAGACAGTGATGCAGACAGTCAGGATGCTCTCAATTGTACCCCTGTAGAAAGTCCTTAGGATTTAGGGGCCCATACCAAACTTCCTCAACCTCTGAGGTGAAAGAGGTGCTGTTGTGCCTTTTTCACCACACAGCTGGTGTGTACAGACCATGTGAGGTCCTCGGAGATGTGGATGCCGAGAAACTTAAAGCTGTTCACCCTCTCAACCCCAGATCCATTGATGTCTTTATGCTGTATTATCTCCAGCAAATATCCTATTTGCTATAAAACTAACAGCAAATCTGTCAGGTCACCTCTCATCCTCCGTCACTCCAAGGAGAAAAGGCCGAGTTCACTCAACCTATTCTCATAAGGCACGCTCCCCAATCCAGGCAACATCCTTGTAAATCTCCTCTGCACCCTTTCTATGGTTTCCACGTCCTTCCCGTAGTGAGGCGACTGGAACTGAGCACAGTACTCCAAGTGGGGTCAGACCAGGGTTCTATATAGCTGCAACATTACCTCCCGGCTGCAATTGACTTGCCCTCAATCCTAACCCTCAGGTGTTGTCAGCATGCAATGTGCTCATTCTCCTTTGGATAATGTGCCTTTCCTCCCAGTGCTCCGTTCAGCTCCAACAACCAGAGGACGAGCTGGTGGATTAATGACATCCTGTACAATACCCATTGGTGTGGTTTGTCAGGGAAAAGAATGAATGAGGGGGGTAAGTTACAAGGGTACAGAGAAATGCAGAGTCCGGGAAAAAGACTCAGAGAGTTGTTCTTTGGAATCTGGCATGGTCCAAGTGTGCTGAAAGATCTCTGTCTGTGTTTTTACAAGTACAAGATTGGAAGCATAAGATAAGCAAATGAAGGCATGGCTGCCAATTAAGAAACTGCAAGGATAATGTAATCATTATGGGGATCATATATAGGCCTCCAAATAGAAGCCGAGATGTGGGGTTGAGATTGCAAAGGGAGCTGGAAAAGGCATGTAATAAGGGTAATGTCACAATTGTAATGGGGGACTTCAAAATGCAAGGGGATTGGGAAAATCAGGTTGTTTCGGATCACAAGAGGGAATTTGTTCCATGCCTATAAGATGGCTTTTCAGGGCAGCTTTTGCTCCAGCCAGCTAGGGGAAAAACTATCTTAGATTGGGTGTTGTGTAATAACCCAGATCTTATTAGTCAGCTTAACATGAAGGAACCCTTAGGAGACAGCGATCATAATATGATTGAACTCATACTAACTCCTGAGGACAGGTGACAAATCAACTGATGATCCCACTGATGATAGCACAGGACAGTTAACATCTTGGTCCACGTGTATTGTTCTGGACACTGGTGACTACCGGGAATAGTCT
This sequence comes from Hemitrygon akajei, assembly GCF_048418815.1. Classification (NCBI taxonomy): domain Eukaryota; kingdom Metazoa; phylum Chordata; class Chondrichthyes; order Myliobatiformes; family Dasyatidae; genus Hemitrygon; species Hemitrygon akajei. The sequence goes on along the minus strand of NC_133126.1, from coordinate 2,349,914 downwards.
GCTGGCAACCGGGAATAGTCCGGTTGGCAACCGGGAATAGTCCGGGTGGCAACCGGGAATAGTCCGGGTGACTACCGGGAATAGTCCGGGTGGCAACCGGGAATAGTCCGGGTGGCAACCGGGAATAGTCTGGCTGGCAACCGGGAATAGTCCGGCTGGCAACCGGGAATAGTCTGGTGGCAACCGGGAATAGTCCGGCTGGCAACCGGGAATAGTCTGGTGACTACCGGGAATAGTCTGGTGGCAACCGGGAATAGTCTGGTGGCAACCGGGAATAGTCCGGTTGGCAACCGGGAATAGTCCGGGTGGCAACCGGGAATAGTCCGGTTGGCAACCGGGAATAGTCCGGGTGGCAACCGGGAATAGTCCGGTTGGCAACCGGGAATAGTCCGGCTGGCAACCGGGAATAGTCCGGTTGGCAACCGGGAATAGTCTGGTGGCAACCGGGAATAGTCTGCTGGCAACCGGGAATAGTCTGGCTGGCTTACTTCACCAAGCACAGAAGATGTGGTCTTTTCAACCACTGATACACAAGCCACAGCGATTCGCTCTGGAGAGGGTCATCATACTCCAGGTCAGACGAGAGATAACCCAGGTCAGGTTGCAGACCACAGTACCCAGGTAGATCCTTCGCATGATGGCGGTGGTGAGGTGGGTGGTAGAGAAGAAGAGGAAGGTCAAGTGGCCAGGACTGGCAGATGAGAAGGCTTGGTGTGTGTTTGATGAGGATATCAGTATGATGTTGGAGAACACTCTCAGGGGAACATCAAAGAGAAAGTTGGAAGTGATGGGCAATATGATTTATAATGTTGGAAAGTACAGGTTTGGTTTAGTTGAGCTGAAGAACACAAAGCCTACACAGCAACCAAGCAGGCTTCAGAAGGAGGTTAGTAGGTTGAGGAGAGAGCTTCGATCGTTGAGACAGAGGTGGAAGGTAGCAAGTGAGGGTGACAAGCCAGGGCCTGCTGATCTCCGAGAGCAGTTTCGAATAAAGTTAGCATCACTCCATCGTGCAGAGTCACAGCATAAAAAGAGAGAGAAGGCAAGGAAGTCATTCTTTGAGAACCATCACCAGTTCACAAAGAGTTTGTCTGAACAAAATAAGAGCGGGCAGCTTAACATCTCTCAACAAGAACTTGAGGATCACCTGGCAGGCACTTACTCTAACGAACAGCAGGAGGCTCCTTTGCTTGACATTTCGGGGCTTGTGAAGCATACCGAGCCAGGAGTGAAGTTCAATCTGTCAGAACCCAAACTGGCAGAAGTCGAACGGTTCATCAAAAAGGCAAGGTCAGGTTCAGTGCCAGGACCTAATGGAGTGCCGTATAAGGTGTTCAAGAAGTGTGAAGAGCTGAGGAAATTGTTAAAGGTAGTGTGGAGACAAGGTGTTGTTCCTTTGTCATGGAGTGAGGCTGAAGGAGTACACACCCCGAAGGAAGAGATTTCTATTACATTGAATCAGTTCTGACCAATTTCACTCCTGAATGTAGGGGGAAGATTATGTTTGGCATTCTAGCAGAAAGAATATCTTCATTTGTGATAGAGAATGGATTGGTAAATACATCTGTGCAGAAGGCAGGAATACCAGGCTTCCCGGGATGCCTTGAACATACTGGTATGATATGGCATACCATCCAGGAGTCGAAAAGGTTGAGAAGAAATCTGGCTGTAGTTTGGCTTGATCTTGCAAATGCGTATGGTTCCATTCCCCATGTCTTGATTGAGTTTGCAATGGAATTCCTATGGATTCCTGCTAGGGTGAGGAACTTTGTTATGCAATACTACAACGATTTCCGGATGAGGTTTTCCACTCAGCGGTTTAAAACTTGGTGACAGAGCTTGGACATTGGTATCCCGATGGGATGTGTGATTTCACCCATCCTTTTTGTGTTAGACATGGAGGTCATTGTGAGGGCTGCAGAATCAGTGGGACCAGGTGTTGCATTTAATGGCGGAGGGGAGTTGCCACCAATACGAGCGTTCATGGACAATCTCACCCTTTTGGGTCCTAGCACGGAGGCAGTGGAACGTGTACTATCTAGACTCGAGGAGCTAATGGATTGGGAAAGAATGAAGTTCAAGACCAAGAAGTCAAGGAGCCTTGTTCTTAGGAGAGGAAAGCTGGTTGACTTTCATTTCACCCTTTGTGGAGAGGAGATTCCATCCATTCAGGACCAACCAGTTAAGAGCCTCGGGCGATGGTACACAGAGGAGCTGAGAGATACCAAGAGGGTTCAAGAGACAGGAGAACAGATCAGCAGAGGTCTGATGTCTGTCGATAAGTGTGGCTTGCCTGGCAAGTTGAAGTTGTGGTGCTTGCAGTAAGGACTGATGCCACGGATAATGTGGCCACTAACTGTCTATGAAGTGGCAATGTCCCATGTTGAGGCAATGGAATGGAAGATCAACAAGTATGTTGATTATAGGAAAGATATCAACAAAATAGCGAGAGTACAGAGAAGATTTACTAGAATGTTACATGGGTTTCAGCACCTAAGTTACAGGGAAAGGTTGAACAAGTTAGGTCTTTATTCCTTGGAGCGTAGAAGGTTGAGGGGGGACTTGATAGAGGTATTTAAAATAATGAGGGGGATAGATTGAGTTGACGTGGATAGGCTTTTTCCATTGAGAGTAGGGGAGATTCAAACAAGAGGACATGAGTTGAGAGTTAAGGGGCAAAAGTTTAAGGGTAGCACGAGGGGGAATTTCTTTACTCAGAGAGTGGTAGCTGTGTGGAATGAATTTCCAGTAGAAGTGGTAGAGGCAGGTTCAGTATTGTCATTTAAAGTAAAATTGGATAGGTATATGGACAGGAAAGGAATGGAGGGTTATGGGCTGAGTGCGGGCCAGTGGGATTAGGTGAGAGTAAGCGTTCGGCATGGACTAGAAGGGCCGAGATGGCCTGTTTCCGTGCTGTAATTGTTATATGGTTATATGTGAAGAAGTGGCTTGGAGTACCCAGCAGCCTCACTAATATTGCAATCCACAGTAGCCAGACAAAGCTTGCCATCCCAGTGCAATCCCTTGTTGAAGAGGTCAAGGTAGCCAAGGTAGGATCATTCTTGATGCTTCGAGACTCAAAAGACCCTGTCATCAAGAACATCCAGCCGGATGTGAGATCAGGCAGGAAGTGGTCAGCCCGGGCAGCAGTCGATGAGGCAGAGTCTAGATTGAAGCACAAGGAGACGGTTGGGGCTACCCAGCCAGGCCGCCAGGGACTTGGATGGACAACCCACAAGTGGTGGTCATCTTCTACAGGTAAGGAGTGCCGTGAGCTTGTAACGCAAGAAATACGAGAGGTAGAAGAGGAGAAGAGGTTAGCTAAAGCAGCTGGCCTGACCAAACAAGGGGCTTACACCTGGTGGGAAAGTGTTGAACAACAACACCTACCTTGGAATGTTCTGTGGCAGATGGAACCGCTCTGCATTTCTTTTCTATGCAAAGCAGTGTATGACCTGCTCCCAACACCTGCCAACCTCAGCACCTGGTATGAAGATAAGACAGACAGGTGTGCTGCTTGTGGCGAGAAGGGAACACTTCAGCATACTCTGAGTGCATGCAGAGTCAATCTTTCCAGCGGCATGTACACTTGGAGACAAAACAACGTTCTCAAAGTTGTAACAGAAGCAGTTGAGCAGAGAGTACTGCAGCACAACTTATCTCATGCCCCATGCTGCACAGAACATCGCATATCATTTGTGAAAGAAGGCTCCAAGACAAGGGTGTACAACGCAGGACCACGATCAAGCATACTTTCTTCAGCCAATGATTGGTGTGTCAAGGCCGACCTGGATGGGAAAGGCAGTTTCCTGGAGTAAATAGTTTTCACCACATTGCGTCCAGATATAATCGTCTGGTCTGACACCAGTAGAGAAGTGGTTAATGGTGAACTCACAGTCCCCTGGGAAGACAACATCGATGAAGCCCATGAGCATAAGTTAACCAAGTATGCAGAATTAAGATCAGAGTGCAGAGACAGAGGGTGGAAGGTCTCATGCTATCCATTCGAAGTAGGATGCCGTGGCTTTATTGTGTTCACTTTCCAGAAGTGGCTGCGTGACCTTGGCTTCACTAGAAGAGAGATCAAGTCAACCAGCAGGGCTGTAGCTGAGGCAGCAGAGACAGGATCATCTTGGGTGTGGACCAAATACGTCCAGAGGGGCAGATAGTCGGACAGTCTATCCATCTTTTGTAAACTCTTCAGTAGCTGCATAGATACCTGAAGAGTCGACTATCTGTTGGATGGAAGCGACCAGCAACTCTGATAGAGGCAGATGCCGAGTTGTTAAACTCATCAGTGGGAGGTGGTGCTTTAGCACTGCTGGCCCACCACCTCGAGGGAGTCTTGATCATACGCGGGCCGAAACTCCTGAGGACAGGTGGCAGATCAACTGATGATCCCACTGATGATAGCACAGGACAGTTAACATCTTAGTCCACGTGTATTTTCAATTCGTTTGCAATTTAAGAAGGAGAAGCACAAGTCACATGTATCAATATTGCAATGGATTTACAGAGACATGAGAGAGGAGCTTGCCCAGGTGGATTGGAGGAGGATACTGGTGGGGATGACGGCAGAGCAGAGATGGCTGAAGATTCTGGGAATAGTTCACAAGGTGCAGGATGGATAGCAGTGGTAGGAACTGTGGCTGACAGGGAAGTTATGGATAGTATAAAAGTCAAGGAAAGGGCACATAAGGTAGCAAAAGTGAGTGGGAAGTTGGATGATTGGGGAAACTTAAAATCCAACAAACGGCAACTAAAAAAGCTGTAAGAAGAGACAAGATGAATATGAGGGCAGAAAAGCCAATAATATAAAGCAGGACACAAAGTTTTTTTAGTTATATAAAGAGTAAAAGGGAGGCAAGAGTTGATATTGAAAAATGATGCTGGTGAGGTAGTGATGGGGAACAAAGAAATGGAGATGAACTTAATGGGTACTTTGCATCTGTCTTTCTTCTCTGTGGAAGACACTAGCAGAGTGCCAGAGGTCCGTGAGTGTCAGGGAGAGGTGCCTCACATGAGGCTGCTTAACAAGAAAAATATCCTATGGTGTTACAGAATAGATACTGGCTTGGATAGAAGGATAGCTGACAGGCAGGAGGCATCAAGTGGGAATAAAGAGGGCCTTTTCGGTTGGCTGCTGGTGATTAGTGGTGTTCCTCAGGGGTCAGTATTGGGACCACTACTTTTCACATCGTAATGGTAGTGGAGTTGATGGCTTTGTGACAAAGTTTGTGGATGATATGGAGATAGGTGGAGGGTTGGGTAGTGCTGAGGAAGCAATGCGATTGCAGCAGGACTTGGACAAATTGGAAGAATGGGCAAAAAATGTGGCAGATGGAATACAGTGTTGGGAAATGCATGATAATACATTTTGGTAAAAGGAACAGAAGTGCGGACTATTATCTAAATGGTTCAAACAGCAGAGGTGCAGAGGGACTTAGGAGTCCTCGTACAAGACTCCCAGAAGGTGAATTTACAGGTTAATTCTGAGTAAAGAAGGCAAATGCAATGTTGGCATTTATTTCAAGTGGAATAGAATATAAAAGCGAGGAGATAATGCTGAGGATTATAAGAGACAAGTCAGGCCGCACTCCAGAATCAGGTTTATTATCACCGACACAGCGTGAATTTTTGTTAACTTAGCTGCAGCAGTTCATTGCAATAAATATAAATGAATAAATTACAGTATACGTATATTGAATAGATTAAAATTGTGCAACAACAGAAAAATATATTTTCAAGAAGTGAGATAGTGTCCACGGGTTCAATGCCCATTCAGGAATCGGATGGCAGAGGGGAAGAAGCTGTTCCTGAATCACTGAGTGTGTGCCTTCAGGCTTCTGTACCTCCTTCCTGATGGTAACAGTGAGAAAAGGGCATGCCCTGGGTCTGGAGGTCCTTAGTAATGGACGCTGCCTTTCTGAGACACAGCTTGGGAGTATTGTCAACAGTTTTAGGCCCCATATCTCAGAAAGAATGTGATGTCATTGAAGACAGTCCAGAGGAGGGTCACAGGGATAATTCCATATGAGGAGCATTTGGCAGCTTTGGGCCTGTACTCATTGGAATTTAGAAGAATGTGGGGGGGGGGGGATTTCTCATTGAAACCTACCAAATTTTGAAAGGACTAGATAGGAAACATCCTCTCTACATCTGCCCTCTGTGTCCTGAACTAGAGGGCACAGCCTCAAAATTGAGGCAGCAACTCTTTAGAACAGAGGTAAGGAGGATTTTTTAAGCCAGAGAGTAGTGAATCTGTAGAATGCTCTGCCAAGTCTGAGGGTATATTTAAGACAGAAATTGATTATTTCCTGGTCAGTCAGGGCATCAAAGGATAAGGCAGGAAGGCAGGTGTATGATCCAGGATCCAGGATCAGCCATGATGGGATGGCAGAGAAGATTCAATGGGCTGAATAGCCTAATTCTGCTCCTATGTCTTATAGTCTTACTCTCGCCTCTCTTTTACACTTTATTTATCCGAAGAAACTTCCAGTATCCTCTTTAATATTATTGGCTGGCTTACTTTTGTATTCCATTTTAACCTTTTTAATGACTTTTTTAGTTGCCTTCTGTTGGTTTTTAAAACCTTCCCAATCCTCGAGCTTCCCACTGATTGTTGCTCAATTATATGGCCTCTATTGGCTCACAAATGTTACACAGTGAAATTATGTTTAATTAGTGCAGGACAACTGCAAAAGGAAGATTTTTAAAAATGTCCAGCAGATATTATAAGGTGGGAAGGCAGGTGTATGGGGTGTATATATACATGTTGGTACCAACGACATAGGCAGGAAGAGGGATCAGGTCCTGAAGTGTGAGTTTTGGGAACTAGGCAGAAAGCTGAAGAACAGGACCTCAAGGGTGGCGTTCTCAGGATTGCTGCCAGTGCTACGTGATAGTGATGGTAAGAATTGGAGGAGATGGCAGTTGAATGCGTGGCTGAGGAGTTGGTGCAGGGGGCAGGGTTTTAGATTTTTGGATCATTGGGATCTCTTCTGGGGAAGGTGGGACCTCTACAGGTTGGATGGGTTGCAACTGAACTCGAAGGGGAGCAATATCCTTGCTGGTAGGTTTACTAGCATGGTTTGGGAGGGTTTAAACTAATTTGCAAGGGGGATGGGACCCGGAGCGATAGAGCAGTGAAAGAAGTGCATGGAGTAAAGCCAGATCTAACATATAGAGAGGCTTTGAAGAAAGAGAAGCAGAATAAAGGGTATAAAGGTAGTAAGGCTGAAGGGCTAAAGTGCGTGTACTTCAATGCGAGAAGCATCAGGAACAAAGGTGATGAACTGAGAGCTTGGATACTTACATGGAATTATGATGTAGTGGCCATTACGGAGACTTGGCTGGCACCAGGGCAGGAATGGATTCACAATATTCCTGGATTTCAGTGCTTTAAAAGGGATGGGGGGGGGGGGGATGGGGAGGAGGTGTGGCATTACTGGTCAGGGATACTATTACAGCTGCAGAAAGGGTGGGTAATGTAGCAGGGATCCTCTTTTGAGTCAGTATGGGTAGAAGTCAGGAACAGGAAGGGAGCAGTTACTCTACTGGGAGTATTCTATAGGCCCCCTGGTAGCAGCAGAGATACCGAGGAACAGATTGGGAGGCAGATTTTGGAAAGGTGCAAAAATAACAGGGTGGTTATCATGGGTGACTTTAATTTCCCTAATATTGATTGGCACCTGATTAGTTCCAAGGGTTTAGATGGGGCAGAGTTTGTTAAGTGCATCCAGGATGGATTCCTGTCACAGTATGTTGACAGGCCGACTAGGGGGAATGCCATACTAGATCCAGTATTAGGTAACAAACCGGGTCAGGTCACAGATCTGTCAGTGGGTGAGCATCTGGGGGACAGTGACCACCGCTCCCTGGCCTTTAGCATTATCATGGAAAAGGATAGAATCAGAGAGGATAGGAAAATTTTTAATTGGGGAAGGGCAAATTATGAGGCTATAAGGCTAGAACTTGCGGGTGTGAATTGGGATGATGTTTTTGCAGGGAAATGTACTATGGACATGTGGTCAATGTTTAGGGATATCTTACAGGATATTAGGGATAAACTTCTCCCAGTGAGGAAGATAAAGAATGGTAGGGTGAAGGAACCATGGGTGACAAGTGAGGTGGAAAATCTAGTCAGGTGGAAGAAGGCAGCATACATGAGGTTTAGGAAGCAAGGATCAGATGGGTCTATTGAGGAATATAGGGTAGCAAGAAAGGAGCTTAAGAAGGGGCTGAGAAGAGCAAGAAAGGGGCACGAGAAGGCCTTGGCGAGTAGGGTAAAGGAAAACCCCAAGGCATTCTTCAATTATGTGAAGAACAGAAGGTTGACAGGAGTGAAGATAGGACCGATTAGAGATAAAGGTGTGAAGATGTGCCTGGAGACTGTGGAAGTGAGCGAGGTCCTCAATGAATACTTCTCTTCGGTATTCACCAATGAGAGGGAACTTGATGACGGTGAGGACAATATGAGTGAGGTTGATGTTCTGGAGCATGTTGATATTAAGGGAGAAGAGGTGTTGGAGTTGTTAAAATACATTAGGATGGATAAGTCCCTGGGGCCTGACGGAATATTCCCCAGGCTGCTCCATGAGGCGAGGGAAGAGATAGCTGAGCCTCTGGCTAGGATCTTTATGTCCTCATTGTCTACAGGAATGGTACCAAAGGATTGGAGGGAGGCAGATGTTGTCCCCTTGTTCAAAAAAGGTAGTAAGGATAGTCCAGGTAATTATAGACCAGTGAGCCTTACGTCTGTGGTGGGAAAGCTGTTGGAAAAGATTCTTAGAGATAGGATCTATGGGCATTTAGAGAATCATGGTCTGATCAGGGACAGTCAGCATAGCTTTGTGAAGGGCAGATCGTGTCTAACAAGCCTGATAGAGTTCTTTGAGGAGGTGACCAGGCATATAGATGAGGGTAGTGCAGTGGATGTGATCTACATGGATTTTAGTAAGGCATTTGACAAGGTTCCACACGGTAGGCTTATTCAGAAAGTCAGAAGGCATGGGATCCAGGGAAGTTTGGCTAGGTGGATTCAGAATTGGCTTGCCTGCAGAAGGCAGAGGGTCATAGTGTACATTCAGATTGGAGGGTTGTGACTAGTGATGTCCCACAAGGATCTTTTCTGGGACCTCTACTTTTTGTGATTTTTATTAACATCCTGGATGTGGGGGTAGAAGGGTGGGTTGGCAAGTTTGCAGATGACACAAAGGTTGGTGGTGTTGTAGATAGTGTAGAGAATTGTCGAAGATTGCAGAGAGACATTGATAGGATGCAGAAGTGGGCTGAGAATTGGCAGATGGAGTTCAACCTGGAGAAGTGTGAGGTGGTACACTTTGGAAGGACAAATTCCAAGGCAGAGTACAAAGTAAATGACAGGATACTTGGGAGTGTGGAGGAGCAGAGAGATCTGGGGGTACGTGTCCACAGATCCCTGAAAGTTGCCTCACAGGTTGATAGGGTAGTTAAGAAAGCTTATGGGGTGTTAGCTTTCATAAGTCGAGGGATAGAGTTTAAGAGTCACGATGTAATGATGCAGCTCTATAAAACTCTGGTTAGGCCACACTTGGAGTATTGTGTCCAGTTCTGGTCGCCTCAGTATAGGAAGGATGTGGAAGCATTGGAAAGGGTACAGAGGAGATTTACCAGGATGCTGCCTGGTTTAGAGAGTATGGATTATGATCAGAGATTAAGGAAGCTGGGGCTTTACTCTTTGGAGAGAAGGAGGATGAGAGGAGAAATGATGGAGGTATACAAGATATTAACAGGAATAGATAGAGTGGACAGCCAGTGCCTCTTCCCCAGGGCACCACTACTCAATACAAGAGGACATGGCTTTAAGGTAAGGGGAGGAAAGTTCAAGGGGGATATTAGAGGAAGGTTTTTTACTCAGAGAGTGGTTGGTGCGTGGAATGCACTGCCTGAGTCAGTGGTGGAGGCAGATACACTAGTGAAATTTAAGAGACTACAAGACAAATATATGGAGGAATTTAAGGTGGGGGGTTATATTGGAGGCAGGGTTTAAGGGTCGGCACAACATTGTGGGCCGAAGGACCTGTACTTTGCTGTACTATTCTATGTTCTAGATTGAGGAAGCTGTACCATATTTACAAACGTATAAAAAACCAAATGATTAAAAATAAATCTAGTCAAAGATTACAGAGATAATTACAGCAGAAAATTATTAAATATTTTGTGAAGGGGAAGGTTGGAGGCATTGGATGAATGGGCAAGGGAAACTCGGAGAAAATCTTTCTTTTGCTCCCTTTTTGCACTAGTTTTTAAATTTCTAAATATGTATTTATTGTAATTTATAGTTTTTATGTATTACACTGTGCTGCTGTCAGAAAACAAACTTCAGGGCATATGCCAGTGATAGTAAACCGGATTCTGCTTATCTCCACTTTCGGCAATTGTTCTTTCTTATCAGTCTTAAATGTCTTTAATGTTATTAGGTGGAGGCATGGTTACCACATTGAGTGTTTTTGTTTATTTTTCAGATTACAGATCAGTGTAAAATTGGAACCCATTGGAACTTGCACACAACTGTGAATCCAACAGTAGTACCATCATTGCCCACGTGAGGGCAGCTGTGAGCACAGGAACATGAAATGACTGACAATCGGCACAAAATGCTGAAGGAACTCAGCAAGCCTCCTAAAGAGTTCCTCCAGCATTTTGTGTGTGTTGCTTGGATTTCCAGGATCTGCAGATTTTCTCATGTTAGTGATTAAATTACTAGCAATGACAGGAAGACTCTCCTAACGAAGGCTGAAGACACAAATCCATTACTCTTTCCACAGAAATTGCCTGACCTGATGAGTTTTGCCAACATTTTTGATTTAAACTAACCATCTGTACATCCCCTCCAAACTCCCCCACTGGGTTTAGCACTCCTAGTGAGACCAAGTGTGCAATCTGACTGGAATGGCCACCCCAAGTTCCCAGGCATGCGTCATTTCAACTCTGTTTCTCCACCCTGACCTACCAGCCTTTGGTCTCCTCCACTGCCTCATATTCCACCAGGGCAGTGTACAACTCAGTGGTATGAACATTGAATTTGTTATGTACTTATTTATTTGGAGATGAGGACTTTCCGGCCCACCGAGCCTTGCCACCCAGCTACCCACCTATTTAACCTGGGCCTAATCACAGGACAATTTACAATGACCAGTTAACATAACAACATAAGAAATAGGTGCAGGTATAGACCATCCGGCTCATCGAGCCTGCCCTGTCATTCAATAAGATCATGGCTGATCTGTCCGTAAACTCAGCTCCATCTACCTGCCTTTTCCCCATAACCCTTAATTCCATTACTGTGTACAAATCTATCAAACTGTATCTTAGATATATTTAGTGAAGAAGCCTCAACTGCTTCCCTGGGCAGAGAATTCCACAGATTCACCACTCTCTGGGAAAAACAGTTTCTCCTCATCTCTGTCCTAAATCTTCTCCCATGAATCTTGAGGTAATGTCCCCTAGTTCTAGTCTCACCTACCGATGGAAACAACTTTCCTACTGTCTTATCTATCCCTTTCAAAAAATTTTAATGTTTCTATAAGATCCCCTCTCATTCTTCTGAATTCCAGAGAGTATAGTCCCAGGTGACTGAATCTCTCCTCATAAATTAACCCCTTCATCTCTGGAATCAACCTGGTGAACCTCCTCTGCACTGCTTACAAAGCCAGTATATCCTTCCTCAAGTATGGAGCCCAGAACTGCACCAGTACTCCAGGTGCGGCCTCACCAGTACCCTGTACAGTTGCATCATGACCTCACTGCTCTTGAATTCAATTCCTCTAGCAATGAAGGCCAACATTCTGTTTGCCTTCTTAATAACATGCTGTACCTGCATACCAACTTTTTGGGATTCATGAACAAGCACTCCCAAGTCCCTCTGCACAACAGCATGCTGCAATCTTTCACCATTTAAATACTAATCTGCTCTTCTCTTATTCCTTCCAAAGTGGATGATCTCGCATTTACCAACATTATATTCCATCTGCCAGACCTTGGCCCACTCACTTAACCTATCTATATCCCTCTGCAGACTCTCCACATCCTCTGTATAATTTGCTTTTCCACTCAGTTTAGTGTCATCAGCAAATTTTGCTACGCTACACTCAGTCCCCTCTTCCAAATCATCAATGTAAATGGTAAACAGCTGCGGGGCCAGCAGTGACCCCTGCGGCACCCCACTCACCACTGACTGGCAACCGGAGAAACACGCATTTATACCAACTCTCTGCCTTCTGTTAGTTAACCAATCCACTATCCATGCCAATACACTTTCTCTGACTCCATTCATCTTTATCTTACAAAGTATTTATAAGTCTGTTATGCGGCACCTTATCGAACACCTTCTGGAAATTTAAGTATACGACATCCACCTGTTCCTCTCTATCCACTGCACTCATTATGTCCTCAAAGAACTCCAGTAAGTGTGTCAAACAGGACCTGCCCTTTCTGAATCCATGCTGCGTCTAATGGACCCACTCCTTTTTAAATGTTACACTATTTCTTACTTAATGACAGCTTCAAGCATTTTCACAACTACAGATGTTAAGCTAACTAGCCTATAGTTGCCCGTTTTTTGTCTACATCCTTTTTTAAAAAGTGGCGTGACATTTGCCGTCTTCCAGTCTGCTGGGACCTGCCCTGAGTCTAGAGAATTTTGGTAAATGATTACCATAACCAATTCCCTCAGCACCCTGGGATGCATCCCATCAGGAGCAGGGGACTTACCTACCTTCAGGCCCTCTAGTTTGCTCATCACTATCTCTTTAGTGACAGTGATTTTATCGAGGTCCTCACCTCCCATTTCATCCATAACATCCTTCTTTGGCAGATTAGACGCATCCTCCACCGTGAAGACCAACACAAAACAGTCGCTCAATGCCTCAGCCATTTCCTTATCACTGGTGGAACTGGACGCCCTGACGGTGGTGTCTGAAAAGAGGATGCTGTCCAACTTGCATGCCATCTTGGACAATGTCTCCCATCCACTCCATAATGTACTGGTTAGGCACAGGAATACATTCAGCCAGAGACTCATTCCACCGAGATGCAACACTGAGCATCATAGGAAGTCATTCCTGCCTGTGGCCATCAAACTTTACAACTCCTCCCTCGGAGCGTCAGACACCCTGAGCCAATAGGCTGGTCCTGGACTTATTTACACTTGTCATAATTTATTTATTATTATTATTATTATTATTTATGGTTTTATATTGCTATATCTCTATACTATTCTTGGTCGGTGCGACTGTAACGAAACCCAATTTCCCTCGGGATCAATAAAGTATGTCTGTCTGTCTGTCTAATATCAATTTCCCCTTATCATCTTCCAAGGAACCTACGTTGATTTTGGCCACCCTCTTCCACTTTATATATTTATAAAAACTTTTGCAATCTTTGTATATTTTGGGCTAATTCACTTTCATACTTTATCTTCCGTTTCCTTATTTCTTGTTTAGTTGTTCTCTGTTGCTTTTTAAAGTTTTCCCAATCCTCCAGTCTCCCACTACTCTTTGCGACTTTGTACACATGAGCTTTTAATTTGATACAATCTTTTATTTCCTCAGTTATCCAAGGCTGGCTCTCCCCACACTTACTGTCCTTACTTTTCACTGGAATATACTTCTGTTCAGCACTGTGAAAAATCTCTTTGAAAGTATTCCACTGTTCCTCAACTGTCCTACCAAATAGCCAATTCACATTAGCCAACTCCTCCCTCATCCCATTGCAGTCTCTCTTGTTCTGCATAGTCTCTAGCATAATACACTAGTTTTAGATCTATTTCATCCTCCATCTGTATGCGAAATTCAATCATACTATGATCACTCTTTCCAAGAGGATCCCTGACTACAAGATTGTTAATCTTACCTGTCTCATTGCACAGGACTAGATCTAAGAGCATTTTCCCTTGTAGGTTCACTAACATGCTACTCAGGAAAGCCATCACAGATGCATTCTATGAAGTCCTCCTCAAGACTTCCTTGACCAACCTCATTCACCCAATCTATGTGGAAGTTAAAATCCCTAATGACAGCTGCCGTTCCGTTCTTACAAGCCTCAGTTATTTCTTGGATAATCGCCTCTGCCATTGCAATATTTTTATTAGATGGCCTATAGACAACTCCCACCAGTGATTTTTTTCCCATTACTATTCTTAATCTCTACCCGGATGGACTCAGCATTCTGCTCCATAGATCTTATATCGTCTCTCACAATCACCCTGATCTCATCCCTAATCAAGAGCACCACTCCACCTCCTCTGCCTTCCTGCCTATCTTTCCGTTTTACCTGATACCCTTGGATATTTAATTCCCAGTCATCTCCACTTTGCAACCAAGTTTCTGTAATGGCTGCTAAATCATATGCCTTGGTACTGATCTGTGTCACAAGTTCACTAACTTTGTTTCTAATACTACAGGCATTTAGATAAAGTGCCCTTATACGCATTGTCCTTTTAGAATCTAGTGACCTATGCTATTTTTGCTTTGTACATTTATGCACTCTTACTTTTTTCTTCACTAACTCTAGCTTTGGTCTCTGCATCACTTCCCTCTTCTTTTCTTTGTGGGCTCCCCTCCCTCTGCCATATTAGTTTAAAGCCTTCCCAACAGCCTACTTAATTAACCTACTAACCGGCATGTCTTCGGACTATGGGAGGAAACCAGAGCCCCCCGGAGAAAGCCCAGGCGCTCATGGGAAGGAGCGTACAAACTCGCTTACAGAGGATGTTGGAATTGAACTCTGAAGCCGCGATCTGTAATACTCTCAGGCTAACAGCTACATTCCCATGGCACTCCGAGAAAATACCTTACCCAACGGAGTGCTCAAATGCACAACTCTGCGATTGAACGGCTCACGCTCCACTGACTGAGTTATCTGGGCTTACAGGTAACTCTCTCCCTGGTGTCTCCCTCTCTATCTCTGCAATCCTCCTCCCATCTTTGTTGCATTATCCCTGCGACCGTCGAGGAGGAGGGACAGGAGCCTGAAAACACACACTCAACATTTCAGGAACAGTTTCTTCCCCTCCACTATCAGATTTCTGAATGGACAATGAACCCATCAACGATACCCATTTTTCTTGCTCATTTTTGCACTATTTATTCTATTTTTTATTGAATTGACTTTATTTTTTACATACATCAGTAAAAATCTTTACGTTACATCTCCATCTAAATTTGCAATGTGCAAGCATAGTAATTTATCATAATCTATAATAGATAGCATAGTCAATATAGAGTACATTCAAATCAGTGTGAGTTCATCAGTCTGATGGCCTGGTGGAAGAAGCTGTCCCAGAGCCTGTTGGTCCTGGTTTTTATACTGTGGTACCGTTTCCCAGATGGTAGCAGCTGGAATAGATTGTGGTTGGGGTGACTCGGGTCCGCAGTGATCCTACAGGCCCTTTTTACACACCTGTCTTTGTAAATGTCCTGAATAGTGGGAAGTTCACAGCTACAGATGCGCTGGGCTGTCCGCACCACTCTCTGCAGAGTCCTGTGATTGAGGGAAGTACAGTTCCCATACCAGGCAGTGATGCAGACAGTCAGGATGCTCTCAATTGTGCCCCTGTAGAAAGTTCTTATGATTTGGGGGCCATACCAAACTTCCTCAACCATCTGAGGTGAAAGAGGTGCTGTTGTGCCTTTTTCACCACACAGCTGGTGTGGACAGACCACGTGAGATCCTCGGTGATGTGGTTGCCGAGGAACTTGAAGCTGTTTACCCTCTCAACCCCAGATCCATTGATGTCAATAGGGGTTAGCCTGTCTCCATTCCTCCTGTAATCCACAACCAGCTCCTTTGTTTTTGTGACATTGAGGGAGAGATTGTTTTCTTGACACCACTGTGTCAGAGAGATGACTTCTACCCTGTAGGCCACCTCATTATTGTTTGAGATAATCTATGTAGTGTCATCTGCAAATTTAATTAGCAGACTGGAGCTGTGGGTGGCGATTATTGTACTTTATAGATTTAATTATATATGGCACTGTACAGCTGCCACAAAACAGATTTCACAACATGAGCCGGTGATATTAAACCTGACTTTCCTCTCCCACTTGCTTCCACATCCTTTTTTTAAACCCTCGTCGATTTCATCTTTCACACACCTGCCTTCGTCTCCCAGCTCCACAGCTTCTCTCCTCCTGCTCGTGCTCCAACTGTCCATCATCGCTCTCTGACCCATTATTATCTACAGGCCTCTGTCTCCCCTCTCACTCCCCCCTTTAGATTGGCCCTTCCCCGTGCCTTGTGCTGTCGACAATTCCTTTCTCCCTGGAAATTCGCTAATGAAGGAACAGATAAAATACTGCACTTATGACATACGTCAACAACTTGGACATGGGATTAATGGAATTGTGACTAAATTTGCCGATGATACAAAGATAGGTGGAGGAGCGGGTAGTGTTGAGGAAATAGAGACCCTGTAGAGAGACTTAGATAGTTTAGGGGAATGGGCAAAGAAGTGACAAATGAAATACAATGTTGAAAAGTGTATGGTCATATATTTTAGTGGAGGAAATAAACAGGCAGATTATTATTTAGATGGGGAGAGAATTCAAAATGCAGAGGTACAAAGGGTCTTGGGAGTCCTTGTGCAGGATACCCTAAAGGTTAACCTCCAGGTTGTGTCGGTTTTGAAGAAGGCGAATGCAATGTTGGCATTCATTTCTAGAGATATAGAATATAAGAGCAGGGATGTGATGTTGAGGCTCTATAAGACACTCGTGAGATCACACTTGGAGTACTGTGTGCAGTTTTGGGCTCCTTATTTTAGAAAGGATATACTGACATTGGAGAGGGTTCAGAGAAGATTCATGAGAATGATTCCAGGAATTAAAGGGTTACATCTGGCAGCTCTTGGGCTGTATTCCCACATGTTCAGGAGAATGAGACAGGATCTCACAGAAACATTCCCAATGTTAAAAGGCCTGAACAGATTAGCAAAGTTATTTCCCATGGTAGGGGAGTCCAGGACAAGAGGCCATGACTTCAGGATTGAAGGGCATCCATTTAGAACAGAGATGCAGAGAAATTACTTTAGTCAGAGGGTGGTAAATCTGTGGAATTTGTTGCCACGAACGGCTGTGGAGGCCAAGTCATTGGGTGTATTTAAGATAGATAAGTTCTTGATTAGCCAGGGCATCAAAGGGTATGGGGTGAAAGCAGGGGAGTGGGGATGACTGGAAGAATTGGATCAGCCCATGATTGAATGGCTGAGCAGACTCGATGGGCCAAATGGCCTACTTCTGCTCCTATATCTTATGGTCTATTCAGGTCAGATTACAGAACAGAACCTGATGACTTTTCTCATTCCTGTGTTATGGAATAATGCTGAATATATATTGAAGAATCAACACTTTTGGAATGAGTTTATTAAAAGATATTGCACAATCAAGTTGCTTCTGTCCCTCAGTATAACTACATAACCACTATATCGATGTACAGATTCTAATGTGTATGGCGATTGCGAAAATGCCAAGAGGCTGAAAATTAAAACTCTCAAACTACCGATTTGGTGATTAAAGCCAATAGTTAACTGGTTGTGCAGTTTGCATCAACGTATTGGTATATTATGTGTGTACAGAGCAATTCAAATCCCTCTCTGATGGCTTGATGTCCATTTCTTCTCACTTGCCGCCCGGTTGTGAGGAACCGTGGTGGATCTCCGGGGTGTAAGTCAGAAGCACTATCATCACCCACAAGTGCAGCAGCACCTACAAGAGAAATAATCTTTTAACCAAACAAGGGTAAGGAAATGTTTAGAGAAGCATCTACTCTATGGTTTTGAGAAAATCAGAGATAGAGTTTCACTAACGATCAGAGTTTTCAGTAGTTTGGGCTGCAGAATTTATTGGAGGCCTCTTCACCATTCACACCCTGTAGCTAAGCTATGTCGTACCAACAGGCCCAAATGCGTAAGAGCTTCTAAATATTAAAAGTGACTGTTCAGCAAAACGCACCAAATTATTTTTAAGTACTTACACATTTACCTTTTTTGTATTTGAATGGAAGACAAATTCAGCCACTGACATCACGTTTTATCTTCACACTCCTCAGTTACCACAAAATCAACTTCCCTTTCTTCTGTCCTCTAACTAGTTTTTTTGTAATACTAATTTCTGCTTGGTGGGCATCATGTGAGAACTCCATCAATTTCAGTGTCTGACTCATGACGTATTATTTATGCAGAAAAGGTTCGCAGCTTCAAGTTCCTGGGTGTTTCAGCATTTCTGAAGATCCATCCTGAGCCCAACATATTGATGCAATTACAAAGAAGGTGTGACAGTGGTACGTTTCATTAGGAATTTTAGGAGACTTGGAATGCCACCAAAGACACTCACAAGTTTTCTACAGATGTACCATGGAGAGCATTCTAACTGGCTGCTGCAGCGTCTGGTATGGAGAGGCTCAGAGAAGTTGTAAACTCAAATAGGCCCATCACGGACACTAGCCTCCCCAGCATCGACAACACCTTCAAAAGCTCATACCTCAAAAAGACAAGTCCATAAGACGTAGGAGCAGAATTATCCATTAGCCATTCCAGTGAATACAGGCTCAAATACATCAAACACTCTTCATATGACAAGTCATTCAATCCTGGAATCATTTTCATGAACCTCCTTTGAACCCTCTCCAGTTTCAGCACATCCTGTCTAAGATAAGAGACCCCAAAACTGTTCACAGTCTCACCTGTGCTTTATAAAGTCTCATCATTACATCTTTGCTTTTATATTCATCATATGATTGAATTTGAGAGGGGGAAGCACAACTCACATGTATCAGTATCGAAATGCAATAGAGGGAATTACAGAGGCATCAGAGAGGAGCTCGCCCAGGTGGATAGGAGGATGATACTAATGGAGATGACAGCAGAATACAGGTGGCTGAAGTTTCTGGGAATAGTTCACAAGGCACAGGATAGATGTGTTCCACTGAAGAAGTAGTTCTCAAATGGCTGACTGCATAAAAACCAAGGAAAGGGCATATAAGGTAGCAAAAGTGAGTGGGAAGTTGGATGATTGAGAAGCTTTTAAAATCTAAAAAAAAAAGAACTAAAAAAGCTACAAGGGAAAAGATGAAATGAGGGCAAACTAGCCAATAATATAAAGCAGGATACTAAAGTTTTTTCAGTTATATAAAGAATAAAAGGGAGGCAAGAGTTAAAATTGGACCACTGGAAAATGATGCTGGTGAGGAAGTAACAGGGACAAAGAAATGGCAGATGAACTTAATAAATACTTTGCTTCAGTCTTTAAAGTGGAAGACACTAGCTATGTGCCAGAGGTCCCTGCGTGTCAGGAAGCAGGAGTGAGTGCCGTTGCTATTACAAAGGAAAAAGTATGAGGCAAACTCCAAGGTCTAAAGGTGGATAGGTGATCTGGACCAGATGGACTACATCCCAGAGTCCTGAAGAGATAATCTTGGTCATGATCTTTCAAAAGTCACTTGATTCTGGCATGGTCCTGGCAGACTGAAGATTGCAAATGTCACTTCACTCTTTAAGAAGGGAGGAAGGAAAAAGAAAAGAAATTGTAGGCCAGTTAGCCTAACCTCAGTGGTTGGGAGGAGTCTACATTAAGGATGTGGTTTTGAGGTACTTGGAGACTAATGACAAAATAAGCCAAAGTCAACATGGTTTCTGTAAAGGGAAATCTTCCCTGACAAATCTGTTAGAGTTCTTTGAGGAAATAACAAACAGGGTGGACAAAGGGGATGTTATTTACTTGGATTTTCAGAAGGCATTTGATAAGGTGCCTCACATGAGGCTGCTTAACAAGATAAAATCCTATGGTGTTACAGGAGAGATACTGGCATGGATAGAGGAAAGTCTGACAGGCAGGAGGCAGCGAGTGGGAATAAAAGGGGCCTTTTCTGGTTGGCTGCCAGTGATTAGTGGTGTTCCTCAGGCATCAGTATTGGGACCATTACTTTTCACATTGTTTGTTAATGATTTAGATAATGGCTTTGAGGCAAAGTTTGCGAATGATATGAAGATAGGTGGGGGGGGGGGGTAGGTGGTGCTAAGGAAGCAATGTGATTGCAGCAGGACTTAGACAAATTGGAAGAATGGGCAAAAAAGTGGCAGATGGAATACAGTGTTGGGAAATGTATAATAATGCATTTTGGTAAAAGAAAAATAGTGCAGATTATTATCTAAATAGGAAGAAATTTCAAATGTCAGACATGCAAAGGGTCTTATCAGTCCTCACGCAAGACTCCCAGAAAGTTAATTCACAGGTTGAGTCTGTGGTAAAAAGGCAAATGCAATGTTGGCATTTATTTCAAGGGAATAGAATATAAAAGCAAGGAGATAATGCTGAGGCTTTATAAGACACTAGTCAGGCTGCATTTAGAGTGTTGTCAAAGTTTTGGGCCTCATATCTCAGAAAGGATGTATTTTCATTGGAGAAAGCCCAGAGAAGATTCACAAGGATGATTCTGGGAATGAAGGGGTTAACATACAAGGTAGATTTAGCAACTTTGGGCCTGTACGCACTAGAATTTAGAAGAATGTAGAGGGATCTCACTGCAACCTACTGAATGGTGACAGGGCTAGATAGGGTGGATGTGGAGAGGATGGTGCTGATATCCAGAACTACAGACACAGCTTCAAAATTGAGGGGAAACCTTTTAGAACAGAAGTTGGAAGAATATTTTTTAGGCAAAGAGTGATGAATCTGTGGTATGCTCTGCATAGACAGCTATGGAGGCCAGGTCCGTGGATATATTCAACATGGAAATTGATAGTTTCCTGATTGGTCAGGGCATCAAGGGGTACAGTGAAAGGGCAGGTCTATGGGGTCGAGTGGGATCTGGGATCAGTCATGATGGAGTTGAGGAGCAGACTCGATGGGATGAATGGCCTAATTCTGCTCCCATGTCTTATGGTCCATTTGAAATGAATGCTAACATTGCATTTTCCTTCCTCCCACAAACTCATCCTGCAAATTAACCTTTTTCCCCAAATCCCACACAGAGTTCAAATCACCACCACTGGAGCCATCTCACTAACCTGCTATGCCCAAACAGATGAGGAATGAACAAATAAAGATGGAGAGAGATATAATATATATATATATACACACATACACATACACACACACACACATACATATATATATATATATATATATGTATATAGATAGATAGAGAGATGGATGGAGAGAGGGGGAGAGGGAGAGATGGAGATAGAGATAGAGAGAATGGGAGAGAGATAGAGAGAAAAAGAAAGTAACTCACAAGACAATGTACCTCACCGAAGCCTGATGGGTCAAAGCCACTCTAAACACTGACACACTCACAAAAATAGCCACTCAAAGAATGGCTGCCCCACTTGTATATGAATTATTCTTACTGGCCCTTTCTAATGACCCCCACCTGCTGACTGCTGAGGCAAAACTCTGCCTTTGAAACCTTGCGTGCCTTCCTGATTAAAAGGGAGCTCTTTTCACGTACCTAGGGTGTGGATTGTAAGGAACCCATCACCCAGGACGTGCCCTCTTCTCATCGCTACCGAGGAGGAGATACAGGAGCCTGAAGACACTCACTCACTGATTCAGGAACAGTTTCTTCCCCTCTACCATCAGGTTTCTGAATGGACAATGAACCTATGAACACTACCTCGGTATTTTTCTCTCCTTTTGCATATATATATATTTTAAAAAATAATTTTTCTTATTGTAATTTGTTCTTAAATTATGTATTGCAACGTAATGCTGACACAAAACAACAAATTTCACAACATATGCTGGTGATATTAAACCTGATTCTGATTCAGAACTGTAAGAGTAAACCAGAGGTACATTTCTGTTACAACAGTCTACTCTGATACCAGGTAAACTAGAATTGCTCAGGTCCATCGATAGAGCAAAAGCTAAAAGGTAGCATTGGGAAATCCAGCAGCATCTGTAGTTATTATTTGTACTTGAGGCTAGTTACAATCAATCCAATGCAGAGAATCCCACACAATCAGAATGTGTGGTCTTTCTAGCGAGCAACTTTAATATCTCAGCTTTTACAGTAAACGTGACTCTGAAGGCCTAAGCATAGCGATTAGCAGAACACTGTTACAGCTCAGACTGTTGGAATTTAGGGTTCAATTTCCACTGCACATTCTCCCCGTGACTACTTGAGTTTAGTCCAGGTGCTCAGATTTCCTCCCACAGTCCAAAGACGTTCCAGTTAGGTTAACTGGTCATTGTAAACTGTCCTGTGATTAGGATAGAGTTAAATCAGTGGGTTACTGGCAGTGCAGTTCATTGGGCAGGAAGGGCCATTTCTGCTCTGTATCTCTAAATAAATTAAACAGACTTTTGGAAAGAGTACTCTCCTGCAGTGAAGATGTTTAGAACAAAATAAGGAAAGAGGCGAATGAGAAATTCTGCAGATGATGGAAATCTGAGCAACACACAAACAATGCTGGGAGCTCAGCAGGTCAGGCAGCATCTACGAAAAAAATACAGCCAACGTTTCAGGCCAAAACCCTTCGGCAGGACAGTCAATGGAACTATCCATTCAAGCCAGTATGCATCCTTAAAGCCAAGATTTCATAAATCAAACCATGTGTTCTTCTGTCTCAGGTTATTTAAACGACCAGCATTAGCAACTTAAATTGGTTTTCTTTAGAAACCTAAAAGATTAGGAGTTAAACCAATCGGGTGGCATCTGTGACACATCCCACTCTGAACTCATTCTTGAAGAAGATGCCTCAATAGCTGAGTATTTTTCTGGTTTACTTCAGATTGCTGTTATAAACAGGAGTCTTCCTGCCACTAACTACAGATATAATCTATCTATTCCTTTGATAGCAACAGAGAGTTTCCAGCTGTCATAGTCAAATAGGTAGAGGTACAATGTTAACAATCCCAGGCAGCAACAGAAATTCAAATTCAATCCTAGCATCATTAATATTTAGAGGAGTTGTTGTTCATGAGGAGGAGGGTGATGAGTAAAAGCCGTTTCCCCAGAGGGTTATCAACAACAAAACACAGCACAGGCCAATGCCTGACTTCCTGCCATCTTCATGGCATCCTTGAAACATCTCGGTTGGGGAACAGAGGAAATTCGATTGAAAAGATGGGTAATCTTTTCATGTCACTCGATAGCAGCAAGTCAACAGGTGTTTTATGTTGTTGGCGCTCGTCAACATTAATCTTATTCTAAGCAAATAAGGCAAAACGATAGTAAATAGGTTTGAAGCTCTAAAGTTATACTTTCTGCTTCTCATTAACAAGTTGACAAATTCAACCTGTTAATGAAAAGCTTCGGCAAGAACATGCGGAGACTCGATAAGTTTGTTCCTTATTCAACTCTGCAGAGAATAAGGGGTACGTCTACAAAGCCAGTGTTCTGTTCTGGGTGTCAGAAATGGGATTTCCAGGAGATGCCCAGCCTCCCCGATGGCCACATCTTCACCCCGTGCATCGAGATGCAGCTCCTTAGAGACCGTGTTAGGGAACTGGAGCTGCAGCTTGATGACCTTCGGCTTGTCACGGAAACTGAAGCAATGATAGACAGGAGCTACAGGGAGGTAGTCACCCCAAGGTTACAGGAGGCAGATAATGGGTGACCCTCAGGAGAGGGAACGGGGAGAGCACCCCTGTGCTCGTCCCCATCAACTACTGGTACTCCATTTTAAGTAATGTTGCGGAGTGGGTGGGGGGGGGGGGGAACAGCTGCCGTGCCTCTGGCACAGAGTCTGGCCTTGTGGCTCAGAAGAGTAGGGAAATGAAGAACTGAAGAGGATGGCAGCAGTAACAGGGGACTCTACAGACGGGGACAGATAGGCAATTCTGTAGATGCAAAAAGAAAACATGAATAGTAGTTTGCCTCCCAGGATCCAAGGTCCAAGATTTTTATGAAACATCCACAATATCCTGAAAAGAGAGGGTAAACAGCTGGAAGTCATGGTACATATTGGTACCAACGACATAAGGAAAAAAAGGGAGGAGGTCCTGAATAAAGAATACAGGGAGTTAGAAAGGAAGATGAGAAGCAGGACTTCAAAGGTAATAGTCTTGGAATAGAATGAGGTGGCAGGTAAATGCATAGCTGAAGAATTGGAGCTGGGGTAGGGATTCAGAACTCAGGATCATTGGGACAACTTCTGGGGCAGGTGCGTCCTGTACAAAAGGGACAGGTTGCACTTGAATCCGAGTAGGACCAATATTCTTGCAGGCAGGTTTACTAAAGCTGTTAGTAGTGGCTTAAACTAATATGGCATGGGATGGGAACCAGTATGTTAGGGCTGAGGATGAGCCAATGGGTTTACAAGTAGATAATGGGTATAACATGAATGTAAGGAAGGAGAAGCCAATGATTGGGTACAAATGCAGACAGAGCAAAGAGTTAAATTGTACTACAGAGGCAAAATTCAAAAGAGCTACGAACGTAGGACTGAAGGTGCTGTATTTAAATGCGCGTAGCATTCTGAATAAGGTGGATAAACTCATGGTGCGATTAGAGATGGGTCGGTATGACACGGTGAGCAATTAGAGATGGGTCAGTATGACATGGTGAGCAATTAGAGATGGGTCGGTATGACATGGTGAGCAATTAGAGATTGATCGGTATGACACGGTGAGCATCGCTGAGACGTGGCTGAAAGACGGTCATTGCTACGAGCTGAACATCCAAGGTTATATTTTGTATCGAAAGGACAGGCAGGATGTTATAGACGGTGGTGTGGCTCTGTTGGCAAGAGATGAAATTACACCTTTAGGAAAAGGTGACAGTACGAGAATGTTGAATCATTGTGGATAGAGTTAAGACACTACAAGAGCAAAAAAAACCATTATGGGAATCATAGTTAGGCCTTCAAATAGTAGCCAAGATGTGGGGTTGATGTTGCAAAGGGAGCTGGAAAAGGCATGTAATAAGGGTAATGTCACAATTGTAATGGGGGAACTTCAATATGCAAGGGGATTAGAAAAATCGGGATGGTGTCGGTTGGCAAGAGAGGGAATTTGTTGAAACAGAAACATAGAAAACCTACAGCACAATACAGGCCCTTTGGCCCACAAAGTTGTGCCAAACATGTCCCTACCTTAGAAATTACTAGGCTTACCCATAGCCCTCTATTTTACTAAGCTCCATGTACCTATCTAAAAGTCTCTTAAAAGACCCTATTGTATCCGCCTCCACCACCGTTGCCGGCAGCCCATTCCACGCACTCACCACTCTCTGAGTAAAAAACTTACCCCTGATATCTCCTCTGTACCTACTCCCCAGCACCTTAAACCTGTGTCCTCTTCTGGCAACCATTTCAGCCCTGGGAAAAAGCCTCTGACTATCCTCACGATCAATGCCTCTCATCATCTTATACACCTCTATCAGGTCACCTCTTATCCTCCATCGCTCCAAGGAGAAAAGGCTGAGTTCACTCAACCTATTCTCGTAAGGCATGCTCTCCAATCCAGGCAACATCCTTGTAAATCTCCTCTGCACCCTTTCTATAGTTTCCACATCCTTCCTGTAGTGAGGTGACCAGAATTGAGCACAGTACTCCAAGTGGGGTCTGACCAGGGTCCTATATAGCTGCAACTTTACTTCTCGGCTCTTAAATTCAATTCCATGATTGATGAAGGCCAATACAGTGTACACCTTCTTAACCACAGAGTCAACCTGTGCAGCACCTTTGAGCGTACTATGGACTTAGATAGATAGATAGATAGATACTTTATTCATCCCCATGGGGAAATTCAACATTTTTTCCAATGTCCCATACACTTATTGTAGCAAAACTAATTACATACAATACTTAACTCAGTAAAAATATGATATGCATCTAAAATCACCCTCTCAAAAAGCATTAATAATAGCTTTTAAAAAGTTCTTAAGTAGTTTACTTAAATACATTGAGTCCTAACCCCGGCACTTTAACATATCTTACTCCTGGCGGTTGAATTGTAAAGCCGAATGGCATTGGGGAGTATTGATCTCTTCATCCTGTCTGAGGAGCATTGCATCGATAGCAACCTGTCGCTGAAACTGCTTCTCTGTCTCTGGATGGTGCTATGTAGAGGATGTTCAGGGTTTTCCATAATTAACCGTAGCCTACTCAGCGCCCTTCGCTCTGCTACCGATGTTATACTCTCCAGTACTTTG
The DNA here is from genome assembly GCF_048418815.1 of Hemitrygon akajei. Classification (NCBI taxonomy): domain Eukaryota; kingdom Metazoa; phylum Chordata; class Chondrichthyes; order Myliobatiformes; family Dasyatidae; genus Hemitrygon; species Hemitrygon akajei. The sequence continues at coordinate 2,323,778 of NC_133126.1, read as the reverse complement.
CCCACGACAGAGCCCGCCTTCCCAAGATCCCTCTGTTCCTCCACACTGCCAAGAGTCTTACCGTTAATACTATATTTTGCCATCATATTTGACCTACCAAAATAAACCACTTCACACTTATCTGGGTTGAACTCCATCTGCCACTTCTCAGCCCAGTTTTGCATCCTATCAATGTCCCACTATAACCTCTGACAGTCCTCCACACTATCCACAACAAGCCCAACCTTTGTGTCATCAGCAAACTTACTCACCCATCCCTCCACTTCCTCATCCAGTTCATTTATAAAAATCTCAAGGAGTAAGGGTCCCAGAACAGATCCCTGAGGCACACCACTGGTGACCGATCTCCATGCAGAATATGATCCATCTACAACCACTCTTTGCCTTCTGTGGGTAAGCCAGTTCTGGATGCACAAAGCAATGTCCCCTCTGATCCCATGCCTCCTTACTTTCTCAATAAGCCTTGCATTGGGTACCTTATCAAGTCCCTCTTGCACTATCTACAAGCTTTCTCTATTTGTGAGCCAACATCCTCTTCCCCAGTCTCTTTAGTTCGGTTCCCACCCCCCAACAATTCTAGTTTAAACTCTCCCCAGTAGCCTTAGCAAACCTCCCCACCAGGATATTGGTCCCCCTGGGATTCAAGTGCGACCCATCCTTTTAGTACAGGTCACACCTGCCTCAAAGGAGATCCCAATGATCCAGAAATCTGAATCCCTACCCCCTGCTCCAATCCCTCAGTCACGCATTTATGGCTGATGAACTTAATGGGTACTTTGCATCTGGCTTCACTATGGAAGACACTAGTAGTGTGTCAGAGGTTTGTTGAGTGTCAGGGAGAGGAGAGAATGCTGTTGCTATTACAAAGGAAAATTTGCTAAGCAAACTGAAAATTAGTAAGGTGGATAAGTCAGCTGGGCCAAGTCTTGAGAGAGGTTACTGAAGAGATAACAGATGCATTGGTCATGATCTTTCAAGAATCACTTGATTCTGGCATGGTCCCAGAGGACTGGAAGATTGTAAATGTCACTCCACTCTTTAAGGAGGGAGGAAAATAAAAGAAAGGTAATTATAGGCCAGTTAGCCCAACCTCAGTGGTTGGGGAAGTGTTGGAGTCTGTTATTAAAGATGAGGTTTCGAGGTACTTGGAGAGTAATGATAAAATAAGTCAAAGTCAGCATGGTTCCTGTACAGGGAAATCTTGCCTGTCAAATCTGTTAAGAGTTCTTCAAAGAAGTAACAAGCAGGGTGGACAAAGGAAAGGCAGTAGATGTCATTTACTTGGATTTTCAGGGCATTTGATAAGGTGTCACAAGAGGCTGCTTAACAAGATAAAATCCTATCTTAGATACTGGCATGGATAGAGGAATGGCTAACAGGCAGGAGGCAGAGAGTGGAAATAAATGGGTCCTTTTCTGGTTGGCTGCCAGTGACTAGTGATGTTCCTCAGGGATCAGTATTGGGAGGTTCCGAGGTTGTCAAGCCGAGGAGTGGTAGTGGGGACAAGCTCCCACTACCTAAAAGGCATGTGCCTCAAAGAGCCTCTGACAACCAAGTCCAACTCCTGGCCTTCTCGTGTGGCTTAGCCCCTAAGCCCAGCAGAACTGTTTCTACTGACAGGAGAAGGGACAAAGGCAGGTCCTGGTGCCTTAAGACCAGTGCTTTGGGTAGATGGAGCTTGTCAGCCTGGGAAGGCAGTCCATCTGAGAGAGGGAAAACTCTGATTTCAAACCTCCACTGCCTTGCGGCCATACCCACTCATGGGAAAGGCTTCGGAAGTAAACCCTGAGGACAAATCCGGAGCTGTGGTCCCTAAGGCAGTCCGACATTGCCTTCAACCTCGCTCTGGCAACTCCTGTGACGTCACTGGTGCCAAGCTATATCGGCCCTTGCCCTTCCCTTGGACAACATCGGTGGCGTGGAGAGGGGAGACTTGCTGCTTGGGCAACTGCCTGACTCCCATACAACCTTTCCCAGGCCTGCGTCCTGGAGAGGACAGGCACAGATCCATGGTCTCGTGAGACTAACGGATGCCATCCAAGTATTGAAACCACTACTTTTCACATTGTTTGTCAATGATTTAGATAACGGAATTGAGGGCTTTGTGGCAAAGTTTGCAGATGATACGAAGATAGTTGGAGGGGTAGGTGGTGCTGAGGAAGCAATGCAATTGCAGCAGGACTTGGACAAATTGGAAGAATGGGCAAAATAGTGGCAGGTGGAATACAGTGTTGGGAAATTATGGTAATACATTTTGGTAAAAGAAACAATCATGTAGAATATTGTCTAAATGAGGAGAAGGTTCAAACATCAGAGGTGCAGAGGGACTTAGGAGTCCTCATGCAAGACTCTCAGAAGGTTAATTCACAGGTTGAGTCTGTGGTAAAGAAGACAAATGCAATGTTGGCATTTATTTCAAGGGGAAGCAAGGAGATAATGCTGAGCCTTTATAAGACACGAGTCAGGCCGCACTTCAGAGTATTGTCTACAGTTGTGGACCCCAAATCTCAGAAGGGAAGTGTTGTCATTGGGAGAGTCCAGAGGAGGTTCACGAGGATGATTCCAGGAACGAAGGGATAACATATGAGGAGCATTTGGCGGCTTTGGGCCTGTACTCACTGGAATTTAGAAGACTGTAGGGGGATCTCATTGAAACCTACTGAATATTGAAAGGTCTAGATAGGGTGGACATGGAGAGTACGTTTCCTATGGTGGGGGTATCCAGAACTAGAAGGCACAGCCTCAAAATTGAGGGGCAACCCTTTAGAACAGAGGTATGGAGGAATTTTTTTAGCTGGAGGGTAGTGAATCTGTGGAATGCTCTGCCACAGACTGTGGTGGAGGCCGAACCCGTGGGTATATTTAAGGCGGAAGTTGTTAGTTTCCCGATCAGTCAGGGCATCAAAGGATACGGCAAGAAGGCTGGTGTACGGGGTTGAGTGAGATCCAGGATCAGCCATGATGGAATGGCAGAGCAGACTCGATAGGCTGAATGGCCTAATTCTGCTCCTATGGCTTATTGTCTGATGGTCTAAACTGAATTCTGTATTGTGATTTTAATACACATTTAATCTCACATTTTTTTCCTTTAAATTAGTAGCCAGCTATGTGAGCCAAACAAAAAGTGATTGAACCTGTCTGCAATGAGCAGGTAATCACCAGGGTAGGCTTTAGTCAGAAAAGACTCTATGCTTCCTCACACTCAATTGTCCAGACGTGGAGACAAATGGAACTTCTCTCGCCAGCTGTTCCTTCCTCAGTAATGAATCCCAGAGCATTGCGTGTTGGTACTCTGAACGATCTAATATCACAGCCCTTCAGAATCAATAGTATTGAATTTCTCAGTTTCAAACACCTGACAATTTATAACGAATAACAGACTACACTTCTGCTGCTTTACTGAGATGTGGCCATGCAAAATAACCTCATTTCCTGTGTCCTTCAGTGCAGAATGCTGGGAAACAGAGACTGGAACAGACAACACACACAAAATGCTGGTGGAACACAGCAGGTCAGGCAGCATCTACAGGGAGAAGCACTGTCGACATTTCGGGCCGAGACACTTCCTCAGGACTAACTGAAAGGAAAGATACTAAGAGATACTGGAACGGACCTATACCTACTAACAGGCTGAGGGCAGATCTGATGGAGGTTTATAAGATTATGAAAGACAGAGAGTTGACAGTAATTTTTTTCCCAGTAAAAAGATATAATATCAGAGGGCAAAGGTCAGAGAGGGTAACCTCAAAGGAGATCTGAGGAGCAATTTTTGACAAACAGAGAGTAGTGGCTGCCTGGAATACGCCTCTGGGGGTGGTGGTAGAGGCAGATAGAGTAGTGGTTGCCAACCTTTTTCAGCCCAGGATCCCCTACCTCGGCCTTAGTGAAAGGCAAGATCGACCTACTAAATCATTTAGAGAAACAACAGCTCAGATTGTACTTCCAACTTGAGGCCCTTTATCTGGGCTGATTGTATTTTAATTACATAAAATGCTTTTGTCAATCTTTCAAATTAATTTAATCAAGAAAACACTGTAACTAGCATCTCAAACAGGCCATAGCTGTCTTTCTGTCATTCCATTTGTAGTAACTTCTACTTTGAAAAAGGACCACTCAACAACCTCATGTCCAAAGGAACAACTTCATCTGGGACAGCAAAACCGATATTTAACATACAGAGGTTTTCACTGAACAGCGGTGCATGGTGGAGGGGCTATACACACATGCGCACCGGGCAGAAAGAACGGAAGTAAAACCCCACAACGCCTGAAACAACCTCTCTTAACAAACAGCTTTCCGTAGCGGGAGCATTGCTATATTACCATTATCCTAATTAGTATTACCGGTACTTTATTTTTATAATGCTCACATTACAATACCTTTAATTCTAAGTTTCATTATTTAATTTTATTTCAACACAAAAAATAAATGAATAAAAATGACTGGGGCTGAATATTTTCTGCTAGTTCCCTGAAATTTGGCTCATAACTACAGACAGCCAGTCTGAGACAGTCTGTGAGGTGTCTGTCAGTAAGACAGCTCCTGTACTTAGATTTAATAATTTTCATCTGTGAAAATGCAACTTCACACAGATAAGTTGACCCGAAGTAGACACTGACTTTCAGTGCACACGTGGTGAGATGAGGAAACTTCTCCCTGCTGACAAGCCCCCAAAAGTCACCGTCCCTTGATTTTGCTTTTAAGCTCGATGTCATTTTGCAAATCAATTATTTCCATTTCAATATCACTTGGCACACCAAATACTTGCTGGAATTTGGCTGCTATCTGTTCTATATCAATTGGCAGAAATGGGTTTGAAATAAATGCAGCAATATCTTTCATGATGTTTAACTCCCCAAAACACCGATCGAACTCTATTGCCAGTTTGTCTAGGTAAGCACAGTACTGCTCAGGGCAAAAAGCATTTTTTTTCCTTGATGGCCTGTAACATTTTCTCCAAGTTGGGAAAGTGTGACAACCTCCCGTTCCTTAAATTTGAAATCCAAACAACAAGCTTGGCCTTAAACGCATTTACTGCGCTTATCATGTGGGGCAGGTGTGGGTCTTTTCCCATGAGCTTGTTGTTAAGTGCATTTTATTTAGCCATTAAGTCTGTCAGAAACCCTCAATCCAGTAGCCACGCATCATCTGACAGATCCTCGTGTTCCTCATTTCTTTATCTCAGGCAGCAAGTCAACAAATTGTTGCAGCACAGCACCCTCGCAAACCTCCTGACAGACTGAATATTTGAATGGACAGTTTCCGTTGTTAGACTGGGTGTTGAATCTGCCACATTTTTCAGGTGTTTTGTATTGGTAAACTGATACTGAGACACTAGTATAAGTTTCAGGGGTACGCAAGCTAATGATACCACTGTTTTTGTTTCCCATTTCTTGTACATTTGGGGAATGTTGGAATTTAAAGGGGGAGAAGGGTTGTAACGTGAGCATTATAAAGTTAAGTTAATACCAATTAGGATAATGGTAATATAGCAATATTCCCACTACGGAAAGCTGAATGTAAAGAGAGGTTGTTTCAGGCGTTGCGGGGTTTTACTTCCGTTCTTTCTGCCCAGTGCACATGTGCGTATAGCCCCTCCACCATGCACCACTGTTCAGTGAAAACCTCCGTATGTTAAATATTGATTTTGCCGTCCCAGATAAAGTTGTTCTTTGGACATGAAGTTGTTGAGTGGTCCTTTTTCAAAATAGAAGTTACTACATATGACTCACATATGCGCTCTAGGGGTAAAATTTGCTATTGCATCAAAAGGTTTATCAGGCATAATGTATTTGTGTATTTATTTTCATTTTTTTTCAGGATCTACTGGGAAAGTCTCAAAGATTGACCGACTGGCGACCACTATATTAGAGACTTTTAAGAGGTGTTTACAGAGGCACATGAACATGAGGAAAATGGAGGGATATGGACGTTGTTTAGCCAGAAGGGATCAGTTTAATTGGCCATTTGATCTCTAATTAAAGTGTTTGGTTAGAACATGGTAGGCTGAGGGGCCTGTTGCCGTGCTGGACTGTTCGATGCTCTATGTTCTAAACCTCGGTTCAGCAAGACTGGAATAAAAGAGTGCTATTTATAAAGAGCATTTAGAATTTATCTCACTCTGATCTTTGCCTTCAGTCAACAGCTCATGAGAATAATTTCACTCAGACAGACAGACCATGGAAGAGGGTTGATTCAACAGGGCCTGACAGGAATTCTTCAGACTTCTCAGGAGCCAGCACATCAATCTGTGCTTTATGCAGCTGCATTTTCAGATCAGATTTTTCAATCTGCATTTCATTCAGTGTGACATCAGCAGCAGGAACATCGATGAAGAGTTCAGTGTAGTCGGAACATTTGTTGTGTAGTGACCCCCCCCCCCCCCCCACCCTGGTTCAGTGTAGACGGTCGTCATGACTCCCCCCCCCCCCCACCCCAGTTCAGTGTAGTCGGAACATCTGTTGTGTGGTGACTCCCCCCCACCACCCCCGGTTCAGTGTAGATGGTCATCGTGTGACCCCCCCCCACCACCCCGGTTCAGTGTAGACGGTCGTCGTGTGACTCCCCACCACCCCGGTTCAGTGTAGACGGTCGTCGTGTGACTCCCCACCACCCCGGTTCAGTGTAGATGGTCATCGTGTGACCCCCCCCCACCACCCCGGTTCAGTGTAGACGGTCGTCGTGTGACTCCCCACCACCCCGGTTCAGTGTAGATGGTCATCGTGTGACCCCCCCCCCACCACCCCGGTTCAGTGTAGACGGTCGTCGTGTGACTCCCCACCACCCCGGTTCAGTGTAGACGGTCGTCGTGTGACTCCCCACCACCCCGGTTCAGTGTAGACGGTCGTCGTGTGACTCCCCACCACCCCGGTTCAGTGTAGATGGTCATCGTGTGACCCCCCCCCACCACCCCGGTTCAGTGTAGACGGTCGTCGTGTGACTCCCCACCACCCCGGTTCAGTGTAGACGGTCGTCGTGTGACTCCCCACCACCCCGGTTCATTGTAGATGGTCATCATGTGACCCCCCCCCCACCACCCCGGTTCAGTGTAGACGGTCGTCGTGTGACCCCCCCCCCCCCCCACCCCGGTTCAGTGTAGACAGTCGTCATGTGACTAACCCCCTCCCCCACCCCGGTTCAGTGTAGACGGTCGTCATGTGACTAACCCCCTCCCCCACCTCGGTTCAGTGTAGACAGTCGTCATGTGACTAACCCCCTCCCCCACCCCGGTTCAGTGTAGACGTTTGTCATGTGACCCCACCCCCACCCCGGTTCAGTGTAGACGGTTGTCATGTGACCCCCCCACCCCAGTTCAGTGTAGACGGTCATCGCGTGACTACCCCCCCCCACCCCCAACAACCCTGGTTCAGTATAGATGGAGCAGTTGGAAGTGCAGGTCTGAACTCAGTGTGCCATTAAAGGTTTACCTTGGTGCTATTAACTCATCGGCCTGGCAGAGATCATTAATTCTAGCGGATGCCTTAAGCTAAATCAAAACCTAAACACTATGACATACTATAATACTTCAGTCATACATTGTAACTGGTAAAAGAATAAACTCACCATATAAATAATTACAAATACCCTTGCGATTGGATATCGCCTCAGAAAAATTCCTAACCGGATGCTGTGAAAGACATGAGGTGTTATTTCGAATGCCATCAATAAAATGAAAATAAAACATTAAATCACTTTATGAAATATAAACTTCCAAACAAATGTGCAGAAAAAGTACACAATTACTGCAGATTCAGTAAAGAAAAGGCCAGAACAAATAGTTAGTGGCAGACACTTACCTGAATCGATCAATTGTATTTGCAGCTTTGCGAACTTTCCCATACATTCCTACTGAACCGTCTGGTTCACCAAAAAGAACTGGGACGCTTCTCAAACGAGCACCTAGTTCAAGTACAACTTATTCATTAAAATATTTCAGCAATCCAGACATTTGTGTCTCTTTTACAGTAAAGCAAAACTGAATGAAAATGTTGTGAGATCTCTGTGGACCGGCACAATGCACCAATACAACACGCCATCCACTCTCTGACTAACCAACATGATGCAACTATGATGTATGGGTGAAATGCTGGTGCTGCCCTCCAGTGTTAGCTCAGTGCAAGACAAGCTGGATTGTAATATCTGCAGCTGTTCTTACACAGGATAAGGAACTCATGCGGGCTCATTCTTGTAGAAATGTGGCTCCAGGACAACATCTAACACACCATCAACCCACAGGCCATGACACTCAGGGACTTGGGCTACATTATTATCATTTTATGTTTTTTTTTGTAATTATCCATGCTGTGTCATGGAATTATAACAGTAAATTTAACTTCAGTGAATTCAATTACAGATGCGTGCCTTGCAAGTAAATCCATTCAAAGCAAGGGTTTAATATTAATGTTGGGGTGGCACGGTTGTACAGCTATTAGTGTAACACTTCATGGTACCAGCGATCGCCAGACTGGGATCCAGTTCCTGCTGCTGCCTGTAAGGGACTTTGTAGGAGCTCTCTGTGATCACACTGGCTTCCTCACACGTTCCAGTGCAAGTTGTACATACGTCACTCTGCTGCCGGAAGCATAGTGACACTGTCGGGTTGCCCAGCACAATCGCCACTGATCTGATTTGATGCAAACAGTACTTGACACTGTTTTGATGTACTTGTGACAAATAAAGTTCATCTGAATCTGAGGAAACATGCTACCCTCCAGACAAGAACCCCAAAAGCAAGGAAATGAAAGCAATGACTACCTGCATACCTTCGCTAGCTTCCAATGCTGATACATTAATAACAGGGCCGTTAACATTGCTGCCCTGGCTATTTTTCAGTTGCTGCTCAAGACGTTCCAGTTGGAAGCAAAGTGAGTTCTTCTCAGTACTGAGGGCCTCTAACATAGTCTGCTTCTGGATCAGAGTTTCAGTCAGCTGGTGCAGGCGATTCTCCAGTTCGGTGTGGCTGCTACTCAAAGTTTTGTTGGTAAGCTGAAGGTAAAACAACAACAGAGAATTAAGACCAGTAATGCCAGCTCTTTGATAAAACTATCCATAAGACATAGGAGCAGAAATAGGCCATTCAGCCCATCAAGCCAGCTCCACTATTCCATCATGGCTGATTTATTACCCCTCTCAACCCCATTCTCCTGCCTTCTCCCCATAACCTTTGATCCCTTAACTAATCAAGAACCAATCAACCTCCACATTAAACACTCCCAATTACTTGGTCTGCACAGCTGTTTGTGGCAATGAATTCCACAGATTCACTACCCTCTGGCTAAAGAAATTCCCCCACCCCTCTGTTCTAAATGGCCCTCTCTATTCTGAGGCTGTCCTAGACCTCCCCCACTATACAAAACACGCTCTCCACATTCACTCTATCTAGACCTTTCACTGTTCGATATGTTTCAATGAGCTCCAGCAAGTACAGCATCAGAGCCATCAAACATTCCTTATATGTTAACCCTTTTATCCCTGGGATCATTCTTATGAACCTCCTCTGGATCCTCTCCAAATCCAGCACATCTTTTCTCAGGTAAGGGACGCCAAGCTGCTGACAATACACCAAGTGGGATCTGACTAATGCCTTATAAAGCCTTAACATTACATCCTTTCTTTTATATTCTAGTCCGCTTCAAATGAATGCTAACATTACTTTTCCCTTCCTCACCACCAACTCAAGCTGTAAACTGTCCTTTGGGAAATCCCCCACAAGACTCTCAAGTCCCTTTGCAGCTCTGAATATGGAACTTTCTCACCATTTGGAAAACATTCAATGCTTTTATTCCTTCTACCAAATTTGCAGATAACACAACCATTACTGGCAGAAGCTCAGAAGGTGATGAGAGGGTGTACAGGACTGAGATGTACTGCTCAGCTGAGTGGTGTCACAGCAACAACCTGGCACTCAATGTCAGTCAGAACAAAGAGCTGATTGTGAACTTCAGGAAGGGTAAGATGAGGGAACACACACCAATCCTCATAGAGGGATCAGAAGTGGAGAGAGTTTCTGGTTGTCAAGATCTCTGAGGATCTAATCTGGTCCTAACATAGCAATGCAGTTATAAAGAAGACAAGGCTGTGGCTATATTTCATTAGAAGTTTGAGGACATCAGGTTTGCCACCGAAAACACTGGAAAACTTCTACAGATGTACTGTGGAGAGCATTCTGACAGGATTGAAGCAAGCTGCACGGAGTTGTAAAATTAGTCCGTTCCATCATGAGCACTTCCCTCCATAGTATCCAGGCCATTTTCAAGGTGCAATGCCTCAAAAAGGTGGCAGCCATCATTAAGGACCCTACCATCCAGGACATGCTCTCTTCTCATTGTTACCAGGTACAGAATCCCAAAGGTACACACTCAGCGATTCAACAATTCAGGAACAGCTTCCTCCACTCTCTCATCAGATTTCTGAATGTGCAATGAACCCATGGACACTACCTCTCTACAATTTTATTTCTATTTTTGTACCACTTATTTAACTCTATATTATCATTGTTGCATTGTACTGCTACCACAAGGTTATCAGGTTTCAAGATATCTACCAGTGATATTAAACCTGATTCTGAAAAGGAAACCCACTCCTCTCATCTTTCTATCATATTACTTATTTCTTGAATAACTTCAAATATTTACTTATTGTCAATGATCCCTCACATCCATCCAACAATCTCTCTGACCCCCTAACAACAGGTAGGAGGAACTGGAGCATTAGCATGTCAGGATGGGAAACGGCTTCTTCCCCAGGCCTGTGAGACTACTGAACTCTCTGTCACCACCCAGGTCTTGCCACGTATAAGGCGCCAGTCGTGCTATACTGTTTACTTTGTAACTTACGTAACTTGCCCCCAGCTATGTGGAGTACTTCACCATGTCTTCAACCTGAGCCTGAGTCTCCAGAGGGTTCCTGTGCTGTGGAAGACGTCCTGACTCATTCCTGTACCGAAGACGCCGCGCCCCAGCAGCTCCAATGACTACAGACTGGTGGCATTGACCTCCCACATCATGAAGACCCTGGAGAGACTTGTTCTAGAGCAGCTCCGGTCTATGGTTAGGCCACACTTAGACCCCCTCCAGTTCGCCTATCAACCCCGACTAGGAGTTGAGGATGCCATCGTCTACCTGCTGAACCATGTCTACGCCCACCTGGACAAGCCGGTGAGCACTGTGAGGGTCATGTTTTTTGACTTCTCCAGTGTGTTCAACTCCATCCGCCCTGCTCTGCTGGGTGAGAAGCTGACAGTGATGCAGGTGGATGCTTCCCTGGTGTCATGGATTATTGATTACCTGACTGGCAGACCACAGTACGTGCGCTTGCAACACTGTGTGTCAGACAGAGTGGTCAGCAGCACTGAGGCTCCACAGGGGACTGTCCTGTCTCCCTCTCTCTTCACCATCTATACCTCGGACTTCAACTACAACACAGAGTCTTGCCATCTTCAGAAGTTTTCTGATGACTCTGCCATAGTTGGATGCATCAGCAAGGGAGATGAGGCTGAGTACAGGGCTACGGTGGGAAACTTTGTCACATGGTGCGAGCAGAATCATCTGCAGCTTAATGTGAAAAAGACTAAAGAGCTGGTGGTGGACCTGAGGAGGGCTAAGGCACCGGTGACCCCTGTTTCCATCCAAGGGGTCAGTGTGGACATGGCTGTCCTTAAGAAGGGGCAGAGCTGTCTCTATTTCCTGAGGAGACTGAGGTCCTTTAACATCTGCCAGATGATGCTGAGGATGTTCTACAAGACTGTGGTGGCCAGTGCTATCATGTTTGCTGTTGTGTGCTGGGGCAGCAGGCTGAGGGTAGCAGACACCAACAGAATCAACAAACTCATTTGTAAGGCCAGTGATGTTGTGGGGGTGGAACTGGACTCCCTGACAGTGGTGTCTGAAAAGAGGATGCTGTCCAAGTTGCATGCCATTTTGGACAATAACTCCCATCCACTCCATAATGTATTGGTTAGGCACAGGAGTACATTCAGCCAGAGACTCATTCCACTGAGATGTAACACTAAGCGTCATAGGAAGTCATTCCTACCTGTGGCCATCAATCTTTACAACTCCTCCCTCGGAGTGTCAGACACCCTGAGCCAATAGGCTGGTCCTGGACTTATTTCCACTGGGCATGATTAACTTGTTATTATTTAATTATTTATGGTTTTATATTGCTATATTTCTACACTATTCTTGGTTGGTACAGCTGTAACGAAACCCAATTTCCCTCGGGATCAATAAAGTATGTCTGTCTGTCTGTCTTTGCCAACAGTGACCCTCCGGAGGACACTACCCACAGCGACTCTAGGTGACTCTCCGGAGGACACTACCCACAGTGACTCTAGGTGACCCTCCGGAGGACACTACCCACAGCGACTCTAGGTGACTCTCCGGAGGACACTACCCACAGCGACTCTAGGTGACTCTCCGGAGGACACTACCCACAGTGACTCTAGGTGACTCTCCGGAAGACACTACCCACAGTGACTCTAGGTGACTCTCCGGAGGACACTACCCACAGTGACTCTAGGTGACCCTCCGGAGGACACTACCCACAGCGACTCTAGGTGACTCTCCGGAGGACACTACCCACAGTGACTCTAGGTGACTCTCCGGAGGACACTACCCACAGTGACTCTAGGTGACCCTCCGGAGGACACTACCCACAGTGACTGTAGGTGACCCTCCGGAGGACACTACCCACAGTGACTCTAGGTGACCCTCCGGAGGACACTACCCACAGTGACTCTAGGTGACTCTCCGGAGGACACTACCCACAGTGACTCTAGGTGACTCTCTGGAGGACACTACCCACAGTGACTCTAGGTGACTCTCCGGAGGACACTACCCACCGTGACTCTAGGTGACTCTCCGGAGGACACTACCGACAGTGACACACTAGAGGATGGAATACATGTTGGGAAATGTATGATAATGCATTTTAGTAAAAGGAACAATAGTGTGGTCTATTGTCTAAATGGGGAGAAGGTTCACACATCAGAGGTGCAAAGGGAGTTAGGAGTCCTCGTGCAAGACTCCCAGAAGGTTAATTTACAGGTTGAGTCCGTGGTAAAGAAGACAGATGCAATATTGGCATTTATTTTTTGCTCTCATTTTGCACTATATATATACACATATAAATTATCATCTGCAATATATATCTTATTGAAATTCATAATTCGTTGATTATGCTTTGCAACGTACTGCTGTTGCAAAACACCATTTCGCAAGTTATGTCAGTGATATTAAACTTGATTCTGAAGTGAACACAATCAACATTTCAGGCTGAAACCCTTTATCAGGACTCAGCAACCCTTGCAGGTTCAGCTCCCGTTCACACAGCATATCTATTTGTTATTCATTATTATTGGGCCACTGCCTGCTGGTACTTTCGGAATACCTGCATTATACAGACAGCTGCAGCTCTGGTGGAAAATCCACCACGGACAGTCCCAACCCAGCTGTGAAAAGATGAGCGTTGGCCAAGGGGCTAGCAACCCCATCCCATAAAAACGCAGAGTTACAGAAATGCCAGCTGAAGCCCCAGAGACGTCATCCTTGGCAGAGAAAGGACCTTACCAAGCTGCAGAAATGTGAAAGTCTGGCCCAGGACAGAGGATTCTGTCAAGCAGTGTTGCCAGTCTACGCATCAGTGATCAGCTCCTAGTGGGGATGAGGTCTTGAGTATTAATACTGCCTTTGCCAGCTACACTTGCATTACAAAATTAAAGAGTACTTACTACCTAGAGTACTCTCACCTAGATGGGGTCAGTTGTGCTGTGAGGATTACATTCCTTGACTTCTCTAGTGCCTTTAACACCATCCAGCCCAAGATCTTAAGGCACAAACTAACGGAGATGGGAGTAGACTCTCACATGGTGGATTGGATAGTGGACTACTTGACAGATAGACCTCAGTATGTGCGGTTGGGAGACTGTAGGTCTGACACGGTGGTCAGCAGCACAGGGGCGCCGCAGGGAACCGTACTCTCTCCGGTCCTGTTCACCCTGTACACATCAGACTTCCAATATAACTCAGAGTCCTGCCATGTGCAGAAGTTCGCTGATGACACGGCCATAGTGGGGTGTGTCAGGAATGGACAGGAGGAGGAGTATAGGAAACTGATACAGGACTTTGTGATATGGTGCAACTCAAACTACCTGCGTCTCAATATCACCAAGACCAAGGAGATGGTGGTGGACGTTAGGAGATCTAGGCCTCATATGGAGCCAGTGATCATTAATGGAGAATGTGTGGAGCAGGTTAAGACCTACAAGTATCTGGGAGTACAGTTAGACGAGAAGCTAGACTGGACTGCCAACACAGATGCCTTGTGCAGGAAGGCACAGAGTCGAATGTACTTCCTAAGAAGGTTGGCGTCATTCAATGTCTGTAGTGAGATGCTGAAGATGTTCTATAGGTCAGTTGTGGAGAGCGCCCTCTTCTTTGTGGTGGCGTGTTGGGGAGGAAGCATTAAGAAGAGGGACGCCTCACGTCTTAATAAGCTGGTAAGGAAGGCGGGCTCTGTCGTGGGCAAAGTACTGGAGAGTTTAACATCGGTAGCTGAGCGAAGGGCGCTGAGTAGGCTACGGTCAATTATGGATAACTCTGAACATCCTCTACATAGCACCATCCAGAGACAGAGAAGCAGTTTCAGCGACAGGTTACTATCGATGCAATGCTCCTCAGACAGGATGAAGAGGTCAATACTCCCCAATGCCATTAGGCTTTACAATTCCACCGCCAGGACTTAAGAACTTTTTAAAGCTATTATTAATGCTTTTTGAGATGGTGATTTAGATGCATATAATTTTTTTTTTACTGAGTTAAGTATTGTATGTAATTAGTTTTGCTACAACAAGTGTATGGGACATTGGAAAAAAAGTTGAATTTCCCCATGGGGATGAATAAAGTATCTATCTATCTATCTATCTACATTACAATAGAACTTTAGAAAGAGAGAATAAAACTACTTCATGTGAATACAAACCAATCATCTGAGCACTACCTGATTCCGGAGTTTCTGAATTTCGTCCTCTCGGTCCTTCACTCTCATCTGCAGTGTGTTCTTTGTACGGTGAAGTTCATCTTCTATATATTGAAACTCCTGAATTCAACAGGGAGGGAAAAATACAAGTACTTACTAACTAAAAATGCACAGGAACTTAATCCCTCACAGACTGATGATACTTACACAGACCAATATTGTAGCTATCCTTTCATGGGGTTAAATAGGAATTCCATAAGAAACAGCTCTTAACTAATTGTCGTTAACCATTTTGATATTTATGAAATAGTCTCTTAAACTTCACTAGTGTGTCTGCCTCCACCACTGACTCAGGCAGTGCATTCCACGCACCAACCACTCTCTGACTGAAAAACCTTCCTCTAATATCCCCCTTGAACTTCCCTCCCCTTAACTTAAAGCCATGTCCTCTTGTACTGAGCAGTGGTGCCCTGGGGAAGAGGTGCTGGCTGTCCACTCTGTCTATTCCTCTTAATATCTTGTACACCTCTATCATGTCTCCTCTCATCCTCCTTCTCTCCAAAGAGTAAAACCCTAGCTCCCTTAATCTCTGATCATAATCCATACTCTCTAAACCAGGCAGCATCCTGGTAAATTTCCTCTGTACCCTTTCCAATGCTTCCACATCCTTCCTATACTGAGGCGACCAGAACTGGACACAGTACTCCAAGTGTGGCCTAACTATAGTTTTATAGAGCTGCATCATTACATTGCGTCTCTTAAACTCGATCCCTCGACTTATGAAAGCTAACACCCCATAAGCTTTCTTAACTACCCTATCTACCTGTGAGGCAACTTTCAGGGATCTGTGGATATGTACCCCCAGATCTCTCTGCTCCTCCACACTACCAAGTATCCTGCCATTTACTTTGTACTCTGCCTTGGAGTTTGTCTTTTCAAAGTGTACCACGTCACACATTCCTGGGTTGAACTCCATCTGCCACTGCTCAGCCCACTTCTGCATCCTATCAATGTCTCTCTGCAATCTTCGACAATTCTCTACACTATCTACAACACCACCAATCTTTGAGTTGTCTGCAAACTTGCCAAACCACCCTTCTACCCCCACATCCAGGTCGTTAATAAAAATCACAAAAAGTAGAGGTCCCAGAACAGATCCTTGTGGGACACCACTAGTCACAACCCTCCAATCTGAATGTACTCCCTCCACCACAACCCTCTGCCTTCTGCAGGTAAGCCAATTCTGAATCCACCTGGCCAAACTTCCCTGGATCCCATGCCTTCTGACTTTCTGAATAAGCCTACCGTATGGAACCTTGTCAAATGCCTTACTAAAATCCATGTAGATCACATCCACTGCACTACCCTCATCTATATGCCTGGTCACCTCCTCAAAGAACTCTATCAGGCTTGTTAGGCACAATCTGCCCTTCACAAAGCCATGCTGACTGTCCCTGATCAGACCATGATTCTCTAAACGCCCATAGTTCCCATCTCTAAGAATCTTTTCCAACAGCTTTCCCACCACAGACGTAAGGTCTACAATTACCCTGACTATCCCTACTACCTTTTTTGAACAAGGGGACAACATTCGCCTCCCTCCAATCCTCCGGTACCATTCCTGTGGACAACAAGGACATAAAGATCCTAGCCAGAGGTTCAGCAATCTCTTCCCTCGCCTCATGGAGCATCTTGGGGAATATTCCGTCAGGCCCCGGGGACTTATCTGTCCTAATGTATTTTAACAACTCCAACACCTCCTCTCCCTTAATATCAACAAGCTCCAGAACATCAACCTCACTCATATTGTCCTCACCGGGCCTTTATCTAACAAAAGATGTGCTGGCATCCGAGAAGGTCCAGAGGAGGTTTGCGTGAATGATTCTGGGAATGAAATGGTTAATGTACAAGACCGCTGTTGGGTATATGGTCCCAACATTGATTCTGCTCTGTTTCTTGGATTTACACACATATGCCCACAAGAAAATGAATGTTGACATATATGTACTTGGATAATAAATTCCAAGAACAGGCCCAGAGCCAAATGCTCCTCATACATTAACTCTTTCATTCCAGTAATCATTCTCATAAATCTCCCCTGGACCCTCTCCAATGCCAGCACACTTTCTTAGTAAGGGATTCAAAACTGCTCACAATACTCCCAGTGTGGTCTGACCAATGCCTTATAAAGCCTCAGCACTGCACGCTGAGTTCTCTCAAAATGAATGCTAACATTGCATTTGCCTTCCTTACCACCAGCTCAACCTGCATGTTAACCTTCAGGGAATCCTGCACAAAGACTCTCAAGTCCTTCCACGTCTAATTTTTGAATTTTGAATTTTCTACCCATTTAGAAAATAGTCCTTCTACCAAAGTGCAAGACGTTACACTTCCCGACACTCTATTCCATCTGCCACTCCTTTGTCAATTCTCCCAATCTGTTCAAAACCTTCTACTTCCTCAACACTACCTGTCCCTCCACCTATCTTTGTATCATCTGCAAACTTGACCACAAAGCCACCAATTCCATCATCCAAATCGCTGACATATACCATGAAAAAAACGGTCCCAATACCAACATCTGAAGAACAACACTTGTCAGTGGAAATCAACTGGAATAGGCCCTTTTATTCTCACTCTTTGCCTGCTACGAGTCAACCAGTCACTTGTCCATGCTAGAATCTTTCCTGTAAAACCACAGGCTCTTATCTTGTTTAGCAGCATCCTGTGTGGTACCTTGTCAAAGGCCTTCTGAAAATCCAAATACAAATACTTTATTGTCACCAAACAATTGATACTACAGCGTGCAATCATCAGTGATATTTGTTCTGCGCTTCGCGCTCCCTGAAGTACAAATCTAAGTAAATATAATAAAAATTTAAATTATAAATCATAATTAGAAAATAGAAAAGGGAAAGTAAGGTAGTACAACTCAGGTCTGGATATTTGGAAGGTACAACCCAGATCCGGGTCAGGATCTGTTCAGCAGTCTTATCACAGTTGGAAAGAAGCTGTTCCCAAATCTGGCCATACGAATCTTCATGCTCCTGAACATTCTCCCGGAGGGAAGAGGGACAAAAAGTGTGTTGGCTGGGTGGGTCTTGTCCTTGATTATCCTGGCAGCACTGCTCCGACAGCGTGCGGTGTAAAGTGAGTCCAAGGATGGAAGATTGGTTTGTGTGATGTGCTGGGCTATGTTCATGACAGCTTCTTCCACTCTTGGACAGGACAACTTCCATACCAGGTTGTGATGCACCCTAGAAGAATGCTTTCTACGGTGCATCTATAAAAATTAGTGAGGGTTTTAGGGGGCAGGCCAAATTCCTTCAGCTTTCTCAGGAAGTAAAGACGCTGGTGGGCCTTCTTGGCAGTGGACTCTGCTTGGTTATACCAAGTCAGGTCATTTGTGATATTCACCCCGAGGAAATTAAAGCTTTTGACATGTTCCACCTGCGCATCACCGTAAACAACATCCACTGACTCTCCTTTGTCTATCCTGCCTGTTATTTCCTCAAAGAATTCCAAGAGATTTGTCTGCAAGAATTTCCCTTATGGAAACCATAAAATAGGCTGACTATGGCCTATTTTATCATTTGCCTCCAACTGCCCTGAGACCTCATCCTTAATGATCATCTCCACCACCTTCCCAGCCACTGAGGTCAGTATAACTGGCCTAAGAAATCGATGTTCACGCCATCAGGTTGGTGACTACCCAGACAGAACATAAAGTGTTGCTCCTGCAACCTGAGCGTGGCCTCATTGCGGCAACTGGCCATGGACGGACACGTCACGGTGTGGAGGCGGCCATGGACGGACACGTCACGGTGTGGAGGCGGCCATGGACGGACACGTCACGGTGTAGAGGCGGCCATGGACGGACACGTCACGGTGTAGAGGCGGCCATGGACGGACACGTCACGATGTGGAGACGGCCATGGACAGACACGTCACGATGTGGAGGTGGCCATGGACGGACACGTCACGGTGTAGAGGCGGCCATGGACGGACATGTCACAATGGGAATAGGAAGAGAAATTAAAATAAGTGGCTACTGGGAAATCCTGCTTTTTCTGGCGGATGGAGCACAGATGCTCAGTGACACAGACTCCCAATCTACCTCGGGTCTCATGGATATTCAGGAAGCACCGGATTCAGTAGATGACCCCAAGAGACAAACAGGTGAAGTGTCGCCTCACTTGGAAGGACTGTCTGGGGCCCTGAATGGTAGTGAGGGAGGAGGTGTAGGGGCAGGTATAGCACTTGTTCTGCTTGCAAGGATAAGTGCCGGGAGGGACATCGGTGAGGAGGGACCTATGGATAAGGGAGTCGCGTAGGAAGCAGAAAGTGGAGGAGAGGGAAGGATGTGCTTGGTGGTCGGATCTTGTTGGAGATGGTGGAAGTTTCGGAGAATTATGTACTGGATGCGGAGGTTGGTGGTGCTGCAGGTGAGGAAAAGAGGAACTGTATCCCTGGTGGCGTGGCAGGAGGATGGCGTGAGGGTAGTTGTGTGCGAAATGGAAGAGATGCAGGTGAGAGCAGCAGTGGTGGTGGAGGAAGGAAAGCCCCTTTCTTTGAAGGAGGAGGACATCTTAGTTTTGGCCTACAGTTTCCTTTCTTCTTCCTCCCTCCCTTCTTAAAGAGTAGAGTGACATGCACAATTTTTCTCTAGAAACATTCCAGAATCTAGTGATTCTTGATGAAAGATCATCACTAATGCCTCCACAGTCTCTTCAGATACCTCTTTCAGACCCAGTGGTATAGTCCATCTGGCCCAGGTGACTTATCTAACTTCAGACATTTCAGCTTTCCGAACACCTTCTGCTTGGTAACAGCAGCTATACTCACTCTTGCCCTGACACTCACAGATCTCTGGCATACGCTGGTACTTCCACAGTGAAGATTGAAGCAAAATCCTTACTAAGTTTGTTTACCATCCCTTTGTTCCCCATTACTATCTTGTCAACATCATAGAAAAAAACCATAGAAAACCTACAGCACAATACTGCGCCAAATGCACTTACTTTAGAATTTACCTAGGGTGACCCAAAGCCCTCCATTTTTCTAAGCTCCATGTACTTATCCAGGAGTCTCTTAAAAGACCCTATCGTATCTGCCTCCACCACCGTCGTCAGCAGCCCATTCCACGCACTCACCACTCTCTGAGTAAAAACTTACCCCTGACATCTCCTCTGTACCTACTCCCCAGCACCTTAAACCTGTGCCCTCTCGTGTTAGTCATTTCCTCTCTCATAAATATTTAACTCTTTATATATCTGGAAAAACTTTTGGTATCCTTTTTTAATATTATTTGCTAGAATACCATCATATTTCATTTATTCTCTCCTTATGGCTTTTTTAATTGCTTTCTGTTGGTTTTTAAATATTTTTCAAACCTCTAAAGTCACACTAATTTTTGCAATATTACATGCCCTCAACAGCCCTGGTTGCTATATCCTCCCTTTAGAATAGGTATCTATCCTGCATCTTCCAAACTGTCCCTAGAAACACCAGCCATTACTGTGTAGCTACCATTCCCGCCAGTGTCCCTTTACAATCAACTTTGGCCAGGTTCCCTCTCATGCCTCAGCAATTCCCTTTACTCCACTGTAATACTGATACATCTGACTTTATCTTCACCCTCTTAAAATGCAGGGTGTACTCATTGCCTCCCAAGGGTTCCTTTACCTTAAGCTCCCTAATCAAATCTGGTTCATTACACAACACCCAAACCAGAAAACCAGAAGTGCCTCTCCCCTAGAGGGCTTAACCACTAACTGCTCTGAAACGACACACTGTAGGCACTCTACAATTCCCCTCTCTTGGTATCCAGCACCAACCTGATTTTTCCAATCTACCTGCATATTGAAATCCCCCATAACTATCATAACATTGCCCTTATCAGATGCCTTTTCTATTTCCCGCTGAAACTATCCCACATCACAGGCCTGTATATAACTCACATCAGGGTCTTTTTAGACAATAAAACCATAAGACATAGGAGCAGAATTAGGTCATTTGGCCTATTGAGTCTGCTCCACCATTCAGTCCTGGCTGATCCTTTTTTCCCCTCCTCAGCCCCACTCCCCGGCCTTCTCCCCGTAACCTCTAAAGCAGCGTCCAATGAAGAACCTATTTGCCTTAGATACATTCGACAACCTGGCCTCCAAAGCTGCATGTGGTAATAAATTCCACAATTTTACCCTTGCAGTTTCTTAACTCTATCCACAGGGATTCTACATCTTCCAATCCTGTTTCACCTCTTTCGAAGGATTTTATTTAATTTTTTTATGCCACCCCTTCCCCGTCTGCCTGTAAGTCCTTTCTATACGATATCTGTTCTTGGATATTAAGATATTAAGATATTAAGTTCCCAAATAGGATATTCTTACAGCCACTCATATCATAACTGCCAATCTCTGACTGCACTATAAGATCACCTACCTCATTGAAATACAACATCTTCAGTATTCATCACCCTTTTCGTTTTGGCTCCGTGTTGCACTTCAACTCATCCTATTGACTGCAATTTTGCTCTGTCATGTCTGTCCTTTCTCAGTTTCACTACACACTGCCTCTGCTTGTAAACCAACTGCCCCATCCTCAGCCCTGCCATTGTGATTTCCATTCATATGCCAAATTTCTTTTAACCCTCCCAAACAGCTCTAGCAAACTTACCTGTACGGATATTGGACCACCTCGGTTCAGGTACAACCCATCCCTTCTGTACAGGTCACACCTTCCCCGGACGAGATCCCAATAATCCAGAAATCTGATCCCCTGCCCCTGCACCATTTCCTCAGCCACTCATTTATCTGTCCTACCGATTTAGCACACTACACTGGGAGTAATCCCGCTCCTCAGTCTCTTCTCTAACTCACTGCGCAGGACCTCTTCCGGTCATCTACTATCTGAAGCCTGCACTCTGGGTGTGACCACCTCAGTAAAAGACTCCACGATGGTCCTCAGTACATCCAACTCCAACTCCCCGTCAGTCAGGAGCTGAATTTGGGGGCACGTCCTTCAGAAGCCATCATTAGGGAGACTGTTAGATACCCTGAAATCCCACATCTCACAGGAGGGGAGTCTAGGACCAAATGGAACAGCCTCTGAATTGAGGAAGGTCCATTTAGAAGAAAAGGAATTTCTTTAGCCACAGGGTGGTTAATCTGTGGAATTTAGCGCTCCAGGCATGCCAAGTGATTGGGTATATTTAAAGCAGAGGTTAATGGGTTCTTGATTGGTCAGGGCATCAAAGGTTAAAGAGAGAAGGCAAGAGAATGGGATTGAGAGAGATAATAAATCAACTGCGATGGAATGATAGAACAAACCAATGGGCTGAATGGCCTTGTGCTTCTCCTATGTCTTATGCTGTTGAATTAAATAATTTTAACCAATTGACTTAATGTAAGCTTTATTTACTTTGGTGCTTTGTAAAAGGGGAACATTGTGCCATTCCACCACAAAACTGTTCAGAGCTTTTGACTTACCAGGTCAAAGGTTACCAGGTTAGAGCGCGGATCAGTGTTTGGAGGTATGATGTGGTGGCCATTACAGAGACTTGGATGGCTCAGGGACAGGAATGGTTACTTCAACTGTTGGGTTTTAGAAGCTTCAGAAAGGACAGGGAGGGAGGCAAAAGAGGTGGGGATGTAGCACTATTGATCAGAGATAGTGTCAGGGCTGCAGAAAAGGTGGATGCCATGGAGGGATTGGAAGTTAGGATCAGGAGGGGGTCAATAATTTTACTGGGTGATTTTTATAGGCCGCCCAATAGTAACAGGGATATCAAGGAGCAGATAGGGAAACAGATCCTGGAAAGGTGTAATAATAGACTTAAAGAAAAGAGTGGAAATAAAAAAAACACAAGCAAAAGGAAAAAAAATGTACAAGTAGGGAGTGATCTTTTTTTTTTACAACATATTCATTGATTTGTGAGAATAAAATCAGGCCTATTGATATATATATGTACAATGTCTGGAATACATCTTATGGAAATATTTGTTTGATGATGAACTTCAGTAAAAAAATAAATTACAACAAAAAAGAAAGGTGTAATAATAACAGAGTTGTCGTGATGGGAGACTTTAATTTCCCAAATATCGACTGGCATCTCCCTAGAGCAAGGGGTTCAGATAGGGTGGAGTTTGTTAGGTGTGTTCAGGAAGGTTTCTTGACACAATATGTAGATAAGCCTACAAGAGGAGAGGCTATACTTGATTTGGTATTGGGAAATGAACCTGGTCAGGTGTCAGATCTCTCAGTGGGAGAGCATTTTGGAGATAGTGATCATAATTCTATCACCTTTACAATAGTACTGGAGAGGGATAGGAACAGACAAGTTAGGAAAGTGTTTAATTGGAGTAAGGGGAATTATGAGGCTATCAGGCAGGAAATTGGAGGCTTAAATTGGAAACAGATGTTCTCAGGGAAAAGTACAGAAGAAATGTGGCAAATGTTCAGGGGATATTTGTGTAGAGTTCTGCACAGGTATGTTCCAATGAAACAGGAAAGTTATGGTAGGGTACAGGAACTGTGGTGTACAAAGGCTGAAATCAATCTAGTCAAGAAGAAAAGCTTACAAAAGGTTCAGAGAGCTAGGTAATGTTAGTGATCTAGAAGATTATAAGGCTAATGGGAAGGATCTTAAGAAGGAAATTAGGAGAGCCAGAAGGGGCCATGAGAAGGGCCTTGGCGGACAGGATTAAGGAAAACCCCAAGGCATTCTACAAGTATGTGAAGAACAAGAGGATAAGACATGAAAGAATAGAACCTATCAAGTGTGACAGTGGGAAGTGTGTATGGAACCGGAGGAAATAGCAGAGGTACTTAATGAATACTTTACTTCAGTATTCACTATGGAAAAGGATCTTAGTGATTGTAGGGATGACTTACAGTGGACTGAAAAGCTTGAGCATGTCGATATTAAGAAAGTGGATGTGCTGGAGCTTTTGGAAAGCATCAAGTTGGATAAGTCGCCGGGACCGGATGAGATGTACCCTAGGCTACCACAGGAGGCGAGGGAAGAGATTGCTGAGCCTCTGGCATTAATCTGTGCATCATCACTGGGGATGGGAGAGGTTCCGGAGGATTGGAGGGTTGTGGATGTTGTTCTTTTGTTCAAGAAGGGGAGAAGAGATAGCCCAGGAAATTATAGGCCAGTGAGTCTTACCTCAGTGGTTGGTAATTTGATGGAGAAGATCCTGAGAGGCAGGATTTATGAACATTTGGAGAGGTATTATATGATTAGGAATAGTCAGCATGGCTTTGTCAAAGGCAAGTCGTGCCTTGCATGCCTGAATGAATTTTTTAAGGATGTGACTAAACACATTGATGAAGGAAGAGCAGTAGATGTAGTGTACATGGATTTCAGCAAGGCATTTGATAAGGTACGCCATGCAAGGCTTATTGAGAAAGTAAGGAGGCATGGGATCCAAGGGGACATTGCTTTGTGGATCCAGAACTGGCTTGCCACAGAAGGCAAACAGTGGTTGGAGACCGGTTCATATTCTGCATGGAGGTCGGTCACGAGTGGAGTGCCTCAGGGATCTGTTCTGGGACCCCTTCTCTTCATGATTTTTATAAATGACCTGGATGAGGAAGTGGAGGGATGGGTTAGTAAGTTTGCTGATTATACAAAGGTTGGGGGTGTTGAGGATAGTGTGGAGGGCTATCAGAAGTTACAGCGGGACATTGATGGGATGCAAAATTGGGCTGAGAAGTGGCAGATGGAGTTCAACCCAGATAAGTGTGAAGTGGTTCATTTTGGTAGGTCAAATCTGATGGCAGAATTTAGTATTAATGGTAAGACTCTTGACAGTGTGGAGGATCAGAGGGATCTTGGGGTCCGAGTCAATAGGATGCTCAAAGCAGCTGCGCAGGTTGACACTGTGGTTAAGAAGGCATACGGTGTATTGGCCTTCATCAATCATGGAATTGAATTTAGGAGCCGAGAGATAATGTTGCAGCTATACAGGACCCTGGTCAGACTCCACTTGGAGTACTGTGCTCAGTTCTAGTCACTTCACTACGGGAAGGATGTAGAAGCTATAGAAAGGGTGCAGAGGAGATTTACAAGGATGTTGCCTGGATTGGGGAGCATGTCTTATCACAAGTTGAGTGAACTCGGCCTTTTCTCCTTAGAGCGATGGAGGATGAGAGGTGACCTGATAGAGGGTGTATAAGATGATGAGAGGCATTGATTGTGTGGATAGTCAGAGGCTTTTTCCCAGGGCTGAAATGGTTGCCATGAGAGGACACAGGTTTAAGGTGCTGGGGAGTAGGTACAGAGGAGATGTCAGGGGTAAATTTTTTACTCAGAGAGTGGTGAGTGCGTGGAATGGGCTGCCGGCAACGGTGGTGGAGGTGGATACGATAGGGTCTTTTAAGAGACTTTTGGATAGCTACATGAAGCTTAGAAAAATAGAGGACTATGGGTAAGCCTAGTAATTTCTAAGGTAGGGACATGTTCGGCACCACTTTGTGGGCTGAATGGCCTGTATTGTAGGTTTTCTATGTTTCTGTGTCCATTTTTAACAAGACTCAAGAAATGTTAAAATACATTGAACATTACGCCCATTACTGAGAGGCTAAAGAACTATGATTTAAAAGCTTTAAATACCTCTAGATACCATGTCACATCATTGAAAAAAACAGAAATGATTTTATTTTGTTGATACTCACAATAATGATTGCACCTTTTTCTAGAAACAACTAGAGGCTGCACACTGGATGGTGCTCAACAATCTGCTGAAGGAACTTGGTGGATGGAGCAGCGTTTGTATAAGGAATGGAATTACCGACTTGTTGATTCAAAACTCTGCTTCAAAACATCCAAATAAAAAGTGGACAACTCTTCAGGCCTTTCATCCTCTCTTATGCAGGGTTTCTATCCAAAACCACAGCAATTCACTTCCTCACTTTGATGCCGTTTAACCTGCTGCATTCCACCAAACTGCATCTGCACCTCCTGCGGTCCATCATACAGTCAAAGCTTTATCAGAACAGTTAATATTTTGTATTTTATATTGTATGAAGTTATTTGAGTTAATATTTTGTTTTATCGGTTGTGTGTGATACGTATTGTGAGTCACCACAGCCTGGAGGAATTTTGTTGTATTTCTGTACAGTCAGATGACAATAAACTTGGCCTTGAACTTGATTTTACTTTGATTTACGAAGGTTAATACACATACCTGTTTCTGACGTTCTAGTTCAGCTTCCATTTCCTTTTTGGATGCCAGTAGTGAATGGATTTGTTCTTGTAGTTCTTGAATTTGTTCCCTGAACGATTCTGCCTCACCTAACTGTTGAGCCTCAGTATCCTACAATCAAATTCAAGTGTCGAAGATAAATCAGTCAGCAATGCTTCATTTGTAACAGACCATTCCATGCATGCAGCTTCTTCCAAATTGCACAGGGCTTCCTTAAATAAATTTACATAGGATTAATTTCAGTTCATTTCACTGTAAGGTGTATGCTTCATATCAGAATGGAATTACAAATTTACCTCTATGTCGCAAAATAAATCCCCACCCATTAAACACAGCAATGATAATTAACAACTGCATTTACATTTGCCAAAATATTTACGTCATGCATGTACAATAACCTATACAGGGATTTTTTTTAAATTAAAACAATATCTGTCAGACTGTGGTAAGTCTGAGATAGGGGAATCTCATTATTAATTATTCTAAAGATGAGATCAATCTTCTTATTTATCACAGAGGGAGAATAGTTCTTAATGGTTTTAGGGCAAATTGACAAGGATCTAGATCAGGGGTTCCCAACCGGAGTCCACAGACCCTTTGGTTAATGGCAGGAGTCCATGGCATAAACAAGGTTGGGATCCCTGATCCAGATCAAGAAGAGCTTAAGATAATTGCCCCTTCCTGACCTATCAATGGACCACTGGTAGACAGACAAATATTCAATACAGTAGCAAATATCACCCTTTTGCAATTCACAGTTAATACAGGGGATTTTTTGAGAACACACCACTCTCCTGAGTTCCCAACAACCTCCCGACAATCCTTCACTAGAATGCTGGGCTCCCATTTCTAACCCCATCCAAACGTCGGACCAAGTGGTGTTCCCCAGGGAGCTGTGTTGGGACAATACAAAGATAGGTGAATGAGGTAGGTAGTGTTGAGGAAGTAGGAAGTCTGCAGAAAGATTGAGAGAAAGGGCAAAGTGGCAGATGGAAAATAGTGTAGGGAGATGTTTGATCAGGCATTTTGGCAGAAGGAATAAAGACGTAAACCATTTCCCGAATGGGGAGAAAGTTCAAGAATCAGAGGTACAGAGGGACTTTGGGATCCTTGTGCAGGATTCCTTAAAGGTTAACTTGCAGGTTGAGCTGGTGGTAAAGAAGGCAAATGCCACATTAGCATTCATTTCCAGAGGAAAAGAATATAAAAGCAAGGATATAAAAGGAAACAGGAAAATCATACAGTTTAACATGTAGCTAAGAAGTTGGTGCAGGAGAGAGGGCTTTAGATTTTTGGATCATTGGGCTCTCTGCTAGGGGAGATGGAACCTGTAAACCTGTACAGAAAAGATGGTTTGCACCTCAACAGAAGGCAGATTACTAATATCCCAGTGGAAGGTTTGCCAAAGCTGCACTGGCGGGGGGCGGTGGGGTGTTAAACGAGAGTTGCAAGGGGATGGGAACCGGAGAGCCAGAGTAGACAGTGTTTGTGGGTTAAGGGTGAAAGGTGAAAAGTCTACTGGGAACATGAAGGGCAACTTCTCCTCTCAGAGGGTAGTGAGAGTGCGGAACAAGCTGCCAGTGCCAGTGGTGGATGCGCATTGATTTTAATATTAAAGGGAAATTTGGATGGGAGAGGTGTGGAAGGCGATGGTCAGGGTGCAAGTCCACAGGACTAGGCTTGGACTTGATGGGTCGAAGGGTTTATTCCTGTGCTGTAGGTGTTCTATGAATATGAATTTCTTTAGCCAGAGGGTGGTGAATCTCATTGCCGCAGACAGCTGTGGAGACCAGATCACTGGGTATATATAAAGCAGAGTTTGATAGCTTATTGATTAGTCAGGGCTTCAAAGGATACGGGGAGAAAGCAGGAGAATGGGGTTGAGAGGGATAATAAATCAGCCATGATGGAATGACAGAGAAAAACTTGACGGGCTGAATGGCCTATTTCTGCTCCTTTGTCTTATGGTCTCCCAACTCTAGAACACTGTGCTCCCATTTAAGATCCCACCCAAAAAGCACACCACAGAGAAATGCAGAGCCAAAATGCCAGGTTTTCCTGTGAGAGCCATTTCCATCTTGTGGCGTTTTGTTCAGTCACAGCTAAAGTAAGCAATAAAATACATCACTTGAAGAAGAGTTTTACAGCTGATGACAAGATGTACATACCTGCAGTTCTGTCCTCAGTGTTTGGATCTGACCCAATAGTCTTTGGATCTCTTCCCGCTGCATGTCACGTTCATGCCGCACCTCCTCCAGCTCCAATGTGTTAATCATATGGCTCTCAATACCTTCAATCCCTGAACCCTCCTTTAGGCTGTTAATCAGTTTCTCTTTGGACTGTGGAAGAACAGCGTAGAGAGTTGATAACAAGTTTGTGTTAAGTAATTTTAGAATGGTAACTGAGAAAAACGATGAACATTCCTTATATAGGCCTATTGACACCTCCATTGTTCAAAGTTCAAAGTAAAATTTATTATCACAGTCTATACACGTCACCACATACAACCCTGAGATTCATTTTCCTGCGGGCATACTGAGAAAATCTATAGAATAGTAACTGTAAACAGGATCAATGAAAGAGCTGGAACATAGAAGACAACAAACTGCAAATGTAAACATAAATAAATAGCAATAAAAAACAAGAGCATGAAATAACAAGATAAAGAGTGCTTAAAGTGAGATCATTGGTTGTGGGAACACCTCAATAGATGAGTGTCATTATCCTCTCTTGTTCAAGAGCCTGATGGTTGTGGGATAGTAATCTGGTGGTTTAAGTCCTGAGGCTCCTGTATCTTCTACCCGATGGCAGCAGTGAGAAAAGAGCATGGCCTGGGTGGGGAGGATCTCTGATGATGGATTCTGCTTTTCTTTGACAGCATTTCATGTAGATGTGCTCAAAGGCTGAGAGGGCTTTGCTCGTGATGTACTGGGCCAAATCCAGTACCTTTCGTAGGATTTTCTGTTCAAAGGCATTGGTGTTTCCATACCAGGTCATGATGCAATCAGTCTATTCAGTCTCCACTGCACATCAATAGAAGTTTATCAACAACTGGCAAACCCATGTTATGGGAGGGGCAACTGCTTTCAAGAAAATGGTCTACAAGTGATTTTCCTTAATACAAACCTCCTCACACAAATCTGTAAGAGCAGAACTTGGGTAGTGGTTTGTGAACTGTAAAGCAAATTTCTGACACCCAAACAGCTGTAATCTGGAGATCACCTGGACTACAATTCCTCGTCTTTGATGCAATTTTGATGTCCTACTCAAAGTGAACCATTCATTAGTCATGGAACACTCCAGCACAGAAATATGCCTTTCCTTCCTGAACTACTACTCTGCCTATTCCCATTCCACAGCCCTCCAATCCATGTGCCTATCCAAATTTCTCTTAAATGTTGAAACTGACTCCGTATCCACCAGCTGCACTGGCAGCTCGTTCCACACCCTCAACATCCTCCAGTGAAGATATTCTCCTCATGTTCCCCGGTTGGGTGCAGCCTTTCATTGATTCTATTTCCTTTCTTGGATTAGTGAGTATGTACGCAAGAAAACAAATCTCAGGGTTGTACTTTGAACTTTAAACATTTCACCTTTCCCCCTTAACCCATAATTTCTAGTGGTGGTCCCACCCAAGTCCAGTGGGAAAAAACCTGCTTGCATTTACCCTATCTATGCCCCTCATAATTTTGTAAACCTGTATCAAATCTCCTTTCAGTTTTCTAAGTTCCGAACATAATATCAAATTAAAACACCTTGATTGTATACTTAGGAGTCTAATCTAAGATTAACATTTTCTGCTGGGAAATTGCAAAAGCATCTCATGATGGGATAAGGTAAATATAAAAATTACTACAAACTATCAAATTAAGCTCATTCCTGTCACCTAGTGACCACATTCCAGTATTGCAATGCACCAGTGAAAAACATTCAAGTTTAGATGAAAATTTGTGCCCCCCTGAGAAAGAAGTGCAAAGGAGCCTAAACCTGTTGTTCGGTTCTTCCCTCTAACAGCAACGTTCTGTTAACCTGCCATGCTGGGGACTTTGCTGGTGCTGAACTAGCCTATGTTTTAGACAGTAAGATGCTTCACTTTAATTCAGCTTTATTTAAGATGTTACACAAATGAATCTGGTGATTTGAATGGAACAGAGGAATCTGAGCCCCAGCGAGAGAAACCAGCGAGTGCCAAGTACCATTTTATTTACTTACTTAGACATGCAGTGTGGAACATACCCTCGTGGTCCTTCAACCTGCGGCACCCAGCAACCCATTGGTTTAACTCCACAGGACAATTTACAATGACCATTTAACCTATTAACCGGTACATCTTTGAACTGTAGGAGCAAACCCGGTTTCTGAAAGGGGATGCTGGATTTGAACTCCAAACTCCAACGCTCCGAGCCGTGAGCCAGATGCTGAACCATCGGAATTTTTGATTAGTTCATTGTTGCTAAGCTACATTCATTACCTTCTCCAAGAGCAATTCAAGATTCTCTAAATGCTTTATCCTCTCCCTCAATGCTTTCTAGCCATAGAACACTCTAACTCTTTATTCCCAGAGTGATAATCACTAATTACTTAACTAAAAAAAATGACAAGGATGTTGCCAGGACTTGAGGACCCGAGTTATAGGAAAACGCTGATTAGGGTTAGGTCTTCATTCTCTGAAACATAGAATGAGAGAGGTTTGATAGGGGTATACAGAATTATGCAGAGTATAGATAGGGTAAATGCAAATGTCATGGGTTAAGGGTGAAAGGTGAAATGTTTAAGGGGAACATGAGGGGAACTTGGCCATTTAGAGAGTGGTGAAAGTATGGAATAAGCTGCTAGTTGTGGAAGCAGTGCTGATCTCAAACATTTAGGAGAAATGTGTATAAGATGATGCGAGGCACTGATTGTGTGGATAGTCAGAGGCTTCTTCCCAGGGCTGAAATGGCTAACTCGAGAGAGCACAGTTTTAAGGTGCTTGGAAGTAGGTACAGAGGAGATGTCAGGGGCAAGTTGTTTTTTTACGCAGAGAGTGGTGAGTGCGTGGAATGGGCTGCTGGTGACAGTGGTGGAGGCGGATACAATAGGGTCCTTTAAGAGACTCCTGGAAATAGGTACATGGAGTTTGGAAAAATAGAGGGCTATGGGTAACCCTAGGTAATTTCTAAGGTAAGGACATGTTCAGCACAGCTTTGTGGGCTGAAGGGCCTGTATTGCACTGTAGGTTTTCTATGTTTATGTGCATGGAAGGGAGGGGTGCTCAATGTTATGTTATTATGTGTTGTATTGTACAGGGTTTATAGGCTGTAAATTGTCTCCATTGCTGACTTGGGACCCTCATGGCTCAAAGTATGTTCCATGTAATAAGTTATCCATTTGACATCACTTAGCTAAATATACAAGTTTGTTGTACTTCTTCATAACTTTGTCCTCACTTGCAGGATTCGGGAGGCCTTTTGCTTGTACTCCGCCAGCTCCTGTTTAGCAGAATCCAAGCTGGTCTTGGCAAGTTTGAGCTGCTGCTGATGATCTTCTGCCTTCCTCTTCTCTTCAATCGCCTTTCTCTCAGCTGCTGTCAGTGCTTCTGCTAGACTCTGACGCTCACACTCCATCTTACTCAGGCGAGCTGCAAATTCATTCTTAACAGAAAGAACAAAAGTGTTTTATTTAAATATATCTTTTATTTTCTTCAGAGATACAGCACAGAACAGTTCTTTCTGACCCACTGACCCTACCTTAATCACAGACAATTTACAATGCCATACCAACCGGCGCATTCTTGGACTGTGGGAAGCAACCAGAGAACTCAGAGGAAACCCACACACTCACAGGGAGAACGTACAGAGGACACTGGAACTGAATCCCAAACTCCAACACCACAAGCTGTAATAGCATTGCTATCCTGACAACCTCGTTCTTGATTTTTGATTTTTGAGCAAGTGCAAGTCTTATTGCTAAACAGATTCTGGGAAGAAGCCGGTATGGCTTAATAACAGCTTTTCAGCACATTCAATTATAAGAATTTCCCACTCACGTTTACCTACTTCATCTTTACTGTCCAGTCTCATAAATGACTGACCGTCTTAGACAGTACACTCAAATGCCCTCTTCACCTAGATGAGAAAAAATACAGTGGACTCTGGTTAATTGGTCAATTAGGGCAGCTGTTTATTTGGGACATCTCTTAAAGAGCAAAAACTAATCAAGAAAATAGGATTCCCTTTGTTTATTTGGGACACTATGCTGCCTTATTGGGACAGAAGACTATTACCGAATAGTTTCTAACTAGCATCAGTTACATGCACTTGTGTGGTCGTTAACACTCTACATCGTGTTTAGGACAAACAGTTTTTAAATAGTATCAGTTGTGTGCATTTGTGTATCTACTTGGGCCAATGGACTGCAATACAAAACATAGTGATTTTTTGATAATGTTATTCATTTATTTTGACTTTAGAAAACTTCAGACACTTGCCAAGAAGTCACTAAAATATTTGACACAAGCCAAAAAATTGCCTTAGGTATGTTTCTGCAGTTAATCAAAAGAACATGGCAATGTACACTGGATGAATTCCTCCATCAATAACTATTTGCAATTAATAACAGTTTTATAGTACTGTAGTGCTATTTGTACTGTTTTAATTTGCTCTGTATTTTATTTAAATACATAATTTGCTACTCAGTTAAACGGTAATTTATCTTTTTATACCTTTTTAACTATTCCCATGAAATTTCATCTAATTGGGGCAGCCAAAATGTTAACTGAGCCAAAATATACTGGTTCCAACATGTCCCAAGTAACCAGAATCCACTGTATTAATTTTAAACTAAAGATACAAACATCATCAGAAGTAAGAGGCGAAACTGGGGCAAGGGTAAACTCTGGTGGAATTCCATAAAACACAATGAAAGGTTAAATACAGATGTTCTGCATGTCAGCTGTCATGGATTGTACACTATTTCAGTCCAAGGATAGAAACAAATCCTCAATTATGTACAGTAACTATATATTCATAGCTGGGAATTGTACTCTACTGCAGATTTCCAGTGGAATTGAGTTTCAGAGATGGAGAACCAATTTGATCGTACCTTTGCTATGTGCTGCTAAGGACAAATTTCTACCTTATTGAACTTCTCTGCATCACAGGCAAATTCTTACTAATCACAATCAATGAAGTTTGTTTTAAACTGTTACAGGAAAAAAAATTACATTTGCCTCTATGTGCTATGGCATAATGATAAAATACCACTTGTCACCATAACAAGTTTTATGACTGCACCAGCCAATGAAACCTGCATTTATTCTGCTGAGGGAAGTGTGTGACAAACAAAATCCATCGTGTGATATTTGCGCTTTTTTATATAACGATGCTTAGGGTACAGACACAAATAATATGAGAATTAACTACTTATAAAAGTCTTCACACTTTATTCTTAGATTTACATATTTAATCTTTCCTCTCTTAATTGCTTGTAAAGCAAATGGACACAAAATAAAAATGCTTTTGTCCATTTCAGTTTCATAGAGCACAGAACAGTACATCATGGGAACAGGCCCTTCCACCCACAAGGCTGTGCTAAACCAATTAAATTAGTAATCAAATTGCCAACTAACTTAATCTCTTCCGCCTCAACAAAGTCAATATCCTTCCATTTTGCTCACATCCATGTGTTTATCTAAGAGCCTCTTAAATGCCTCTGCCATTACTGCCTCCATCACCCCCCCCCCCCCAGGGAGCACATTCCAGGCACCCACCACTCTGTGTGAAAAACTTCCCCTCACATCTTTAAAATGACCTTTCACCTTAAATTCACGCCCTCTGATATTAGACATTTCAACCCTGGAAAATGATACAGTTTGTCTACTCTATCCATGCCTCTCCTAACTATATAAACATCTATCCGGTCTCCCATCAGCCTTCACTGGTCTGCCCAACCTCACGTTACAGCACAGGCCCTGTAAGCCACGCAGCTTCGAAAGTGCATCGTCCAACAAACCAGGTCCATAATCTGATTTAATGCAAATTACAAATCAGACCAAGTTCATTCTAACTGGAAAGAGTCATCAGTATTCAGCTTCACGTTCTGGATACTTTTTGTTCAGACCAACCTGCATCTGAGTATAATTCTCTTGTTCTCTTTTAAGGGTTGATTCAGCATCCAGAAGCCTCTCTTGCATTGTCTGGTAGGCTTGGTTATGCAAGCTGCTGCCTTCATTATGATCTTGCAGAATCCTTTCAGTAAAACAGGAGTGTCATTATAAAACTCTCCTTGGGATTTTATAGATGCAATGTGTAAATACACAGCACAATGATATGGATTAGTCTATTCATATTCCCCATTATCTCACTTCCATAACATATAGGAATTTTCAATTTGGTCACCGTTTAATACTGCCAATTAGAGGCACTAACAATCACCTTATTATATCAAGAAGGATGTATGTCAACAGCAAAACTTACTTAACCTCCAGTAAATGGGTAATTAAACTGAAGCTCTAACATGCATAATGAGGAATGTCTCAATACATTAAATATGGAAAAAACAACACTTTGGATATAGAAGAACAGGAGTTATACAGTTATGCTAGCTTAATGAGACAAATGAAATCAGGAAACCAGCGCATTCTTTGACATAACTGATTAGAATGGATTATCCTTGGTGTGAAATATGTTAAATTGTAATGATGAACCTTGGGCATACAACAACTGTAACGCATTTATTCCGCAAACTGACATCACAAATAGTAGCATAAACATTTGTGCTTTAAGTAGTAAACTCTAACATACATAACACCTTCACTCTTGTATTCATCACCCTTTTTGATTTTACCCCCATGATACACTTCAACTCATCCGACGGACTTCGATTTTGCCCTGTCACCTGCCTGTCCTTTCCCAGTCTCGCTATACACTCTATCTATTTTCACACCAACTGCTCCATTCTCAGCCCTATCACTCCAGTTCCCATCTCTCTGCCAATTTAGTTTAAACCCTCCCCAACAGCTCCAGCAAACCAGCCTGCAAGGACATCAGCCCCCTTGGGTTCAGGTGTAACCATCCTTTTAGTACAGCTCGTACTGTCTGCAGGAGAGATCTCAATGATCCAGAAATCAGAACCCCTGCCCCCTGCACCAGCCCCATGCCAAATCATCCTATTCCTGCCCTCACTGGCGTGTGGCACAAGCAGCAATCCAGAGATTACTATTCTGAAGATCCTGGTTCTCAGCTTTCCACCCAAATCTAGAACACTTGCCTGAGTGTTCAGGAGCCTTGCAAGGTCAACAAATGATCTTTGTGATTTTTAAATATTCTACGTTGCTAATTTCACACTATGAAGTATCTACTTCAGCTCTATCCATTTTAAGATGTCATTTAAAAATCTGTACATTTAAAAGCCAACAACAAATAAAATTATGTCAAATTCCCAACAACATGGTAGGTTGTTGCCTAGCTGATTACACAGGAGCTGTGCACATCACAGGACCACTCTTCACGATCAAGCTGGAAAAGTGGTCGAGAGAGGCTCAGCTCAACTCCAAAACGTAACAGTAGGAACAGAGAGATAATAGGCTCAATTTCATTTAAAAAACAACTTTCACAATTATGTAAAACCACATTTCACTCAAGTTGCACCACACTGAGCTATGATATGCAATGCAGGTGAGCTTAGGAGGGTTAATAGCACCAAACAGTGACTCCATTGCTTGCATCTACAGAAACAGCTCTATTTCCATCTTTAATATCTCTATTTTTCCCTTTCAGGGTTCTTTTGAAGACCCTGACCTGAGTTACAGGCTGACTACGGTTCTTTGCGGGAATGAGACCCACTCTCGAGGTTTTATAACTGGCCGTTGTTCAGCACACCAAGGGCCCGGCCTAAGTACTTGGCTTGGCATTGGAAGCCTAAGATCTTGCGGCTCTGGAGACAGGCGGACCAAGGGTCAGTGTCACAACAGGAGACCCGTGTGTCTTCGGTGGAGTCAGGATATCTGCGACTGTGTGCCTGGAGACCCGGGATCTTTGCGATCTTCAGGCACAGAGCTCCAGAAAAGCGACATAACGGACTTTTAACATCGTAAACCAGCGAGTTGTTTGTTATGTCTCTCCACTCACTGGGAAAATGGAGACACCTCTTCCTCCCTTATTAGGGAGAGAGAGAACCTGTGGTATGTCGAATACCGGGTGAAACGCGAAGTCTTTGGGGTAACTGCAAGTCTGTGTCTTTGCTATCGCTTTGCTCATGCTTGAGTGCTCGGTGGCGGTGCCAGTGTTTTATTTTTGCCGGGGGGGAGGGGAGATTGTTGCTTGCTGCCGTTTATCGTGGGAGGGGAGAGCTGGGGGGACTTTGGGGTTCTAACATTTAACTGTCGTTCATTCTTTGGAGCACCCCTCTGTTTTTGTGGATGGTTGCAAAGATGGTTTCAGGATGTATATTGTATACATCTCTCTGACATTAAATGTACCTTTGAACCTTTGAATGAAGCACAAATAGAATGAAAAGCAAGTCAACCCATCTGACAGTGCGTCTGCAAATCTACCAATATTAGTACAGGCCTGCAGCGCAAAAGTCAGGAAGTTACGTTGCCGCTTTATAAAACTCTAGCTAGGCTGTGTCTGCAGTATTGCATACAGTTCTGGTCACCCTTTTATAGGAAGGATTTTGATGTTTTAGAGAGGTGTAGAAGAGGTTTACCAGGATACCTCCTGGATTAGAGGGCATGTTATAATGAGAGATTGGACAAACTTGGTTGGTTTTTATTATTATTAAGATAGAGTGGGGAGTAAGCCCTCTGGGCCCTTTGAGCTGCACCAGCCAGCAAACCCCAATTGAACCCTAGCCCAATCACAGGACAATTTACAATGTCCAATGAACCTACCAACTGTGAGACTGTGGGAGGTAACCAGAGCACCCAGAGGAAACCCACGCGGTCACAGGGAGAGCGTACAAACTCCTTACAGGCAGCAGCGGGAAGTGAACCCGTGTCACTGGTATTGTGAAGGGCTAAGCTACCCACCATGCTACCCAGCCAGATGTGAAGTGTTGCACCTTGGCAGGTCAAGTATAAAGAGACAGTACACTGTTATGGACAAGTGTTGATGAGGTCCAAGTTCCTAACTCTCTAAAAGTGGCAATGCAGGCTGATAGGGTTATTAAGAAGGCATACGGTATGTTTGCCTATATTAGTCGAGACACTGAGCTCAAAAGTTAGGAAGTTACGCCACAACTTTACAGAACGAGTGAGGCCGCAGCGGGAGTATTGCATACAATTCTAGTTGCCTCAGTTTAGGAAGGACGCTGAGGCTTGGAAGAAAGTGGAGAAGAGGCTTACCAGGATGTTGCCTGGATGTGCTCTCAGGAGAGACTGGACACGCTTGGGTTGTTTTCTCTGGAGTGAAGGCTGTGGGGAGATCTCTTGGAGGTTTTTAAAATTATGAGAGGCAGAGACAGCATAGGCAGACAGTATCTTTTTCCCAGGGCTGAAATGTCTAATACCAGAAGACATGCATTTAAAGTGAGAGAGGGTAATTTCAGAGCAGATGTGAGGGGGAAGTTGTTGTGCGTGTTTTTATTTAAACACAGGGTTAGAGGGTGCATGGAACGCGCTGCCGGGGGTGGTACTGGGGCAGATAAATTAGGGACTTTTACGTAGAGGGATTAATTAAGTTAGCCACGGGATTACTAATCCACCTGGTTCAGCACAGCATTGTGGGCCAAAGAGCCTGTTCCTGTGCTGTACTGTTCTGTTTTATATTCTACTGCTGTGAACTGGTCCCTTAAGGCTGTTACTGCCGGGAGTGGTAATGGGGACAAGCTCCCACTACCAATGCTCCCAATGCCGCAGGTTACTGGCACCTTAAAGCCAGTTGTTTTGGGCAGGTGGGACTCATCAGCCATGGTTTTTAGTGTTGAAATTGCAGGGGCTCTGGCAGAAATATTTAAAATGTCGATATCCATGGGTCAGGTGCCGGAGGATTGGAGGATTGCTCATGTAGTTCCGTTGTTTAAAAAAGGCTCAAAAAGTAAGCCAGGAAATTATAGGCCGGTAAGTTTGACATCGGTAGTAGGTAAATTATTGGAAGGAATACTAAGAGATAGGATCTACAAGTATTTGGATAGACAGGGACTTATTAGAAAAAGTCAGCATGGTTTGTGCGTGGTAAGTCATGTTTAACCAATCTATTAGAATTTTCGAGGAAGTTACCAGGAAAGTGGATGAAGAGAAGGCAGTGGATGTTGTCTACATGGACTTCAGTAAGGCCTTTGACAAGATCCCGCATGGGAGGTTAGTTAGGAAGATTCAGTCACTAGGTATAAATGGAGAGGTAGTAAATTGGATTAGACATTGGCTCAATGGGAGAAGTCAGAGAGTGGTAGTGGAGGATTGCTTCTCTGAGTGGAGGCCTGTGACTAGTGGTGTGCCATAGGGATCAGTGCTGGGTCCATTGTTATTTGTCATCTATATCAATGATCTGGATGATAATGTGGCAAATTGGATCAGCAAATTTGCTGATGATACAAAGATTGGAGGTGTAGTGGACAGTGAGGAAGGTTTTCAAAGCTTGCAGAGGGATTTGGACCAGTTGGAGGAATGGGCTAAAAAATGGCAGATGGAGTTTAATGCAGACAAGTGTGAGGTATTGCACTTTGGGAGGTCAAACCAAGGTAGAACATACAAGGTAAATGGTAGGACACTGAGGAGTGCAGTAGAACAGAGGGTTCTGGGAGTACAGATACATAATTCCCTAAAAGTGGCGTCACAAGTAGATAGGGTTGTAAAGAAAGCTTTTGGTACATTGGCCCTTATAAATCAAAGTATTGAGAATAAGAGTTGGAATGTAATGGTGAGGTTGTATAAGACATTGGTGAGACCGAATTTGGAGTATTGTGTGCAGTTTTGGTCACCTAATCACAGGAAGGATATTAATAAGGTTGACAGAGTGCAGAGAAGGTTTACAAGGATGTTGCTGGGATTTGAGAACTGAGTTACAGAGAAAGGTTGAATAGGTTAGGACTTTATTCCCTGGAGCGTAGGAGAATGAGGGGAGATTTGATAGAGGTGTATAAAATTATGATGGGCATAGATAGAGTGAATGCAAGCAGGCTTTTTCCACTGAGGCCGGGGGAGAAAAAAAAGAGGTCATAGGTTAAGGGTGAAGGGGGAAAAGTTTAAAGGGAACATTGGGGGGGCTTCTTCACACACAGAGTGGTGGGAGTGTGGAATGAGCTGCCAGATGAAGTGGTGAATACAGGCTCACTTTTGACATTTAAGAAAAACTTGGACAGGTACATGGATGAGAGGGGTTTGGAGGGATATGGTCCAGGTGCAGGTCAGTGGGACTAGGCAGAAAAATGGTTCAGCACAGCCAAGAAGGGCCAAAAGGCCTGTTTCTGTGCTGTAACGTTCTATGGTTGGCAGCTCATCAAGAAGGAGGAAAACTCTGATCTCAAACCTCCATTGCCTTGTGGCTGTATCCATTCATGGGGAAGGCTTCGGGAGTAAACCACGAGGGAACAGTCCAGAGCTGGAGTCCCTAAGGGAGTCCTACATTGAGTTCAATGTTGACTGGCAACTCCTGTGATGCTGCTGGTACCAAACTGTATTGGTCTCTGCCATTCCTTTGGGTTCATTAGCTGTGTGGAGAGGGGGAGCAACAGCATGCTCTCCATATTGTACTGCCCAAGTTTGTGCATTTAGACAGCTAGGAACAATAACCATGGTCAACTCTGACTGACAAGGACCCTCTCTGTGAACTGCATCCTTGATTTCACTAAATGTTATAAATAAGAGCTGCATGTTTTTCCCTTTCCAAGCACCATGAAATAATTAAAAATTTCATGAAAGGAACAAGTGTTAAAATCCTTTTTCAGTCTGTTTCTCACCCAAATTCAGTCTTTTTTAGAAGCTTTATGGAAGTCAGTATCTAATGAACAACATGCATGTCAACAGAGTAATTTTTACCTGCTTTTCTCGCTCTGCAACATGTCTATCACCTCGGTACGCGTCTTCAGCAGTTGATCTGCCTCTTCCAATCTCACTTTGAGCACAGCCAACTGAGAATCCTTGGCGCTCAGCACCTCGTTCAGATCATCCACCTGCGAGCGCAGCTCTCGACCGATCCTGTCTGTCTTCGAGTTTTCCGTGTTCCATTTCTCAATCTGTTTCCTGGATTTATTTAACTCTACAAACACACAAATTACAATGACATGAAAGTACAGATCACAGAGGCTGTTCACCCCAACCAATTGCACCTGGAATAATGCAATTTTTTTTGCGCAAATTTCCAACTTAAAGGACTATTGTAAAACAACTTATCATGGTTCTTGAGCTCTTTGGCTTCTCTTAGTTGTTTAATCCTTTCAAATTTATGTTCCCTCATTGCTGTATTTGAGCTTACTCTCATGTAACCCTCAACAGTTTAATAACCTTCTCTGCTTATTGTCGCTCAGGCTGTCTAGTGGAAAAGTGCCAGAAAAATTGCAACCTTTCCTCTAAGTGAAGAAGTTTCCCCTCATGTTCCCCTTAAACTTTTCACCTTTCACCCTTAAACCATGACCTCTGGTCACAGTCCCACCCAACCTCAGTAGTAAAACACTGCTTGCACGTTCTCCATGTGAAGCACTCGTCTTATCTGGTGTGACTGGTTGCCGCACTCTTATGAGAAAATCATATTACATAGCACTACACTAGGTGCTGGTAGGCCATCAGAAGCTCTAGATAGCAGGAGGAGGCAGTGAATAGAGAACACACACTTCTGGAGGTAAGTTTTGTTTATAAAAAAAAACAAAATATACAAAATATTTACATGAATAAGAACAATTCAAAATTCCAACATTATGTTAGGTTCCAAGTCTACCAAATTCCTTTTCAGTTAGAATCAGTAAGATTCATTAGAATAACCTTTATTACTCTAATTTCTCTAAATAGATCCAGTGTTATTCCCTATTTCCTCAGCTGAGGCAGTGTGTTTGTGTCCTTGAGCAAGGCACTTAACAACACATTGCTCTGCGACGTCACCGGTGCCAAGCTGCATGGGTCCTAGTGCCCTTCCCTTGGACAACATCGGTGGCGTGGAGAGGGGAAGGGCTGCAGCTTGGGCAACTGCCGGTCTCCCATACAACCCTGCCTAGGCCTGCGCCCTGGAAACTCCAGGCGCAGATCCATGGTCTCTCGAGACCGACGGATGCCAAATTATTATTCCCTATTTAAAGGTTTACAGACTAACCTTTCCTTTTTATTTATCCCTAGTTAAAAAACTAATTGACTTCCTATTCTTAAGCATAATGGTTAGCTTCAGTTTCAGTTCTAGTCAGTATGTCTACAAATTTAAATTCAAAGATTATATATAAACAGCTTAACTTCTTTCACAGCAATTCTCCAACATCACAACTTTTAAACAAAGTAAATCTTCTTCTTTAAATTATTAAAGTCTTTGCAAATAATCAGTTCTTGCAGAAAATCAAATTCAGGTCCTTCGAATGAAAATAAACTTGTACATCCAACTGCATTAAATCTTCTACGTCATTAAACATTTTGTTCCCGCGTAGGCTCTTTGATCTTGGGTGGTTCGCCATCTTGTTTCTTGTTTTGTTGGATGAAATAGTTGATCATCCACAGAAAGTCGATTCAAAAACCAATACAAAAAAAACTTGACCATTTCCCTTGGTGTGATTTAACAGAACTAATTACTGGTTATACAGTAGAGATCTTGGACACTCTTCTCTGCCAATATTGTCTTGTTACAGCTGCTACTTGTTATAACTGTAGCTTCAATAGCTCTTTTATCGATATTGCCTCTCCTCCAGGGGTTTCACCCTGAGGTTTTCAAGTAAGTAAGGTAGAGATACTCACTACTAATTCCACTTTTAACAGTTTATATCTTTAGGTTCTAATAGTCTGCTGCATTTCTCTTGCTTTCCCATGAGTGCGTCAGTCACGCCTTGTTCTCTCATAGCTTCCCCCACCCCCATCCCCCAAGTTCTTTTTTAAAAATTCGGTAATACCTTGTTTTCATCCCTCCACAGGTGGAGCTTTCTAACATTACATCTTTGGGTTTAATTAACCTTGGTTACATCTAACTTTACCCTTATAGTTTTGTATACCTCTGTCAAATCTCCTCTCAACCTTGGACATTATAAAAAATACAGTCCCAGCAACATCCTTGTAAATTTTCTCTGTATTCAGTACATTGATTCATGAAGACCAATGTGCTAAAAGTTTTCTTTACAACCCTACCTACCCGTGATGTCAATCTCAATGAATTATGTTCCTGTATTCCCAGCACCATTTGTTCTACAACACTCCTCAGTGCCTACCGTTCCCTGTCTAAGACCTACCCTGGTTGATCCCACCAAAGTGCAAACCATCGCACTTCTCTGTATTAAACTCCATCTGACACTTTTCAGCACATTTTTCCAGCCGAATCAGATCCTGCTGCAAGCCATGATAGCCTTCCTCAGTGTCCACTACATCCCCAAACCTTGGTGTCATCTGCAAATTTGCCGAACAAGTTAACCCCATTACCATCCAGATCATTGATATAGATGACAAACAACAAAGGACACAGCACCAATCCCTGCAGCACAAGTCACAGACCTCCCGTCAGGGAAGCAGCTATTTACTACCATTCTCTGGCTTCTCCCACAATGTTAATGTCTAATCCAATTTACTACCTCATCCTGAATGCTGAGTGACTGAACTGGTCTTGACCATCTTGCCATGCGGGACCTTGTCAAATACTTTTCTAAAGTCCACATGCTTTAGAACACCCACTGCCTTGTCTTCATCAACTTCCCTGGTAACGTCATCGAAAAATTCTGCATGGTTGGTTAGACATGAGTATCATGCGCGAAGCCATGCAGACTGTCCTTAATCAGTCCATTTCTATCCAAACACTTATATATCCGGTTCATTAGAATACTTTCCAATAACTTTCCCACACTGACGTCAGACTCACTGGCCTATAATTTCCTGGTTTATGTTCAGAGCCTTTTTTAAACAGTGAACATCGGATATTCTCCAATCCTCTGGTACCTCACCCGTTGCTAAGGATGTTTTAAATATCTCTGCTAGGACCTCAGCAATTTCTGCCTCCCACTGGGTCAGAGGAAACGACTGGTCAGGGCATGGGGATTTAGCCAACCTAATCTGCCTCAGGGTAGCAAACACCTCCTCCTCTGTAATCTGTACAAACTCCATGAAATTGGTGCCTCTTTGCCTCACTTTTATAGACTCTGTATCCATCTCCTGAGTAAATACAGAAGCAAAGAATTCATTTAAGATCTCCCTCGTTTGTTTTGGTTCCATTCTGGTCTTCCACAGGACCAATTTTGTCCCATGCAATCCTTTTGCTCTCAACATACCTACTGGCCTATAACTTCCTTTCTTCTGCTTCTCTTCCTTCTTGAAGAGTGGAGTGACACTTGCAATTTTCCAGTCCTATGGAACCATTCCAGAATCTATTGCCTCCATAATCTCTTCAGTTACCTCTTTCGGAACCTTGGGATGTATACCATCTGGTCCAGATGACCCAACTACCTTCAGACTGTTCAATTTCCCAAACACCTTCTTCCTAGTAACATATATTAGTGTCTTCTACAGTGAAGACTGATGCAAGATAATTAATCAGTTTGTCTGCCATT
Source organism: Hemitrygon akajei (assembly GCF_048418815.1). Taxonomy (NCBI): domain Eukaryota; kingdom Metazoa; phylum Chordata; class Chondrichthyes; order Myliobatiformes; family Dasyatidae; genus Hemitrygon; species Hemitrygon akajei. The sequence goes on along the minus strand of NC_133126.1, from coordinate 2,279,955 downwards.
TCCTCGTTCCCCATTACAACCTCTCCAGCATCGTTTTCCACTGATCTGATATCTCTCTCACCTTTCTTTCACACTGTTTGTATCTAAAGAAACTTTTTTGTATCCTTTTTAATATTATTGGCTAGCTTACCTTCATAGTCCATGTTTTCCTTCTCTATGACTTTTTTAGTTGCTTTCTATTAGTTTTTAAAAGCTTCCAAATTCTCTCACTTCCCACTAATTTTTGCCCTCTCTTTGGCTTTTATGTTAACTTTGACTTCCCTTGTCAGCCACGGTTGCGTCATCCTGCCTTTAAAATACTAATACTTTTTTGGGAAGTATCTATCCTATGTCTCCTGACTTGCTCCCAGAAAGTACAGCCATTGCAGCTCTGCCATCATCCCTGCTAGTGTTCCCTTCCAATCAATTTTGGCCAGCTCCTCTCTCATGCCTCTGTAACTCCCTTTACTCCATTCTAATACTGACTTTAGCTTCTTCTCAAATTGTAGGGTGAATTCTATCATATTATGATCACTAGCCCCCAAGCTCTCTAATCAATTCTGGTTCATGCATAACAACCAATCCAGAATAGCTGATCACCTGGTAGGCTCAACCACGAGCTGCTCTAAAAAGCCTTTTCAGTGGCACTCTAAAAAGTCCCCCTTTTGGAACCAGCACTAAACTGATTTTCCCAATCTACCTGCATATTGGGCACTCCTCTGCTTTTGTGGATATTTGCAAAGAAAAAGAGTTCCAGGGCGTATATTTTATACATTTCTCTGACATTAAATGTACCTAATGAACCTATTGAATTCCCCCATGACTATTGTAACATTGCTCTTTTGGCATACATTTCCCATTGCCCATTGAAATTTGTAGGCCACATCCTTACTATTGTTTGAGGGGTCTGTACACAACTCCAATCAGGGCCTTCTTACCCTTACAGTGTCTTAGCTTTACCCTCAACGATTCTGCATCTTCTGATCCTATGTCACTTGTTTCTAATGATTTGATTTCATTTTTTACCAACACAGCCACCCCATCCCTCAGCCTACCTGCCTGTTCTTTCGTTACAATGTGTATCCTTGGACATTAAGCTCCCAGCTGTAATCTTCTTTCAGCCACAATTCAGTGATGTCCATGTCACACTTGCTGATCTGTAACTGTGCTACAAGATCATCTACCTTATTCTGTATACTGCGCACGTTCAAACGTAACACCTTGAGTCCTGTATTCACCCTTATTTTGTCCCCCTTTTACATTGCAACTCATCCCATTGACTGTAATTTTGCCCTATCATCAGCCTTTCCTTGCTAGCAGTCTCACAATATAATGCCTCTGTTTGTGAACTAACTACCTCATCCTCAGCCCTTCACTCTGGTTCCCACACCTCTGCCAAATTAGCTTAAACCCTCCCAAACAACTCTGGCCAAGCTGCCCACAGGGATTTTGGTTCCCTCGGGTTCAGGTGTAACCTGTCCCTTTTGTACAGGTTGTACCTTCCGGAATAGAGATCCCAAAGATCCATAAATCTGAACTCTTGCCCCCACACCAGCTCCTCAACCAAATCATCCTATTCTTGCCCTCACTGATGCGTGGCACAGTCAGCAATCCAGAGATTACCACTCTGGACTTTCTACCCAGCTCCCTAAAATCGCTCTTCAGGACCTCCTCAGCTTTCCTATCTTTGTCATTAGTGCCAATATATACCAAGCCTTCTGGCTGCTCACCCTCCTCCTTAAGAATGCCGTGGTCCTGATCCTGGGACCTGGAAGGGAACATACCATCTGGGTGTCTCTATACTGTGTCCACAGAATTGCGTCTCTGTTCCTCAAAATATGGAATCTCCAATCACTATTGCAAGCTGCTTCACCTTCTCTTCTGTGCCAAAGTGCCAGAGACCCTCCAGTAGGTCGTCCTGCTCAAGTGTTCAAAACTGTCTACTTATTATTGAGCAAAACGGCCACAGGGGTACTCTGCACTAGCTGTCTATCTCCCTTTCCTCTCCTGACAGTCACCCAGTTACTTGCATCCTGCAGCCTTGGGGTGACTACCTCCCTGTAGCTCCCATCTATCATTGCCTCAGTCTTCCATATGAGTCAAAGGTCTTGGAGCTGCAGCTCCTGTTCTTTAAAATGTTCTCTGAGGAGCTGCACCTGGTGTAGATGTGGTTATCCGGGAGGCACCAACAGACGAGAAATGAAAAATGAAGAGGATGAAGAAACTTATCAGATACTTAGCTCACACAAGCTTAATGAGCCAAAGCCACTCCAACAACGGCCCCACTACACAACGGCTGCTCCGCTTACCCCTGCCTTATTTTTATTTATCTGTTCTAGTGAACACCTAGATAGAGTGGCCATGGAGATGTTTCCTATAGGGGGAGTCTAAGGCCAGAAAGCACAGCATCACAATGCAAAGATGTCCCTTTACTACAGAGAAGAGGAGGAATTTCTTTAGCCAGAGGGTAGTGAATATGTGCAATTCATTGCCACAGACACCTGTGGAGACTAAGTAGGTAGATATATTTAAAGCAAAGGTTGATAAGTTCTTGATTAGTAAGGATATCAAAGGTTATGGGGAGAAGGCAGGAGAACAGGGTTGAGAGGGATAATAAATCAGCCATGGTGGAATGGCGGAGCAAACTCAGTGGGCTGAAACATCGATTCATTCACCGAAATATTCATTTCCATGGATGATGCTGCCTAATGTCTTATAGTCTTATAATTTGTCACTGTGAAGTTCTAGATTGCAATTTCCATTCTTTCAGATAACAAATTCTTTATTTTTCATGTTTTCAGCCAGGCTTTGTGTTGGTGGAGCATATCCACATCCAAATGACACTCATTCACACGTATGAGACGAGAACAGACTCTGGAATTCTGCGTCATTCATAATCTCTTTTCAGACTGCAGTTGCCAAAAATAGATTCCATCTTCCCCTCTGAGACACTGACTCTCTTGTGACGGATATTCCTCAGCTGCTTATTAGCTGTTAATAACTGCTGTATAAAGAAAGACTGTAAGGGAGTTCAGTCTCTCTCACAAGGTCCAAACTTGTACTGAACTACTGTCAAAATCAGTTGCCCCATTAGTGTTTTTTCCTCTTACTTTAGCTCAGGAATACAGACGTCAATATTGTCAGTATGAAACAGTGAAGCTGTCCTTCATTGAAGATTTGCCTGCTGTTACGCCTGTGCCCAGTGACCCAGTTACAGGGTTCGTAACACTGCAAACAAAGCGACCACGGGCAACATCCTTCAGACAGTTCAAGAAATTCAAACAAGAGACAATCTGCAGATGCTGGAAACCCCAGCAACGCATGCTGGAGGAACTCAGCAGGCCAGGCAGCATCTATGGAAAATAGTACAGTCGACGTTTTGGGCCTAGACCTTCGGCAGAACTGGAGGAAAAAAGAGGAGTAGATTTAAAAGGTGGGGGAGGGGAGAGAGAAACACAAAGTGGTAGGTGAGGGGGAGGGATGAAGTAACGAGCTGCAAAGTTGATTGGTGAAAGCAACAGAAAGCCATGGAAGAAACAAAAGGGGGAGGAGCACTGAGGGAGGCGATGGGTGGGCAAGGACTGAAGGTGAAAGAGGACAAAGGGGATGGGAAATGGTGCGGGGGTGGGGGGGGCCATAACCAAAAGTTCAGGAAATTAATGTTGACGACTTCAGTTTGGAGCCAAACCAGACAGAATACAGCGTGTTGTTCCTCCAACCTGAGCGTGGCCTCACTGCAACAGTACAGCAGGCCATGGATTGACGTACTGGAATAAGAATGGGAAGAGGTATGTCGGAGGGCTGCAGAGGTCACAGAGAAGGAGCAGGGAGAGAGGAGTTCACTGAACTCCCGTTGTTGGGAAGATATAAGAAAAAGAGATAATGGGTAGAGCAAAACCATGGGGCGGGACACTGAATTGGGATGACAGCCCATGGGGATTGACACCGAACTGGGACGACAGACCGTGGGGAGTGACACCGAACTGAGACGACAGACTGTGGGGATTGACACTGAATTGGGATGACAGCCCGTGGGGATTGACACCGAACTGGGACGACAGACCGTGGGGATTGACACTGAACTGAGACGACAGACCGTGGGGATTGACACTGAACTGGTTGCACAGACCGTGGGGAGTGACACCGAACTGGGATGACAGACCGTGGGGATTAACACCGAACTGGGACGACAGACCGTGGGGATTGACACTGAACTGGGACTACAGACCGTGGGGATTGACACTGAACTGGTTGGACAGACCGTGGGGATTGACACTGAACTGGGACGACAGACCGTGGGGAGTGACAGTGAACTGGTTGGACAGACCGTGGGGATTGACACTGAACTGAGACGACAGACCGTGGGGATTGACACTGAACTGGTTGGACAGACCGTGGGGATAGACACCGAACTGAGACAACAGACCGTGGGGCTTGACACTGAACTGAGACGACAGACCGTGGGGAGTGACACTGAACTGGGACGACAGACCGTGGGGATTGACACTGAACTGGGACTACAGACCGTGGGGATTGACACTGAACTGGTTGGACAGACCGTGGGGATTGACACTGAACTGGGACGACAGACCGTGGGGAGTGACAGTGAACTGGTTGGACAGACCGTGGGGATTGACACTGAACTGAGACGACAGATCGTGGGGATTGACACTGAACTGGTTGGACAGACCGTGGGGCTTGACACTGAACTGAGACGACAGACCGTGAGGAGTGACACTGAACTGGGACGACAGACCGTGGGGATTGACACTGAACTGGGACTACAGACCGTGGGGATTGACACTGAACTGGTTGGACAGACCGTGGGGATTGACACTGAACTGGGACGACAGACCGTGGGGAGTGACAGTGAACTGGTTGGACAGACCGTGGGGATTGACACTGAACTGAGACGACAGACCGTGGGGATTGACACTGAACTGGGACGATAGACCGTGGGGATTGACACTGAACTGAGACGACAGATCGTGGGGATTGACACTGAACTGGTTGGACAGACCGTGGGGATTGACACCGAAATGAGACGACAGACCGTGGGGCTTGACACTGAACTGGTTGGACAGACCGTGGGGATTGACACCGAACTGGGACGACAGACCGTGGGGATTGACACTGAACTGGTTGACAGACCGTGGGGATTGACACTGAACTGGGACGACAGACCGTGGGGATTGACACTGAACTGAGACGACAGACTGTGGGGAGTGACACTGAACTGGTTGGACAGACCGTGGGGATTGACACTGAACTGGGACGACAGACCGTGGGGATTGACACCGAACTGAGACGACAGACCGTGGGGCTTGACACTGAACTGAGACGACAGACCGTGGGGAGTGACACTGAACTGGTTGGACAGACCGTGGGGATTGACACTGAACTGGGACGACAGACCGTGGGGAGTGACACTGAACTGGTTGGACAGACCGTGGGGATTGACACTGAACTGAGACGACAGACCGTGGGGATTGACACTGAACTGGTTGGACAGACTGTGGAGAGTGACACTGAACTGAGACGACAGACCGTGTGGATTGACACTGAACTGGGACGACAGACCGTGGGGATTGACATTGAACTGGTTGCACAGACCGTGGGGATTGACATTGAACTGGTTGGACAGACCGTGGGGATTGACACCGAACTGGTTGGACAGACCGTGGGGATTGACACTGAACTGAGACGACAGACCGTGGGGATTGACACTGAACTGGGACGACAGACCGTGGGGATTGACACTGAACTGGTTGGACAGACCGTGGAGATTGACACTGAACTGGGATGACAGACCGTGGGGATTGACACTGAACTGGGACGACAGACCGTGGGGATTGACACTGAACTGGAACGACAGACCGTGGGGATTGACACTGAACTGGTTGGACAGACCGTGGGGATTGACATTGAACTGGTTGGACAGACCGTGGGGAGTGACACTGAACTGGGACGACAGACCGTGGGGATTGACACTGAACTGGTTGGACAGACCGTGGGGATTGACACTGAACTGAGACGACAGACCGTGGGGAGTGACACTGAACTGAGATGACAGACCGTGGGGATTGACACTGAACTGGTTGGACAGACCGTGGGGATTGACAATGAACTGAGACGACAGACCGTGGGGATTGTCACTGAACTGAGACGACAGACCTTGGGGATTGACACTGAACTGGTTGGACAGACCGTGGGGATTTACACCGAACTGGGACGACAGAACGCGGGGAGTGACACTGAACTGGTTGGACAGATCGTGGGGATTGACACTGAAGTGGGACGACAGACCATGGGGAGTGACACTGAACTGAGACGACAGACCGTGGGAATTGACACCGAACTGGTTGGACAGACCGCGGGGAGTGACACTGAACTGGTTGGACAGACCGTGGGGAGTGACACTGAACTGGTTGGACAGACCGTAGGGATTGACACTGAACTGGTTGGACAGACCGTAGGGAGTGACACTGAACTGGGATGACAGTCTGTGGGGATTGACACTGAACTGGTTGGACAGACCGTGGGGATTGACACTGAACTGGTTGGACAGACTGTGGGGACTGAATTGGTGGGACAGACCATGGGGAGTGACACTGAACTGGTTGGACAGACCGTAGGGATTGACACTGAACTGGTTGGACAGACCGTGGGGAGTGACACTGAATTGGTTAGACAGACTGTGGGGATTGACACCGAACTGAGACGACAGACCGTGGGGATTGACACCGAACTGAGACGACAGACAGTGGGGATTGACACTGAAGTGGGACGACAGACCGTGGGGATTGACACTGAACTGAGACGACAGACCGTGGGGATTGACACTGAAGTGGGACGACAGACCGTGGGGATTGACACTGAACTGAGACGACAGACCGTGGGGATTGACACTGAACTGGCTGGACAGACCGTGGGGATTGACACCGAACTGAGACGACAGACCGTGGGGATTGACACTGAACTGAGACGACAGACCGTGGGGATTGACACTGAAGTGGGACGACAGACCGTGGGGATTGACACTGAACTGAGACGACAGACCGTGGGGATTGACACTGAACTGGCTGGACAGACCGTGGGGATTGACACCGAACTGAGACGACAGACCGTGGGGATTGACACTGAACTGGGACGACAGACCGTGGGGAGTGACACTGAACTGGTTGGACAGACCGTGGGGACTGACACTGAACTGGGACGACAGACCGTGGGGATTGACACTGAACTGAGACGACAGACCGTGGGGATTGACAACGAACTGGGACGACAGACCGCGGGGAGTGACACTGAACTGGTTGGACAGATCGTGGGGATTGACACTGAAGTGGGACGACAGACCGTGGGGATTGACACTGAACTGAGACGACAGACCGTGGGGATTGACACCGAACTGGTTGGACAGACCGCGGGGAGTGACACTGAACTGGTTGGACAGACCGTGGAGAGTGACACTGAACTGGGATGACAGTCTGTGGGGATTGACACTGAACTGGTTGGACAGACCTTGGGGAGTGACACTGAACTGGTTGGACAGACCGTGGGTATTGACACTGAACTGAGACGACAGACCGTGGGGAGTGACACTGAACTGGTTGGACAGACTGTGGGGACTGAATTGGTTGGACAGACCGTGGGGAGTGACACTGAACTGGTTGGACAGACCGTTTGGGAGTGACACTGAACTGGTTGGACAGACCGTGGGGAGTGACACTGAACTGGTTGGACAGACCGTGGGGACTGAATTGGTTGGACAGACCGTGGGGATTGACACTGAACTGGTTGGACAGACCGTGGGTATTGACACTGAACTGAGACGACAGACCGTGGGGATTGACACTGAACTGGTTGGACAGACCGTGGGGACTGAATTGGTTGGACAGACCGTGGGGAGTGACACTGAACTGGTTGGACAGACCGTGGGGATTGACACTGAACTGGTTGAACAGACCATGGGGAGTGACACTGAACTGGTTGGACAGACCGTGGGGAGTGACACTGAACTGGGATGACAGACCGTGGGGATTGACACTGAACTGGGACGACAGACCGTGGGGAGTGACACTGAACTGGTTGGACAGACCGTGGGGAGTGACATTGAACTGGTTGGACAGACCGTGTGGATTGACACTGAACTGAGACGACAGACCGTGGGGATTGACATTGAACTGGTTGGACAGACTGTGGGGATTGACAGTGAACTGAGACGACAGACCGTGGGGATTGACATTGAACTGGTTGGACAGACTGTGGGGATTGACACTGAACTGGGACGACAGACTGTGGGGATTGACACTGAACTGAGACGACAGACCGTGGGGATTGACACCGAACTGGGATGACAGACCGTGGGGAGTGACACTGAACTGGTTGGACAGACCGTGGGGATTGACACTGAACTGAGACGACAGACTGTGGGGATTGACACTGAACTGGTTGGACAGACCGTGGGGATTGACACTGAACTGAGACGACAGACTGTGGGGATTGACACTGAACTGAGACGACAGACCGCGGGGATTGACACTGAACTGGTTGGACAGACCGTGGGGATTGACACTGAACTGAGACGACAGACCGTGGGGAGTGACACTGAACTGGTTGGACAGACCGTGGGGATTGACACTGAACTGGGACGACAGACCGTGGGGATTGACACTGAACTGGTTGGACAGACCGTGGGGATTGACACTGAACTGGGATGACAGACCGTGGGGATTGACACTGAACTGGTTGGACAGACTGTGGGGATTGACACTGAACTGAGACGACAGACCGTGGGGAGTGACACTGAACTGAGACGACAGACCGTGGGGATTGACACCGAACTGGGATGACAGACCGTGGGGAGTGACACCGAACTGGCTGGACAGACCGTGGGGATTGACACTGAATTGGGATGACAGACCATGGGGAGTGACACCGAACTGGGATGACAGACCGTGGGGAGTCACACTGAACTGGGACGACAGACCGTGGGGATTGACACCGAACTGGGACGACAGACCGTGGGGAGTGACACCGAACTGGGACGACAGACCGTGGGGATTGACACTCAACTGGTTGGACAGACCGTGGGGATTGACACTGAACTGATTGGACAGACCGTGGGGGTTGACACTGAACTGGGACGACAGACCGTGGGGGTTGACACTGAACTGGTTGGACAGACCGTGGGGAGTGACACTGAACTGGTTGGACAGACCGTGGGGATTGACACTGAACTGGTTGGACAGACCGTGGGGAGTGACACTGAACTGGGACGACAGACCGTGGGGATTGACACTGAACTGGGACGACAGACCGTGGGGAGTGACACTGAACTGGTTGGACAGACCGTGGGGATTGACACTGAACTGAGACGAAAGACCGTGGGGAGTGACACTGAACTGGGACGACAGACCGTGGGGATTGACACTGAACTGGGACGACAGACCGTGGGGAGTGACACTGAACTGGTTGGACAGACCGTGGGGATTGACACTGAACTGAGACGAAAGACCGTGGGGAGTGACACTGAACTGGGACGACAGACTGTGGAGACTGTGACAGAAGTGGTTGGACAGACCCTGGGGATTGACAGCGTTGGTGGTGCAGACTATGAGGATTTTGATCAATTGCAGAACTTGTGAAGATATTTTTCTGTCCCTCTTTGAATAGAACCTCTAGAACCACGTCTCAGAAACAGTTATCTATTGTAACACACACACAAAAAGCTGGAGCAGTTCAGCAGGTCAGGCAGCATTAGTGCAGAGGAATAAGTGGTTGGCATTTTGGACCAAATCCCTTCATCAAGACCTGATGAAGATTTCAATCCAGAACATCAACACTTTATTCCTTTCCAAAATGCCTGCCCTGCTGAGTCCTCTATCAACTTGAGCCTGTTTTGCTAGATTTCCATCACCTGCAGAATCTCTTATATTTACAATGGAAAGGAGAAGTAGTGCTTGCCACAAACCGAAAGCTTCAATTCTCTTCTTACCTTCTTGAGTCTGCACTGACTTCTGAATCACTGAAGCCATTTCTTGGTTTAAGGAGTTGACCTCGTTCCGCAACAACTGGTTTTCAAGCCGAAGGTTTGATAGCTCTTGTGACTGATTCTCATTTTTATTCAAGGAAGTTGTTCCTCCTGCATTCCCCAATGCTTCCTCGTTTGATGGTTCTATTTGGGTACTCTGATTGACACTGGAGCTTTCCGACCTTTCCGAATCTTTTAAAATAACAATTAATAAATCAAACCAGTAGTATAATTGGAAATTCAGTTTACAATTCAAAGTTTTCTAATACTTATACAAATAAATTGGAAGTTAAAGATTTGCCAATCGGCAGACGTTACTTTTCTTTTATGTGATGAGGAACAGGCCCCTCTAGGCCTTCACCCCAGCAGCACCCAACAACCCCGATTTAATCCAGATTTAATCACGGGACAATTTCCAATGACCAGTTAACCTACCCAGCACTCCTTTGGACTGCGGGAGAAAACTGAAGCGTCCGGGAAAAACCGTGGGAAGAACATACGGAGAACGCTGGAATTCAACTCTGAACTACAACATCCTGAGCTATAATAGCATAGCACTAACTGCTATTTGCTTTACCATTTCAAAATCTGTTTCGGTGAATCAACTTACTAACTTCCCAGTGCAAAATATTTATGATAGATACTTCAGGATTTTATGTGTACAGCATTCCTCATTAGGACTGCAGATCAGTAGTTCCGGAAGCCTTCGTGACTAAATAATATTATTGACAGAATTAATTTTTTTTGTAATTTATTTTTTATTGGAGTTTATCATCAAACAAACATTTCCATAAGATATATTTCAGATACTGTACATATATATCATATAATCATATTTGTCACAAATCTCCACATAATTATCTGAGATATACTCTTATAGAAAGGAGAGGAGAAAAAGAACAAGTGAAATAAGAAAACTATGTACAAGTAGGGAGTGATCTTTTTTTTTTACAACATATTCATTGATTTGTGAGAATAAAATCAGGCCTGTGAGGCATTATGTAGTTAAACCATTTTTCCCAGTATGAATCAAATTGTTGCAACTTATGATTAACAGATGCTGTTATCTTCTCCATTTTGTAAATGTCCATTGTAATTTCCATCCATACATTTAAAGATGGGCTCTCCTGTGACAACCATTTCCTGGTAAGGGCCTTTTTACCAGCCACAAGCAGTATATTCATTAAATAATTATCTCTTTTCAACCATTCTTGAGGTATATACCCAAAATATATGGTCTTACACTCTAAGGGTATTTCACATTTAAAGATGTCTTGTAGGACATTATGTATCGACAGAATTAATTTTAACAATCAAAAATTGTATGCAACTCCAATTTGGGTTAGTTGACCTTTGTGCCCAATTGCCCAACATAGCCTTGTTCAAGGAGACCCACTGGTTAGAAACACAGAAAACCTTCAGCACAATACAGGCCATTCAGCCCACAAAGTTGTGCTGAACATGTCTCTACCTTAGAAATTACTAGGCTTACCTATAGCCCTCTATTTTTCTAAGCTCCATGTTTCTATCCAAAAGTCTCTTAAAAGACCCTATCGTATCCACCTCCACCGCCGTTGCCGGCAGCTCATTACACACACTCACCACTCTGAGTAAAAAAATTTACCCCTGACATCTCCTCTGTACCTAATCTCCAGCACCTTCAACCTGTGTCCTCTTGTGACAACCATTTCAGCCCTGGAAAAAAGCCTCCGACTATCTACACAATCAACGCCTCTCATCATCTTATACACCTCTATCAGGTCACCTCTCATCCTCCGTCGCTCCAAGGAGAAAAGGCTGAGTTCACTCAACCTATTCTCATAAGGCATGCTCCCCAATCCAGGCAACATCCTTGTAAATCTCCTCTGCACCCTTTCTATGGCTTCCACATCCTTCCTGTAGTGAGGCGACCAGAACTGAGCACAGTACTCCAAGTGGGGTCTGACCAGGGTCCTATATAGCAGCAACATTACCTCTCGGCTCCTAAATTCAATTCCACGATTGATGAAGACCAATACAACGTATGCCTTCTTAACCACAGAGTCAACCCGTGCGGCTGCTTTGAATGTCCTATGGACTCGGACCCCAAGATTCCTCTGATCCTCCACACTGCCAATATTAATGCTATATTATAGATGTAATGAAAGATCTCAAATTATTTTCCTCCACTGCACAACTAGAAAATAAATCCATACTCTAATATGCAAATCCATTTATGCTTAAAGTGTCAAGATCCAGCAAAATAAGGAATATTTCTGACATAAATCAAATCGTGTGTAGATTGCATATAGGTCACCCGGAACAGCACAATCAATAATTTCTTCTACTCTGCTTTATTTCTATGGCAACAGATTCTAAATGAATACTTTCCTTCAGTATTCACCGTGGAAAAGGCTCTTGGTTATAATAGTGACGACTTGTAACAGATTGAAAAGCTTGAGCACATAGATATTAAGAAAGAGGATGTGCTGGAGCTTTTGGAATGCATCAAGTTGGATAAGTCACCGGGACCGGATGAGATGTACCAGGCTACTGTGGGAGGTGAGGGAGGAGATTGCTGAGCCTCTGGGGATGATCTCTGCATCATCAATAGGGATGGGAGAGGTTCCAGAGGATTGGAGGGTTGCAAATATTGTTCCTTTATTCAAGAAAGAGAGTATAGATAGCCCAGGAAATTATAGACCAGTGAGTCTTACCTCAGTGGTTGGTAAGTTGATGGAGAAGATCCTGAGAGGCAGGATTTATGAACATTTGGAGAGGTATAATATGATTAGGAGTAGTCAGCATGGCTTTGTCAAAGGCAAGTCCTGCTTTACGAGCCTGACTGAATTTTTTTGAGGACGTGACTAAACATATTGACGAAGGAAGAGCCGTAGATATAGTGTATATGGATTTCAGCAAGGCATTTGATAAGGTACCCCATGCAAAGCTTATTGAGAAAGTAAAGAGGCATGGGATCCAAGGGGACATTGTTTTGTGGATCCAGAACTGGCTTGCTCACAGAAGACAAAGAGTGGTTCTAGATGGGTAATATTCTGCATGGAGATCGGTGACCAGTGGAGTGCCTCAGGGATTTGTTCTGGGACCCTTACTGTTCGTGATTTTTTTCAATGACCTGGATGAGGAATTGGAGGGATGGGTTAGCAAGTTTGCTAATGGCACAAAAGTTGGAGGTGTTGTGGATAGTGTAGAGGGCTGTCAGAGGTTACAGCGGGACATTGATAGAATGCAAAACTGGGCTGAGAAGTGGCAAATGGAGTTCAACCCAGATTAGTGTGAGGTGGTTCATTTTGGTAGGTCAAATATGATGGCAGAGGGTTCCGGTGACATCATCGTCCAGAATGGCAGCTTAAGTCAATAGCTCCTCCGGAAAAACGCATATCTTGCCCTGTTAATCCATCAAATATAAGATCTTTCAAAAATATCTGAATTGATAAGGGAGGCAAGATTGGGGAAAAAGAATGGAGGCAAAAAAAGTGTCACTGCGGAGCCTGTGGACGAGAAGGGTACAATGAGCAGCTCTCCTACCCGAACGCGTGGTAGCGAGGCTGACGATGGGCCTCATTCAGGCAAAGCAGCAAATATGATAAAAATTCTGGAAGAGATATGGGGATTCCAAAAATAAATAAAACAGCAACTAAATGATATCAAGTCAGAGCTCGCCAACGTCAATCAAAGAATAGCGGTGGCAGAGACATGAACTGAGAAGGTAGAAGATCGCGTGCAAAACGTGGAACGGATACTAAGTTGATAAAAATATTAAATCGACAAGAAAGTAAACTGCTTGACCAGGAGGGAAGATCACGGTGGAAAAATATCAGAATATACAATGTTCCCAAAGGAGTGGAGGGCTTGTCTATGACAGGGTTTCTACGAAAGTTGCTGAGGGACACGCTGGAGCTTCCCTCAACTATGGAGCTGGAAATTAATTCCTTCGAATCAATACCAAGGCGGAGATTCTACGAAGGGCCTGGGGAAAGAAGAGGGTGTTTTTGGACAGGAAATTAATATATTTTGATCAAGATTACCTCCCCACCCCCCCCCCCCCGGCGGTCCTGCAGAAATGTAAAAAATACTCTGAAGTAAAGCAAATATTAAAGCAAGGAAAGATTAGATTCCAAACTCTGCACCCTACTAAACTGCAAGTGTTTTATGAAGATGGGATGCAAATATATCAGACAGTGGAAGAGGCAACTACAGACATGAAGGCCAGACGGTTGCCTGTCAGCGTGATCAAACCGAGGGAAAGCCTGGCTGAGCAGTTATCCCGCACTGCTTGGGAAATAGTGAGAAAATCGAGAAAGCAGGGGACGGGAGGAGGGCGAGAGAAATACATCAGGAAGAGACTGTGAGTTTTCCGAAGACAGCCCTCACCCCTCCAGAACAGCCATACGGTTTGGCTAATTTAAAAAATGTTGATAAGCTAAACGGAAGCAAAAATAGACGGTGCTATACCTATCTCGAGAAATACTTATTATAATGTGGATTTTATATTACTCAATTATTCTTTTTTATTCATTCATTCACTCCTTTTTCCTCACCTAATTAAGAATATATATATGGGAGGAATACACAGGGAAATCTTTTCTGTGTAATGAACATAGATTTGTTCACTTACTTTTATGTGTACTGCTATTAGGGGCCCTCATCTCTCAGCTAGGAGGGGCTATACCCCACAGCTATACATTTCCTCCAGCTCAACCCAGGGTCATCTACTAGAGGCCTCAGCCTTGGAACTACACCTTCGTTGCCTTTTTCTTTATTATTTGTGTTTCTTGGTTCTTACTTGCTCAGGGAGTAGATGGATTAAATTTTATTCTGCTAATTTCAATGATATAATGACAGATAAATATACATGGGTAAGGACAAAGTAAAACTCATTTCTTTTAATGTCAATGGGCTGTTAAATCCAATCAAAAGCAGTAGAATTCTATCCAAAATGAAAAAGAACAAGCCCATGTAGTATATTTACAGGAAACTCACTTGTGATAATAAGCATGGAAAACTAAAGAGAATGGGCTTCACTAATTTGTTTTTCTCCTCATATAAATCAGGACATAGGAGAGGAGTTGCTATTCTTATCTCAAGCAAGCTAAATTTTGAAAAAGTATTCGAAATGGGAGATAAGGAGGGTAGATATATTCTGGTAAGAGGGAATACAGATGGAAATTCAATTACTCTATTGAAAATGTACGCACCCCCAGGAAGTGATATTAGTTTCTTTTAGAAAATTACTAATATTATGATAACGGAAACAGGTGGTCTCCTGATATGTGGGGGAGACTTAAATTTACAATTACAACCAAAGTTAGACTCTTCCAATAGCAAAACCTATGAAACAAAATCCTTACATAAGAAACTTAATACACTTCTTGAGGATGTTGGTCTAACCGATATATGGAAGCACCTTTTCCCCAACAGAAGGGATTACATTCATTATTCTGCCCCCCATTCTGTATATACAAGAATAGACTATTTCATAACATTTGGAAAAGACTAAGACAAAATAAACACCTGTGGAATTGGGACAATAGATGTAAGTGACCATACACCTATATATTTACCTGGTAATTTTGACCTACAACCAAAGAATACTATTTGGAAACTAAATTCAAGTCTACTCAATGATCCCTACTTTAAGGAACAAATTAAAAAAGAAATTGGTCTTTACTCAGAATTCAATAATAGTGGAGCGGTTTCTCCTCCCATTCTATGGGATGCTCTGAAGGCTGTTTTAAGAGGGAAACCAGAGGAGGAAATCCAAACATGCTTCCAGGAAGAACGTTCAAACTTTCTTACAATGGATGCTGGAACTGAACTCCGAAGTCTGATACCCAGAGCTGTAATAGCATGACGATAACCACTGTGCTACTGTGGCGCCCCACACAGTAATGAGGAGAAATTTTCGAATGCAAGAAGGACAGTACCGTGGCTGACAAGTGAAGTCAGAGCCAAAGTAAAAGCAAAAGAGAGGGCATACAAGGAAGCAAAAGCTAGTGGGAAGATAGAGGATTGGGAAGCTTTTAAAAACTTGCAGAAGGAAACTAAGAAGTTTATTAGGAAGGAAAAGATGAATTATGGAATGAAGCTGGCAACCAATATCAAAGAAGGGCTGTATTCCCTGGAGTTCAGGAGAATGAGGGGGATCTCACAGAAACATTCTGAATGTTAAAAGGCCTAAACAGATAATATGGCAAAATTATTTCCCATGGTAGGGGAGTCTAGGACAAGAAGGCACGACTTCAGAATTGAAGGACATCTATTTAGAACAGAGATGCGGAGAAATTACTTTAGTCAGAGAGTGGTAAATCTGTGGAATCTGTTGCCATGAGTGACTGTGGAGGCCATGTCATTGGGTGCATTTAAGGCAGAGATAGATAGGTTCTTGATTAGCCAGGGCATCAAGGGGTATGGGGAGAAGGCAGGAGAGTGGCGACGACTGGAAGAATTGGATCAGCCCATGACTGAATGGTGGAGCAGACGTGATGGGCCAAATGGCCTACTTCTGCTCCTATATCTTATGGTCACACTGTATTCTACTTCAGGGTTCAAGATTGTTTCACCTCATTTCCAGTAAACAAGTGTCAATAACAAAATAATTGTTACTCCAGATCCAATGCAGCACAAAAGGTAAAGAACAGAATCTGATTCTGCCAAACAATCCCACCGCTTAGGAAAGTAACTGTTCCCAAGTCTGATGGCCCTGACGTGGATACCACATAGCTTCCTCCCTGATGAAAGTGGCACAAACAGTTCATGAGCAGGGTAGGTGGGGTCCCCATGATGTGACTGGCCCTTTTCCAGCATCTTTCTGTATAACTGTCCTCAGTGGGTTGGCTCGTGCCTGCTGATGCTTTGGCTAGTCTTAACCGTTGGCTTCAGTGCAACCTCTACACTAATCAGAGATACGGCTTGTTAGAATGCACTTTCGTCCCTAAACCAGAGCCCTCTCCCCACTAGGGAGCCAACATCATCCCACACCCTACCCTTCACCCTAATCCTAACTTCCAATGGACCACGCACCCCAACTAAACCGGACAGCACCCCAAATAACCCAAGCCACACCCCACAAAGGGGCTTATGTAACACCGGCCCCCACCATTCCCTCTCGCATCCCTAGTCCTCAGCCCTACCCCTAAACCTGACATCTCCAACACACCCCCATAAACCCAAGCCCTCTCTCTCCCATAGGGAGCCAAATTCACCCAATATCACCAGCAGTTCAGTTCCTCTTTGAAATATCCCCCTCTACTTCAAGGTACTGCACTACCCCTCCCACCCACCCCCCCACCCCCCCGCACTGCCAGTTCCCACCCCACCTTCCTTCACTGTGAAACCTCCACCCCCATTACCTAACTCTACCCCCGGTCCTGTCCCGCCTACACCCCCCCCCCCCCCCAAATAGTTACTGCACAACCCCCAAATCACAACACCCATTCCCTACAAACACCCCCCAATCACTAACAATAAGCAATAACCCCACCATCGTAATTTAAACTCTAGAATGGAGGTTAATGAGCAGGAAGATCCCAATAAAGGTAAGTGGGGGTCCTGGATGATGACAACGTGGGCCAAAAGCAAAGTGGCAGGGTGAAGTGATACTGCATCTCCAGTGTGAAATAAATGGATATTTTGCCCACTGCCCACGTAATCGTATTCCATGGGGGATGTTCTTCACAATCTGCCTCTTTTTGGTTACCTGTCTAATGCTTTACGGGTTTTTTCGAAGATAAAAAAATCTTAGCAACATATGATTATTGTTGTTGCTGATTCTGTTTGCAACTAATTATGCAACTGTCAGGGTCAAATTGGTTAAGTATAGAATCTAGCTGGATTAGACAGCCCATTACTCAAATGAATAATATCACTGAATGTGATATTCACTGTTCACTGAATCAAAGTTCAAAGTTTGTGTTCACTGAATGTGAACTTCGTCACGTGGTGTGAGCAGAATCATCTGCAGCTTAATGTGAAAAAGACTAAGCTGCTGGTGGTGGTGGAGGATTACAGATACCCGGGGATACGAATTGACAATAAACTGGACTGGTCAAAGAACACTGAAGCTGTCTACAGGAAGGGTCAGAGCTGTCTCTATTTCCTGAGGAGACTGAGGTCCTTTAACATCTACCGGACAATGCTGAGGATGTTCTACAAGTCTGTGGTGGCCAGTGCTATCATGTTTGCTGTTGTGTGCTGGGGCAGCAGGCTGAGGGTAGCAGACACCAACAGAATCAACAAACTCATTCGTAAGCCCAGTGATGTTGTGGGGGTGGAACTGACACAACACTCTCTGACAGTGGCGTCTGAAAAGAGGATGCTGTCCAAGTTGCATGCCATCTTGGACAATGTCTCCCATCCACTTCATAATGTACTGGTTAGGCACAGGAGTACGTTCAGCCAGAGACTCATTCCACCAAGATGCAACACTGAGCGTCATAGGAAGTCATTCCTACCTGTCACCATCAAACTTTACAACTCCTCCCTCGGAGTGTCAGACACCCTGAGCCAATAGGCTGGACCTGGACTTATTTCCACTTGGAATAATTTACTTATTATTATTTAATTATTTATGGTTTTATATTGCTATATTTCTACACTATTCTTGGTTGGTGCGACTGTAACGAAACCCAATTTCCCTCAGGATCAATAAAGTATGTCTGATTCTGGTCTGATTCTGATTCTGAATGAGCCAGGATTCAAAATGGAAATTATCTCAAAGGTACTCAAACTGTGGACTAAAAACATTAGACATGCAAAGAATTGGTACTCATTAATGCTTGTAAAGTCTTTCCCAAATTTTAAGTGGCAAATGTATACATAGTTGACAGCTTCCAGATTACATTGTCAAAATAGCAGATAATATAGAACCAATTCCACACTATATACATCAAATCTGTCAATGAGGCAATTACTACCTTGTGTCTTTCACCTTAATCCTAAATTCCAATGGACCGCGCACCCCAGCTAAACTGGACAGCACCCCAAAGGAGAAAACAAATAAATATAAAGCAGTATCCGAATTCTCTCCTCTCCAATATGAGCTCTATAAATACAGTGGATTCTGGTTAATTGGGCTATCAATTAATCTGACACCACTTATTTGGGACAACTCTTAAAGAACAAAAGCTAATCAAGAAAATAGCGAGGATTCCCTACATTTATTTGGGACAGTATGCCGCTTAATTGGGACAGAAGACTATTGTTGAACAGTTTCAAACTATAGTTTGTTGTGACATTTGTGTGGCCATTAAGCACTGTGCTTAGAACAAACAGTTTTAAACAGCGTCAGTTGTGTGTACTTGTGTTCAAAAAGCAGTGATTTTTGTCACTGATAGTTGATGAGAAATAAGTGGTAAGGTAATTTTGAATTGCTTTGCTCACTGGGGTTTCAAGCATTCAGGTTTAGAGAGGGTAGAGAAGGAACACATCCCAATTCTCAGAGGGGACATAGTTTAAGGTGCCTGGAAGTGGGTACAAGAGGGTGTCAGAGGTAAGTTTTTCCACACACAGAGTGGTGGCTGAGTGGAATGCACTGCCAGTCACGGTGGTGGAGGCGGATACGATAGGGTCTTTTAACAGACTCTTGGATAGGTACATGGAGCTTAGAAAACTAGAGGGCTATGCGGTAGGAAAATTCTAGGCAGTTTCTAGAGGAGGTTACATGGTCAGACAACATTGTGGGCCAAAAGGCCTGTAATGTGCTGTAGATTTCTATGTTCTATGAATCAGGAGTGGAAAGAGTGAGTAATTTCAAGTTCCTGGGTGTTATTCTCTCTGAGGATCTAACCTGAACCCAACATATCGATGCAGCCACAGAGAATACAATTAGGAGTTTGAGAAGATTTAGTATGACACCAAAAATACTCACAAATGTCTACAGAACATTCTAACTGGCTGCATCACCATCTGGTATGGGTGGGTGGGGGGGGGCTACTGCACAGGATCAAAGTAAGCTGCAGAGAGTTTAAAATTACTCAGCTCCACCATAGGCACTGGTCTCCGTAGTATCTAGGACATCACGGAGCGATGCCTCAAAAGGGCAACAGACATCATTAAGAACCCCATCACCCAGGTGACACCTTGTTCTCATTGCTACCTTCAGGAAAGAGGTACAGAAGCCTGAATGTACACACTCAGCAATTCAGGGACCGTTTCTTCTCCTCTGCCATCCGATTCCTAAATGCACATTCAACCAATGTATTTATATATATATATATAAAAATGTCATGACATATGCCTGTGATAACTACAAAAAGGGGATAACGACATTCGTTCTGGTGTTTCCACAACCGATGGTTTCACTTTTAGGACTCCCTATCTTGTTATTCCATGCTCGTTATTTGTTATTTGCATTTGCACAGTTTGTTGTTCATTGATCCTGTTTACAGTTACTGTTCTATAGATTTGCTGAGTCTGCCCGCAGGAAAAAGAATCTCAGGGTTGTATGTGGTGACATGTATGTACTGGGATAATAAATTTTACTTTGAACTTTTAAACCTGATTCTGAAATGATTTGTTCACAGTCACAAGCTGATATGTTCACAGTCCATCAAAAGAACATGGCAGTGTGCACTGGATGAATTCTTCCATCGATAACGATTAGAAAATGTAGTTTTATAATACTGAAGCAGTATTCATGTTTTAATTTGTTCTCTATTTCATTTACCCCCTTGCGCAACTGGATACAGGATTTCCTCACTTGTTGATCCAGTCAGTTTGGATTGGCAAAAACATCTTCTCCACAATCTGCATTAACACAGGACCACCACAGGGATGTGTACTTAGCCACACAGTTAGAGGTGTAAAGCAAGTAGAGCAGGGGGCTAAGTACATCTCCAACACTATATACCAGTTTGCTGACAACAGCACTGTTGTAAGCCATAGCAAAAGTGGTGAAGAATCAGCATAGGAGGGATATTGAAAATTTGGCTGACAAAAACCTTTCACTCTCAGTGTCAATAAGACTGAGGAACTGATTGTAGACTTCAGGAGAGGGAAACCAGAGGTCCATGAGCTCCTCATCAGAGGGTCAGCAAGTTTAAATTCCTGGGTGTCACTATCTCAGAGGACCTGTCCTGCACCCATCATATAAATATTATTGTGAAGAAAGCAGGACAGTGCCTCTTCTTCTTTGGGAGTCTGTGGAAATTCGGCATGTCACCAAAAACCGTGGGAAACTTCTAAAAATGTGTGCCGTAAAGTCTGCTGACTGGTTGCACTACAGTCTGGTACGGAAACACCAATGCTTTTGAGCACGAAATCCAACAAAAAGTATTGGATTCAGCCCAGTGCATCACAGGTAAAGCCTTCTGAACTACTGACCACATCTACAGGAAATGTTACTGTAGCAGAGCAGCATCCATCACTAAAGGCCGTCAGCACCCAGGCCATGCTCTTTTCTCACTGCTGCCAGCAGATAGAAGGTACAAGTGCCTCAGGACTCACACCACCAGTTACTACCCTCAAACATCAGGCTCTTGAACAAAAGGGTATAACTACACTCATTTAAGGACTCTGCTCGTTATTTATTGCTGTTTATTTATATCTGGTTCATAAGAACATAAGGAAGGCATCAAACTAAAAGCTTGTGCATACAAAGTCACCAAGAGTAGTGGGAAACTGGAAGACTGGGAAAACTAAAAAGCAACAAAGAACCACAAAGCGAACAATAAAGAAAGGGAAGCTAAATTATGAAAATAAACTAGCACAAAATATAACAAACAGATAGTAAAAGTTTTTATAATTATATAAACTGGAGAAGGGTGGCTAAAGTGAACGTAGGTCCCTTGGAGGACGAGAAGGGGGAATTGATATTGGGTCATGAGGAAATGACAGAAACTTTGAATGACTATTTTGTGTTGGTCTTGACGGTGGAGGACACATCTAACATGCCAAGAAGAGATAATATGGAAGCAATGGGAGGTGAAGACCTTAATACAATAGCTATCACTAAAGAGATAGTGCTGAACAAACTTGTGGGCCTGAAGATAGACAAGTCTCCTGGTCCTGATGGAATGTATCCCAGGGTACTGAATGAAATGGCAGAAGTTATACTAGAGGCTTTGGTGATAATTTACCAAAATTCTCTGGAGTCTGGGCAGGTCCCGCAGATTGAAAGATGGTGAATGTCATGCCACTGTTCAAAAAAGGATGTAGGCAAAAGGTAGGTAACTATAGGCCAGTTAGTTTGACATATGTAGTTGGGAAAATGTTTGAAGTTATCATTAAAGAAGAAATAGCAAGGCATCTGGAAAGAAATGGATCCATCAGGCAAAGGCAGCATGGATTCAGCAAAGGCAGGTCCTACTTGACAAACTTACTGGAGTTCTTTGAGGACATAATGAGTGCAGTGGATAGAGGGGAACAGATGGATGTTATTTACTGGATTTCCAGAAGGCGTTTGATAAGGTGCCACATAAAAGACTTACAGTACCTATAAGATAAGGATGCATCGAGTTGGGAGTGATGGATTAGCATGGATAGAGAATTGGTAAACCAATAGAATGCAGATACCGGTAGTTAGGATACATGGGTGTTTCTCTAGTTGGCAGTCAGTGGTGAGTGGTGTGCCGCAGGGGTCGGTGCTGGGCCCACAACTGTTCACAATATACATTAACAAGATGGGAGTGGGAACCCAGTGTAATGTATCTAAATTTGTTGATGACACTAAACTGAGTGGAAAAGTAAATTGTACAAAAGTTATGGAGAGTCTGCAGAGAGATATAGATATGTTCAGTGAGTGGGCAAGGGTCTGGCAGATGGAGTAAAATGTTGGTAAATGTGAGGTCATCTACTTAGGAAGGAAAAATTGGAGCAGATTATTATTTAAATAGTAAAAAATTGCAGCATGCTGCTATGCAGAGGGACTTGAGAGTGCTTGTGCATGAATCACAAAAGGTTGGTTTGCAGGTGTAGCAGGCTATCAAGAAGGCAAATTGGATGTTGACCTTCATTGCTAGAGGGATTGAATTTAAGAGCAGGGAAGTTATACTGCAACTGTGCAGGGTACTGGTGAGGCCACACCTGGAGTACTGTGTGCAGTTCTAGTCTGCTTACTTGAAGAAGGATATACTGGCTTTGAAGGCAGTGCAGAGGAGGTTCATCAAGTTGATTCCAGAGTTGAGGGGGTTAGACTATGAGGAGAGATTGAGTCACCTAGGACTGTACTTGCTGGAATTCAGAAGGATGAGAGGAGATCTTATAAAAACATACAAAATGTTGAAAGGGATAGTTAAGATAGAAACAGGAAAATTATTTCCACTGGTAGGTGAGACTAAAACTAGGGGACATAGCCTCAAGATTCAGGGGAGTAGATTTAGGACAGAAATAAGGAGGAACTGCTTTTCTCAAAGAGTGGTGAATCTGTGGAATTCTCTGCCCAATGAAGCAATGGAGACTACTTCAATAAATATATTCAAGGCAAGTTTGGATAGATTTTTGCATAGTAAGGGAATTAAGGGTTATGGGGAAAAGGCAGGTAGGTGGAGATGAGTTCATGGCCAGATCAGCCATGATCTTATTGAATGGCAGAGCAGGCTCGACAAGCCAGATGGTCTATTCCTGCCCCTACTTCTTATGTTCTTATTGTAAATTGTTCTGTGATTAAGCTAAATTTAAATAGGTGGGTTGCCCTATGACATGATTCACTGGACTCGAAGGTCCCCTTCTGCGCTGTATCTCTAAAGAAAATACATCTATAAAATGTTCTATCTGCATAACTGAAATTGTGTGTAGAAAATTAGTAAACAATAATTTGTTTTCATTGAAACATTTTCTTACCATATCCAGAAGCAGAACTGTCCTTGATAAAGCTCTCCTCAGCCGTCTTATTATTGGTGCCCAATTTTACCGAACTGTGACTAGATGTCCGAGAATGAGTCTTTGGCGTGACAGGCTTTGCTACCTCTTGCTTAGTGTCCACTTTTCCATTTAATAATTTTTCTGAACTATTTAGAAAATCAAAAAGTTGGTCATCATTGGGCTCATTCCGTTTTGGTCGTACAAACTGCACTGAGGGCCTGCTTTGCGAAGAGCTTGCAGGTACACCAGCCATAGCATCAACATTCGATGATGATGATACATTAGGAACTCCAGCCAAAAGGGTGGCCTTCTGTCTCTTAATGTTACTGGCAGCGGAGGAGACATAATCAGGGTTTGTGTGGATCTGCTGATCAGATTTACGGCTCAGCTGGTTCAGGGCAGAATACTCGCTCTGAGAACTGGCCTCATCGCTGTGCAGGTGTGTGGCTGTTGCGGCATTAAGGGGTGCATTCTGCAGAGCGGCTGCTGCTCCCTGGTCCACTTTGTTCAAGAAGGTTTCTGCCTTCCCTGCCAAATCAGCAAACCATGACATTCTGAACTGAGATGAAAGCCCACAAGGTTTATAACATGACCTGATAACAAAAGAACAAAAAGCACATCTTAGTCCACAAACTGACAATCCACACACACCTTAATTAGCTGATGTGAAACAAAGCCAATGGCCAAACATTTTAATTCCCATTCCCATTTCAATGTGTCAGTCCACAGCCGTCTCTCGTGCCACCCTCAGGGTGGAGGAGCAACACCTTATATTCCATCTGGGTATCTTCCAACCTGATGGCATGAACATTGATGACTCTTCCAGTAAACAAATGCAACCCCTCCCACCACATTCCCCACTCAGGGTTGTATGTGGTGACGTGTAAGCACTCGGATAATGAATTTTAGATCTAATACATTATTTGTTACTGAGTTTAATGATAGTTTGCATTTTTATGCTTTTTTAACTACTTCCATGAAACCTCTGCTAATTGGGGCAGCCGCTGAATTGGGCCAAAATATACTGGTCCCAATGGGTCCCAATTAACGGGAATGCACTGCATAACAAATCAACAAATAGGACCATTTCATATTTTACCTCTTCTCACCTTCCTATCATTTCCCCCTGGGTTCTGGGTCCTTCCCTCACTCCCCTCCTTCCAGATTCCTTCTTCTCCGGCCCTTGACCTTTCCCACCCACCTGGCTTCACCTAGCACCTTCCGGCCTGCCTCTTTCGCTTCCCCCCCCCCCCCCACCTTTTTATTCTGGCATCTTCCCCCTTCCTTAGTCCTGAAGAAGAGTCTCAGACACCAAAACTTTGACTGTTTTTCCAGAGATGCTGCCTGGCCTGCTGAGTTCCTCCAGCATTTTGAGTGTGTTGCTCTGGATTTCCAGCATCTGCAAACTTCCTCTTGCTTATGAATGCTGCCAACTCAGCCAGCACCATCATTGAGGACCTCTGTCACCCAGGACATGCCCTCTTCTTATTGCTACCATCAGGAGGAGGCAGAAGATGCACACTCAGCGTTTCAGGGACAGTTCCTTCCTCTCTGCCATCAGGTTTCTGAATGGACATTGAACCCTTGAACACTCCATTTGTTTGGTCTCTTTCTGCACTATTTAATTTTAAATCTTCTTACCGTGGATTTCGGTTAATTGGATAATATCGTGACCAGTACATTTTGGCTCAAATGTAAGCAGCTGTCCCAATTAGGCAAATTTTCTTGGAAGTAGTTCAAAAGTATTTTTAAAAAACTAAATGATGTACTTAAATGAAATATAGAACAAATTAGAACACTACCAATACTATTACAGTACTATGAAACTGTATTAGCTCCTAATACTTATCAACAGAGGAATTCGCTCTGCGTTGTGCTCTTTTGAATGACTGTAAATGAACAAAATCAGACACCTAATGCAGGTAATGGACTGCTTCACACAATGTGTTCAAAGCAAATTTATTTTCCAAATACATGTATGTCACCATATACAACCCTGAGATTCATTTTCTTGCAGGCAGGTAATGAATCCAATAACCATAATAGAATCAATGAAAGATCTCACTAACAGGGCGGACAATGAGTGTGCAAAAAACAACAAACTGTGCATATACAATTAGAAAGATTAGAAAAACAGTAATACTAAAGGAAGAAAGAAACAATAAATATTGAGAACACGAGATGAACAATCCTTGAAACTGAGCCCAGAGTTTATGGGAAAAGATCAGTATTGGGGTGAGTGAAGTTATTCCCTTGGGTTCAAAAGTGATAACTGTTCCTGGACTTGCTGGTGTGAGTCCTGAGACGCCTGTACCTCCTTCCTGATGGCAGCAATGAGAGGCGACAATTGCATCCTCCAAATCTTGATTTTCATTGTAATATTCAAAATGATTTTTGACACCTTTAGATTCTTCATAGCTTATAAACAATAGAAGGCAATTTAAAAAGCCATGGGGGGGGGGAGATGAAAAACGAAGGCAAGCTAGCCAATAATATTAAAAAGGATACCAAATATTTTTTGAGATATATCAAGAGTAAAAGAAGTGAGAATATATATTGGACTACTGGAAAATAAATCAGAATTAATATCACCGGCATGACATGAAATTTGTTAACCTAGCAGCAGCAGTTCAATGCAATACATAATATTGCAGGGAAAAAAATAACTACAAATATATTTTTTAAATAAACAAATAAATCAATTATGTATATTGAATAGATTTTTTAAAAATGCACAAAATCAGAAATACTGTATAGTAAAAAAAAGTGAGGTAGTGTCCAAAGATTCAATGTCCATTTAGGAATCAGACGGCAGAGGGGAAGAAGCTGTTCCTGAATCGCTGAGTGTGCGCCTTCAAACTTCTGTACCTCCTACCTCATGGTAACATTGAGAAAAGGGCATTGTAGGTTAGTACCCAAGATGGGACTGACTAATTTACAACTTCTGCAGCTTCTTTCGGTCTTGTGCAGTAGCCCCTCCATACCAGACAGCGATGCAGCCTGTTAGAATGTTCTCCATGGTACTACCACAGAAGTTTTGAGTGTATTTGCTGGCATGCCAAATCTCTTCAAACTCCTAATAAAGTATAGCTGCTGTCTTGCCTTCATTATAATTACATCGATATGTTGGGACCAGGTTAGATCCTCAGTGATCTTGATGCCCAAGAACTTAAAACTGCTCACTCTCTCCACTTCTGATCCCTCTATGAGGATTGGTATGTGTTCCTTCGTCTTATCCATCCTGAAGTCCACAATCAGCTCTTTCGTCTTGCTGACATTGAGGGCCAGGTTGTTGCTACAGCACCACTCCACTAGTTAGCATATCTTACTCCTGTACGCCCTCTCATCACCACCTCAGATTCTACCAACAATGGTTGTATCATTAGCAAATTTGTAGATGGTATTTGAGCTATGCCTAGCCACACAGTCATGTGTAGAGAGAGAGTAGAGCAGTGGGCTAAGCGCACACACCTGAGGTGCACCAGTGTTGATCATCAGCGAGGAGTAGATATTATCATCAATCCACACAGATTGTGGTCTTCTGTTTAGGAAGTCAAGGATCCAATTGCAGAGGGAGGTACAGAGGCCCAGGTTCTGCAACTTCTCAATCAGGATCATGGGAATGATGGTATTAAATGCTGAGCTATAGTCGATGAACAGCATCCTGATGTAGGAGTTTGTGTTGTCCAGATGGTCTAAAGCCGTGTGGAGAGCCATTGAGATTGCATTTACCTTTGACCTATTGTGGTGATGGGCAAATTGCAATGGGTCCAGGTCCTTGCTGAGGCAGAAGTTCGGTCTAGTCATGACCAACCTCTCAAAGCATTTCAGCACTGTCGATGTGAGTGCTACCGGGTGATAGTCATTAAGGCAGCTCACATTAATTCTTCGTAGGCACCAGTATAATTGTTGCCTTTTTGAAGCAAGTGGGAACTTCTGCCCATAGCAGTGAGAGGTTGAAAATGTCCTGAATACCCACACTACTTGATTGGCACAGGTTTTCAGAGCCTTACCAGGTACTCCAGCAAGACCTTACGCCTTGCAAGGGTTTACTCTCTTTAAAGACAGTCTAACATCGGCCTCTGAGACAGAGATCACAGGGTCATCAGGTGCAGCAGGGATCTTCACAGCTGTAGTTGTGTTGAGTTCATCTGACAGTGAAGCATCGCTGCCATTCATGCTATTGGGTTTCGCTTTGTAGGAAGCAATGATGCTGGAGAGGTAGTAATGAGAGATAAGGAATGGCAGATGAACTGAATAAGTATTTTGCATCAGCTTTCACAGTGGAAGACACAAGCAGCATGCTGGAAGTCCAGTGAGTCAGGGGGTAGAAGTGTATGAAATTGCCATTACCAGAGAGTCAGGGGGTAGAAGTGTATGAAATTGCCATTACCAGAGTCAGGGGGTAGAAGTGTATGCAATTGCCATTACCAGAGTCAGGGGGTAGAAGTGTATGAAATTGCCATTACCAGAGAGTCAGGGGGTAGAAGTGTATGAAATTGCCATTACCAGAGAGTCAGGGGGTAGAAGTGAATGAAATTGTCATTACCAGAGAGTCAGGGGGTAGAAGTGTATGAAATTGCCATTACCAGAGTCAGGGGGTAGAAGTGTATGCAATTGCCATTACCAGAGTCAGGGGGTAGAAGTGTATGAAATTGCCATTACCAGAGAGTCAGGGGGTAGAAGTGTATGAAATTGCCATTACCAGAGAGTCAGGGGGTAGAAGTGTATGAAATTGTCATTACCAGAGTCAGGGGGTAGAAGTGAATGAAATTGTCATTACCAGAGAGTCAGGGGGTAGAAGTGTATGAAATTGCCATTACTAGAGAGTCAGGGGGTAGAAGTGTATGAAATTGCCATTACCAGAGAGTCAGGGGGTAGAAGTGAATGAAATTGTCATTACCAGAGAGTCAGGGGGTAGAAGTGTATGAAATTGCCATTACCAGAGTCAGGGGGTAGAAGTGTATGAAATTGCCATTACCAGAGAGTCAGGGGGTAGAAGTGAATGAAATTGCCATTACCAGAGAGTCAGGGGGTAGAAGTGTATGAAATTGCCATTACCAGAGAGTCAGGGGGTAGAAGTGAATGAAATTGTCATTACCAGAGAGTCAGGGGGTAGAAGTGAATGAAATTGTCATTACCAGAGAGTCAGGGGGTAGAAGTGTATGAAATTGCCATTACTAGAGAGTCAGGGGGTAGAAGTGAATGAAATTGTCATTACCAGAGAGTCAGGGGGTAGAAGTGAATGAAATTGTCATTACCAGAGTCAGGGGGTAGAAGTGAATGAAATTGCCATTACCAGAGAGTCAGGGGGTAGAAGTGAATGAAATTGTCATTACCAGAGTCAGGGGGTAGAAGTGAATGAAATTGCCATTACCAGAGAGTCAGGGGGTAGAAGTGTATGAAATTGCCATTACTAGAGAGTCAGGGGGTAGAAGTGAATGAAATTGTCATTACCAGAGAGTCAGGGGGTAGAAGTGAATGAAATTGTCATTACCAGAGTCAGGGGGTAGAAGTGAATGAAATTGCCATTACCAGAGAGTCAGGGGGTAGAAGTGAATGAAATTGTCATTACCAGAGTCAGGGGGTAGAAGTGAATGAAATTGCCATTACCAGAGAGTCAGGGGGTAGAAGTGAATGAAATTGCCATTACCAGAGAGTCAGGGGGTAGAAGTGTATGAAATTGCCATTACCAGAGTCAGGGGGTAGAAGTGAATGAAATTGCCATTACTAGAGAGTCAGGGGGTAGAAGTGTATGCAATTGCCATTACCAGAGTCAGGGGGTAGAAGTGTATGCAATTGCCATTACCAGAGAGTCAGGGGGTAGAAGTGTATGCAATTGCCATTACCAGAGAGTCAGGGGGTAGAAGTGTATGCAATTGCCATTACCAGAGTCAGGGGGTAGAAGTGTATGCAATTGTCATTACCAGAGAGTCAGGGGGTAGAAGTGAATGAAATTGTCATTACCAGTGAGTCAGGGGGTAGAAGTGTATGCAATTGCCATTACCAGAGTCAGGGGGTAGAAGTGTATGCAATTGCCATTACCAGAGAGTCAGGGGGTAGAAGTGTATGCAATTGCCATTACCAGAGTCAGGGGGTAGAAGTGTATGAAATTGCCATTACTAGAGAGAAGGTTCTTGGGAAATTGAAAGGTCTGAAGATAGGTAAGTGACCTGTACCAAATGGTCTACACCCCAGAGACCTGAAACTGGCTTTATGGCCAAGTCTGTAGACGATACAAAGGAAGGCAGAGAGACAGGTAGTGTTGAGGAAGCAGGGAGGTGGCAGAAGGATTTTGACAGATTCAGAGAAGCAGTTTGAACGGGGCGCGACTGCACAAGCGTGTGAAAGTCAGCCCATGAGGCAGCAGGAGAGTTTAAAAAGCGAGTAGATTAACGGAGCGGGCGACGGAGTAGTGGGAGGCAGAGTAGGAAGGCTTTGGCTCAAGAGGCTTCGGCGAGCAGAGGCTGAGGATGAGAGGGGTCAGTAACTTTAAATTCCCAGATGTCACTATCTCAGAGGACCTGTCTTGGACCTGTCATATAAATGTAATTGCTAAGAAAGCACAACAGCTATTTCCTTCTGAGTCTTAGGGAAGTTCGGCATTTCATCAAAACCCTTGGCAAACCTACAGATGTGTGCTGACTTTGCAGCATTACAGCCTGGCGCGGGAACGCCACCCGCCTGGCACAGGAACATCACTGCCTTTGAAGGGAAACCCTACAAAAGGTGGTGGATACGGCCCAGTAAAACCCTCCCAAACATTGAGCACATCTACGTGAAACACCGTGTAGTAAAGCAGCATTCAGCATCAAAGATCCTTAGCACCCAAGCCATGCTCTTTTCTTGCTGGTAGAAGGTACAGGAGACCCAAAATTCGCACCACCTGGTTCAAGAACAGTTACTACCCCACAACCAGCAGGCTCTTAAACAAAGGAGGATAATGACACTCATATACAGAGATGTTCCCACAACCAACGATCTCACTTTAAGGACTTTAACTTGTTATTTCATTGCTATTTATTTATGTTTGCATTTGCAGTGTGTTGTCTTCTATGCTCTTGCTCTTTCATTGATCCTATTTGGAGTTACTGTTCTATAGATTTACTGAGTACGCCCACAGGAAAACGTATCTTAGAGTTCCATGTATGTACTCTGATATTAAATTTTACTTTGAACTTTGAGAATACTTCATAAGACCATATGACATAGGAGCAGAATTAGATTCAGCCCATCAAGTCTGCTGATACAGGACTTTGTGATATGGTGCAACTCAAACTACCTGCGTCTCAATGTCACCAAGACCAAGGAGATGGTGGTGGACTTTAGGAGATCTAGGCCTCATATGGAGCCAGTGATCATTAATGGAGAATGTGTGGAGCAGGTTAAGACCTACAAGTATCTGGGAGTACAGTTGGACGAGAAGCTAGACTGGACTGCCAACACAGATGCCTTGTGCAGGAAGGCACAGAGTCGACTGTACTTCCTTAGAAGGTTGGCGTCATTCAATGTCTGCAGTGAGATGCTGATGATGTTCTATAGGTCAGTTGTTGAGAGCGCCCTCTTCTTTGTGGTGGCGTGTTGGGGAGGAAGCATTAAGAAGAAGGACGCCTCACGTCTTAATAAGCTGATAAGGAAGGCGGGCTCTGTCGTGGGCAAAGTACTGGAGAGTTTAACATCGGTAGCTGAGCGAAGGGCGCTGAGTAGGCTACGGTCAATTATGGAAAACCCTGAACATCCTCTACATAGCACCATCCAGAGACAGAGAAGCAGTTTCAGCGACAGGTTACTGTCGATGCAATGCTCCTCAGACAGGATGAAGAGGTCAATACTCCCCAATGCCATTAGGCTTTACAATTCAACTGCCAGGACTTAAGAACTTTTTTTTTAAAGCTATTATTAATGCTTTTTGAGTTAGTGATTTAGATGCATATCATATTATTACTGAGTTAAGTATTGTATGTACAACAAGTGTATGGGACATTGGAAAAAATGTTGAATTTCCCCATGGGGATGAATAAAGTATCTATCTATCTATCTATCATGGCTGATGCCATTCAACCCCATACACCTGCCATCTTGCCAGATCCTTTGATGCCCTGACTGACCAGGAAACGATCAACTTCCACCTTAAATATACCCACGGACTTGGCCTCCACCACAGTCTGTGGCAGAGCATTCCACAGATTCACTACTCTCTGGCTAATTCACTTACCTCTGTTCTAAAGGGTCAATTTTCAGGCTGTGCCCTCTCATTCTGGATACACCTACTATAGGAAACATCCTCTCCACGTCCATCTTATCTAGTTCTTTCAACATTCAGTAGATTTCAATGAGATCACACCATATTCTGCTAAATTCCAGTGAGTACAGGCCCTAAGCTGCCAAACGCTCCTCATATGTTAACCCCTTCATTCCTGGAATCATCCTCGTGAAACTCCTCTGGACTCTCTCCAATGACAACACATCCTGAGACACGGGACCCAAAACTGTTGACAACACTCCAAGTGCATCCTGACTAGTGTCTTATAAAGGCTCAGCGTTATCACGTTTCTTTCATATTCTATTCCCCTTGAAATAAGTGCCAACGTTGCTTTAGCCTTCTTTAACCCAGACTCAACCTGGTAAATTAGCCTTTTGGGAGTCCTGCACAAGGATTCCCAAGTTCTTCTGTACCTTGAATGTTTGAATTTTCTCCCGTTTTAGATAATAGCCCGCACTATTTTTCCTTCTAGCGAAATGCATTATGGTACATTACCCAACACTGTATTCCATCTGCTACTTTTTGTCCAATTTGTCCAAGTCATAGAAACATAGAAAATAGATGCAGGAGTAGGCCATTCGGCCCTTTGAGCCTGCACCGCCATTCAGTATGATCATGGCTGATCATCCAACTCAGAACCCTGTACCTGCTTTCTCTCCATACCCCTGATCCCTTTAGCCACAAGGGCCATATCTAACTCCCTCTTAAATATAGCCAATGAACCGGCCTCAACTGTTTCCTGTGGCAGAGAATTCCACAGATTCATCACTCTCTGTGTGAAGCAGTTTTTCCTCATCTCGGTCCTAAAAGGCTTCCCCTTTATCCTTAAACTGTGACCCCTTGTTCTGGACTTCCCCAACATCGGAAACAATCTTCCTGCATCTAGCCTGTCCAATCCCTTTAGAATTTTATACGTTTCAATAAGATCCCCCCTCAATCTTCTAAATTCCAGTGAGTATAAGCCTAGTCGATCCAGTCTTTCTTCATATGAAAGTCCTGCCATCCCAGGAATCAATCTGGTGAACCTTCTCTGTACTCCCTCTATGGCAAGAATGTCTTTCCTCAGATTAGGGGACCAAAACTGCACACAATATTCTAGGTGTGGTCTCACCAAGGCCTTGTACAACTGCAGTAGAACCTCCCTGCTCCTGTACTCAAATCCTTTTGCTATGAATGCCAACATACCATTTGCCTTCTTCACGGCCTGCTGTACCTGCATGCCCACCTTCAATGACTGGTGTACAATGACACCCAGGTCTCGTTGCATCTCCCCTTTTCCTAATCGCCCACCGTTCAGATAATAGTCTGTTTTCCTGTTCTTGCAACCAAAGTGGATAACCTCACATTTATCCACATTAAATTGCATCTGCCATGAATTTGCCCACTCACCTAACCTATCCAAGTCACCCTGCATCCTCCTCACAGCTAACACCGCCGCCCAGCTTCGTGTCATCCGCAAAATTGGAGATGCTGCATTTAATTTCCTCGTCTAAATCATTAATATATATTGTAAACAACTGGGGTCCCAGCATTGAGCCTTGCGGTACCCCACTAGTCACTGCCTGCCATTCTGAAAAGGTCCCATTTACTCCCACTCTTTGCTTCCTGTCTGCCAACCAATTCTCTATCCACATCAATACCATACCCCCAATACCGTGTGCTTTAAGTTTGCACACTCATCTCCTGTGTGGGACCTTGTCAAAAGCCTTTTGAAAATCTAAATATACCACATCCGCTGGCTCTCCCCATCCACTCTACTAGTTACATCTTCAAAAAATTCTTTAAGATTCGTCAGACATGATTTTCCTTTCACAAATCCATGCTGACTTTGTCCGATGATTTCACCTCTTTCCAAATGTGCTGTTATCACATCTTTGATAACTGACTCTAGCATTTTCCCCACCACCGATGTCAGAACAACCGGTCTATAATTCCCCGGTTTCTCTCTCCCTCCTTTTTTAAAAAGTGGGGTTACATTAGCCACCCTCCAATTCTCAGGAACTAATCCAGAATCTAAGGAGTTTTGAAAAATTATCACTAATGCAGCCACTATTTCTTGGGCTACTTCCTTAAGCACTCTGGGATGCAGACCATCTGGCTCTGGGGATTTATCTGCCTTTAATCCCTTCAATTTTCCTAACACCACTTCCCTACTAACATGTATTTCCCTCAGTTCCTCCATCTCACCAGACACTCGGTCCCTTACTATTTCCAGAAGATTATTTATGTCCTCCTTAGTGAGGACAGAACCAAAGTAGTTATTCAATTGGTCTGCCATGTCTTTGTTCCCTATGATCAATTCACCTGTTTCTGACTGTAAAGGACCTACATTTGTCTTGACCAATCTTTTTCTTTTCACGTATCTATAAAAGTTTTTACAGTCAGTTTTTATGTTCCCTGCCAGCTTTCTCTCATAATCTTTTTTCCCTTTCCTAATTAAGCCCTTTGTCCTCCTCTGCTGGTCTCTGAATTTCTCCCAGTCCTCAGGTGTGCCGCTTTTTTTTGCTAATTTATATGTTTCTTCTTTGGACTTGATACTATCCCTAATTTCCCCTGTCAGCCACGGGTGCACTACCTTCCCTGGTTTATTCTTTTGCCAAACTGGGATGAACAATTGTTGTAGTTCATCCATGCGATCTTTAAATGCTTGCCATTGCATATCCACCGTCAACCCTTTAAGTATCATTTGTCAGTCTATCTTAGCTCATTCACGTCTCATACCTTCAAAGTTACTCTTCTTTAAGTTCAGAACCTTTGTTTCTGAATTAACTATGTCACTCTCCATCTTAATGAAGAATTCCACCATATTATGGTCACCAACATCACTTGCGTGTGGTCATCTGTGTGTGGAGAGGTGCTGGTCGGAATGAGCCGCGCCTCCAGGCGCTCTGACACGGTAGTAGGCCATGGGTCTCCAGGAACATGGTGGACCTTGGACCAGGCCTTGCTAATCGGGTCCAGGTGCGGTCCGGAGTTGAAGAAGCAATTCAGGCGCGTCAATGATCTCCAGCTGGGTCAGTAGCTTCACCAGGGTGTTGTTGATCTTGCTAGATGTAGCAAATTGGAGGTTTAGAAGTGCTTCTCAGGTATAGGATAGTGTAGAGGGCAGTTTGCTCGGAGAGCACACACAGAGTCGCCAGATACCGGCGCCATCTTCTCTCTCTCTCTCTCCCCCCCCCCCCGCCCTTGCCCCCCCATCTTACTACCCCGGGGGGAAGATGTCTGAGTGTGTCCTGTTTCTCTCTGTCTCTCTCTCTGCTCTTGGGGGAAGGTGCCTGAGTGTGGGGATCTCTCTCGCACACTACCCCTGGGGTAAGGTGCCTGTGTGTGTGGGTCTCTCTCCCTCTCTTTGCCCCTGGGGGAAGGTGCCTGCGTGTATGTGTTCTCTCTCTCTCTCTCTCTCTCTCTCTCATTTGTTGCTGTTGAAAGGTGGTGCCGGAGTCCTGGGCTTTAGGTAAGGTTAAAGTGCCGGGTTTTAGATGTTTCAGAAAGGACAGGGAGGGAGGCAAAAGAGGTGGGAACATGGCACTGGTGATCAGAGATAGTGTCACGGCCGTAGAAAAGGAGGAAGACATGGAGGGATTGTCTACGGAGTCTCTGTGGGTGGAGGTTAGAAACAGGAAGGGGTCAATAACTCTACTGGGTGCTTTTTTTATAGACCACTCAATAGTAACGGGGACATCGAGGAGCTGATAGGGAGAGAGATTTTGGAACAGTGCAGTAATAACATGGTTGTTGTGACAGGGGATTTTAATTTTCCTAATATTAATTGGTATCTTCCTAGAGCAAGGGGTTTAGATGGGGTGGAGTTTGTTAGGTGTCTTCAGGAAGATTTCCTGATACAATATGTAGATAAGCCTACAAGAGGGGAGGCTGTACTTGATCTGGTATTGGGAAATAGAAACATAGAAAACCTACAGCGCAATACAGGCCCTTCGGCCCACAAAGTTGTGTCGAACATGTCCCTACCTTAGAAATTACTAGGCTTACCTATAGCCCTCTATTTTTCTAAGCTCCATGTACCTATCCAAAAGTCTCTTAAAAGACCCTATCGTATCCGCCTCCACCACCGTCGCCAATAGCCCATTCCATGCAATCATCATTCCCTGCGTAAAAAACTTACCCCTGACATCTCCTCTGTACCTACTCCCCAGCACCTTAAACCTGTGTCCTCTCGTGGCAGCCATTTCAGCCCTGGGAAAAAGCCTCTGATTATCCACACAATCAATGCCTCGGATCATCTTATACACCACTATCAGGTCGCCTGTCATCCTCCGTCGCTCCAAGGAGAAAAGGCTGAATTCACTCAACCTGTTTTCATAACATTTCATGCTCCTCAATCCAGGCAACACCTTTGTAAATCTCCTCTGCCTTGCTGAAATCCATATACATTACATCTACTGCTCTTCCTTCATCAATGTGTTTAGTCACATCCTCAAAAAATTCAATCAGGCTCGTAAGGCACGACCTTCCCTTGACAACATCATGCTGACTATTCACCTGGTCAGGTGTCAGGTCTGTCAGTGGGGGAGCATTTTGGAGATAGAGATCACAATTCTACCTCCTTTACCATAGCATTGGAGAGGGATAGGAACAGACAATTCAGAAAAGTGTTTAATTGGAGTAAGGGGAAATACAAAGCTATCAGGCAGGAACTTGGAAACAAATTGGGAGCAGATGTTCTCAGGGAAATGTAAGGCAGAAATGCAGCAAATGTTCAGGGGATATTTGCGTGGCATTCTGCATTGGTACATTCCTATGAGACAAGGAAGTTATGGTAGGGTACAGTAATCATGATGTTCAAAGGCAGTAGAAAATCTAGTCAAGAAGAAAAGCTTACGAAAGGTTGAAAAAACTAGGTAATGATAGAGATCTAGAAGATTATAAGGCTAACAGGAAGGAATTTAAGAATAAAATTAGGAGTGCCAGAAGGGGCCATGAGAAGGCCTTGGCAGGCAGGATTAAGGAAAACCCCCAAGGCATTCTACAAGTATGTGAACAGCAAGAGAATAAGGTGTGAAAGAATAGTACCTATCAATGTGACAGTGGAAGAGCGTGTATGGAACTGGAGAAGATAGCGGAGGTACTTAGTTAGTATTTTGCTTCAGTACTCACTACGGAAAAGGACCTTGGCGATTGTAGAGACAACTTACAGCAGACTGAAAAGCTTCAGCATATAGACATGAAGAAAGAGGATGTGTTGGAGCTTTTGGAAAGCATCAGACTTGGATAAGTCACCTGGACATGCCCCAAACTACTGTGGGAGACGAGGGAGGAGATTGCTGAGCCTCTGGCAATGATCTTTGCATCATCAATGAGGGACGGAAGAGGCTCCAGAGGTTTGGAGGGTTGCAGATGTTGTTCCATTATTCAAGAAAGGGAGTAGAGATAGGCAGGAAATTATAGACTAGTGAGTCTTACTTCAGTGGTTGGTAAGTTGATGGAGAAGATCCTGAGAGGCAGGATTTGTGAACGTTTGGAGAGGCATAATATGATTAGGAATAGTCAGCATGGCTTTGTCAAGGCAGGCCATGTCTTACGAGCCTGATTGAACTTTTTGAGGATAGGACTAAACACATTGATGAAGGAAGAGCCGTAGATGCAGTGTATATGGATTTCAGCAAGGCATTTGATAAGGTACCCCATGCAAGGCTTATTGAGAAAGTAAGGAGGCATGGGACCCAAGGGGACATTGCTTGGTGGATCCAGAACTGGCTTGCCCACAGAAGGCAAAGAGTGGCTGTGGACAGGTCATATTCTGCATGGAGGTCGGTGACCAGTGGTGTGCCTCAGGGATTTGTTCTGGGACCCCTACTCTTCTTGATTTTTATAAATGACCTGGATGAGGAAGTGGAGGAATGGGTTAGTAAATTTGCTGATGACACAAAGGTTGGAGATGTTGTGGATAGTGTGGAGGGCTGTCAAGAGGTTACAGTGGGACATTGATAGGATGCAAAACTGGGCTGAGAAGTGGCAGATGGAGTTCAACCCAGGTAAGTGTGAATTGGTTCATTTTGGTAGGTAAAATATGATGGCAGAATATGTATTAATGGTAAGTCTCTTGGCAGTGTGGAGAATCAGGGATCTTGGGGTCCGAGTCCATAGGTTGACTGCGCAGGTTGACTCTGCGGTTAAGAAGGCATTTGGTGCATTGGCCTTCATCAACTATGGGTTTGAGTTCAAGAGCCGAAAGGTAATGTTGCAGCTATACAGGACCCTGGTCAGACCCCACTTGGAGTACTGTGCTCAGTTCTGGTCACCTCACTACAGGAAGGATGTAGAAACCATAGAAAGGGTGAAGAGGAGATTTACAAGGATGTTGCCTGGATTGGGGAGCATGCCTTATGAGAATAGGTTGAATGAACTTGACCTTTTCTCCTTGCAGCAATGGAAGAAGAGAGGTGACCTGATAGAGGTGTATAAGATGATGAGAGGCATTGATCGTGTGGATAGTCAGAGGCTTTTTCCCAGGGCTGAAATGGCTAGCACAAGAGGACACAGTTTTAAAATGCTTTGAAGTAGGTACAAAGGAGATGTCAGGGGTAAAGCCAGAGAGTGGTGAGTGTGTGGAATGGTCTGCCGGCAACGGTGGTGGAGGCAGATACGATAGGGTCTTTTAAGAGACTTCTGAACAGGTACATGGAGCTTAGAAAACTAGAGGGCTATGGGTAACCCGAGGTAAGTACATGTTTGGCACAGTACTGTGGGCCGAAGGGCCTGTATTGTGCTGCAGGTTTTCTATGTTTCTGTGTTTCTTCCCCTCTGCCATCTGATTCCTAAATGGACATTGAACCCTTGGACACTAACTCACTTTTTTTAAAAAAAGTACATAGTAATTATGTTTTTGCACGGTTTTTCATCTATTCAATATACGTATACAGTATAAAGCAGGGGTCCACAACCTTTCTGCCTCTGTGGGCCGGATCGCATATCAATGAATGGACGGTGGGCCAGATATATGCAATTAAAAAACTTGAAATATGGGAATTATCCATTTAAATATATCTAGTTATGTTTTGTCTCAAATTAGTGAATAACGCGTGCTAGAAAATCAGTTATGCTTAAGGTTGCCTATCCCTGGTATAAAGTATACAGAATAAGATTTTTTTCTTCTATATTATGTATTGCATTGAACTGCTGCTACTAAGTTAACAAATTTCACGTCACATGCCGGTGATAATAAAACTGATTCTGATTCAATTGTGCCTGTCGAAAATTCTTAGGATTTGGAAGCCCATACCAAACTTCTTCAACTGTCTGAGGTGAAAAAGGTGCTGTTGTGCCATTTTCACCACACAGCCGCTACGTACAGACCATGTGAGATCCTCGATGATGTGTGTACAAGGAACTTGAAGCTGTTCACCCTTTCAGCCCCAGATCCAATAGGGGATATCAATAGGGGTGAGCCTGTCTCCATTCCTCCTGTAGACCACAGTCAGCTCCTTTGTTTTTGAGGGGGAGGTTGTTTTCTTGACACCACCGTGTCAGGGTGATGACTTCCCTGTGGGCTGCCTCGTTATTATTCGATATAAGGCCAATCAATGTAGTGTTGTCAGCAAATTTGATTAGCAGATTGGAGCTGTGGGTGGCAACAGTCATGGGTATATGGAGAGTAAAGGAGGGGGCTTAGGACACAGTCCTGAGGAGCACCTGTGCAGAGGGACAGAGGTGAAGGAGCCCAGTCTTACCATTTGCCAGCAATCTGTCAGGAAATCCAGGATCCAGCTGCACAAGTCAGGGTCAAAGCTCAGGTCTCTGAGCTTCTTGTTGAGCCTGGAGGGCATTATGGTGTTGAATGCCGAACTGTAATCCAAGAACAGCACTCTCACATAAGCATCCCTCTTCTCCAGATGTGTAAGTATAGTGTGTGGAGCAGTGGCTATTGCAGTATCCGTCAATCAGTTGTGTCGGTAGGTGAATTGTAGGGAGTCCAGTGTGGATGGTAGCATGCTGCAGATGTAGTCCTTGACCAGATTCTCAAAGCATTTGCTTATTATTGAGGTGAGTGCGACAGGATGCCAGTCGTTCAGATATACTACCTTGGTCTTTTTAGGTGCTGGAACAATCGTGGATGTTTTGAAGCAGGAGGGCACTCTACTTTGGGAGAGGGAGAGGTTAAAAATGTCAGTAAATACACCTGCCAGTTGTGCCACACACACTCTGAGTACTCGCTCTGGGATGCCGTTGGGTTCTACAGCCTTGCGACTGTCCACTCGTTGGAAACACTTGCATACTTCAGCCTCAGAAATCACCAAGCTGCAGGTCACATCAGCTGTAGGTCTCCTCAGGGGCTCAGTGTTGGCAACATCAAATTGAGTGTAAAAAAGATTTAGCTCATCTGGGAGAGAGGCAGCAGTGTTAGAAATTCCACTGCATTTATCTTTGAAGTCTGCGATGGTGTGTTGACTTTGCCATAAGCTGCGTGTGCTTTTGGTGTAGAGTTGAGTCTGAATCTTGTCCCTATATTGTTGTTTCACTGCCTTGATGACTTTGCGCAGATCGTAGCTGCATTTCTTGAGTTTCTGTTGGATACCGGCAACGTAAGCTCTGTCTCGCGTGGTTAGTGCTGATCGCTCAGAACTGTTGATCCAGGGCTTCTGGTTTGGATAGACCCTGACCGACTCCTGAGGGACAATATCCTTAATGTACTTCCAAATGACACTCATGATCCCTTCCGTGAACTCAGAGACATCCTCATCACGGAAGGCATTCCAGTCAATGTCATCAAAGCCATCCTGTAGCATGGAGACCGATTGTTGGACCAATAGTGGATGGTTTTTAACTATGGCCACCTATTGTTTCAGCTTCCGCCTGTACTTTGGCAGTAGCAGATGGAGGAGTGATCCGATTTTCCAAATGGGGGGCGGCGCGAAGCAATGCAGAAGGGAGATTAGCAGGCTACCTCCACGAGTGCTCACCTGGATGTGTTGGCAAAACTTCGGAGAGACTTTAATCAGTGACAATCTATTAAAGTCTCTGGTGACGATGAAGGCAGCCTCTGACTGCGCAGGCTCCAGGGTGCTGACAGGCTCGTACAGTTCCTTGAGAGCCAGGTCAGTAGCAGCCTGCGGCAGAATGTACACCGCTGTGATAACAGCCATGAACTCCCTCGGCAGCCAGAAAGGTCTACACAGCAGCACCAGGCACTCTAGATCCGGGGAACAGTAGGATTTGAGCGCATGCACATTCCGCAGGTCGCACCAAGCACTGTTGACCATGAAGCATACCCCACCTCCTTTGCTCTTCCCCCTGAGGTTTTTAGACCTGTCCTCCCAGAACAGGGAGAACCCAGAGGTCTCAATGGTGTGATCCGATATCTCACCCATCAGCCGGGTCTCCATGAAGCACAAAACGTTACATTCCTTTGTTTCCTGCTGGAAGGAAATTCTGGCTCTCAGTTCGAACAGTTGTGGTTCACGTCGGTACCAATGACTGGGGAGGACAAATGACAAGGTTCTACATAGGAAGTTCAGGGAGTTAGGTGCTAATTTAAAGGACAGGACCTCCAGGGTTGTGATCACAGGATTGCTACTCACGCTACGTGCTAGGAAGATTATACAGTTTAACACTTGGCTAAGAAGTTGGTGTAGGAGGGAGGGCATAAGATTTTTGGATCATTGATCTCTCTTCCGGGGAAGGCAAGACCTGCACAGAAGAGACAGTTTGCAACTGAACTGGAGGGGTCTGTTATCCTATTGCTATAGTTATGCTGTCCAGTATTTTATTTTAAACAGCTTTTCTGTAAAACGCAGTGTTCTGTTCAAACTTTACCATCTAGTATTTGGGTTTTTGTTAAAATATAAGGAGACATTTGATCTGCTTAGGAATGTTGTGTCAGCCAGTGGGGTTTGTCTTGATAACATTCTGTCCAGTGGGATGCCGTAGAACATACAAGAGAGAGAGATTGGCTGCATCAGATTCCTAGGAGAATACCGGCTGGTTTTGGGGTCACACTGGCAGGAGTTAGTGGGTGCGGCAAGCACGATTGGAAGGCACTTGTGGAATGCCACCACAGTTGTATGAAGCTTTTTGTGCAAATGGTTCCACAGAGGAAGTGCCGATTAGTTAGCCAGTTAGTCAGACAAAAACTTCGAAGGAAGTTTGAATTGTGGCTGGTGTCACTCAAGCAGAACGTAAGTTCAGCGCCAGGAGTAATTAAATCGAAGCACCCGACTAGCTGGCAATGAGCTCCAATGTTTATGTGCATATTACAGACTGGTTTAACTGTAATAGGTCCTTTCTCTGTTAACAGTTTGTTAAGTTGAAATATTTGTAAATATACTTCCACTTTAAGTTTATGCTGGTGTATGTTCCGTCATTTCCTGGCAAATGATAACTTTGCATAAGACAATATTTACACAACATTCACCATAATTTTCATTCCCTCAAGGGAACATTCCAGCTTTCCTGCTTGGTTGAACCTGAATCATAACGTGTGTTGCTTATTGGAGATGACCGTTTCACTGTTACCCATGCATTGCTGAGTCACATGGTTGTCAGCCAGAGATAGCTAACAAGCCTAATTTGTTACGAGCCACGGTGAGAGGGTTACAATAGCAAAACAAAAGTCTAATAAAGCAAGGTGTATAGATGCTCCTCTCACCCAATTTGTTGATGTAGAAAATTAGAAGATGTCAGGTAGCATCATCCATGGAAATGAATGTTTCGTTGAATGAATCGATGTTTCAGCCCACCGAGTTTGCTCCGCCATTCCACCATGGCCGATTTATGATCCCTCTCAACCCCATTCTCCTGCCTTCTCCCCGTAACCTTTGATGCCCTGACTAATCAACAACCTATCAACCTTTGCTTTAAATATACACAATGACTGGTCTCCAAGGTCATCTGTGGCAATGAGTTCCACAGATTCACTACCCTTTGGCTAAAGAAATTCTTCCTCAACTCTGTTCTAAACAAAGGTTCCTCTATTCTGAGGTCATGCCCTCTTGTCCTAGATTCCTGTTTGTTTTTGGAGTTACAAAACATAATAGAAAGAAAAACACCGGAGCCAGAGATAAACACGTTCATTTCATTTTACTTTAGTGAGGCGCAAAC
Source organism: Hemitrygon akajei (assembly GCF_048418815.1). Lineage (NCBI taxonomy): Eukaryota > Metazoa > Chordata > Chondrichthyes > Myliobatiformes > Dasyatidae > Hemitrygon > Hemitrygon akajei. The sequence goes on along the minus strand of NC_133126.1, from coordinate 2,236,825 downwards.
ATATGACGTGGTGTCACAATGACGTATGCCATTCCCATACTTTTACATATAACCTGTAATGAATTCTGTAACAACAAGGAATGCTTCAAACAATACATTTACAATATTACTCAAACATTAAATGCATAAGACTCTTCCCTGCTTAGTTATAAACTCCGATTCAATGTGTCTCAACTCTACTACTTAATGTGTTGCTCTCTAGTTTGTATGCGCACACAGTGCCTTGTAAAGGTACTCAGCCCCACAGCTACTTCCACATTTTACTGCCTCAGTTTCTAAATTTAAAAAAATTGAAGTAGGATTTTTGAGCAAATCTACAAAACATTGTGCCTCATGTCAAATCAAAAGAAAAATTCCAAAACCTGTCAATAATTTACTAAAATTTAAAAAACCAAATCCACGAGGCTGAAAAAGTATTCATCCTCTTTGTAATTACAACGCTAACTTTCCTCAGATACCATACAGTATATCACCTTACCAACTCACCCAATTTGTTGATGTAGAAAATTAGAAGATCACCTGTTTTCAATGAATTCATAAGAATAAATACCCCCTCTGTCTATAAAGTCCAATAGTATGGTAGATTTTCAACAGAACAAACAAAATGAAGACAAAAAAAGTATTCAAGACAAGTCAAGGAAATGAGAGAGAAGCACAGATCTGGGAAAGTGTACAAGACCAACTCAAAGGCACTGAACATACCTCAGACCTCAGTGCAATCGTTGTGAAAAAATATGATCAGACCAACCACCACCCCCCACAATTAGTCACCAAAGAAGAATGGCACTTGTAACAGAGGCTACCATGATGCCAACAGTCACTAACGTGAGCTGGGGAAGTCAGCGGCTGCAACTGGAGATGAAGTTCATGGTGCCACAATCTCCAAGGCTTTACACAAAAACAGTATTCATGGAAGAGTGGCAAGGAAGAAGCCCCAACTTTAAAAAAAGCATATCCTTGCCATAAAGACTTTACAAAGCATCACTTCCAAGATACTGTAAAGATGTGCAAGAAGATCTTGTGGTGGATGAGACTAAGATGGAACTTCTTGGCCTCATCACTAAGTGGGGCGTGTGGTGTAAGTCTAATACTGAGCTTCAGCCAGATAACACCATCCCTACTGTAGAGTACGGTGAAGGTAGCATCATGCTACGGGGATATTTTTCAGCAGTAGGGACTAGAAATCTGGTCAGTGTTTATGGGAAGATGAATGCTGTTAAATACAGAGAGATCCTGGATTAAAAACCTGCTCACCTCTGCCTGAAAGCTTAAATAGGGGAGGAAGTTAGTCTTTCAGCAGAACAACAATCCAAACCACATTGCCATAGAAATTTGATGTCCTTGAGTGGCCCAGTCAGCGTCCTGACCTTAATCCAACTGCACATCTCTGGCAAGACCTCAAGATTCCTGTCCACCACTACTCCCAAATTACCTGGCGCAGCTTGAACAATTTTGCAAGGAGAATTGGGCAAATCTAGCTCCATCATATTATGCAAAGCTAAGATTTAAGCTCATATTATGCAAAGATTTGATCAAAAAGACTACTGGCTGTAAAAGCTGTGAGAGATGGTTCAACTAGGTACTGATTGAAGGGGGATGAATACTTTTAAACTGCTGACATTTCAGTCTTTAAACTTTTAGTTTTTCATGCTTTACAATCTTCCCTGATTTTTGAACTCTGCTGTGAAAAAAGAAACATGTGATTCACAAATAAAATTTCTCAGTTCAATTGATAAAACCCCTGGTTGTAATACTTATTTATGTGAACAAAGGGCTGAGGGTTAAATACTCGGACAAGTCAGTGTACATACACACATGCATAATCGAGAAAGTCAGCTACAGATTGGCAAATATGACATCATGCCCATCTCTGAAACTTGGCTCAAGGATGGCTGCCATTGATCTGAATGTTAAAATTGATGGAAAAAATTGGTCAAGATTATGTTCTGATAGTATGAGAAATACAATAAATGTTCGACTTAGATTAATACAATATAATTTTTTACATCAAATATATATAGCACAACAGAAAATAAATAGATTAAATTCAAATATGTCTGACCAATGTTTTCGATGTAAACAAGAAATTGGTACTTTTTTACATTCTACTTGGTCTTGTTCTAAAATTCAACCATTTTGGATTAATTTAAGATTTTTATTGGAACAAATTATTGGAGTACAACTTCCACATAGTCCATTATTATTTTTATTAGGAGACACTGAAGGGACAATAACGAAATTTAAATTGAATAAGTATCAGAAAAAATTTATAAAAATTGCTTTGGCAGTAGTCAAAAAAGTTATCGCAGTTACTTGGAAATCTGATTTAAATTTAACTATGGATCGTTGGAATAATGAAATACATAGTTGTATTCCACTTGAAAAAATTACGTATAATTTAAGAAATGAATATGAGATATTTTTGAAAATTTGGTCACCATACTTACGAAAGATAGGATTAGATACATAGGTCCTTCGAAGATAAAATTATAGTAATTGGGGAAAGTGAAAATAAATATCAAAATTATTTTGAACTCCATGGAGCATGTGGGGATCCTCCGATAGCCAGGCAATCTTTCTTCTCTTTTCTTTCTTTTTTTTCTCTCTTTCTTTAGATAAGGGTTAAGGGGGGGAGGGTTAAGGGGAGGGCGGAGGGTTAATATCATTTTTCTTACTATTTTATTATTACATTTATTCTTTGTAATTTCTAAAATTCAATAAATAAATAATATTTTTTTAAAAAGGATGGCTGCCATTGGGAGCTAAACGTCCAAGGATATAGTGTATCGAAAAGATAGGTTTGCAGGCAGAGGGGGTGGTGTGGCCCTATGTATAAGAAATTATATTAAATCATTAGAAAGGGATGACATAGGATCATAAGGTGTAGAGTCTCTACAGGTTGAGTTAACAAATGGCCAGGGTAAAAGGACCCTAATGGCAGTTGCATTCAGGCCTCTAAACAGCAGCCGGGATGTGGATTACAAATTACAGCAGGAGACAGAAAAGACATGTCAGAAGGGCAATGTCATAATAATCCTGGGGATTTTAACATGAAAGTGGATTGGGAAAACCAGGTTGTACTGGACATCAAGAGAGAGAATTTGTGGAATATCTAAGGGATGGCTTTTTTAGAACAGCTTGTTGTTGAGCCCATTGGGGAATCGGTTGTGCTGAACTGGGTGTTTTGCAATGATCCGGAGGTGATAAGAGAGCTTATGATAAAAGAACCCTTAGGGAACAGTGATCACAATATGATTGAGTTCACTGAAATTTGAGAGGGAAAAATTAAAATCCAGTATGTTGGTATTTCAATAGAATAAAGGAAATTACAAAGGCATGAGAGGGGAACTGGCCGAAGTTGACTGGAAAGGGACATTTGCAGGAAGGACAGCAGAGCAGCAATGGTTGGAGATTCTGTGAAAAATGAGGGAAGAGCAAGACAGATATATTTCAAATAAGAAGAAATTTTCAAAGGGAAGAAGGACACTACGGTGGCTAACAAGTGAAGTCAGAGCCAAAGTAAAAGCAAAAGAGAGGGCATGCAAGGAAGCCAAAGCTAGTGGGAAGATAGAAGTTTGGGGAGCTTTTAAAAACTACAGAAGGAAACTATGAATGTTATTAGGATGGAAAAGATGAATTATGAAAGGAAGCTGGCAACTAATATCAAAGAAGATACTAAAAGCTTTTTTTAAGTATATAAAGGGTAAAAGAGAGTTGAGGGTAGATATAGGACCAATAGAAAATGACACTGGAGATATTGTAATGAGAGATGATAGAGGAGCTGAATACATATTTTGCATCAGTCTTCACAATGGAAGACGTCTGCAGTATACCAGGCATTCAAGAGTGTCAGGGAAGTGAAGTTTGTGCAGTGAAAATTACAACTGAGAAGGTGCTCAGGAAGCTTAATGGTCTAAAGGTGGATAAATCTCCCGGACCTGATGGAATGCACCTTCGGGTTCTGAAGGAAGTAGCTGGAGAGATTGCAGAGGCATTAACAATGATCTTTCAAGAATCGATAGATTCTGGCATTGTACCAGATGACTGGAAAATTGCAAGTCTTACTCCACTATTTAAGAAGGGTGGGAGGCAGCAGAAAGGAATCTATAGACCTGTTAGCCTGACATCAGTGGTTGGGAAGTTGTTGGAATCGATTGTTAGGGCTGAGATTACGGAGTATTTGGAGGTACGTGACAAGATAGGCCAAAGCCAGCATGGTTTCCTGAAAGGAAAATCCTGCCTGACTAACCTACTGCAGTTCTTTGAGGTAATTACAAGCAGGGTAGACAAAGGAGATACAGTAGACATGGTGTACTTGGATTTTCAGAAGGCCTTTGACAAGGTGCCGCACATGAGGCTGCTTAGCAAGATAAGATCCCATGGAATTACAGGGAAGTTACTAGCATGGGTGGAGCATTGATTGATCAGCAGAAAGCAGAGAGTGGGAATAAAGGGATCCTACTCTGGCTGGCTGATGGGGTGGTAAATTGGATTAGTAAGTATGCAGATGATACTAAGATAGGTGGTGTTGTGGATAATGAAGTAGGTTTTCAAAGTTTGCAGAGAGAATTTAGGCCAGTTAGAAGAGTGGGCTGAACGATGGTAGATGGAGTTTAATACTGATAAGTGTGAGGTGCTACATTTTGGTAGGAATAATCCAAATAGGACATACATCGTAAATAGTAGGGCATTGAAGAATGCAGTAGAACAGTGTGATATAGGAATAATGGTGCATAATTCCCTGAAGGTGGAATCTCATGTGGATAGGGTGGTGAAGAAAGCTTTTGGTATGCTGGCCTTTATAAATCAGAGCATTGAGTATAGGAGTTGGGATGTAATGTTAAAATTGTACAAGGCATTGGTAAGGCTGAATTTGGAGTATTGTGTACAGTTCTGGTCACCGAATTATAGGAAAGATGTCAACAAAATAGAGAGAGTATAAAGAAGATTTACTAGAATGTAACCTGGGTTTCAGCACCTAAGTTACAGAGAAAGGCTGAACAAGTTAGGTCTTTATTCCTTGGAGCGTAGAAGGTTGAGGGGGGACTTGATAGAGGTATTTAAAATAATGAGGGGGATAGATTGAGTTGACGTGGTTAGGCTTTTTCCATTGAGAGTAGGGGAGATTCAAACAAGAGGACATGATTTGAGAGTTAGGGGGCAAAAGTATAAGGGTAACACGAGGGGGAATTTCTTTACTCAGAGAGTAGTAGCTATGTGGAATAAGCTTCCAGTAGAAGTGGTAGAGGCAGGTTCGGTATTGTCACTTAAAGTAAAATTGGATAGGTATATGGACAGGAAAGGAATGGAGGGTTATGTGCTGAGTGTGGGCCAGTGGACTAGGTGAGAGTAAGCGTCGGCATGGACTAGGAGGGCCGAGATGGCCTGTTTCTGTGTTGTAATTGTTATATGGTTATAAGGGGGCACGACTTCAGGATTGAAGGACGTCCTTTTAGAACTGAGATGTGGAGAAATTACTTTTAATCAGAGGGTGGTAAATCTGTGGAATTTGTTGCCATGAGCGGCTGTGGAGGCCAAGTCATTGGGTGCACTTAAGGCAGAGATAGACGGGTTCTTGATTAGAATCAGAGAACATTACAGCACAGAAACAGGCCTCTTGGCCCTTCTTGGCTGTGCCGAACCATTTTTCTCCTAGTCTCACTGACCTGCACCTGGACCATATCCCCCCATACACCTCTCATCCATGTACCTGTCCAAATTTTTCTTAAATGTTAAAAGTGAGCCCGCATTCACCACTTCATCTGGCAGCTCATTCCACACTCCCACCACTCTCTGTGTGAAGAAGCTCCCCCTAATGTTCCCTTTAAACTTTTCCCTTTTCATGCTTAACCCATGTCGTCTGGCTTTTTTCTCCCCTAGCCTCAGTGGAAAAAGCCTGCTTGCATTCACTCTATCTATACCCATCATAATTTTATACATCTCTATCAAATCTCCCCTCATTCTTCTACGCTTCAGGAAATAAAGTCCTAACCTATTCAACCTTTCTCTGTAACTCAGTTTCTCAAGTCCCAGCAACATACTTGTAAACCTTCTCTGCACTCTTTCAACCTTATTAATATCCTTCCTGTAACTAGGTGACCAAAACTGCACACAATACACCATATTCGGCCTCATCAATGTCTTATACAACCTCACCATTACATTCCAACTCTTATACTCAATACTTGATTTATAAAGGCCAATGTACCCAAAGTTCTCTTTATGACCCTAGCCAGGGCATCAAATGGTATGGAGTGAAGACAGGGGAGTGGGGATGACTGGAAGAATTGGATCAGCCCATGATTGAATGGCAGAACAGACTTGATGGGCCGAGTGGCCTGCTTCTGCTCCTATATCTTATGGTCTTCTAAATATTCATCATCACCCACTATAGTAAACATCCTCTCCCCAACCACACTTTCAATATTCGATAGATTTCAATGAGTCTTCTCGCCTCCTCATTCTCTAAACTCCAGTGCTACAGCTCGGAGCTGTAAATGCTCCTCATTTGTTAACCCTTTTATTACCGAAATCATTCTCGTCAATCTCATCAGGATCCTTTCAGATGCCAACACATCTTATGGCAGACAAGGGATCCAAAACTGCTGGACGTGCGTGCTCCTGGAACAGGCAAAGTACTTTCTCAAACCCATTCTGAGTTGTGGGTCAGAGATTCCCATAAATTGATGGAGAGACAAGCTTTGTGATGATCCAGTTGTCTCCTGTGACATGTAAACTCCTCCAGTGAAGGCGGTTGGCAGGTGTTTACCGAGTCACCACACATCCTGCCACATTGCACATTCCAGCAGGTTTATTTGTGTTAAATAAACCAGCCTAGTTCCAATACTAAAATGACAATATCTCGCCGTTTTCTGCTCGCAGGAATTCCGGCACCTCAACCCGAAACCTGCAGAATTCAGGCACACTAGAATACTTACAAAGGAAACCAAAGCTGTTAATTCGCCCGTGAATCTGGACCTAACTTCCAGCGAATAATAAACGCGCAGCGATTCCCTATAAATTAAGCTAATGGACACTGAAAAGGGCCTCAGTAAGCGGGAAAGAGGTGCAACTTCAGCGGCCCGAGGATGAGACCCGAGTCCAGCCGATACCACCCCCTCCTCCGATCGCACTTACCGGGTGCAGACAGGCCCGCCCCGGGGAGACGGAAAACGAGCTGTCACAAGCCCGGCCCAAGTCCGGCTGATACTACCCCCTCCTCCGATCACACTTACCGGGTGCAGACAGGCCCGGCCCGGCCCGGGGAGACGGACACACCAGAACGGAAAACGAGCTGTCACAAGCCCGGCCCAAGTCCGGCTGATACTACCGCCTCCTCCGATCACACTTACCGGGTGCAGACAGGCCCGGCCCGGCCCGGGGAGACGGACACACCAGAACGGAAAACGAGCTGTCACAAGCCCGGCCCGAGCGGGGCAGCAGACGTGGAGCTGAACCCGGAAATGCTCACTCAGGACCTCGCAGCAAGGCATCCATGTAGAATGCCTGAGAGGTTAAAATGGAGCCGGTGAACGACGGAGGAGGGTGAGAATGGGGCTTGGAAGGTGTTGACCGCCCCTGCTGGTAGGAGGACCGACATCATCGTCTCCAGCTGCTGGGAGGACCAACAATCTCACCCCAGCTGGTTAGGGAACCGACTTCACCGCCCCTGCTGGTGGGAGGACCAGCATCACCTCCCTTGGCATTACCAGGAGTTTGATAAATTGATGTTCATGCCATCAGGTTAGAGACTACCCAAATGGAATGTAAGGTGTTGTTCCTTCAACCTAAGTGTTTCCTGCTGGAAGATTTCGGCCTGAAACATTGACTGTCCTTTTTTCCATAGAGGTTGCCTGTCCTGCTGAGTTCCTCCAGCATTTTGTGTTTGTTGCTCACCTCCCTTGGTGGTGGGAGGACCAATATCACTGCCCCTGGTGGTGGTAGAACTGGATCACTGGGAGCACCTATGTCCTAAAGAAAGGTCTCGGCCTGAAATGTCGACTGTTTACTCTTTTCCATGTAAACACAAAGTACACTGCAGATGCTGTGGTCAAATCAAGACGTACAGAAAAGCTGGATGAACTCAGCAGGTCGGGCAGCATCATCCGTTGAAAGAAGGACCTCGACCCGAAACGTTGACTGCTTCTTTCAACAGATGCTGCCCGACCTGCTGATTTCATCCAGCTTTTTTGTACTCTTTTCCATAGATGCTTCCTGACCTGCTGAGTTCCTCCAGCATTTTGTGTGTGAAGCTTGAATTTTCAGCATCTGCAGATTTTCAACTGTTTGGACCAATATCATCACCCACTGGTGGTGGGAGGGTCAATATCACCGCCCACTGGTGCTGGGAGGGTCAATATCACCGCCCACTGGTGGTGGGGGGGTCAATGTCACCGCCCACTGGTGGTGGGAGGGTCAATATCACCGCCCACTGGTGGTGGGAGGGTCAATATCACCGCCCACTGGTGGTGGGAGGGTCAATATCACCGCCCACTGGTGGTGGGGGGGTCAATGTCACCGCCCACTGGTGGTGGGAGGGTCAATATCACCGCCCACTGGTGGTGGGAGGGTCAATATCACCGCCCACTGGTGGTGGGAGGGTCAATATCACCGCCCACTGGTGGTGGGGGGGTCAATGTCACCGCCCACTGGTGGTGGGAGGGTCAATATCACCGCCCACTGGTGGTGGGAGGGTCAATATCACCGCCCAATGGTGGTGGGAGGGTCAATATCACCGCCCACTGGTGGTGGGAGGGTCAATATCACCGCCCAATGGTGGTGGGAGGGTCAATATCACCGCCCACTGGTGGTGGGAGGGTCAATATCACCGCCCAATGGTGGTGGGAGGGTCAATATCACCGCCCACTGGTGGTGGGAGGGTCAATATCACCGCCCAATGGTGGTGGGAGGGTCAATATCACCGCCCACTGGTGGTGGGCGGGTCAATATCACCGCCCACTGGTGCTGGGAGGGTCAATATCACCGCCCACTGGTGGTGGGGGGGTCAATATCACCGCCCACTGGTGCTGGGAGGGTCAATATCACCGCCCACTGGTGGTGGGGGGGTCAATATCACCGCCCACTGGTGGTGGGGGGGTCAATATCACCGCCCACTGGTGCTGGGGGGGTCAATATCACCGCCCACTGGTGGTGAGGGGGTCAATATCACCGCCCACTGGTGGTGGGGGGGTCAATATCACCGCCCACTGGTGCTGGGAGGGTCAATATCACCGCCCACTGGTGGTGGGGGGGTCAATATCACCGCCCACTGGTGGTGGGGGGGTCAATATCACCGCCCACTGGTGCTGGGGGGGTCAATATCACCGCCCACTGGTGGTGGGGGGGGTCAATATCACCGCCCACTGGTGGTGGGGGGGTCAATATCACCGCCCACTGGTGCTGGGAGGGTCAATATCACCGCCCACTGGTGGTGGGAGGGTCAATATCACCGCCCACTGGTGGTGGGGGGGTCAATATCACCGCCCACTGGTGGTGGGGGGGTCAATATCACCGCCCACTGGTGGTGGGGGGGTCAATATCACCGCCCACTGGTGCTGGGGGGGGTCAATATCACCGCCCACTGGTGCTGGGGGGGTCAATATCACCGCCCACTGGTGGTGGGGGGGTCAATATCACCGCCCACTGGTGCTGGGGGGGTCAATATCACCGCCCACTGGTGGTGGGAGGGTCAATATCACCGCCCACTGGTGGTGGGAGGGTCAATATCACCGCCCACTGGTGGTGGGAGGGTCAATATCACCGCCCACTGGTGGTGGGAGGGTCAATAACACCGCCCACTGGTGGTGGGAGGGTCAATATCACCGCCCACTGGTGGTGGGAGGGTCAATATCACCGCCCAATGGTGGTGGGAGGGTCAATATCACCGCCCACTGGTGGTGGGAGGACCTACAAGGGGAAGAACCAACAATGCTGCCAATACACACAGATTGATTGTATATCCATAAAGTGACGCTCAGCACAGGAGTACATAAGGTGACTGACAGGAAGTGATAAGGTAGCAGTGGTTGAGGTTGTGGAGGGGTGGGTTAGTGGGTGGAAGTGTTGTTCAGTGCTTGGGAAAAGTAACTGTTTTTGAGTCTGGTGGTCCTGGTGTGGATGGTACATAGCCTCCTTCCTGATTCCGAGCAGGGTGGGTGGGCTCCTTTAAGATGTTACTGGCCCTTTTCCAATACATTTCTCTATACACTGTGTATCGTTGATGGTGGGTGGGCTGGTGCTGGTGCCAGTGATGTGTTGGGCAGATCTGACTGCCTGGTGTAGATCCTCCGGTCCACCCCACTTTCCATGCCAGGCAGTGATGCAGCTTGTTAGGGAGCTCTCTACTGCACATCTGCAGAGGATATGATTATAGATGTGCATAATCAAACTTTCTTCAACCTCCTCAGAAAGCAGAGGCATTGGAGAGAGAGAGAGGATGTGTGGGAGTGCGGATGAATGGAAATGAAGGGGAACATGTGAGGAAGAGGGAGAGAAAGAGATAGATCTACAGAGTCTCTCAAAAGCAGAGGTGGAGGAGTATGCCTCATGATCAACTCTTCTTCATGCACAAATATATCAGCGCTGTCCCAATTCTGCTCACCAGATCTGGAATATCTAACAGTTAAATGCCACCCATTTTACCTACCACTGGAGATTTCTGGGATCATTTTGGTAGCAGTATACATTCCACCTCAGGCCAATGTCAATCAGGCTTTAGATGATCTGAGCAATGAGATCAACATGTACGAAACAGCGCACCCTAACGCCTTCACCATCATTTTGGGGGATTTTAACCAGGCCAGTCTGAAAAATAATCACTAAGCAATTACCATCAACAGATCACTTGCAATACCAGAGGTAACCACACACTGGACCACTGTTACACCACCATCAAGAATGCCTATTGTGCTATTCCACACCCTCAATTCAGGAAGTGTGACTACCTGGCTGTACTTCTACTCCTGAGTATAGGCAGAGACTGAAGACTGCAGCACCAGTAGTGAAGGTTTGGACAAGGGAAGTACAGGAGTGTTTACAGGGCTGCTTTGAATCAGTGGACTGGACTGTATTCAGGGATTCATCTTTGAATCTGGATGAGTACGTTGCAGTTGTTATTGGCTTCATTACAATCTGTGTGAATGAGTGTGTGCCTACAAAGACTCACTGTACATTCCCAAACCAAAAGCTGTGGATGAACCAGAAGGTACGCCATCTGCCGAAGGCCAGATCTGTGACATTCAAGTCTGGTGACCCAGGTCTGTACCAGGCCAGGGTCAATGATGGGGTCAGAGTCAGTGTGAGCGGTGGGGAGTGATGGGGGTCAGTGTGGGGGGTGGGGAATGATGAGGTTCGGTCTCAGTGTGTGGGGTGGGGAGTGATAGGGGTCAGTGTGGGGGGTGCGGAGTGATGGGGGTCGGTGTTGGGGGTGGGGAGTGATGGGGGTCAGTGTGAGTGGTGGGGAGTGATGGGGTTCAGTCTCAATGTGGGGGGTGGGGGGTGATGGGGGTCGGTGTGGGGGGTGGGGAGTGATGGGGGTCAGTCTCAGTGTGGGGGGTGGGGAATGATGGGGGTCAGTGTGGGGGGTGGGGAGTGATGGGGGTCGGTGTTGGGGCTGGGGAGTGATGGGGGTCAGTCTCAGTGTGCGGGGTGGGGAGTGATAGGGTTCAGTCTCAGTGTGCGGGGTGGGGAGTTTATAGGGTTCAGTCTCAGTGTGTGGGATGGGGAGTGATGGGGGTCGGTGTGCGGAGTGGGGAGTGATGGGGGTCGGTGTGGGGGGTGGGGAGTGATGGGGGTCAGTCTCAGTGTGTGGGATGGGGAGTGATGGGGGTCGGTGTTGGGGCTGGGGAGTGATGGGGGTCGGTGTGGGGGGTGGGGAGTGATGGGGGTCGGTGTGGGGGGTGGGGAGTGATGGGGGTCAGTGTGGGGGGTGCGGAGTGATGGGGGTCGGTGTGAGGGGTGGGGAGTGATGGGGGTCGGTGTGGGGGGTGGGGAGTGATGGGGGTCAGTCTCAGTGTGTGGGATGGGGAGTGATGGGGGTCGGTCTCAGTGTGCGGAGTGGGGAGTGATGGGGGTCGGTGTGGGGGGTGGGGAGTGATGGGGGTCAGTGTGGGGGGTGGGGAGTGATGGGGGTCAGTCTCAGTGTGTGGGATGGGGAGTGATGGGGGTCGGTGTGGGGGGTGGGGAGTGATGGGGGTCGGTGTGGGGGGTGGGGAGTGATGGGTGTCAGTCTCAGTGTGGGGGGTGGGGAGTGATGGGGGTCAGTGTTGGGGCTGGGGAGTGATGGGGGTCAGTCTCAGTGTGGGGGGTGGGGAATGATGGGGGTCAGAGTGGGGGGTGGGGAGTGATGGGGGTCGGTGTTGGGGCTGGGGAGTGATGGGGTCAGTCTCAGTGTGCGGGGTGGGGAATGATCGGGGTCAGTGTGGGGGGTGCGGAGTGATGGGGGTCAGTGTGGGGGGTGGGGAGTGATGGGGGTCGGTGTTGGGGCTGGGGAGTGATGGGGGTCAGTCTCAGTGTGCGGGGTGGGGAGTGATGGGGGTCAGTGTGGGGGTGGGGAGTGATGGGGGTCGGTGTGGGGGGTGGTGAGTGATGGGGGTCAGTGTTGGGGGTGGGGAGTGATGGGGGTCAGTCTCAGTGTGGGGGGTGGGGAATGATGGGGGTCAGAGTGGGGGTGGGGAGTGATGGGGGTCGGTGTTGGGGCTGGGGAGTGATGGGGTCAGTCTCAGCGTGCGGGGTGGGGAATGATGGGGGTCAGTGTGGGGGGTGGGGAGTGATGGGGGTCGGTGTTGGGGGTGGGGAGTGATGGGGGTCAGTCTCAGTGTGCGGGGTGGGGAATGATGGGGGTCAGTGTGGGGGGTGCGGAGTGATGGGGGTCAGTGTGGGGGGTGGGGAGTGATGGGGGTCGGTGTTGGGGCTGGGGAGTGATGGGGGTCAGTCTCAGTGTGCGGGGTGGGGAGTGGCCAGTACCTGGCCGAACTTCTACTCCTGAGTATAGCCAGAGACTAAGGACTGCAGCACCAGTAGTGAGGACAAAGAAGGTTTGGACAAGGGAAGTACAGGAGTGTTTACAGGACTGCTTTGAATCGGTGGACTGGACTGTATTCAGGGATTCATCTTTGAATCTGGATGAGTACGTTGCAGTTGTTATTGGCTTCATTAAAACCTGTGTGGATGAGTGGGTGCCTACAAAGACTTACTGTACATTCCCAAACCAAAAGCTGTGGTTGAACCAGAAGGTACGCCATCTGCCGAAGGTCAGATCTGTGACATTCAAGTCTGGTGACCCAGGTCTGTACCAGAAAACCAGGTATGATTTGCAGAGGGCCATTTCAAGGGCGAAGGGACAATTTCGAACGAGGCTGGAGGCAACATCAGATGCAACTCTGGCAGGGTTTGCAAGACATTACTTCCCACAAAGCGAAACCCAATAGCATGAATGGCAGTGGTGCTTCACTACCAGATGAACGCAACCCCTTCTAAGTCCACTTTGAAAGGGAGAACAGAACTATCACTGTGATGATCCCTACTGCACCTGATGACCATGTGATCTCTGTCTCAGAGGCTGGTATTAGACTGTCTTTAAATAGAGTGAACCTTCGCAAGGTAGAAGGTCCTGATGGAGTACCTGGTAAGGCTTTGAAAACTTGTGCGAACCAACTAGCTGGAGTACTCAAGGACATTTTCAAACTCTCACTGCTAAGGGCAGAAGTTCCCACTTGCTTCAAAAAGGCAACAATTGTACCAATGTCTAAGAAAAATAATGTGAGCTGCCTTAATGACTATCGCCCAGTAGCACTCACATCGACAGTGATGAAATGCTTTGAGAGGTTGGTCATGACTAGACTGAACTCCTGCCTCAGCGAGGACCTGGACCCATTGCAATTTGCCCATCACCACAATAGGTCAAAGGTAAATGCAATTTCAATGGCTCTCCACACGGCTTTAGACCATCTGGACAACACAAACTCCTACATCAGGATGCAGTTCATCGACTATAGCTCAGCATTTAACACCATCATTCCCACAATCCTGATTGAGAAGTTGCAGAACCTGGGCCTCTGTACCTCCCTCTGCAATTGGATCCTTGACTTCGTAACCAGAAGACCATAATCTCAAGTCAAGACAAGTCAGTTTTTATTGTCATTTCAAACATAACTGCTGGTACAGTACTCAGTAAAAACGAAACAACGTTTATCAGGACCATGGTGCTACATGAAACAGTACAAAAACTACACTGAACTACGTAAAACAGAACAGAAAAAACTACACTAGACTACAGACCTACCCAGGACTGCATAAAGTGCACAAAACAGTGCAGGCATTACAATAAATAATAAACAAGACAATAGGCACAGTAGAGGGCAGTAAGTTGGTGTCAGTCCAGGCTCTGGGTATTGAGGAATCTGATAGCTTGGGGGAAGAAACTGTTACATAGTCTGGTCGTGAGAGCCCAAATGCTTTGGTGCCTTTTCCCAGACGGCACGAGGGAGAAGAGTTTGCATGAGGGGTGCATGGGGTCCTTCATAATGCTGTTTGCTTTGCGGATGCAGCGTGTAGTGTAAATGTCTGTCATGGCGGGAAGAGAGACCCCGATGATCTTCTCAGCTGACCTCACTATCCGCTGCAGGGACTTGCGATCCGAGATGGTGCAATTTCCAAACCAGGCAGTGATGCAGTTGCTCAGGATGCTCTCAGTACAACCCCGGTAGAAAGTGATGAGGATGGGGGGGTGGGAGATGGTCTTTCCTCGGCCTTCGCAGAAAGTAGAGACACTTCTGGGCTTTCTTTGCTATGGAGCTGGTGTTGAGGGACCAGGTGAGATTCTCCGCCAGGTGAACATCAAGAAATTTGATGCTCTTAACAACCTCTACCGAGGAGCTGTCAATGTTCAGCGGAGAGTGGTCGCTCCGTGCCCTCCTGAAGTCAACAACCATCTCTTTTGTTTTGTTCACATTAAGAGACAGGTTGTTGGCTCTGCACCAGTCCATTAGCTGCTGCACCTCCTCTCTGTAAGCTGGCTCGTCGTTCATTGCTGATGAAGATCATCAGGGTCTCTCTTCCCGCCATCACGGACATTTACACTAAACACTGCATCCACAAAGCAAACAGCATTATGAAGGACCCCATGCACCCCTCATACAATCTCTTCTCCCTCCTGCCGTCTGGGAAAAGGCTCCGAAGGATTCGGGCTCTCACGACCAGACTGTGTAACAGTTTCTTCCCCCAAGCTATCAGACTCCTCAATACCCAGAGCCTGGACTGACACCTTGCCCTATAGTCCTGTTTATTATTTATTGTAATGCCTGCACTGTTTGTGCACTTTATGCAGTCCTGGGTGGGTCTGTAGTCAGGACTACACCATGGTCCTGAAAAACGTTGTCTCATTTTTACTATGTACTGTACCAGCAGTTATGGTCAAAATGACAATAAAAGTGACTTGACTTGAGACCCACCACGGTCGTGTCATCGGTGAACTTGATGATGTGGTTCGAGCTGTGTGTTGCAGCACAGTCGTGGGTCAGCAGAGTGAACAACAGTGGACTGAGCACACAGCCCTGGGGAGCCCCTGTGCTCAGTGTGATGGTGTTGGAGATGCTGCTCCCGATCCGGACTGACTGAGGTTTCCCAGTCAGGAAGTCGAGGATCCAGTTGCAGAGGGAGGTGTTCAGGCCCAGTAGGCTCAGCTTTCCAATCAGTTTCTGAGGGATGATTGTGTTGAATGCTGAACTGAAGTCTATGAACAGCATTCAAACGTACGTGTCTTTTTTGTCCAGGTGGGTTAGGGCCAGGTGGAGGGTGGTGGCAATGGTGTCGTCTGTTGAACGGTTGGGACGGTACGCAAACTGCAGGGGGTCCAGTGAGGGGGGCAGCAGGGTCTTGATATGCCTCATGACGAGTCTCTCAAAACACTTCATGATGATGGATGTGAGAGCAACGGGATGGTAGTCATTGAGGCAGGACACTGAAGACTTCTTTGGCACCAATCTGTGCGGATTGGTGATAACATCTCCTCCTCGCTGACGATCAACACTGGTGCACCTCAGGGATGTGTGCTTAGCCCACTGCTCTACTCTCTGTATACACATGACTGTGTGGCTAGGCATAGCTCAAATACCATCTATAAATTTGCTGATGATACAACTGTTGTTGGTAGCATCTCAGGTGGTGACGAGAGGACGTACAGGAGTGAGATATGCCAGCTAGTGGAGTGGTGCTGCAGCAACCAGGCACTCAACGTCAGTAAGATGAAAGTGTTGATTGTGGACTTCAGGAAGGGTAAGACAAGGTAACACATACCAATCCTCATAGAGGGATCAGAAGTGGAGAGAGTGAGCAGCTTCAAGTTCCTGGTGTCAAGATCTCTGAGGATCTAACCTGGTCTCAACATATCGATGCAGTTATAAAGGAGGCAAGACAGCAGCTATACTTCATTAGGAGTTTGAAGAGATTTGGTATGTCAACAAAAACACTCAAAGACTTCTATAGATGTACGGTGGAGAGCATTCTGACAGACTGCATCACTGTCTGGTATGGAGGGGCTACTGCACAGGGCTGAAGAAGTCTGCAGAGGATTGTAAAGTTAGTCAGCTCCATCTTGGCTACTAGTCTACAAATTACCCAGGATATCTTCAAGGAGTGGTGTCTCGGAAAGGCAGCGTCCATTATTAAGGACCTCCAGCACCAGGGGATGCCCTTTTCTCACTGTTACCATCAGGTAGAAGGTACAAAAGCCTGAAGGCACACACAACGATACAGGAACAGCTTCTTCAGTGAGTGAGTGGGCGGGCCAGTGAAGGAGTGGAGATTTGAGGCTTTGACTCGAGAGGCTTCGACGAGAAGAGGCGGAGGATGAGCTTGTTCCCAGTTAGTCTTTACAATGCCTCCTGAGATGGTGATGTGCCTCTCCTGTGAGATGTGGCAGTCTTGGGGGAGCTCCCCTCTCCCGCAGAGTCACATCTGCCAGAAGTGCTTGCGGCTGGGCGATCTGGAAGACCATGTGAGGAATCTGGAGCAGTAGCTGGATGACCTTCGACTCATAAGGGAAAATGAGGCAGTGATAGATGAGAACTACAGGGAGGTAGTCACACCTGGGCTGCTGGAAGCAGGTCGTTGGGTGACAGTCAGAGGGGGGAAAGCGAAGGTGAGTAGACAGGTAGTGCAGAGCACCCCTGTAGCCATTCCCCTGAATAATAAGTTTACTGTCCTGGATGCTGTTGGTGAGGACGACCGACCAGGTGTGAGCCACGGTGGCAGGGCCTCTGGCACTGAGTCTGACCCTGTGGTGCAGAAGGATGGGACGGAGAAGAGGAGAGCTGTCGTCATTGGAGACTCTATAGTCAGGGGAGCAGACAGGAGATTTTGTGGACATGAGATGGACACCCGCATGGTTTGTTGCCTCCCGGGTGCCAGGATCCGGGATGTCTCTGACCGGGTGCATGACATACTGTTACGAGAAGGAAAGCAACCAGAAGTCGTGATACATGTTGGTACCAACGACATAGGCAGGAAGAGGGGTGAGGTCCTGAAGTGTGAGTTTTGGGAACTAGGCAGAAGGCTGAAGAACAGGACCCCAAGGGTGGCGTTCTCAGGATTGCTGCCAGTGCTACGTGATAATGATGGTAAGAATTGGAGGAGATGGCAGTTGAATGCGTGGCTGAGGAGTTGGTGCAGGGGGCAGGGTTTTAGATTTTTGGATCATTGGGATCTCTTCTGGGGAAGGTGGGACCTGTACAGATTGGATGGGTTGCACCTGAACTCAAGGGGGAGCAATATCCTTGCAGGTAGGTTTGCTAGCATGGTTCGAGAGGGTTTAAACTAATTTGCAAGGGGGATGAGACCCGGAGTGATACAGCAGTGAAAGAAGTGCATGGAGTAAAGCCGGATCTAACATATAGAGAGGCTTTGAGGAAAGAGAAGCAGAATAAAGGGTGTAAAGGTAGTAAGGTAGAAGGACTAAAGTGTGTGTATTTCAAAGCAAGAAGCATCAGGAACAAAGGTGATGAACTGAGAGCTTGGATACATACATGGAATTATGATGTAGTGGCCATTACGGAGACTTGGCTGGCACCAGGGCAGGAATGGATTCTCAATATTCCTGGATTTCAGTGCTTTAAAAGGGATAGAGAGGGGGGAAAAAGGGGAGGAGGGGTGGCATTACTGGTCAGGGATACTATTACAGCTACAGAAAGGGTGGGTAATGTAGCAGAATCCTCTTTTGAGTCAGTATGGGTGGAAGTCAGGAACAGGAAGGGAGCAGTTACTCTACTGGGAGTATTCTATAGGCCCCCTGGTAACAGCAGAGATACCAAGGAGCAGATTGGGAGGCAGATTTGGGAAAGGTACAAAAATAACAGGGTTGTTATCATGGGTGACTTTAACTTCCCTAATATTGATTGGCACTTGATTAGTTCCAAGGGTTTAGATGGGGCAGAGTTTGTTAAGTGTGTCCAGGATGGATTCCTGTCACAGTATGTTGACAGGCCGACTAGGGGGAATGCCATACTAGATCTAGTATTAGGTAACGAACCAGGTCAGGTCACAGATCTGTCAGTGGGTGAGCATCTGGGGGACAGTGATCACCGCTCCCTGACCTTTAGCATTATCATGGAAAAGGATAGAATCAGAGAGGACAGGAAAATTTTTAATTGGGGAAGGGCAAATTATGAGGCTATAAGGCTAGAACTTGCGGGTGTGAATTGGCATGATGTTTTTGCAGGGAAATGTACTATGGACATGTGGTCGATGTTTAGGGATATCTTGCAGGATGTTAGGGATAAATTTGTCCCAGTGAGGAAGATAAAGAATGGTAGGGTGAAGGAACCATGGGTGACAAGTGAAGTGGAAAATCTAGTCAGGTGGAAGAAGGCAGCATACATGAGGTTTAGGAAGCAAGGATCAGATGAGTCTATTGAGGAATATAGGGTAGCAAGAAGGAGCTTAAGAAGGGGCTGAGAAGAGCAAGAAGGGGGCATGAGAAGGCCTTGGCGAGTAGGGTAAAGGAAAACCCCAAGGCATTCTTCAATTATGTGAAGAACAAAAGGATGACAGGAGTGAAGGTAGGACCGATTAGAGATAAAAGTGGGAAGATGTGCCTGGAGGCTGTGGAAATGAGCGAGGTCCTCAATGAATACTTCTCTTCGGTATTCATCAATGAGAGGGAACTTGATGACAGTGAGGACAATATGAGTGAGGTTGACGTTCTGGAGCATGTTGATATTAAGGGAGAGGAGGTGTTGGAGTTGTTAAAATACATTAGATGGATAAGTCCCCAGGGCCTGATGGAATATTCCCCAGGCTGCTCCACGATGTAAGGGAAGAGATTGCTGAACCTCTGGCTAGATCTTTATGTCCTCATTGTCTACGGGAATGGTACCAGAGGATTGGAGGGAGGCGAATGTTGTCCCCTTGTTCAAAAAAGGTAGTAGGGATAGTCCAGGTAATTATAGACCAGTGAGCCTTATGTCTGTGGTGGGAAAGCTGTTGGAAAAGATTCTTAGAGATAGAATCTATGGGCATTTAGAGAATCATGGTCTGATCAGGGACAGTCAGCATGGCTTTGTGAAGGGCAGATCATGTCTAACAAGCCTGATAGAGTTCTTTGAGGAGGTGACCAGGCATATAGATGAGGGTAGTGCAATGGATGTGATCTACATGGATTTTTGTAAGGCATTTGACAAGGTTCCACACGGTAGGCTTATTCAGAAAGTCAGAAGGCATGGGATCCAGGGAAGTTTGGCCAGGTGGATTCAGAATTGGCTTGCCTGCAGAAGGCAGAGGGTTGTGGTGGAGGGAGTACATTCAGATTGGAGGGTTGTGACTAGTGGTGTCCCACAAGGACCTGTTCTGGGACCTCTACTTTTCGTGATTTTTATTAACAACCTGGATGTGGGGGTAGAAGGGTGGGTTGACAAGTTTGCAGATGACACAAAGGTTGGTGGTGTTATAGATAGTGTAGAGGATTGTGGAAGATTGCAGAGAGACATTGATAGGATGCAGAAGTGGGCTGAGAATTGGCAGATGGAGTTCAACCCAGAGAAGTCTGAGGTGGTACACTTTGGAAGGACAAACTCCAAGGCAGAGTACAAAGTAAATGGCAGGATACTTGGGAGTGTGGAGGAGCAGAGGGATCTGGGGGTACATATCCACAGATCCCTGAAAGTTGCCTCACAGGTAGATAGGGTAGTTAAGAAAGCTTATGGGGTGTTAGCTTTCATAAGTCGAGGGATAGAGTTTAAGAGACGCAATGTAATGATGCAGCTTTTTAAAACTCTGGTTAGGCCACATTTAGAGTACTGTGTCCAGTTCTGGTTGCCTCAGTATAGGAAGGATGTGGAAGCACTGGAAAGGGTACAGAGGAGATTTACCAGGATGCTGCCTGGTTTAGAGAGTATGCATTATGATCAGAGATTAAGAGAGCTAGGGCTTTACTCTTTGGAGAGAAGGAGGATGAGAGGAGACATGATAGAGGTATACAAGATATTAAGAGGAATAGACAGAGTAGACAGCCAGCGCCTCTTCCCCAGGGTACCACTGCTCAGTACAAGAGGACATGGCTTTAAGGTAAGGGGAGGGAAGTTCAAGGGGGATATTAGAGAAAGGTTTTTCACTCAGAGAGTGGTTGGTGCGTGGAATGCACTGCCTGAGTCAGTGGTAGAGGCAGATACACTAGTGAAATTTAAGAGACTACTAGATAGGTATATGGAGGAATTTAAGGTGGGGGGTTATATGGGAGGCAGGGTTTGAGGGTCAGCCAACATTGTGGGCCGAAGGGCCTGTAATGTGCTGTACTATTCTATGTTCTATGTTCCCTTCTGCCATCCAATTCCTAAATGGACATTGAATCTTTGAAGACCACCTCACCTTTTTAATATAGATTATTTCTGTTTGTTTGCACAATTTTTAATCTCTTCAATATATGTATACTCTAATTGATTTACTTATTTATTTATTTTTACTTTTTTTCTTTTATATTATGTATTGCATTGAACTGCTGCTACTAAGTTAACAAATTTCACGACACATGCTGGTGATAATAAACCTGATTCTGAAGAGAGACAGTGGGTAAGAGAGAGGGAGAGAGAGAGGGGGAGAAAGAGAGAGGGAGAGAGGGGGAGAAAGAGAGAGGGAGAGAGGGGGAGAAAGAGAGAGGGAGAGAGGGGGAGAGAGAGTGAGCGAGAGGAGAGGACAGACGAGAACTGCTATTGCTGCTTCAAACAGCAGAGGGCAGTGCTAGTTACAGACTGAATGAAAGTTCCTCAGCACAGTATTGGTACAGGGGTCAGTGTTTCATGTGGAAAACCTGCCTGAGGGAAGAGAACCAGGGTAGTTCAGGGTAAAGGACCAGGGTAGTTCAGGGTAAAGGACCAGGGTAGTTCAAAGTGAAGGAACTGATGGCTTTGGGGCTAAGTTTGCGGAGGGACAGGTAGTGTTGAGAAAGCAGAGACTGCAGAATGGGCAAATGAGTGACAGGTGGAATATAGAGTCGGGAAGTGTATACTCATGACCTTTGGTGGAAGAAATAAAGGTGAAGAATATTTTCTAAACAGAAAAAAATTCAAAACTCAATGCTGAAAAGGGAATCCTCGTGCAGGATTCCATAAAGGTTAACTTGCAGGTTGAATCAGTGGTGACTATGCCATTGTTAGTATTAGTCTTGAGAGGACTGGAATATAGGAGCAAGGATATAATATGTCACCAGTACAATCTTCTCTGCAGTGGTGTTCTGGGGCAATGGCGTCAACACGGGTGATGCCAACAGACTCAATAAACTGATTAGAAAGGCTGGCTCTGTTATAGGAGTGAAACTGGACCCACTGGAGGCTCTGGTAGAAAAAAGGACCCTCTGGAAAATCCTGGCAATTCCGGACAATGTTTCTCATTCTCTGCATGCCACCTTGGCCGAACGGAGGAGCACTTTCAGTAATAGACTAAAACAATTGCACTGCTCCAAACAGTGCTATATGAGGTCATTCTTACCCTCGGCCACTAGATTCTATAATGAGTTAACCTATAGCCAGGGAAGTGATGATCCCTCCTGTTAGAATGTTTCAGGTAAGTTAATTTTTATTCTTTCTTACTTCTCTTCTAATATTTGTATATCTGTGCACTTGGAAGGCTAGTGTGACACTGAAATTTCCTTTGGGATTAATGAAGTATCTTTCTGTCTCCATCTCTGGAGACGGCTTATCTACTACAAGCCTATAAGCCTACGGATTCTCACAGCTACCTGGACTATTCCTCTTCCCACCCTGTCTCTTGCAAAAATGCTATCCTCTTCTCACAATTCCTCCGTCTCCACCACATCTGCTCTCAGGATGAGGCTTTTCATTCCAGGATGAAGGAGGTGTCTTCCTTTTTTAAAGAAAAGGGGCTTCCCTTCCTCCACCATCAACTCCTCTCCCAAACGCATCTCTCCCATTTCCCGCACATCTGCCCTCACCCCATCCACCCACCACCCCACTAAGGACAGGGTTACCCTTGTCCACCCCACCAGCCTCCGGGTCCAACATATACCGTAGATTCCGGACTACAGAGCGCACCTGATTAAAAGCCGCTGGCTCTAATTTTAGAAATAAAATCAATTTTTTACTTGTAAAGGCCGCACCGGATTTTAGGCCGCACCAGATTTTCGGCCGCAGGTGTCCCACGTTGTAATATGAGATATTTACACAGAAAGATATTACACATGAGGATTTTTTAACTTTTAATTAAATCCATATGGTAACAAAAACAAATACATATTGCAAATGCTTTTTTTCGAACCGTGCCCGTAACGCGGCTACTTTTAAATATACGTTGCGTATACTTCTTTACTGAACAACATTCCAATATCTCCTAACGACTGGTAAAAAATATATATACTGCAGCCTACCAGGAAAAGTTATTGATCGCCTTTAACTTAAAAGCAGCGTTTTCGCTCCGCCGCTCAACCCCCTCCTTCCCGTTTATCGCAAACGGCATTTAAAAGCAGCGTTTCGCTCGGGTCTAATGCCCCCTCCGTCCCGTTTATCGCAAACCGGTATTTTCCCACAAGACGCGGCGAAACCGGGTGTGACGTCATAGCATCCCGCGATGTAGTACAGAAAACAAATATAGTTAAAACTCTTCTAACTTAAACTAGAAAATGAATTACTAAGCGAAAATATTATAAACTAAATAACTGCCATAAAGGCAGCACAATGCTTTTCTTCGAGTGTTTTCCATGTTGATGAGGGTGAGTACAAATGACTGATTTACAATAATTTAATTGTGAAAGTGCGCTTGATTTATCGTACAATTTCATTGGACCTCTGTGAACTACTCATCAATTTTATTGGTCTACTGTTACGAGGCAAAATGTTTTTGGCGGCATGAAAAAAAATAATGCATTAGCCGCTCTGTATTAAAGGCCGCAAAGTTCAAAGCTGTTCAAAATGTGGGAAAAAAGTAGCGGCTTAAAATCCGGAATCTACGGTAATTCTCCGTAACTTCCGCCACCTCTAACGGGATCCCACTACCAAGCACATCTTTCCCTCTCCCCTTCTTTCCCTATGCAAACTCCCCCTATGCAACATAGGGAGTTCCCCCTATGCAACTCCCTTGTCCATTCATTCCCCCCATCCCTTCCCACCGATCTCCCTCCTGGCACTTATCCTTGTAAGCGGAACAAGTGCTACACCTGCCCTTACACTTCCTCCCTCACCACCATTCAGGGCCCCAGACAGTCCTTCCAGGTGAGGCGACACTTCACCTGCGAGTCGGCTGGTGTGGTATACTGCGTCCGGTGCTCCCAGTGTGGCCTTTTATATATTGGTGAGACCCGACGCAGACTGGGAGACTGTTTCGCTGAACACCTACGCTCAGTCCGCCAGAAAAAGTAGGCTCTCCCAGTGGCCACGCATTTTAATTCCACGTCCCATTCCCATTCTGATATGTCTATCCATGGCTTCTATCTACCGTCAAGATGAAGCCACACTCAGGTTGGAGGAACACAACACCTTATATACCGGCTGGGTAGCCTCCAACCTGATGGCATGAACATTGATTTCTCTAACTTCCATTAATGCCCCTCCTCCCCTTCTTACCCCATCCCTTGTTTATCTATCTATCTATCTATTTATTTATTTATTTCCCATTTTTTTCTTCTTTTCTCTCTTTTTCCTCTCTCCGGCCCTCTCACACTCACTGCTTGCCTGTTCTCCATCTTCCTCTGGTGCTCCCCTCCCCCCTTCTTTCTCCCTAGGCCTCCTGTCCTGTGCTGAACTACATATACCTGTCTGGACACGTCCCCCCCCCCTCCCACAGACCGTGGCTCCTCCCACAGACCCCGGTATAAAGGCAATTGGAGGCACAGACCCTTCCTCAGTCTCCAGGATGTTGTATGATGGTCACTTGCTGCTTGTTCTTTCTTCCAGCCAATAAAAGCCATGCCGACAGCTGCGCTACTGACACCACTTGCAGCCTCTCCACCCTCAATATCCCTCCCCCACCGCTGTTCGCCAACCTGACCCCCAACTGTAAACCTGTGGCAACTAAAAGCAGGAGGTACAGCGCGGGGGACAGGGCCTTCTTTCAGTCAGAGGTGCAGCGGCTGCTCAGGGAGGGGATCATTGAGCCAAGCACAAGTCCTTGGAGGGCCCAGGTGGTTGTTTTTTGGACCAGGCAGAAAAATAGGATGGTCGTGGACTATAGCCAGACCATCAATAGGTTCACGCAGCTTGACGCGTACCCCCTACCCCGCATCGCAGATATGGTCAACCAGATAGCTCAGTACAAGGTGTACTCGACAATAGATCTGAAATCCGCTTATCACCAGCTCCCCATCTGCCCAGAGGACCGCCCCTACACCGCCTTCGAGGCGGGCGGCAGGCTCTATCACTTCCTGCGCGTCCCATTCGGTGTCACAAATGGTGTCTCTGTCTTCCAGAGGGAAATGGACCGGATGGTGGACCAGTGCCAACTGAAGGCCACATTTCCCTATCTGGATTACATCACCATCTGTGGTCACGACTGGCTGGATCACAACGCCAACCTCCAACGATTTTTCCAAGTGGCCAAAGCCCTGAACCTTACTTAGAACAGGGACAAGTGTGTGTTTGGAACCACCCGACTTGCTATCCTTGGGTATGTCGTGGAGAACGGGGTCATTGGCCCTGATCCAGACCGTATGCGCCCCCTGTTGGAACTCCCTCTTCCCACCACCCTCAGAGCCCTCAGACGGTGCCTGGGCTTCTTTTCCTATTACGCCCAATGGGTCCCCCATTACGCAGACAAGGCCCGCCACCTGGTCAAGTCCACCGCATTTCCCCTCTCTGCCGAGGCCCGCGCGGCCTTCAGCCACATTAAAGGGGACATTGCCAAAGCAACAATGCATGCGGTGGACGAGACCATTCCCTTCCAAGTAGAGAGTGAGGCCTCCAACTTCGCACTGGCTGCTACCCTCAATCAGGCAGGAAGGCCGGTAGCATTCTTTTCTCGTACCCTTCAAGGCCCTGAAATTCGGCACTCCGCGGTGGAGAAAGAAGCCCAGGCCATAGTGGAAGCTATTAGGCACTGAAGGCACTATCTCGCCGGCAAAAGGTTCACCTTGCTGACCGACCAGCGCTCAGTTGCGTTCATGTTTAGCAACCAACAGCGGGGCAAAATCAAAAATGATAAAATTTTGCAGTGGAGAATGGAACTCTCCACCTACAACTATGATATCCTGTACTGGCCTGGAAGGCTCAATGAGCCCCTGATGCCCTATCCCAGGGAGCATGTGCCAGCGCGCAGCTCAACCAGCTATACGCCCTCCATGCAGATCTTTGCCACCCGGGGGTCACCCGATTTTACCATTTCGTGAAAGCCCGGAACCTGCCTTACTCCCTTGAGGACATCAGGACGATGACCAGGGACTGCCAAGACTGCGCTGTGTGCAAACCGCACTTCTACCGTCCTGAAAAGGCACAACTTATCAAGGCCACCCGCCCCTTTGAGCAACTGAGTGTTGACTTTAAGGGCTCCCTTCCCTCCACCAACCGCAATGTCTACTTTCTCAACATTATCGACGAGTACTCGCGGTTCCCCTTTGCCATTCCCTGCCCCGACACCACTACCACGTCCGTCATAAAAGCCCTGCGCCAGCTCTTCACTCTGTTCAGATATCACTGCTATATCCACAGTGATAGAGGGTCCTCCTTTATGAGTGACGAGCTGCGCCAGTACATGCTGGCTAGGGGCATTGCTACTAGTAGGACCACGAGCTATAATCCCCGGGGAAATGGACAGGTGGAGAGGGAGAATGCCACAGTGTGGAAGGCCACACTTTTAGCCCTTAAGTCAAAGGGCTTTTGATGGCAGGAGGTCCTCCCCGAGGCACTCCACTCTATCCGCTCCCTGTTATATACGTCCACCAATGCCACCCCTCATGAGCGCCTATTCTCTTTTCCCAGGAAGTCTGCCACTGGGACCACCCTACCAGCTTGGCTGACGTCCCCAGGGCCAGTGCTGCTCCGGAAACATGCGTGGAGCAATACTCCCCGTTGGTCGAGAGGGTTCACCTTCTACATGTGAACCCCCAGTATGCCTACGTGGTCTTACCTGATGGGCGGGAGGACACGGTCTCCGTCCGCAACCTGGCGCCCGCAGGAGCACCAGACCCCTACCCCGAACACTCCACAGTAACTATGAACCCTGTACCCGAGGTGACACTGCGCACACCAAGCCCTACACAGACTCCTCATGACACTCCCATACCGGGCGCCTCACAAACGCACATACCAGGCGCCTCACACACGCGTGAGGGATCACTGACCCCACACTTGGGCTGACACCTCCAGTTAGGCCGGAACCAGCACAACCACCGTCTCCGGTGCAATCACCACCGGCACCTGTGCAATCACAGCCGGTGCTACGTAGATCGCAGTGACAGATTCAACCACCTGATAGACTTAACCTGTAAATATACTTGTAAGAAACTTCGCCCCATGGGGACTCTCTTTTAAAACAAAGGGGGGGTGAATGTGGTAAACTACATATACCTGTCTGGACACGCCCCCCCGCTGACTGCTCCTGTGGCACCTCCTACAGACCGTGGCTCCTCCCACAGACCCCGGTATAAAGACGATTGGAGGCACAGCCCCGGCCTCAGTCTCCAGGATGTTGTGTGATGGTCACTTACTGCTTGTTCTTTCTTCCAGCCAATAAAAGCCTATATCTCGCCTCACGTCTCCGAGAGTTATTGATGGTGCATGACATCCCATGATCCTCTCCCTTCTCTAGCTATGTATCCCTTTTGCCAATCAACTTTCGGGCTCTTAGTTTCATCCCTCCTCCTCCTGTCTTCTCCTATCATTTTGGATCTCCCCCTCCCCCTCCTACTTTCAAATCTCTTACTATCTCTTCTTTCAGTTAGTCCTGACGAAGGGTCTCGGCCCGAAACGTCGACAGTGCTTCTCCCTATAGATGCTGCCTGGCCTGTTGCGTTCCCCCCACCGTCATTTGTGTGTGTTGCTTCAGTTTCCAGCCTCTGCAGATTTCCTCGTGCTTGCGTGTGAAGAAAGCATGACAGCTCCTCAAATTCTTCAGGAGTTTGTGGAGATTTGGTGTGTCATCAAAAACCTTGGCAAACTTTTATAGATGTGTGGTGGAAAGTGTGCTGACTGACTGCCTACGGCCTGGTATGGGAACAGCAACATCATCAAAGATCCTCACCACCCAGACCATGCTCTTTCCTCACTGCTGCCATCAGGTAGAAGGTACAAGTGCCTCTGCAGGATTCACACCAACAGGTTCAATAACAGTTACAACCCCTCAACCATCAGGCTCTTTAACAAAGGGGGATAGCTATACTCATTTAAGGACTCTTGTACCTTGCTACTTCATGCTTGTTATTTATTGCTATTTACCAGCTGTTGGCACAGCTTCTTTAGTTTACAGTTTGTGATGTTTACAGTTTACAGATCCTGTTTACAGTTACAGTCTATAGATTTGCTAAGTTTGCCCGCAGACAAAGAATCTCAGGGTTGTATGTACTCTGATAATAAATTTTACTTAGAACTTTGATGCTAGTACAGACAGATTTGTGCTTCGATCCATGTTTCTGTAGCAAGCCCTGTATCATTGTCTGCTGTTCGCAATGTACACAAGGATGATCCTAGGGTCAACATAGTCTTGGCGGAATTTGGAGTTTGACCATTGCTGGCCTAAACATAAAAACAATCACTCAGAGTTGCTCTTCCTGATTGCTGTTGTTTGTTTGTGGAATGAATTTGAACATGAACAATAATTATTTTAAACATGAGAAATTTTGCAGATGCTGGAAGTCCAAAGCAACACACACAAAATGCTGGAGGAACTCAGCAGGTCAGGCAGCATTAATGGAAATGAATAAACAATCACATTTTGGGCTGAGACCCTTCTTCAGGATGCTTTTGTTGGATTTCTTGGTGCTAATTATCTTGTAATCACTTAGCAAGTACCTTATCAGAATCAGGTTTATTATTACCGGCATATGTTGTGAAATTTAAAGGTATAATCGCTTTAATAAAGTCTGGTAGACTGTGTTCCTAAAAACTTTATCCAGTATATATCTGAAAAGGATCAAATTAAAAAAACAAATTAAAAGAACAAAAGAAATAAGTTTTGGACATGTTTGCCAAAAATAGTTTTTTAAAACTTTTTAAGAAAGTATTTTGTAGCATAAACTGTATGTAACCCTCAGGGTCACCCAGCTCGTGTTCGTCTAGGGGAATCAGCCAGAGTGGGAAATCACATTTGTGTGGATGCTGTGCAATGTACCCCCAGTTACAAACCCACAACACAAAATATCAGACAGTACACCATATGCAATTAAATGATTGACTTTATGAATCTTAATCTGAATATAGGGTTAGTAATGAAAATAAAAAAAGGGCCCAATTCAAGTCAAAAGTTCATGTTGGAGCTCACTCAGTAGTCATTCTTCCACCATCGGTCTCCTCCAAGTGTCGCCAACCTTCGGGCCCTCAGATCCCAGTCCACTCCGTCCGGTGGTCTACCAGCTCTCTCCACACGCATCTTCCCTCTTCACCTCTCCTCCACAAAAGACCGCGGAAACAACATATTTCCAGACTCACAGGACACAGCAACAATCTCTTATGGGCTAACATGCATCCTGTTATCTCCAGCCATAACCCAAACATTCCTGCTACAGAGAAACTGTTACCTCAGCAGTTTACAGGTCCTGTTTACAGTTACTGTTCCATAGATTGGCTAAGGATGCCCACAGATAAAGAATCTCAGGGTTGTAATTGGTGACATTTATATACTCTGATCATAAATTTTACTTTGAACTTTGAAATTAATCAGTACATAGAAGTCCCAACGAGAGAGGGTGTGATACTTGATCTGCTATTGGACAACGAGACAGGGCAGGTGACAGAAGTTTATGCAGGGGAACACTTTGCATCCAGTGGTCACCGTGCCATAATTTTAAAGTAAATATGGAAAAAGATAGATCTGGTCGACAGGTTGAGATTCTAATCTGGAGAAAGGCCTCTTTTGATGTTACAGTATCAGAAAGGATCTGGCAAGTGTAGATCGGGACAGGCTGTTTTCTGGCAAAGGCATGCCTGGTAAGAAGGAGGCCTTCAAGAGTGAAGCTTTGAGAGTACAAAGCTTGAATGTGCCTGTCAGAAGAGAAGGGAAGAGTAACAGGTTTAGGGAGCCTTGGTTTTTGAGAGATATTGAGGTCCTGGTTAAGAAGAAAAAGGAGGTGCATGGCTAGTAGAGGCAGGAAGGAGCAAATGAGGTGCTTAAGGAGAATAAGAAATGAAAGCGAACACAAGAATCAGGAGGGCCAAAAGAAGGCATGAAGTTCCCTAAGCAGACAAGGTGAAGGAGAGTCCAAAGGGATTCTACAGGTATGTTAAGAGCAAAAGGATTGCAAGGCAGAAAATCGGTCCTCCAGAAGATCAGAATAGTAATCTATGTACGGAGCCAAAACAGATGGGGGAGATCTTAAGTGAATTCTTTGCATCTGTATTTACTTGGGAGATGGTTACAGAGTCTATGGAGGTGAGGAAAAGTAGCATCAACTTGGAGCCTGTGCAGATTTCAGAGGAGGAAGTGTTTGCTACCCTGGGGTAAATCAGAGTCTGACAAGGTGTTCCCTCTGACCTTATGGGAGGCAAGTGTAGAAATTGCCATCATCAATTAAAATCATCCTTGGCAACAGGAGAGGTACCAAAGAATTGGAGGATGAGCAATGTTGTCCAAAAAAGCTGTAAATGTAAATTAGGAAATTATAGGCCGGTGAGGCTGACATCAGTTGTGGGAAAGCTACTGGAAGGTATTTGAAGGGACCAGATTATGTGAGAATTTGTTTAGACATTGACCGATTAAGGATAGTCAGCGTGGCTTTGTGCATGGTAGCTCGAGTCTAACAATCTATTTTCAAGAAAGTTACCAGGAAAGTTGATGAAGCTATGCAGTGGATGTTGACAAGGTCCCACATAGGAGGCTAGTCGAGACAGTTCAGTCGCTTGGCATTCAAGATTAGATAGTAAAATGGATTAGACATTGGCTTTGTGGGAGAAGCCAGAGAATGGTAGTAGAGGACTGCTTCTCTGACAGGAGATTAGAGGCCTGTGACTAGTGCTGTGCCACAGGGATTAGTGCTAGGTCCTTTGACGTTTCTGGTTAACTGGATCAGCAAGTTTGCAGTTGACACCAAGCTTGTGGAAGTATTGAAGAGCGAGGAAGGCTATCGTGGCCTGCAGCAGGATCTGTTCCAGATTGGAAAACGGCAGACGGAATTTAATGCAGACAAGTGTAAGGCACTGCACTTCGGAGGGACCTACCAGAATAGGTCTTAAACAGTGAACGGTAGGGTGCTGAAGAGTGTTGCAAAAAAAATGGATGTGGGAATACAGGTCATAATTCATTGAAAGTGGTATCACAGACAAAGAGGGTTATAAAGAAAGCTATTGGCACATTGGTCTTCATAAATCAATGGATAGAGTACAGGACTTGGGATGTTATGTTGAAGTTGTCTAAGACATTGGTGAACAACACACACAAAGTGCTGGAAGAACTTAGCAGGCCAGGTAGCATCTGTGGAAAAGAAGGGTTTCGGCCTGAAACATCAGCTGTACTCTTTTCCATAGACGCTGCCTGGCCTGCTGAGTTCCTCCAGCATTTTGTGTGCGTTGCTTGGATCTCCAGCATCTGCAGATTTTCTCTTGTTTGTGAAGACATTGGCGAGGCCTAATTTGGAGTATTGTGTGCAGTTTTAGTCACCTAAATACTGGAAAGATGTAAATAAGGTTGAAAGAGTGGAGAGAAAATTTACAAGGTTGCTGCCGGAGGACCCGATTTATAACGAAGGATTGTGTAGGTGAGGATCTTATTCCTTGGAACATAGAAGACCGAGGGGAAATACGATAGGGGTATACTAAACTATGAGATGCGTAGATAGGGAACCTTATTGGCTGGGGGCTGCCCAGCTTGAGGCAGGCGGTAGCTGTCCAGTGAAACTCGATGGTCTCTCCACCGTCAGAAGCAACCCCTGGCACCATGCTCTACGCCATTCAAGCATTATGACTTATAACCAGTAACTGTTGCTTCCCTTGTTTGTCAAGTGCTATAAAGCGAAGCTGGAGTGGCCTCTCCAGGGCGCAAGCCAGGACAGAATTGATAAGGAGATCCGTCTGTTGCCCCTGCAGTAGGACCCCTCCCACCATGCTGATGACAGGTCCACAGGTCCAAAGGAACAATGAAAGTCGATACAGTTTGGTGCCAGCAGCATCACAGGAGTTGCCGTGCCGGTGCTGGGTACAGCAGTCAGCCGCCTTCGGGACTCCAACTTCGGATTTTTCCTTGGGGTTTACTCCCAAAGCCTTTCCCATGAGCGAGTATAGCCGCAAGGCAGCGTAGGTTTGTAATCGGAGTTTCCCTCTCTTAGATGAGCTACCATCCATGGTTAATGAGCCCCATCTGCCCAGAGCAACAGGTTTTAAGGTGCCAGTGACCCACCTTTGCCCCTTCTCCTGTCAGAGAGAACAGCTCCACCGGGCATAAGAACTATGCCACACGTGAAGGCCAGGAGCTGGACTTGGTTGTCAGAGGCTGTTTGAGACGCATGCCATGAAGAGCATTTGTTTAGCAGTGGGAGCTCGTCCCCACTACTACCCTTCAGTTATGACTACCTTAGGTTTCAGATTCTCCTCAAGATTGGCTGTCCCCCAAAACTCCAAAGTATCATCAAGTCATTCCATGATGACATGAGGCTACTGTTCAGTACGATGGCAGCTCATCAGAACCCTTTGCTATTCATAGTGGAGTCAAACACGGATGCGTGTTGGCCCCAACATTATTGGGCATCTTCTTCTCTATGCTATTGAAGCACGCATTTGGGACGTTGACAGAAGGCATCTACATGCACACCAGGTCTGATGGGCGGCTGCCCAACCCTGCGTGCCTGGGAGCAAGAACAAAGGTGCTAAAAATCAAAATATGTGACATGCTCTTTGCTGATGACTCTGCTATAACCTTGCACACGGAACAGCAACTACAAACTCTCATGGACTGCTTCTCTAAGGCATGCAAGGACTTCAGGCTTACCATCAGCCTAAAGGAAACAAATGTCCTTGCCCAGAACGTGGTGGAGACACCAGTCATTACCTTCAACAATTACGACCTAGAAGTGGTCCACGAGTTCACATACTTGGGGTCAACCATTAGCGATACTCTCTCCCTCGATGCTGAAAACAATAGGCGTAGCAGCAAAGCAACATCAATCCTTGCTCGACTCTCCTTGTGGGTCTGGGAGAATCTGAAACTCACTACAAAGACCAAGACTGCCTTGTACAATGCATGCGTTATCAGCACTCTCCTGTTTGGCAGCGAGACTTGGACAATCTACTCCAAGCAGGAGAGGAAACTCAATAGTTTTCACCTGCGCAGCCTTTGCCGCATCCTCGGTGCCTCCTGGAGAGACAAAGTCCCAAACTCTGAGGTCCTCTCCCACGCTGGACTTCCCACAACATTCACGCTTTTAAGACAATGCAGACTGCACTGGCTGAACCATGTCCATCGTATGAAGGATGGTAGACTGCCAAAGGACATCCTCTACAGAGAACTAGCAACAGGCAAAAGGAACATTGGAAGACCCCAGCTTTGCTTCAAGGACCTCTGCAAGCGCAACATGAAAGCCTTAAAAATCAACACAGAGTGCTGAGAGGATATAGCAGATGGCCGCGACAAATGATGAGGTACTCTTCAGCAACACCTATGGCAAGGCAAAAGAGTGATCCTGAGTCAGTTTGAGGAGCAGAGAGCTAAACAGAGAGCACAATGGATAACAATTCCACAGCGCCCTACACATGCAGCAACTGGGCAGAGCCTACCGTTCCAGGATCGGCCTCAATAGCCAGTCGATGCTGCTCGACAAACCAGTGACTACCAGAGGCACAAAACCTATGGTCGACCACGACCGACAGAGGCCACAAGAAGACAGGAACATGCAAGCAGGCTTTTTTCACTGAGTTTGGGTAGGAATATAACTAGAGTTCATGGGTTAAGGGTAAACGTTGAAGAATTTAAGGGGAACATGGGAGGAAACTTCATTCAGACGATGGTGAGAGTGTGGGACAAGCTCCCAGCGCAAGTAGTGCATGGGAGCTTGACTTCATCATTTGAGAAAAGTTCGACTGTGTACACGTGGTGGGGTGTGGAGGGCAATGGTGCCAGTGCAGGTCAATCAGAGTAGACCGTTTAAATGGTTCAGCATTGACTAGATGGGCCAAAAGGCCTGGTTCTGTGTTGTACTTTTCTATGTCACTAATGCACTAATATTGAGAAGCCTAAGCAGAGTGGAAGAGGAGAAAATGTTTCCTATAGTGGGGGAGTCTGGGACCAGAAAGCATAGAGTCAGAATAGAGGAAAGGCCATTTACAATATAGAAAGCCTACAGCACAATATAGGCCCTTTGGTCCATAAAGTTGTGCCGAACATGTCCCTACCTTAGAAATTACTAGGTTTACTCATAGCCCTCTATTTTTCTAAGCTCCATGTACCTATCCAGAAGTCTCTTAAAAGACCCTATCGTATCCGCCTCCACCACCGTTCCCGGCAGCCCACACACTCACCACTCTCTGAATAAAAAACTTACCCCTGACATCTCCTCTGTACCTACTCCCCAGCACCTCAAACCTGTGTCCTCTTGTGGCAAGCATTTCAGCCCTGGGAAAAAGCCTCTGACTATCCACACGATTAACGCCTCTCAACATCTTATACACCCTCTATCAGGTCACCTCTCATCCGCCATCGCTCCAAGGAGAAAAGGCCGAGTTCACTCAACCTATTTGCATAAGACATGCTCCCCATTCCAGGCAACATCCTTGTAAATCTCCTCTTCACCCTTTCTATGGTTTCCACATCCTTCCTGTAGTGAGGCGACCAGAACTGAGCACAGTACTCCAAGTGGGGTCTGACCAAGGTCCTATATAGCTGCAATATTACCTCTCAGCTACTGAACTCTATTCCATGATTGATGAAGGCCAATACACCGTATGCCTTCTTAACCACAGAGTCAACCTGTACAGCTGCTTTGAGTGTCCTATGGACTCGGACCCCAAGATCCCTCTGATCCTCCACACTGCCAAGATTCTTACCGTTAATGCTATATTCTGCCATCATATTTGACCTACTAAAATTAACCACTTCACACATATCTGGGTTGAACTCCATCTGCCACTTCTCAGCCCAGTTTTGCATCCTATCAATGTCCCGCTGTAACCTCTGACAGCTCTCCACACTATCCACAACACCTCTAACCTTTGTGTCATCAGCAAATTTACTAACCCATCCCTCAACATCCTTATCCAGGTCATTTATAAAAATCACGAAGAGTAAGGGTCCCAGAACGGATCCCTGAGGCACACCGCTGGTCACCGACCTCCATGCAGAATATGACCCATCTACAACCACTCTCTGCTTTCTGTGGGCAAGCCAGTTCTGGATCCACAAAGCAATGTCCCCTTGGATCCCATGTCTCCTTACTTGCTCAATAAGTCTTGCATGGGGTACCTTATCAAATGCCTTGCTGAAATCCATATACACTACATCTACTGCTCTACCTTCATCAATGTGTTTAGTCACATCCTCAAAAAATTCAATCAGGCTTGTAAGGCATGACCTGCCCTTGACAAAGCCATGCTGACTATTCCTAATCATATTATTCCTCTCCAAATGCTCAAAAAATCCTGCCTCTCAGGATTTTCTCCATCAACTTACCAACCACTGAAGTAAGACTCACTGGTCTATAATTTCCTGGGCTATCTCTACTCCCTTTCTTGAATAAAGGAACAACATCCGCAACCCTCCAATCCTCCGGAGGCTCGCCCATCCCCATTGATGATTCAAAGATCATCGCCAGAGACTCAGCAATCTCCTCCCTCACCTCCCACGGTAGCCTGGGGTACATCTCATCCGGACCTGGCGACTTATCCAACTTGATGCTTTCCAAAATCTCCAGCACATCCTCTTTCTTAATATCTACATGCTCAAGCTTTTCAGTCTGCTGCAAGTCATCCCTACAATCACCAAGATCCTTTTCCATAGTGAATACTGAAGTATTCATTAAGTACCTCTGCTATTTCTTCCGGTTCCATACACACTTTCCCAC
This sequence comes from Hemitrygon akajei, assembly GCF_048418815.1. Taxonomy (NCBI): domain Eukaryota; kingdom Metazoa; phylum Chordata; class Chondrichthyes; order Myliobatiformes; family Dasyatidae; genus Hemitrygon; species Hemitrygon akajei. Next base: position 2,201,205 of record NC_133126.1, on the reverse strand, counting down.
TGTCACACTTGATAGGTCCTATTCTTTCACATCTTATCCTCTTGCTCTTCACATTCTTGTAGAATGCCTTGGGGTTTTCCTTAATCCTGCCCACCAAGGCCTTCTCATAGCCCCTTCTGGCTCTCTGAATTTCCTTCTTAAGCTCCTTCTTGTTAGCCTTATAATCTTCTCGATCTCTAACATTACCTAGCTCTCTGAACCTTTCGTAAGCTTTTCTTTTCTTCTTGTCTAGATTTATTACAGACTTTGTTCACCATGGTTCCTGTACCCTGTCATAACTTCCCTGTCTCATTGGAACGTATCTGTGCAGAACTCCACACAACTATCCCCTGAACATTTGCCACATTTCTTCCATACTTTTCCCTGAGAACATCTGTTTCCAATTTAAGCTTCCAATTTCCTGACTGATAGCCTCATAATTCCCTTACTCCAATAAAACGCTTTTCTAACTTGTCTGTTCCTATCTCTCTCCAATGCTATTGTAAAGGAGACTGAATTATGATCACTATCTCCAAAATGCTCTCCCACTAAGAGATCTGACACCTGACAAACTCCACCGCAACTAAAAACCTTGCTCTAGGGAGATGCCAATCGATATTTGGGAAATTAAAATCTCCCATTATTACACCTTTCCAGGATCTGTTTCCCTATCTGCTCCTTGATATCCCTGTTACTATTGGGCAGCCTATAAAAAACACCCAGTAAAGTTATTGACCCTTTCCTGTTCCCAACCTCCACCCACAGAGACTCCGTAGACAATCCCTCCATGACATCCACTTTTTCTGCAGCCGTGACACTATCTCTGATTAACAGTGCCACACCCCCACCTCTTTTGCCTCCCTCCCTGTCCTTTCTGAAACATCTAAAACCCAGCACTTGAAATAGCCATTCCTGTCTCTGAGCCATCCAAGTCTCTGTAATGGCCACCACATCATATCTCCAAGTACTGATCCACGCTCTAAGCTCATCTGCTTTGTTCACAATACTCCTTGCGTTAAAATAAACACATCTCAAACTGTCGGTCTGAACGCATCCCTTCTCCATCACCTGCCTATCCTCCCTCTTGCACTGTCTCCGAGCTTTCTCTATTTGTGAGCCAACCGCCTCTTCCTCTGTCTCTTCAGTTCAGTTCCCACCCCACAACAATTCTAGTTTAAACTCTCCCCAGCAGCCTTGGCAAACCTCCCCGCCAGGATATTGGTCTCCCTGGGATTCAGGTGCAACCTGTCCTTTTTGTACAGGTCACACCTGCCCCAGAAGAGGTCCCAATGATCCAGAAATCTGAATCCCTGTCCCCTGCTCCAATCCCTCAGCCACGCATTTATTCTCCACCTCATTCCATTCCTATTCTCACTGTCATGTGGCACAGGCAGTAATCCCGAGATTACTACCTTTGCGGTCCTGTTTCTCAACTTCCTTCATAACTCCCTGTAGTCTGCTTTCAGGACCTCCTCTCTTTTCCTGCCTATGTCATTGGTACCAATATATACCATGACCTCTGGCTGTTAGTGATGAGAAGTAACTTTTTTAGCAAGGGGGTGGTGAATCTGTGGAATTCATTGCCATGGTCAGCTGTGGAGCCCAAGTCATTGGGTATATTTAAGGCAGAGATTGAGAGGTTCTTGATTAGTCAGGGGCATAACACCATAAGACATAGGAGCAGAATTAGGCCATTCAGCCCATTGAGTCTGCTCTGCCATTCCATCACAGCTGATCCCAGATCCCACTCAACCCCATAGACCTGCCTTCTCGCACATGCCCTGACCAAACAAGAAACTATCAATTTTCGCTTTAAGTATACCCACGGACTTGGCTTCCACAGCTGTCTGTGACAGAGCATTCATAGATTCGCTACTCTCTGGCTAAAAAAAATTCCTCTTTACCTGGGGTCTAAAGGATTGCCCATCAATTTGGAGGCTGTTCCCTCTCGTTCTGGGCACTCCCACCATAGCAAACAACCTCTCCACATCCCCCCTTTCAATATTTGGTAGGTTTCAAACTGCATTCTTCTAAATTCCAATGTGTACAGGCGCAAAGCCGCCAAACGCTCCTCATATGTTAACCCTTTTATTCCCGGAATCATCCTTGTGAACCTCCTCTGGACTCTCTCCAATGACACATCCTTTCTGAGATATGGGACCCAGAACTGTTGACAATACTCCAAGTGCAGCTGACTAGTGTCTTCTGATGGCTCAGCTTTATCTCCCTGCTTTATTAAAACCATAGAACACTACAGCACAGAAAACAGGCCATTCAGCCCTTCTAGTCTGTGCTGAAACTTTATTCTGCTAGTCCCATTGACCTGCACCCAGTCCATAACCCTCCAGACCTCTCCCCTCCATGTATCTATCCAATTTATTCTTAAAACTTAAGAGTGAGCCCACATTTACCAAGTCAGATGGCAGCACATTCCACACTCCCACCACTCTGAGTGAAGAAGTTCCCCCTAATGTTCCCCCTAAACCTTTCCACTTTCACCCGAAAGCCATGTCCTCTCCTATTTATCTCTCCTAATCTAAGTGGAAAGCGCCTACTCGCACTTACTCTGTCTATACCCCTCGTGTATATCAAATCCCCCCTCATTCTTCGACACTTCAAGGAATAAAGTCCTAACCTGTTCAGTCTTTCCCTGTAACTCAACTCCTGAAGACCCGGCAACATCCTAGTAAATCTTCTCTGCACTCTTTCAACCTTACTGATATCCTTCTAATAATTAGGTGACCAGAACTGCACACAATACTCCAAATTTGGACTCACCAATGTCTTATACAACCTCACCATAACATCCCAACTCCTATACTCAATACTTTGATTTATGAATTCCAGGATGCCAAAGGCCTTCTTTACAACCCTGTCTACCTGTGACGCCACTTTCAGGGAATTATGTATCTGAACTCCCAGATCCCTTTGTTTCTCCACACTCCTTAGTACCCTACCATTTACTGTGTATGTCCTACCTTGATTTGTCCTTCCAAAATGCAACACCTCACACTTGTCTGCATTAAATTCCATCTGCCATTTTCTGGCCCATTTTTCCAGTTGGTTCAGATCCATCCGCAAGCTTTAAAAGCCTTCCTCGCTGTCCACAACACCTCCAATCTTAGTGTCATCAGCAAACTTGCTGATCCAATTTACCACATTGTCATCTAGATCATTGATATAGACAACAAACAGCAATGGTCCCAGCACAGATCCCTGAGGCACACCACTAGTGACAGGCCTACAGTCTGAGAAGCAATCATCCACTACCACTCTCTGTCTTCTCCCACACAGCCAATTTCAAATCCAGATTACAACCTCTCCATGGATACCTAGTGTCTGAACCTTCTGAACTAACCTCCCATGTGGGATCTTGTCAAAGGCCTTACTAAAGTCCATGTAGACAATATCCACAACCTTTCCTTCATCTCACACAAAATGCTGGTGGATCACAGCAGGCCAGGCAGCATCTATAGGAGAAGTACTGTCAACGTTTCGGGCCAAGACCCTTCGTCAGGACTAACCGAAAGGAAAGATAGTAAGAGATTTGAAAGTAGTGGGGGGAGGGGGAAATGCGAAATGATAGGAGAAGACCAGAGGGGGTGGGATGAAGCTAAGAGCTGGAAAGGTGATAGGCGAAAGTGATACAGAGCTGGAGAAGGGAAAGGATCATGGGACGGGAGGCCTCAGGAGAAAGAAAGGAGGGGGGAAGCACCAAGGGAGATGGAGAACAGGCAAACAACTAAGTATGTCAGGGATGGGGTAAGAAGGGGAGGAGGGGCATTAACGGAAGTTAGAGAAGTCAATGTTCATGCCATCAGGTTGGAGGCTACCCAGTCGGTATATAAGGTGTTGTTCATCCAACCTGAGTTTGGATTCATTTTGACAACAGAGGAGGCCATGGATAGACATATCAGAATGGGAATGGGACGTGGAATTAAAATGTGTGGCCACTGGGAGATCCTGCTTTTTCTGGCGGACCGAGTGTAGGTGTTCAACGAAACGGTCTCCCAGTCTGCGCCAGGTCTCACCAATATATAAAAGGCCACACTGGGAGCACCGGACGCAGTATACCACACCAGCCGACTCACAGGTGAAGTGTCGCCTCACCTGGAAGGACTGTCTGGGGCCCTGAATGGTGGTGAGGGAGGAAGTGTAAGGGCAGGTGTAGCACTTGTTCCGTTTACAAGGATAAGTGCCAGGAAGATCGGTGGGAAGGGATGGGGGGGAAGAGTGGACAAGGGAGTCGCATAGGGAGTGATCCCTGCGAAAAGCAGAAAGGGGGGGGGAGGGAAAGATGTGCTTGGTAGTGGGATCCCGTTGGAGGTGGCGGAAGTTATGGAGAATTATACATTGGACCTGGAGGCTGGTGGGGTGGTAGGTGAGGACAAGGGGACCCCTATCCCAAGTGGGGTGGTGGGTGGATGGGGTGAGGGAAGATGTGCGGGAAATGGGAGAGATGCGTTTGAGAGCAGAGTTGATGGTGGATGAAGGGAAGCCCCTTTGTTTAAAAAAGGAAGACATCTCCTTCGTCCTGGAATGAAAAGCCTCATCCTGAGAGCAGATGCGGCGGAGACGGAGGAATTGTGAGAAGGGGATAGCATTTTTGCAAGAGACAGGGTGGGAAGAGGAATAGTCCAGGTAGCTGTGAGAGTCTGTAGGCTTATAGTAGATATCAGTAGATAGGCCGTCTCCAGAGATGGAGACAGAAAGATCAAGAAAGGGGAGGGAGGTGTCAGAAATGGACCAGGTAAATTTGAGGGCAGGGTGAAAGTTGGAGGCAAAGTTAATGAAGTCGACGAGCTCAGCATGCGTGCAGGAGGCAGCGTGTGTGTTGTTGTTTGAATTTCCAGCATCTGCAGATTTCCTCGTGTTTGCTCTTTCCTTCATCTACCTTCTTGGTAACATCCTCAGAAAAACTCTACAAGATTTATTAAACACGATCTACCACGCACAAAGCCATGCTGACTATCCATAATCAGCACTTGGCTGTATAAATACTTGTATATCCGATCTCTCAGAACAGCTTCCGATAATTTACCTACTACTGATATCAGGCTCACCGGCTTGTAATTACCTGGTTTACTTTTGATTCCTTTTTTTAAACGCAGGGATGACAGTGGAACAACAATGGTAGGTATTTCTGGGAATAATTCAGAAGGGGCAGGATCAGTTCATTCCAAAGAGGAAGAAAGATTCTAAAGGGACTGTGACTGACAAGGAAAGTCAAAGACAAAGGAGAAGTATAACATAGCAAAGATGAGCGGGATGCCAGAGGATTGGGAAACTTTTAAAGAGCAACAGAAGATTATGTTATGTGTGATGAAAAAAACCAATTCCACATGGAAGGTTAGTTAAGAAGGTTCAGTCGTTAGGTATTAATGCTGGAGTAATAAAATGGATTCAACAGTGGCTAGATGGGAGATGCCAGAGAGTAGTGGTGGATAATTGTTTATCGGGATGGAGGCCGGTGACTAGCGGGGTGCCTCAGGGATCTGTTTTGGGCCCAATGTTGTTTGTAATATACATAAATGATCTTGATGAAGGGGTGGTAAATTGGATTAGTAAGTATGCCGATGATACTAGGGTAGGAGGTGTGGATAATGAGGTGGGTTTTCAAAGCTTGCAGGGAGATTTATGCCGGTTAGAAGAATGGGCTGAACGTTGGCAGATGGAGTTTAATGCTGAGAAGTGTGAGGTTCTACATTTTGGCAGGAATAATCCCAATAGAACATACAGGGTAAATGGTAGGGCATTGAGGAATGCAGTGGAACAGAGAGATCTAGAATAACAGTGCATAGTTCCCTGAAGGTGGAGTCTCATGTAGATAGGGTGGTGAAGAAGGCTTTTGGAACGCTGGCCTTTATAAATCAGAGCATTGAGTACAGAAGTTGGGATGTAATGTTAAAATTGTACAAGGCATTGGTAAGGCCAAATTTGGAATATTGTGTACAGTTCTGGTCACCAAATTATAGGAAAGATATCAATAAATTAGAGAGAGTGCAGAGATGATTTACTAGGATGTTACCTGGGTTTCAGCACTTAAGTTACAGAGAAAGGTTGAACAAGTTAGGTCTCTAGTCATTGGAGCGTAGAAGGTTGAGGGGGGATTTGATCGAGGTATTTAAAATTTTGAGAGGGTTAGATAGAGTTGACGTGAATAGGCTGTTTCCATTGAGAGTAGGGGAGATTCAAACGAGAGGACATGATTTGAGAGTTAGGGGGCAAAAGTTTAAGGGAAACACGAGGGGGTATTTCTTTACTCAGAGAGTGATAGCTGTGTGGAATGAGCTTCCTGTAGAAGTAGTAGAGGCCAGTTCAGTTGTGTCATTTAAGGTAAAATTGGATAGGTATATGGACAGGAAAGGAGTGGAGGGTTATGGGCTGAGTGCGGGTAGGTGGGACTAGGTGAGATTAAGAGTTCGGCACGGACTAGGAGGGCCGGAATGGCCTGTTTCCGTGCTGTGATTGTTATATGGTTATATGAGATGGGGTCCAGAGTTGACCCCCCTGTGAACTATGCTGCTAACGAGAGAGAGAGATGGGGGGGGGGGCATCCTGTTGCAGATGGGAGAGAGAGAAGGATTAAAATGATCATTTAGTATTATGGCTTCTTCGCTAATTGTTGACTTTAATGCCAAGGACATTTGGCCTGTTTGTGTGGATCCCTGCTGAGACAGCAGAGTGATGCCAGGTGCCTGCTGCAACAGGAGGGAGTGGTCAGTTTGATGGACATGGAGTTAATGGATGGCTGATACCCCATCAGGGGAGATAAAAGACGGGTCTGCTGAGACACCAGCAGACACACCACGAGACACTGCAAGAGTGTTGTGCACCCACAGGAAGGTGGGGGCTTGGAGGACCGAATCCAGAGATCGGTCACAAAGCTCACAGTGGGATGCCAGGGCCGGTGGGGGCTTTTGTGTGTCCACTCATGCCAGAGTGACGAGTCCACCACAGAAGAACGGTCTAGCCGAGAACGGAGGGGTCATAACCGAATTACCACATCAGTACAACAGAACAAGAAGACAACGGAAGGTTTGCCTGCTGCAGCTGCTCACATCTTGCTCACTCTCTCTCTCTCCAACATCACAACAGCAACTACCTCGACTTACACTGAACTGAACTCTGCATTATCTTAAGACTATTCATTTACCCCTAAACTACGATAGACCTTGGTTTTGATTCTTATTTCTATACTTCTGTATTTATCATTGCTAACCTGTTTTATATGTATATTTGTATTTTTGATACTGTATTGCTTAGTTTACTAATAAACACCTTTTAGTTACAGTACCACCAGACTCCAACGTATCATTCCATTTCTGCTGGTTTGGTAACCCAGTCACGGGGTACATGACAATTACTAAAAAGGCAATACGGGGAGAAAAGATGAGGTACGAAGGTAAGTTAGCCAAGAATATAAAGGAGGATAGTAAAAGCTTCTTTAGGTATGTAAAGAGGAAAAAATTAGTTAAGACCAAAGTTGGGCTCCTGAAGGCAGAAACGGGTGAATTTATTATGGGGAACAAGGAAATGGCAGAAGAGTTGAACAGGTACTTTGAATGTCTTCACTAGGGAAGACACACACAATCTCCCAGATGTAATAGTGGCCAGAGGACCTAGAGTAACGGAGGAACTGAAGGAAATTCACATTAGGCAGAAAATGGTGTTGGGTAGACTAATGGGACTGAAGGCTGATAAATCCCCAGGGCCTGATGGTCTGCATCCCAGGGTACTTAAGGAGGTGGCTGTAGAAATCGTGGACGCATTGGTAATCATTTTCCAATGTTCTATAGATTCAGGATCAGTTCCTGAGGATTGAAGGGTAGCTAATATTATCCCACTTTTTAAGAAAGGAGGGAGAGAGAAAATAGGGAATCATAGACCAGTTAGCCTGACATCAGTGTTGGGGAAGATGCTGGAGTCAATTATAAAAGATGAAATAACGGCACATTTGGATAGCAGTAACAGGATCGGTCCGGGTCAGCATGGATTTACGAAGGGGAAATCATGCTTGACTAATCTTCTGGAATTTTTTGAGGATGTAACTATGAAAATGGACAAGGGAGAGCCAGTGGATGTAGTGTACCTGGACTTTCAGAAAGCCTTTGATAAGGTCCCACATAGGAGATTAGTGGGCAAAATTAAAGCACATGGTATTGGGGGTAGGGTACTCACATGGATAGAAAATTGGTTGGCAGACAGGAAACAAAGAGTAGGGATTAACAGTTCCTTTTCAGAATGGCAGGCAGTGACTAGTGGGGTATCGCAAGGCTCGGTGCTGGGACCGCAACTGTTTACAATATACGTTAATGATTTAGATGAAGGGATTAAAAGTAACATTAGCAAATTTGCAGATGACACAAAGCTGGGTGGCAGTGTGAAATGTCAGGAGGATGTTATGAGAATGCAGGGTGACTTGGACAGGTTGGGGGAGTGGGCAGATGCATGGCAGATGCAGTTTAATGTGGATAAATGTGAGGTCATCCACTTTGGTGGCAAGAACAGGAAGGCAGATTACTATCTGAATGGTGTCAAGTTAGGAAAAGGGGAAGCACAATGAGATCTAGGTGTCCTTGTTCATCAGTCACTGAAAGTAAGCATGCAGGTACAGCAGGCAGTGAAGAAAGCTAATGGCATGTTGGCCTTCATAACAAGGGGAGTTGAGTATAGGAACAAAGAGGTCCTTCTGCAGTTGTACAAGGCCCTGGTGAGACCACACCTGGAGTATTGTGTTCAGATTTGGTCTCCAAATTTGAGGAAGGACATTCTTGCTATTGAGGGAGTGCAGCATAGGTTCACGAGGCTAATTCCCGGGATGGCGGGACTGTCATATGTTGAAAGATTGGAGCGACTGGGCTTGTATACACTGGAATTTAGAAGGATGAGAGGGGATCTGATTGAAACATGTAAGATTATTAAGGGATTGGACACGCTAGAGGCAGGGAAAATGTTCCCGATGTTGGGGGAGTCCAGAACCAGAGGCCACAGTTTAAGAATAAGGGGTAGGCCATTTAGAACAGAGTTGAGGAAAAACTTTTTTTTTGGTAATTTATTTTTTAGTGAAGTTCATCATCAAATGTTTCCATAAGATGTATTTCAGACATTGTACATATATATCATATAATCATATATATCACAATTCTCCACAAAGTATTTATCTGAGGTACTCACTTATAGAAAAGAGTGGAAAGAAAAAAACAAGCAAAAGGAAAGAACTAGGTACAAGTAGGGAGTGATCTTTTTTTTACAACAGATTCATTGATTTGTGAGAATAAAATCAAGCCTATGAAGCATTATGTAGTTAAACCATTTTTCCCAGTATGAATCAAATTGTTCCAAATTGGATAAAATTCTCTTACGTTTGATTAGATTTAATAGCCCATTGACATTAAAAGAAATGAATTTTACCTTATCCTTAGCCATCTGTATTTATCTGTCAATGTATCATTGAAATTAGAATAAAACTTAATCGATCTACTCCCTGAACAAATAAGGACCAAGAAACGCATATAATAACAAAAATGGCAATGAACGTGTGATTCCAAGGCTGAGGTCTCTAGTAGATGACCCTGCATTGAGCTAGAGGAAATGTCTAGCTGTGGGGGATGACCCCTCCTACTTGTGAGTTGAGGAACCCCAATGCAGTATTCATAAAAGTCAGTGAACAAAAGATTTCCCTGTGTACTCCTCCTATATACATACATACACACACACACACACACACACATATATACATATACACACACACATACATACATACATACATACACATTACATACACATATATATATTCTCATTTTGGTAGGGAAAAAGGAGTAAGTGAGCGAATAAAGAATAACTAAGTAATATAAAATCCACATTATAATAAGTATTTCTCGAGATAGGTATATCACTGTGTACTTTTGCTTCAGTTTAGCTTCTCAACATTTTTAAAGTTAGCCAAACCTTATGGCTCTTCTGAAGGGGGTGAGGACTGTCTTTGGGAAACACCCGGTCTCTTCCTGATATACTTCTCTCGGCCTCCTCCCGTCTCCTGCCTTCTCGATTCTCACATTATTTCCCAAGTGGAGCGGGATAATTCCTCAGTCAGGCTTTCCCTCGTTTTGGTGACGCTGACGGGCAACCCTCTGGCCTTCATGTCTGTAGTCGCCTCTTCCACTGTCTGGTACAACCTCATCCCGTTGTCATAAAACACTCGAAGTTTAGCAGGGTACGGAGTTTGAAATCTAATCTTGTTTTGCTCTAGTACTCGCTTTACTTCAGAGTATTCTTTGCATTTAGATAGATAGATAGATAGATACTTTATTCATCCCCATGGGGAAATTCAACTTTTTTTCCAATGTCCCATGCACTTGTTGTAGCAAAACTAATTACATACAATACTTAACTCAGTAAAAATATGATATGCATCTAAATCACTATCTCAAAAAGCATTAATAATAGCTTTTAAAAAGTTCTTAAGTCCTGGCGGTAGAATTGTAAAGCCTAATGGCATTGGGGAGTATTGACCTCTTCATCCTGTCTGAGGAGCATTGCATCGATAGTAACCTGTCCCTGAAACTGCTTCTCTGTCTCTGGATGGTGCTATGTAGAGGATGTTCAGAGTTTTCCATAATTGACCGTAGCCTACTCAGCGCCCTTCGCTCAGCTACCGATGTTAAACTCTCCAGTACTTTGCCCACGACAGAGCCCGCCTTCCTTACCAGCTTATTAAGACGTGAGGCGTCCCTCTTCTTAATGCTTCCTCCCCAACACGCCACCACAAAGAAGAGGGCGCTTTCCACAACTGACCTATAGAACATCTTCAGCATCTCACTACAGACATTGAATGACGCCAACCTTCTTAGGAAGTACAGTCGACTCTGTGCCTTCCTGCACAAGGCATCTGTGTTGGCAGTCCAGTCTAGCTTCTCGTCTAACTGTACTCCCAGATACTTGTAGGTCTTAACCTGCTCCACACATTCTCCATTAATGATCACTAGCTCCATATGAGGCCTAGATCTCCTAAAGTCCACCACCATCTCCTTGGTCTTGGTGATATTGAGACGCAGGTAGTTTGAGTTGCACCATATCACAAAGTCCTGTATCAGTTTCCTATACTCCTCCTCCTGTCCATTCCTGACACACCCCACTATGGCCGTGTCATCAGCGAACTTCTGCACATGGCAGGACTCCGAGTTATATTGGAAGTCTGATGTGTACAGGGTGAACAGGACCGGAGAGAGTACAGTTCCCTGCGGTGCCCCTGTGCTGCTGACCACCGTGTCAGACCTACAGTCTCCCAACCGCACATACTGAGGTCTATCTGTCAAGTAGTCCACTATCCAATCCACCATGTGAGAGTCTACTCCCATCTCCGTTAGTTTGTGCCTTAAGATCTTGGGCTGGATGGTGTTAAAGGCACTAGAGAAGTCAAGGAATGTAACCCTCACAGCACAACTGACCCCCTCTAGGTGAGAGGAACATTTCTGCAGGACTGTGGGGGGGGGGGTAATCTTGGTCGAAATATATTAATTTATCATCGTAAAACTCTCTCTACTTACCCCAGGCCCTTTGTAGAATCTGCACCTTGGTGCTGTACTGCAGGAATTTAATTATTATTGAGCGTGGCTTTCTATCCTGGGTAGGTTTTGGGACTAACACGCGGTGGGCTCTCTCGACTTCCAGCTCCATAACCGAGGGAAGATCCAGCGCATCCCGCAGTAACTTTTCGACAAACTCCATCATAGACGAGCCCTCCACTCCTTCGGGAATGTTGTAGATTCTGATATTTTTCCGCCGTGATCTTCCTTCCAGGTCAAGCAGTTTACCTTCTTAGTGATGTATTATTTTTATTGTCTTACTCAGTATCAGTTCCACGTTTTGAATGCGATCTTCCACCTTCTCAATTCGAGTCTCTGCCACCACTATTTTTTGATTAATGCTGGCGAGCTCTGCCTTTATATCACGGAGCTGCTGCTTTATATCTTTCTGGACCTCCATTATTTCTTTCAGGATTTCGAAGATATTCGCCACTTCGCCTGAACGAGGCCCAGCAGCCACCTCGCTCACACGCGGTCAGGTTGGACTGTAGGTCTGACACGGTGGTCAGCAGCACAGGGGCACCGCAGGGAACCGTACTCTCTCCGGTCCTGTTCACCCTGTACACTCCTCTCGGACGCAGGCTCCGCAGTGTCGCTTTTTTTATTTCCATTTCTTCTCCCCATTCTTGCCCCTCTTTTCAGTTCAAATATAGTATAGGAGTAAAGAGGTCCTGGTGAGACCCCACCTGGAGTATTGTGTGCAGTTTTGGTCTCCAAATTTGAGGAAGAACATTCTTGCTATTGAGGGAGTGCAGCGTAGGTTCACAAGGTTAATTCCCGGAATGGCGGGACTGTCATATGTTGAAAGATTGGAGCGACTGGGCATGTATACACTGGAATTTAGAAGGATGAGAGGGGATCTGATTGAAACATATAAGAGTATTAAGGGATTGGACACACTGGAGGCATGTTCCCGCTGATGGGTGAGTCCAGAACTAGAGGCCACAGTTTAAGAATAAGGGGTAGACCATTTAAAACAGAGATGCGGAAAAACATTTTCACCCAGAGAGTGGTGGATATGTGGAATGCTCTGCCTCAGAAGGCAGTGGAGGCCAATTCTCTGGATGCTTTCAAGAAAGAGTTAAATAGAGCTCTTAAAGATAGCAGAGTCAGGGGATATGGGGAGAAGGCAGGAACAGGGTACTGATTGTGGATGATCAGCCATGATCACGTTGAATGGCGGTGCTGGCTCAAAGGGCCGAATGGCCTACTCCTGTACCTATTGTCTATCATCTATTGCCTAAACAATGGAACACCATGAGCTACCCTCCAATCCTCCGGCAGCGCACCCATGGCTAAGGACATTTTAAATATTTCTGCCAGGGCCCCTGCAATTTCTACAGTAGTCTCTCTCAAAGTCCTAGGAAATATCATGTCAGGCCCAGGAGATTTATCTAACTTTATTCTCTATAAAGCAGCAAACACCACCTCCTCTTTCATCTCTATATGTTCCATGACACTACTGCTTGTTTCCCTTCCTTCCATATATGCTATGCCAGTTTCCTGAGTAAATACTGATACAAAAAAACTGTTTAAGATCTCCTCCATCTTGTGAGACTCCACACATAGACGACCACTCTGATCTTCTAGGGGACCAATTCTGTCCCTTACTATCCTTTTACTCTTTCTATTCCCCATGAAATAAATGCCAACATTGCATTTGCCTTCTTCACCACAGACTCAACCTGTAAATTAACCTTCTGGGAGTCTTACACAAGGATTCCCAAGTTCCTCTGTACCTCTGATATTTGAATGTTCTTCCTATTTAGATCAGAGGCTTCACCTTTGTAGGTTTTACTAAAATACATTATCATACATTCCCATCACTCTATTTCATCTGCCTCTTTTTTGCCCATTCTTCCAATTTGTCTAATTCCTGCTGCAATCACATTGCTTCCTCAGCACCACCTACCCCTCCACCTATCTTCATATCATCTGTAAACTTTTCCACAAAGCCATCAACTCCATGATCCAAATCATTGACAAACAATGTGTAAAGAAGCAGTCCCAATACTGACCCCTGAGGAACACCACTAATCACTGACAGCCAAACAGAAAAGGCCCCCTGATTCCCACTCACTGCCTCCTGCCTCTAAGCCATTCCTCTATCCATGCCAGTATCTTCCCTGTAGCACCGTAGGATTTTATCTTGTTAAACAGCCTTGTGTGGCACCTTATCAAACGCCTTTTGAAAATCCAAGTAAATGGCATCCACTGCCTCTCCTTTGTCCATCCTGCTCGCTACTTCCTCAAAAAACTCTTTTAACAGATTTGTCAGGCAAATTTTTCCTTTACAGAAACCATGCTGAATTTACGGTAATTAATTTTATCATTAGTCTCCAAGTACCCCAAAACCTCATCCTTAATAATAGACTCCAACACTCTCCCAACCACTGAGGTTCGGCTGACCGGCCTATAATTTCCCCTTTTGCCTTCCTTCCATCTTAAAGACTAGAGTGATATTTGCAATCTTCCAGTCCTCTGGGACCATGCCTGAATCAAATGACTCTTGAAAGATCATAACCAATACGTCTGCTATCTCTTCAGCAACCTCTTTCAGACTCTGGGAATGTAGTGCATATGGATTTCAGAAAGGCATTTGATAAGGTTCCCCATTGCAAGGCTCCTTTAGAAAGTTAGGAGGCGTGGAATCCAAGGAGACTTTGCTTTGTAGATCTGGAATTGGCTTGCCCACAGAAGGCAAAGGGTGGTTGTAGATGGTTCGTATTCTGCATGGAGGAAGGTGACCGGTGGTGTTCCACAGGGATCTGTTCTGGGTCCCCTCCTCTTTGAGACTTTTATAAACGATCTGGTTGAGGAAGTAGAAAGGCAGGTTAGTAAATTTGCTGATGACGCAAAAATTGAGGGTGTTGTGGATAGTGTGGAGGGTTGTCAGAGATTACAGTGGGACATCAACAGGATGCAGAACTGGGCTGAGAAGTGGCAGATGGAGTTCAACACAGATATGCATGAAGTGGTTCATTTTGGTAGGTCAAATATGAAGGCAGAATATAGTATTAATGGTAAGACTCTTGACAGTGTAGAGATCAGAGGGATCTTGGGGCCCAGGTCGATAGGACACTGAAAGCTGCTGCACAGGTTGACAGTGTTGTTAAGAAGGCATATGGTGTGTTGGCATTCATCAACCGTGGGATTGATTTCAAAGCCGAGAGGTAATGTTACAGCTATATAAAACCTTGGTCAGACCCCACTTGGAGTACTGTGCTCACTTCTAGTCACCTCATTACATGAAGGATGTGGATACTATAGAGAGAGTACAGAGGAGATTTACAAGGATGTTGCCTGGATTGGAGGGTGTACATTGTGAGAATAGGTTGAGTGAACTTGGCCTCTTCTCCTTGGAGCAGCGGAGGATGAGGGGTGACCTGATAAAGGTATATAAGATGATGAGAGGCATTGATCGTGTGGATAATCAGAGGCTTTTTCCCAGGGCTGAAATGGCTAACACGAGGGGGGATAGTTTTAAGGTGCTTGGAAATAGGTACCTAGGGGATGTCGGGGGTAGGTTGTACACACAGAGAGTGGTGGGTGCGTGGAATGCACTGCTGGTGGCAGTGGTGGTAGCAGATAAAATAGGGTCTTTTAAGAACCTCTTAGATAGGTACATGGAGCTTAGAAAAATAGAGGGCTGTGTGCTAGGGAAATTCTAGGCAGTGTCTAGAGCGGGTTATGTGGTCAGCACAACATTGTGGGCTGAACGACTTGTAATGTGCTGCAAATTTCTATGTTCTAGACAATCTGGTCCAGGTCACCTATCCACCTTAAGATCTTTCAGTTTGCCTAGCACTTTTTCCTTTGTAATAGAAATGGCATTCACTCCTGCTCCCTGACACTCACGGACCTCTGGCACTCTGCTAGTGTCTTCCACAGTGAAGAAAGACAGATGCAAAGTACTTATTAAGTTGCATCTGTCTTGTGCTTCCCCCTCTCAAATTGCAGTATGAATTCAATGATATTATGATCGCTGTCTCCTAAGGGTTCCTTTACCTTAAGCTCCCTAATGAGATCTGGATTATTGCACAACACCCAATCTATGATCGCCTTTCCCCAAGTAGGCTCAGGCACAATCTGTTCTAAAAAGCCATCTCATAGGCATTCAATGAATCCCTTTCTTGCAATCTGACACCAAGCTGATTTACCCAATCCCCTTGCATATTGAAATAAGAACATAAGAAATAGGAGCAGAAGTCGGCCATCCGGCCCATCGAGCCTGCTCCACCATTCAATAACATCATGGCTGATCTGTTTGTAAACTCGGCTCCATCTACCTGCCTTTTCCCCATAACCCTTAATTCCCATACTATGTAAAAATTTATCTATCTGTATTTTAAGTATATTTAGTGAAGAAGCCTCAACTGCTTCCCTGGGCAGAGAATTCCACGGATTCACCACTCTCTGGGAAAAACAGTTCCTCCTCATCTCCGTCCTAAATCTACTCCCCTGAATCTTGAGGCAATGTCCCCTAGTTCTAGTCTCACCTACCAATGGAAACAAATTTCCTACTTCTATCTTAACTATCCCTTTCAAAATTTTGTATGTTTCTATAAGATCCCCTCTCATTCTTCTGAATTCCAGAGAGTATAGTCCCAGGTGACCCAATCTCTCCTCATAGGTTAACCCCTTCATCTCTCAGATCAACCTGGTGAACCTCCTCTGCACTGCCTCCAAAGCCAGTATATCCTTCCTCAAGTATGGAGACCAGAACAGACAGTACTCCAGGTGCGGCCTCACCAGTATCCTGTATAGTTGCAGCATGACCTCCCTGCTCTTGAATTCAATCCCTCTAGCAATGGCCAACATTCCATTGCCTTCTTAAAAACCTGTTGTACCTGCAAGCCAACTTTTTGCGATTCATGAACAAGCACTCCCAAGTCCCTCTGCACAACAGCATGTTGCAATCTTTCACCATTTAAATACTAATCTGCTTTTCTCTTATTCCTTCCAAAGTGGATGATCTCGCATTTACCAAAGTTGTATTCCATCTGCCAGACCTTGGCCCACTCACTTAACCTATCTTTGTCCCTCTACAGACTCTCCATATCCTCTGTACAATTTGCTTTTCCACTCAGTTTAGTGTCATTAACATCTTTTGCTAAGCTACACTCAGCCCCCTCTTCCAAATCGTCAAGGTAAATGGTGAACAGCTGCGGGGCCAGCACCGACCCCTGCGGGACCCCATTCACAACTGACTAGCAACCGGAGAAACACCCATTTATACCAACTCTCTGTCTTCTATTGGTTAACTAGTTCACTATCCATGCCAATACACTTCCTCTGACTCCATGCATCCGTATCTTATTTATAAGTCTCTTGTTTGGCACTTTATCGAATGCCTTCTGGAAATCTAAGTATACGACATCCACCTGTTCCCCTCTATCCACTGCACTCATTGTGTCCTCAAAGAACTCCAGTAAGTTTGTCATATAGGACCTGCCCTTTCTGAATCCATGCTGCGTCTGTCTAATGGAACCACTCCTTTCTAAATGTTTCGCCATTTCTTCCTTAATGACAGCTTCAAGCATTTTTACGACTACAGATGTTAAGCTAACTGGCCTACAGTTGCCAGTCTTTTGTCTACATCCTTTTTTAAAAAGTGGCCTGACACTTGCTGTCTTCCAACCCACTGGGACCTGCCCAGAGTCTAGAGAGTTTTGGTAAATGATTACCAACGCGTCTACTATAACCTCCACCAATTTCTTCAGCACCCTGGGATGCATCCCATCAGGAGCAGGGGACTTATCTACCTACACGCCTTCTAGTTTGCTCATCACTATCTCTTTAGTGACAGTGATTTTATCAAGGTCTTCACCTCCCATTTCGTCCATAACATCCTTCTTTGGCACATTAGACACATCCTCCACCGTGAAGACCGACACAAAATAGTCGTTCAATGCCTCAGCCATTTCCTTATCACCCAATATCAATTTCCCCTTATCATCTTCCAAGGGACCTACCACCCTCTTCCGCTTTATATATTTATAAACACTTTTGTTATCTGTTTTTATATTTTGTGCTAATTTACTTTCATACTCTATCTCCCCCTTCCTTATTTCTTGTTTAGTTATTCTCTCTTGCTTTTTAAAGTTTTCCCAATCCTCCAGTCTCCCACTACTCTTTGCGACTTTATAATCCCCCATTACAATTGCATCATTACCCTTATTAAATAACCTTTCCAGCTCCCTTTGCAATATCAACCCCACATGTTGGCTACTATTTGGAAGCCTATATATGATTCCCATAATGGTTCTTTTACCCTTGCAGTTACTTCACTCCACTCACAAAGATTCAACATTCTCTGATCCTGTGTCACCTCTTTCTAAAGATGTAATTCCACCTCTTGCCAACAGAGTCACACCACCGCCTCTGCCTTCCTGCCTGTCCTTTCGATACAAAGTATATCCTTTGATGTTTATCTCCCAACTATGACCTTCTTTCAGCCACGACTCAGCGATGCCCACAAAGTCATACCGACCAATCTCTAATTGCACCACGAGTTCTTCCACCTTATTCTGAATGCCACGTGCATTTAAATACAGCACCTTCAGTCCTGCGTTCTTCGCCTTTTTGAATTTTGCCTCTGTGGTACAACTCTGTGTTTAACTCAGCTCTGTCGGCATTTGTATCTAATCATTGGATGTCCTTCTTTAAATTCATGTTGCACCCATCATCTACTTGTAAACCTGCTAGCCCATCCTCAGCTCTATCATATTGGTTCCCATCCCCCTGCCGTATCAGTTTAAACCACTCCCAACAGCTCTAGCAAACCTGCCCCTGAGGATATGGTTCCCATCAAAGTTTAAAAGGTAAAGGCAGGAGAATGGGGCTGAGAGGATAATAAATCAATTATGATGGAATGCCAAATGGCCTCGCATTAGCTCCCCATGACCCAGTGACCCTGACCTTCCCCTTCCCCATGACCCAGTGACCCTGACCTTCCCCTTCCCTGTGACCCAGTGACCCTGACCTTCCCCTTCCCCGTGACCCAGTGACCCTGACCTTCCCCTTCCCCATGACCCAGTGACCCTGACCTTCCCCTTCCCTGTGACCCAGTGACCCTGACCTTCCCCTTCCCCGTGACCCAGTGACCCTGACCTTCCCCTTCCCCGTGACTCAGTGACCCTGACCTTCCCCATGACCCAGTGACCCTGACCTTCCCCTTCCCCATGACCCAGTGACCCTGACCTTCCCCTTCCCTGTGACCCAGTGACCCTGACCTTCCCCTTCCCTGTGACCCCTGTTATGTACCTCTTGGGTTCATTTTTTCTGTGGATTGTCACTTTAAACACCAGGAGAATGAGACTGACTTTTGGACACTGTTTGAGCTGCTCCAGAGAGAGAGAGAGAGCGGGAGAGTGGTGGATTTATTTGATGGACAATCGGATGTTCTGGTTTCTCTGCAGCTTGTTTTGAATATACAAGGGCACACATAGTTGGAGTCAAGATGCATTCGGTCAATGGAAGTCACCAGTGAGTTGGTCGCTGTTTTAAATTTCAGTAGCACAAAAGGAGTGAGTTGCGATCGATCCAGAGTATTGATAAATGACTCTCACAAGTTTCTGCAACTAGAAGTTGTTTGCAGAGGAGAGAGGAGAGGAAGGTTTGAAACAGAAGGAACCTAGTGACAAAGAGATTGCTATTTGGACTCTCCCTCTAAGTAGCCCATGAGGGTGAGTATGTTTCCATTTGGCTACGAAAGTGTGATTGTCACTTAGTTAATCCACAGGAGTGGGTTCTCTGGTGAGGGGAAAACCTTTGTGAATACCGTGTGTGTTTACCCTTTGTCTGGGTGTGGTAGTTCATTGAAGAAAGTGTGTGTGGCACTGTGACAAATTGCTGTTGGAGTTATTTTGTATGTTGTGGAACTGGATAAGTGGCTATCACATTGTGTGATTGAGGTAACCTTGTGGAATCTCCCGGTGTGTTGACCCTTGCCTGGGTGGTGGTTCCCTTGAAGATGGTCCCCTTTGTGATAAGCTACCGCTGGTGATAATCCATATGTGGATTCTGTTTGAGTATCCTGTGGCCACCACCTTGAGATGTCCCATAGCTGAATTCGGGTGTGGTTCCACTTGTGTTGAAAGGATATTCATTGAAGATCTCTGTCGGTGATACTTTGTGTGTGGAGTGGAACAACTTTGAAGATAAAATCTACTGCTATTGTTATTTTGTATTGCTGTCGTGGAATCTGTGGAATATCGACGTAATTGCCTTCTCACAACACTCGCCTTTGGATTACAAACATCTCACATTAATTAACTTGTGCATTTGAACTGAACAGAACTTTCTTACATACCATCTTAAGACTGTATCACTTACCACCTGATCTTGAATAAGTTTGTGGGTTTATATATTTACACCTATATATGCATAACACTGTTTACTCTTGATTTACCTGGTTTAAATTACTATATGATGTAGTTACTAATAAAACAGTGTTTTGTTAACAGCAAAACCAGACTCCAAGTGTGTTCTTTTGCTGATGATACCTTTACAGGGTTGTGTGTACATAACACCCTGACCTTCCCCTTCCCTATAACCCCGTGACCCTGACCTTCCCCTTCCCTATAACGCTGTGACTGGGACCCCAGTTGTTTACAATATATGTATTAATGATTTAGACGAGGGAATTAAATGCAGCATCTCCAAGTTTGCGGATGACACAAAGCTGGGCGGCAGTGTTAGCTGTGAGGAGGATGCTAAGAGGATGCAGGGTGACTTGGATAGGTTAGGTGAGTGGGCAAATTCATGGCAGATGCAATTTAATGTGGATAAATGTGAGGTTGTCCACTTTGGTTGCAAGAACAGGAAAACAGATTATTATCTGAACGGTGGCCGATTAGGAAAAGGGGAGATGCAACGAGACCAGAGTGTCATTGTACACCAGTCAATGAAGGTGGGCATGCAGGTACAGCAGGCGGTGAAAAAGGCAAATGGTATGTTGGCATTCATAGCAAAAGGATTTGAGTACAGGAGCAGGGAGGTTCTACTGCAGTTGTACAAGGCCTTGGTGAGACCGCACCTAGAATATTGTGTGCAGTTTTGGTCCCCTAATCTGAGGAAAGACATTCTTGCCATAGAGGGAGTACAGAGAAAGTTCACCAGATTGATTCCTGAGATGGCAGGACTTTCATATGAAGAAAGACTGGATCCACTAGGCTTATACTCACTGGAATTTAGAAGATTGAGGGGGGATCTTATTGAAGTGTATAAAATTCTAAAGGGATTGGACAGGCTAGATGCAGGAAGATTGTTTCCGATGTTGGGGAAGTCCAGAACAAGGGGTCACAGTTTAAGGATAAAGGGGAAGCCTTTTAGGACCGAGATGAGGAAAAAGTTCTTCACACAGAGAGTGGTGAATCTGTGGAATTCTCTGCCACAGGAAACAGTTGAGGCCGGTTCATTGGCTATATTTAAGAGGAAGTTAGATATGGCCCTTGTGGCTAAAAGGGATCAGGGGGTATGGAGAGAAAGCAGGTACAGGGTTCTGAGTTGGATGATCAGCCATGATCATACTGAATGGCGGTGCAGGCTCGAAGGGCCGAATGGCCTACTCCTGCACCTATTTTCTATGTTTCTATGTGACCCTGACCTTCCCTCCCTCCCCTTCCCTGTGATTTTGACCTTCCCCAACTCCCTTCTCATGACCCAGTGACCTTGACATTAGTTTTCACTCCTTCCCCATGACCATGACCCTCTCCCCTTGGATCTTTACCCCCACCCCCACCCTGTGACCCTGAGCTCCCCAGCCCACCGTTGTGATTGGGTCATTCTCCCACATCCAGTGAATCTGCCCTCATTAGCTTCAACACAGGAAGACAAACCAGACACCAGCAGGTCAGAGCCCTGCCCCACAAGGGCTACCCTTTCCTTGTGCCAGGCAGCAGTGTGTGGTGTGTGATGTAACAGGTTCAGATAATTTACAGGTGTGTGGTGTGTGATGTAACAGGTTCAGATAATTTACAGGTGTGTGCTGTAACAGGTTCAGATAATTTACAGGTGTGTGGTGTGTGATGTAACCGGGTCAGATAATTTACAGGTGTGTGGTGTGTGATGTAACAGGTTCAGATAATTTACAGGTGTGTGGTGTGTGATGTAACTGGGTCAGATAATTTACAGGTGTGTGGTGTGTGATGTAACAGGTTCAGATAATTTACAGGTGTGTGGTGTGTGATGTAACAGGTTCAGATATTTAACAGTTGTGTGCTGTAACAGGTTCAGATAATTTACAGGTGTGTGATGTAACAGATTCAGGTATGTAACAGGTGTTGGTGTGTGTTGTAACAGGTTCAGGTGTGTGTGTGGGTAATGCCCCCATGTCAGCTACCCCGCAGAGTGTTATACGGCCAGGTACATCACGGTCGACACTCAGCTGGAGGGCCGAAGAAGCGCTATAAGGATCGGATGAAGAATGCTTTAAGGAAGTGCAAGATCAGACCTGAGGACCTGGAGGATGTTGCTGCTGACCGTAACACTTGGTGACAGCTGTGTAGGGACGGGGTTCATATTCAGGAGATGGAAAGAACAACCAGAAGACAGCAGAAGAGAGCCAGGAGAAATGCAGCCATGGTTGCCATCACTACCACCACTACCACATATACATGTCCCACCTGCAATAGAGCTTGTGGGTCCAGGATAGGACTGTATAGTCATCAAATATCTCACCGTTAAAGGAGTGGACGTCGTCATCGGATTCCGATGGACAACCGAAAAAGAACAGGTTCAGGTATATAACAGGTGTGTGCTGTATCTGGTTCAGGTATGTAACAGGTGTATGCTGTATCTGGTTCAGGTATATAACAAGTGTGTGCTGTAACAGGTTCAGGTATGTAACAGGTGTGTGCTGTATCTGGTTCAGGTATGTAACATGTGTGTGCTGTAACAGGTTCAGGTATATAACAGGTGTATGCTGTATCTGGTTCAGGTATATAACAAGTGTGTGCTGTAACAGGTTCAGGTATATAACAGGTGTGTGCTGTATCTGGTTCAGGTATGTAACATGTGTGTGCTGTAACAGGTTCAGGTATATAACAGGTGTGTGCTGTATCTGGTTCAGGTATGTAACAGGTGTATGCTGTATCTGGTTCAGGTATATAACAAGTGTGTGCTGTAACAGGTTCAGGTATGTAACATGTGTGTGCTGTAACAGGTTCAGGTATATAACAGGTGTGTGCTGTATCTGGTTCAGGTATGTAACATGTGTGTGCTGTAACAGGTTCAGGTATGTAACATGTGTGTGCTGTAACAGGTTCAGGTATATAACAGGTGTGTGCTGTATCTGGTTCAGGTATGTAACATGTGTGTGCTGTAACAGGTTCAGGTATATAACAGGTGTGTGCTGTATCTGGTTCAGGTATGTAACAGGTGTGTGCTGTATCTGGTTCAGGTATGTAACAGGTGTGTACTGTATCTGGTTCAGGTATGTAACATGTGTGTGCTGTAACAGGTTCAGGTATGTAACATGTGTGTGCTGTAACAGGTTCAGGTATGTAACAGGTGTGTGCTGTAACAGGTTCAGGTATGTAACAGGTGTGTGCTGTATCTGGTTCAGGTATGTAACAGGTGTGTGCTGTATCTGGTTCAGGTATATAACAAGTGTGTGCTGTAACAGGTTCAGGTATGTAACAGGTGTGTGCTGTATCTGGTTCAGGTATATAACAAGTGTGTGCTGTAACAGGTTCAGGTATGTAACATGTGTGTGCTGTATCTGGTTCAGGTATATAACAAGTGTGTGCTGTATCTGGTTCAGGTATGTAACAGGTGTATGCTGTATCTGGTTCAGGTATATAACAAGTGTGTGCTGTAACAGGTTCAGGTATGTAACATGTGTGTGCTGTAACAGGTTCAGGTATGTAACATGTGTGTGCTGTAACAGGTTCAGGTATATAACAGGTGTATGCTGTATCTGGTTCAGGTATATAACAAGTGTGTGCTGTAACAGGTTCAGGTATATAACAGGTGTGTGCTGTATCTGGTTCAGGTATGTAACATGTGTGTGCTGTAACAGGTTCAGGTATGTAACATGTGTGTGCTGTAACAGGTTCAGGTATATAACAGGTGTGTGCTGTATCTGGTTCAGGTATGTAACATGTGTGTGCTGTAACAGGTTCAGGTATATAACAGGTGTGTGCTGTATCTGGTTCAGGTATGTAACAGGTGTGTGCTGTATCTGGTTCAGGTATGTAACAGGTGTGTGCTGTATCTGGTTCAGGTATGTAACATGTGTGTGCTGTAACAGGTTCAGGTATGTAACATGTGTGTGCTGTAACAGGTTCAGGTATGTAACAGGTGTGTGCTGTAACAGGTTCAGGTATGTAACAGGTGTGTGCTGTAACAGGTTCAGGTATGTAACAGGTGTGTGCTGTATCTGGTTCAGGTATATAACAGGTGTGTGCTGTATCTGGTTCAGGTATGTAACAGGTGTGTGCTGTATCTGGTTCAGGTATATAACAAGTGTGTGCTGTAACAGGTTCAGGTATGTAACAGGTGTGTGCTGTATCTGGTTCAGGTATATAACAAGTGTGTGCTGTATCTGGTTCAGGTATGTAACAGGTGTATGCTGTATCTGGTTCAGGTATATAACAAGTGTGTGCTGTAACAGGTTCAGGTATGTAACATGTGTGTGCTGTAACAGGTTCAGGTATGTAACATGTGTGTGCTGTATCTGGTTCAGGTATATAACAAGTGTGTGCTGTAACAGGTTCAGGTATGTAACAGGTGTGTGCTGTAACAGGTTCAGGTATGTAACATGTGTGTGCTGTAACAGGTTCAGGTATGTAACAGGTGTGTGCTGTAACAGGTTCAGGTATGTAACAGGTGTGTGCTGTATCTGGTTCAGGTATATAACAAGTGTGTGCTGTAACAGGTTCAGGTATGTAACATGTGTGTGCTGTAACAGGTTCAGGTATATAACAAGTGTGTGCTGTAACAGGTTCAGGTATGTAACAGGTGTGTGCTGTAACAGGTTCAGGTATGTAACATGTGTGTGCTGTAACAGGTTCAGGTATGTAACAGGTGTGTGCTGTAACAGGTTCAGGTATGTAACAGGTGTGTGCTGTAACAGGTTCAGGTATGTAACATGTGTGTGCTGTAATAGGTTCAGGTATGTAACAGGTGTGTGCTGTAACAGGTTCAGGTATGTAACAGGTGTGTGCTGTATCTGGTTCAGGTATATAACAAGTGTGTGCTGTAACAGGTTCAGGTATGTAACAGGTGTGTGCTGTAACAGGTTCAGGTGTGTAACAGGTGTGTGCTGTATCTGGTTCAGGTATGTAACAGGTGTGTGCTGTAACAGGTTCAGGTATGTAACAGGTGTATGCTGTATCTGGTTCAGGTATGTAACAGGTGTGTGCTGTATCTGGTTCAGGTATGTAACAGGTGTGTGCTGTAACAGGTTCAGGTATGTAACAGGTGTGTGCTGTATCTGGTTCAGGTATGTAACAGGTGTGTGCTGTAACAGGTTCAGGTATGTCATGCTGCGCTCTTGGAGGACTGCTCTCAGGTGTGGAGGAACAGCAGGATCTCCAGGAAGAGACTAAAACAAGAGGTTAAACATGGGAATCCCAACAGAGCCTCCATAGAGCAACTAAGTGTGACATGAGGCAATTCATTCTCTCCAACACTCAGGCACTGAATGAGAGTCATCGTTAAATAATCACAGAATGTGGGAAACATCTGCCAGTCACAATGAACCAAAAACACAGACTTCACAACTCTAAGTAAGATCCTGATGAGTAAATTCAGATGCTCAAAAACCCAAGAAGCACATCGCTCGATGGCAAGCCATGGGGCTCACACCAAGGAA
This sequence comes from Hemitrygon akajei, assembly GCF_048418815.1. NCBI lineage: Eukaryota > Metazoa > Chordata > Chondrichthyes > Myliobatiformes > Dasyatidae > Hemitrygon > Hemitrygon akajei. The sequence continues at coordinate 2,175,816 of NC_133126.1, read as the reverse complement.
TGTGCTTGGTGCTGTAACAGGCGCAGGTGTGTGTGTGTGTGTGTGTGTGTGTGTGTGTGTGTGTGTGTGTGTGTGTGTGTGTGTGTGTGTGTGTGTGTGTGTGTGTGTGTGTGTGTGTGTGAGAGAGAGAGAGAGAGAGAGAGTGAGAGAGTGAGAGAGAGTGAGTGAGAGAGAGAGACACAGAGAGAGAGAGTGAGAGAGAGAGTGTGAGAAAGAGACAGAGAGAGAGAGAACAAACATTGTTTGCAGGAAACCGGAAGCCTCAGACACTCACGTCATGGCCTACAGGGCGTGTCTGGAACAGAAAGCGAACGTACTCAGACCAACCCTCGGAACGGCACCTCCCCTCATCCTCTGCAAACACGGATATGTATTGGAAAACACAGAGTGCAGATAGCGTCAGACAACAGTCAGTGGCAGCTTACAGAAACACAGGCAGTCCACAACCAGCGACACACCCCCACCACAGAATCAGACTCAAAGTCAGGATTCATACCACTGGCATGCAGAGTCTATAAAAGGTATTCAACCCCTTGCTAGTTTTCCTGTTTTATTATTTTACAACATTGAATCACAGTGGATTTAATTTGGCTTTTTTGACACTGATCAACAGAAAAAGACTCACGGCAAAGTGAAAACAGATCTCTACAAAGTGATCTAAATTAATTACAAATGTAAAATACAAAATAATTGATTACATAAGTATTCATTCCCTTCAAGTCAGTATTTAGTAGATGTGTCTTTGGCAGCAATTACAGCCTTGAGTCTGTGTGGATAGGTCTCTACCAGCTTTGCACATCTGGACACTGCTATTTTTCCCCATTCTTCTTTACAAAACTGCTCAAGCTCTGCCAGATTACATGGTGATCAGGAGTGAATAATCCTTTCCAGGTCCAGCTACAAATTCTCAATTGGATTAAGGTCTGGACTCTGATTTGGCCACTCCAGGACATTAACTTTCTTGCTGTTGAGACATTCCTGTGTAGCTTTTTTGCTGTGTCCAATCAAGAACCTATTAAGTTCTGCCTTAAATAGACCCAACAGCTGCCTGCGGTAACAAATTCACCAGCCCCTGGCTAAAGAAATTTCTCCGCATCTGTTTGAAATGGACATCCCTCTATCCTGAGGCTGTACCTTCTTGTCTCAGACTCTCCTAGCATGGCAAATATCCTTTCCACATCTACTCTGTCTAGGAATTTCAAAATTGAAAAGTTTCAATTACATCCCCTCATTCTTCTGAAGTCCAGTTAATACAGGCCCAGAGCCACCTCATACGTTAACCCTTTCATTCCTGGAATCATTCTTGTGAAACACTTCCAGACCCTCTGCAATGCCAGCACATCTTTTCTTAGATGAGGAGCATTCAGAAATCTGATGGTGGAAGGGAAGAAGCTGTTCCTGAAACATTGTGTGTGTCTTCAGGTTCCTGTACCTCATTCCTGACCCGGGTTCAATTCTGTCTGTAAGGACAAGGTAAGTTCTCCCCATGACCATATCAGTTTCCTCTGTGAATTTGGTTTCCTCCCACAATCAAAAGACATACTGGTTGGTATGTTAATCGGCCATTGTAGATTGCTCTGTGAATAGGCTAGGGTTAAATCGGTGGGTTGCTGGTCAGTACGACTCAAAGAGCTGGCAGGGCCTGTTCCATGCTAAATCTCAATAAATTAATCATCCCAGTGGGACACTGTGCACTCTGACCCCAGGGTCACACTCACACCGCACTGGGACACAGTGCACTCTGACCCCAGGGTCACACTCACACCGCACTAGGACACTGTGCACTCACACCCCACTGGGACACTGTGCACTCTGACCCCAGGGTCACACTCACACCGCACTGGGACACTGTGCACTCTGACCCCAGGGTCACACTCACACCCCCCCCCATGATACTGTGCACTCTGACCCCAGGGACACACTCACCCCCTCCCCCAGGACACTATGTCAATCTGATCCTGTCAGGAATGTGCTGAGCTCCCAGACTGTACCCCACCACGCAGTGGGGCGGGAATGGAGGACCCACCCTAACAGATCCATCACAAGTGTGTGTGTGAAAATTGCAATGCCTGCCCAGACTGCAGCAAGGAACTGACCCAACTTGTTCAGTGACTCCTGCGTCAGTGCTTCTGTTCCACGCAGTTCCACTGGATGCACGGCCAGCAACGCACGTATCTCACCTACAACCCGCCCCCCCCCCCCACCCGACCAGGCTCCCGGCTCACTCTCCCCAGTACCTGGAAAACTACCTCTAAACTTCCCTTCCGGAAATACCTCTCCCTTCCAATCTGCAGCCAAACACCAGGAGCTTAACTGCAGTACCCACACTAACTAGCCCGGCATCTCCCCGCCCCACCACTTCCTTTCCGATCCTGAGAAAGATCTCGGCCCAAAATGGCGACTGTTTATTCATGTCCATAGGTCTGCCTGACCTGCTGAGTTCCTCCAGCATTTTGTGTGTGGATTTCCAGCACCTTTTCCACCAATCTCAGCTTTGGTCTGGCACCCACAGGGACTTGCCAATCAGAATCACAGGCATATGTTGTGAAATGTGTTATTTTGTGGCAAAAGTACATTGCAGTACATAACTATAAAAACTATAAATTACTTTGTGTCTGCAGGCCCCGTACCTCCTTGTTGATAGCAGTGAGAAGAGTGTCTGACCGGAGTGATGGAGGTGCCTAATGATGAATGCTGCCTTTTTAAGGCATTGCTTTTTGAAGGTGTCCTTTTACTTCTGGGGTGGAGCTGGCTGAGTTTGCAATTTTCTGCAGCTTTTGCTGATCCTGAGCGGTGGCCCCTCCCCTCCACACCAGTCAGTAAAGCAACCAGTTAGCAAACTCTTCAGAAATTCGTGAGTCTTTGGTGACATACCAGATCTCCTTACACTCCTAATGAAAGATAGCCACTGTCGTGCCTTCTTTGTAACTGCATCGATATGTTGGACCCAGGATAGATCCTCAGAGATGCTTTCATCTAGGAACTTGAAACTGCTCACACTTTCCGTTGCTGATCCTTTGAATAGGGACTGTTGTGTGTTCCCTTGACTTCCCCTACCTGAAGTTCTTTGATCTTACTGACATTTAGTGCAGTTGTCAGCATCTATAGGGAGAAGCACTGTCGACATTTCGGGCCGAGACCCTTCGTCAGGAAGTCCTGACAAAGGGTCTCAGCCCGAAACGTCGACTGTACTTCTTCCTATGGATGCTGCCTGGCCTGCTGCGTTCCGCCAGCATTTTGTGTGTGTTGTTTGAGTTTCCAGCATCTGCAGATTTCCTTGTGTTTGCTTTGGTGCAGTTGTTCCTGGCCACACAGTTGTGGGTGTAGAGAGAGTGAAGCTGTGGAATAAGTACAGTATGCCAGTGTTGACTGTCAGCGAGGAACAAGGATATCTCTGACTCACACAAATTGTGGTTTTCCGGTGAGGATCCAGTTGCACAGGGAGCTCCAGAGGCTAAGGTTTTGAGGGTATGATTGTGTTGAATCAATAAAGAGCAGTCTGATGTAGGTATTACTAATACCCAGGTGATGGAAGGCTGAGTTGGGAGCCAGTGAGATTGCATCTGTTGTAGACCCATTGTGGTGATAGGCAAATTGCAACAGGTAGGAGTTGATTCTGGCCGTAACCAGCCTCTCAAATCACTTCAGCACAGTAGGTGTGAGTGCTACTGGGCAGCTGTCATTGAGGCAAATCACCCTGTCCAGTACTGAGTCCACTTTTGGTACAAGACCCCAGGTGCTCAGCGGTGTTTGAAGACCCAAGCGGACGTTTCATTGTGTGAGTGATGAGTGCCTGAATGGAGTGGATGGTGCAGGGATACACATTTCCCCGTCTGTAGCAGTGGCCGGCTGGCTGGAGCTTATGAGGATGTCTGTAGAGAGTGCACAATGCACGTCAGCACAGTCTGAGGAATCAGGTGTCATCTGTACTCAGGGTCAGGGCAAAGGAGTTAACCCAAGTGACCCTATGACCCAACAACTAACCCCTGTACACTCCGACATTAACCCCAGTAACCCTGTGACCTTCAACTAGCCCCCAGTGACTTTGTGACCCACAACTAACCCCAGTTACCCCATCCGCTCTGATGTTAACCCATTATCCTCTAATCCTGTGACCCTCCATCACTAGGGCAGCACAGTGACTAACTCACAGTTAGTAGAGTCACAACCTCACTGTCCTGGAGGCATTGGTTTGATCCCAATATCAGGTGTTGGCACTGTGGAGAATGAATGAACATTCTTCCAATTACCCTGAGGACACCCCAGCTGCTTCCACTTCATCCTACGTCCCAAAAATACGTGGGTTCTAGGGGTAGGGCTAATTGGCTGCGGTAAATTGTCCCTGGTATGTGGGTGAGGGCTGGAAAATGGGGAGTTCAAGGTTCAATATTGTTTACTGTCATTTCCAGCACACAAGTGTAAAGGAGAACAAAATAATTGTTACTCTGGATCCAATGCAGCACTAAATAGGCCTCTGTTAATCTCGAGAGACCATGGATTTACGCCTTGGAAAGTTTCCAGAGCACAGGCATGGGCAGGGTTGTATGGGAGACCGGCAGTTGCAAGTCTTCCCCCTCCACGCCACCGATGTTGTCCAAGGGAAGGGCAAGGGCCGATACAGCTTGGCATCGGTGTTGTCGCAGAGCAATGTGTGGTTAAGTGCCTGGCTCAAGGACACAACACACTGCCTTAGCTGAGGCTCAAATGAGCGACCTTCAGATCACTAGACCAATGCCTTAACCAATTGGCCACGCAGCACAAAAAAAAATGAGATAAAGAACACAATAAATATAAATACATAAGATAGCTTTAACATTTAGATTGATTGTATGTCCATAAAGTGATGCTAGGCTGTACATAAGGTAACAGATGGGAAATAATATAGTGGATGGGGGTACTTATCAGCCTTACAGCTGGGGGAAGTAACTGTTTTTGAGTCTGGTGGTCCTGGTGTGGATGCTTCGTAGCCTCCTCCCTGATGGAAAGGAACAAACAGTCCATGGGCCGGGTGGGTGGAAGGGATCCTTCATGAAGTTACTGGCCCTTTTCCGGCACCTTTCTGTATGTATGTCCTTGATGGTGGGTAGGCTGGTGCAGGTGATGCTTTGGGCAGTTCTGGCTATCTGTTCTGAGCTTTCCTGCTGCCGCAGTGCAGTATCCATACCAGGCGGTGATGCAGCTTGCGAGGGTGCTCTGCACTGTGCATCTGCAGAACGATGTCAGTGGATTGGAGATTCTAGAGGGATTGCTGTAAACGAGTGGGCTCACGGTGCTGCCCGGCCCCGTTTGGTACGGTGACCGTACTCACGGTGCTGCCCGGCCCCGTTTGGTACGGTGCTGCCCGGCCCCATTTTGTACAGTGACCGTACTCACGGTGCTGACCAGCCCCGGTTGTTGTGAAGTTATATCAGCATCCTACGCACAGCACTCTAACTGATTACACAACCCCCACAGCTTGCAAACTTCCGGCCAGAGGGTGCTGGGGTTGACGTTGGTTCATCATTACACAAGGCGAGAGTTTCTTCCTCTTTAGCTCACCACCCTCACTGGGCTGAGTCGCAATCTGCTGTTACTGCGTCTCTATGCCAGACTGCAGTTACGTCAATGCTGTACCAGACCCAGGGCAGGGCGACTGAGTTACAACATACAGCACAGGAACAAGCCCTTCAGCCCATCTTGTTGGGCCAAACTATTTACTTACATTAGTAATTAAATGCCCAATCAACTAATCCTATATAATGTCCATATCCTTCCATTCTCTGCACATTCATGTGCATCTTAAATGCCTCCATCTTATGTCTTTACCTCTCACACAATCCCAGGCACCCACAACTCTGTCAAAATCTCGCCTCTCACATCTCCTTTGGTTTGACCCCTCTCATCTTAAATGCATGGCCTCTGTTATTGGACATTTCAACCATAGGAAAGAGATACCACTGTCCAATCTATCTGTGCCTCTCATAATCTTGTAAGCCTCTATCAGATCGCCCGTCAGCCTCTGCCACTCCAGAGAAAACAACCCAAGTTTGTCTAGCCTCTCATTATAGCTCATGCCCTCTAATTCAGAGAGCAACAGTGTACATTTCATCTCCCAAAATGCCACATTCATTATTGACTGTGTTATACTCCATCTGCCATTTCTCTGCCCATATCTTGAATTGATCTATATCATGCTGTATTATTTGCCAGTCTTTTACACTATCCACAATACCACCAATGTTTACATTGCCTGCAAACTTACTAATCCACCCATCAACATTTTCATCTAGGACAATTATATATATTACGAACAGCAGAGTCCTAGAACAGACCCCTTTGGAACACTATTGATCATAGACAGCCAGCCAGAATAATTACCGTACTCTCCATCTTATGCAGACAAGCCAATTCTGAACCCACATGGCTAACTCACCATGCATCCCACTCACCTTAAGGCCTGGGCTACAGGCAGACAATAGACAGTAGGTGCAGGAGTAGGCCATTCGGCCCTTCTAGCCAGCACCACCATTCACTGTGATCATGGCTGATCATTGTTACGTACCCCGTAACTGGGTTACTTACCAGCAAAGATAGAGAGGTCCTGTGAAGTCTGATGGTACTATTTTTAACGGTATTTATTGATAAAAATACACAAAAATAATATCAATGCAAACATACATATAATATATGTCGTCAATACTAAATCTAAAAGTGCGGGTATAATAATAATCAATGAGAAATAACTCTATCGTTGTCTAGGGGATAATGTATTGTCCGATGGAAATATAAAAGTCACTTTAGTTCATTCAAGCTGCAGCTTTTGGTTGGAGAGAAAGACGGAGGTTTAACTTGCCCATTCCTTTTATGATGTCAATCCTTCGAGAGTCGTTGGGGGCTGACTTCCCCTTTGTTGTTAGCTAAAGCCGTGCTTCCGTGGTAAAGGCCCACCAATTCCGAGGCAAATGGAAAAGGACGCACGTGGGCTTTTCCACCGGCTTTCGCTATTACGCTGTTACAGGAGTTCTAGCATTTCTTCTGGTGCGACTGAGGGGCTGTTCCCCAGTCCCTCTTTTATCCTGACTCACAGGGTCTCAGATGTCAATCAGGGTGGAATGATGCCATCCCCCCAACCAGCCCATGTTGCCTGAGGGCTTTCCATGAAGTATAGTACTCAATACACAATTCCGTCTCCGTCACCTGTTTCGTGGCTTTGTATCGCTGGGGCCAGGATATTTCAAACGTCTCTCTCTCATTTCCTGGGTCTCCTGCCCTGACTTAATAGCAATCTTGCGATTCTCAAAAAGGAGGGGGCCACGGGCGTCACATCATACACAATCAGTACCCCGTTCTTGCCCTCTCCCCATATCCCTTGACCCCGCTATCTATAAGAGCTCTATCTAACTCTCCCTTGAATGCATCCAGAGACTTGGCCTCCACTGCCTTCTGGGGCAGAGCATTCCATATATCCACCACTCTCTGGGTGAAAAAGTTTTTCCGCATCTCTGTTCTAAATGGCCTACCCCTTATTCTTAAACTGTGGCCTCTAGTTCTGGACTCACCCATCAGCGGGAACATGCTTCCTGCCTCCAGCGTGTCCAATCCCTTAATAATCTTATATGTTTCAATCAGACATGGGCAAACAGGCAGCACTCACATCAGGAGAGTCTTAACAATGATCTGGATTGGGCGGCAGATGTGGATTGGGACAGACTGTCTTCCAGTGAAGGGATGCTTGGTGAGTATGAGGCCCTCAACAGTGAAATATTGAGAGTACAGAGTTTGTATGTTCCTGTTAGAATAAAAGGCAAGAATAACAGCTTTAGGGAACCTTGGTTTCGAGAGACTAACCCTGACAGTGGATATTAATAATAATATTAATTGAGCCCTTTTCATACAAACAATGTAGTTCAAAATGCTCTACAATCAGATAAAGTGATCCTATTGATAATGCCAGATGATAAGTGTGTATTGAAGTGACTGAACTGGACGTTTGGACAACAATTTAGGCACCAGGTGACAGGGCCCAAGGCGAGGGATGGGCCAGTACAGGTCACTGCTTTACGACCATTACTCGGCTCTGTGGCAGACAGACTTCAGTTCTGAATGTTATTTGCTTGTGTTTATTGTTTCATGATTTGTTTTCCTCTGCAAACTGGGTGTTTAATGGTCTTCTTTATTAAAGGTTTCTTTAGGTTTCTTTGTTTGTGGCTGCAATATCTCAAGATTGTTTAATACATACATACTTTGATAATAAATGTACAATATTTTGAAAAAGAAGGTGCAAGCAGCTGCTTGAGGAATATAACAAATATAAGAGTGCACTTCAATAGGGAACTCATGGGGGCGAGAAGGCGTGAAATTGTTCTAGCAGACAAGGGGAAGAAGAATCCAAGATCTCATGGACTTAAGCAAGATCTTTAATCATGGGAGGCTGGTCCAGAAGGTTAAATCATATAGCATTCAGGGTGTATTCAACATTGGCTTAGCAAGAAGATGACAGAGAGATAGTAGAGGGTTATCTCTGAGTAGAGCCTGGACTAGTGGTGTGTGTGCCACAGGGATCAGTGCTGGGTTTGTTGTTGTTTAACATCGATATTAAGTACAGGAGTTGGAATGTTATGTTGAAGTGTATAAGATGTTGATGTGGTCTAATTTGCAGTACTGTGGGCAGTTCTGGTTACCTATCTACAGGAAAGATATCAATAAGATTGAAAGAGTGCAGAGGAAATTTACAAGGATGGTACTAGGACTTGAGGACCTGAGTTATAGGGAAAGGTTGAATAGGTTGGGACTTTGTTCCCTAGAGTGTAGGAGACTGAGGGGAGATTTGATAGAGGTTTACAAAATTATGAGGGGTATAGATAGGGTAAATGCAAGCAGTTTTTCACCTGAGGCTGGGTGAGACTACAACTAGAAGTCAAAGGTTGAACAGTGAAATATTTAAGGGGTACATGAGGGTGAACATCTTTTCACTCAGAGGGTAGTGAGAGTGTGGAATCGAGCATGAAGAGAAATTTGGATAGGTTCATAGATGGGAGAGGTATGGATAGATGAGACCAAAGGGCCTGTTCCATCATTATCAACTGTACCACAGAAGCCCCACTATAATCTGCCCAGGGAAAATTGGTTTATTATTGTCAGAAGAATCAAAATACAGTGAAGGGAAATAAACAGTCAATCTTTTAGGCCAAGACCCTTCATCAGGATGTCAGAATAAACAGTAATAACTACAGAGAAAGTGCAGTATGGGTTAACAAAAGATATAAGATCATAACAAGGGACAAAAGCTGTCTTTGGGCCCAATGGTACATGCTTTCAGGCCAATGGGAGAGGGATGAACAGAGAACGACTGGGGTGGGGAGGGTCTTTCATTATGCTGGCTGCTTTACCGAGCCAATGGGAAGTGTAGTCAGAGTCTATGGACAGAAGGTTCTGAGCTTTGTCCATAACTCTCCAGTTTCTTGCAGTCATGCTCAGAACAGTTGCCATACCAAGACATTATGCATTCAGACAAAGTGCTTTCTATGGTGTATCAATAAAAATTGGCAACCTTCCTCAGTAACCACAACTCTGCCAATGTTTTCTGTTGCCTGCAAACTTACTGATCAGCTCACATTTTTGTTCAGATCATATATCACAAACAACAGAAATCCCAGTGCTCATCGCTGCAGAATACCACTGGTCACAGACCTCTTGTCACCACACCACTTCCCTTTATCTTCTACAGCCAAGCCAATATTGTATCCAACATGTGACTTAACATTTCAGATAAGGGAGCTGTGAGGGAGCTCGTCAACTGCTACAGAGAAGACCCAGTTCATGAAGACTACATCCTTTACTCAACCCTCAATAATAATCAAGACTTCCTCAAAAAACTCAAACAAATTTGCTATACTGGACCTCTTGCTACACAAATCAAAGTATTGAGTACAGGAAATGAGATGTTATGTTGAAGTGAATAAGATGTTGATGAGGCCTAATTTGGAACATTGTGTGCAGTTTTGGTCACCTAGCCACTGGAAAGATGTAAACAAGGTTGAAAGAGGACAGAAGAAAATTTACAAGTATGTTGCCGGGACTGGAGAACCTGGGTTATCAGTAAAGATTGAATAGGTTAGTACTGTATTCCCCAGAGTGTAGGAGAATGAGGGGAGATTTGATAGAGGTTTACAAAATTATGAAGGGTATAGATAGGGTAAATGCAAGCAGAGTTTTTCCCACTGAGATTGGGTGGGACTGCAAAGATCTTGAATTAAGAAATGTTAAGACCAAATGACTATAAGAGACAGAAGCAGAATTAGGTCATTTGGCCCATCAAGTCTGTTCCGTCATTTCAACATGGCTGATATAATTTTCCCAATCTCCTGTTTTCTCCCCATATACCCTCAAACCCTGACCAATCAAGAATCTATTAATCGCTGCCTTAAATACACATAAAGAGCTGGCCTCCACAACTGCCTGTGGCAACGAATTCCACAGATGCACCATCCTCTGGCTGAAGAAATTCCTCCTCATCTCTATTCTAAAAGGATGCTGTGTCCTCTGGTCTTAGACTCTTCCCACCATAGGAAACATCCTCTCCACATCCACTCTGTCAAGGTCTTTCACCATTCAATGGGTTTCAATGAGGTCACCACTCATTCTTCTGAATGCTAGTGAATACAGGCCCAGAGCCATCAGACACTCTTCATATGACAAGCCATTCAATCCTGGAATAATTTTCATGAATCTCCTTTGAACCCTTTCCAGTTTCAGCACATCCTTTCTAAGATAAGGGGCTCAATCCTGCTCACAATACTCCAAGTAAAGCCTCACCAGTGCTTTATAAAGTTTCAACATCACATCCTTGCTTTTATATTCCAGCCCTCTTGAAATGAATGCTAACATTGCATTCATGCTTGAATGGCAGAGCAGACTCGATAGGCCAGATGGCCTAATTCTGCTCCTACATCTAATGGTCTAATATCCACTCTTGCCTCTCTTTGACACATTATGTATCTGAAGAAACTTTTGGTATCCTCTTTAATATTATTGACTAGTTTACTTTTACAGTATATTCCATCTTTACCTTCTTACTTTTTTAGTTGCCCTCTATTGGTGTTTAAAAGCTTCCCAACCCTCTAACTTTCTACTAATTTTTGCTCCATTATTTGCCCTCTCTTTGGCTTCTTTTGTTAGCCATGGTTGTGTCACCTTTCCTTTTCTTCCTCTTTGGAATGTATATATCCTGTTCCTTCTGAATTGCTTTCAGAAATTCCAGCCATTGCTGCTCTGCTGTCATCCCTGCTGGTGTTTCTTTCCAATCAGTTCTGGCCAACTCCTCTCTCATGCCTCTGCAATTCCCTTTGCTCCACTGTAATACTGATACATTAAACTTTAGCTTCTTCTCAGATTTCAGGGTGAATTCTATCATTATGATCACTGTCCCTTAAGGGTCTTTTACTTTAAGCTCTCTAATCAATTCCGGTTCACTGCACAACACCCAATCCAGAATAGCTGATCCCCCAGTGGGCTCAGCCACAAGCTGCTCTAAAAAGCCATCTCTTAGGCTCTGTAGAAATTCCCCCTCCTGAATCCAGCACCAACCTGATTTTTCCAATCTACCTGCATATTGAACCCCCCTATGATTATAGTAACATTGCCCTTTTGACATGCATTTTCTATCTCCTGTTGTAATTTATAGGCCCCATCTTTGCTACTGTTTGGGGTCTGTATACAACTTCCATCAGCCTTTTTACCCTTGCAGTTCCTTAACTCAATCCACAATGATTCAACACCTTCCGGTCCTATGTCACCTCTCTCGAGTGATTCGATTTCATTTTTTTACCAACAGAGCAATGCCACCCCTTCTGCCTTCCTGCCTGTCCTTTCGATACAAAGTGTATCCGTGCACATTAGGCTCCATTTAAGAAGATGTGGGAAAACTTGTTCACTCAGTTTGTGAAAGTATGGAATGAGATGTGATCCAGCACAAGTGACGCACGCAAGCTTGATTTCAACATTTAAGTTTGGTATGGCACTTGGATGGTAGGGGTATGGAGGGCACATACAAGTGCAGGTTGTTGGGAGTGGGCAGTTTAAATGGTTCACCACAGACTATATGGGCCTGTTTCTGTGCTGTCCTTTCCTATGACTCTACAGCAATGTTATGCTCTCTTGCTTCCTCCCTGTGCTCTTCTTAAATGAAGTAACATAACTAGCTATTCTCTCCAGCGGAAAACCCACAGATATCCAGTTCTGAGAAAGCCATGAGATTGAAACACGAACTCTGCTCCACTCTCTTACACATGCTGCCCGACGCACACATCAGCACTTCCCGATTTTATTTCGTATTTCCAGAATTCGAGCCTTACACTCCACAATTCCAGTCACCAGACCTCTCCCCATCCCTCCTTCTCTTCCCCCTCCCTTGCTCCCTCTCAGTCATCCCCTCCACCCTTCACATCATCCTCTCCCTCCCCCTCTTGTCTCCCCTTCCCCCTCTTCAAACCCTTCTTCCCCCTTACCGCCTCTTCAACCCCTTCTCCCTCTGCCCTCCTCTCGCCTACACCCCTTCCCCGTCTCCACTCCCTCCCTCCCTCCCTCTATTTTTATCCAGCTTCACTGCCCGAGCAACCCTTAGACCGCCAGCCCTGGCAACCGCGCATGCACCCTAACAACTGCTAAACCGGGAGGTGCGTTCAGACGTCATCCGTTCATGAACGTCACAGTATCCGTGGCAACACGGGGTGATGCGAAATATCTACGTCGATCTCACCGTCCCCCTAGCAACTGAGCTGCAAACGTGGATTGGCGGAGAGAGGGACGTTGCATAGTCGGGTGGAGACAGGAGAGCAGTGAGAGGGGAGAGGGGCCGAGGGGTCGTGAGGGTAGTGTGAGGCCGAGGAGTTACTGGGGAAGGGCAGAGTGGCTGGTGAGGGAGAGGGCCGAGGTGTTAGAGAGGGAGGGAAGCAGACGGGGGGTCGGAGAGGGAGGGGAGAGCGGCCGAGGGGATAGGGGTTGAGGGGAGGGGAGAAAGGCAGAGATGGAAGGGAGGGGAGGGATAGGGGCTGAGAGGTTACTGAGGGAGGGAAGAGGGGCGAGGAGCGTTCGGGGTTGTTGGGAGAGGGGAAGAGGAGAGGGACAGAGTGGTTGGTGGGGGAAGAGAAGAAGGGCGGAGTGGTCAGTGAGGGAGGGGGAGACGAGCCAAAGCGTTGGTGACGGAAGGGAAGGGAAGGGAGAGGGGCCGAGGGGTTGGAGGGGGAGGGGAGAGTGACCAAGACTTTGGTGAAGTGGGAGAGAAGGCGTTGGGGAGGGGAGGGGAGAAAGGCTGAGGGGTCTGAGAGGCAGGGGAGAAGGGCCGAGGGGGTCAAAGAGGGAGTGGAGCGGAGGGGCCGAGGGGTCAGAGAGAGGAAGGGTGGAGCCGAGGGGTCGGAGTGGGAGGGGAGGGGCCGTGGAATTGAGAGGGAAGGGAGAGAGGGCCGAGGGGTTGAGAAGAGAAGGGCCAAGGGGTCGGAGTAGGGGAGAGGATAGGGGCTGAGAGGTTACTGATGGAGAGAAGAGGGGTAAAGAACCTGGTGGTTGGAGAGGGAGAGGTGTTGGTGACTGGTGGGGGGAACTTGCAGTTTTGGTCAGTGATTGGACAGAGAGTTTGCAGTGTGGAGGTTGTTCAGTGAGTGGGCAGAGGGAGTTTAGGTGAACACGAGGAAATCTGCAGATGCTGGAAATTCAAGCAACACACACAAAATGCTGATGGAACACAGCAGGCCAGGCAACATCTATAGGGAGAAGCGCTGTCGACGTTTCGAGCCGAGACCCTTCGTCAGGACTAACTGAAAGGAAAGATAGTTAGAGATTTGAAAGTAGGAGGGGGAGGGGAAAATGCGAAATGGGAGTTTAGGTGAGTTGGTTTGAGGTTAGTCACTGACTGCACGGATGGAGTTGATGGTGTTGATTATGAGTTTGGTCAGTGTCTGGACGGAGGGAGTTTGTGGTGATCAAGTTTGGTCAGTGTCTGGACGGAGGGAGTTTGTGGTGATCGAATTTAGTCAGTGTCTGGACGGAGGGAATTTGTAGTGATTATGAGTTTGGTCAGTGTCTGGACGGAGGGAGTTTGTGGTGATCGAGTTTGGTCAGTGTCTGGACGGAGGGAGTTTGGTGATTATGAGTTTGGTCAGTGTCTGGACGGAGGGAGTTTGTGGTGATTATGAGTTTGGTCAGTGTCTGGACGGAGGGAGTTTGTGGTGATCGAGTTTGGTCAGTGTCTGGACGGAGGGAGTTTGTGGTGATTGAGTTTGGTCAGTGTCTGGACGGAGGGAATTTGTAGTGATTATGAGTTTGGTCAGTGTCTGGACGGAGGGAGTTTGTGGTGATTATGCGTTTGGTCAGTGTCTGGACGGAGGGAGTTTGTGGTGATCGAGTTTGGTCAGTGTCTAGACGGAGGGAGTTTGTGGTGATTATGAGTTTGGTCAGAGTCTGGACGGAGGGAATTTGTGGTGATTATGCGTTTGGTCAGTGTCTGGACGGAGGGAGTTTGTTGATTATGAGTTTGGTCAGAGTCTGGACGGAGGGAGTTTGTGGTGATTATGAGTTTGGTCAGTGTCTGGACGGAGGGAGTTTGTGGTGATCGAGTTTGGTCAGTGTCTAGACGGAGGGAGTTTGTGGTGATTATGAGTTTGGTCAGTGTCTGGACGGAGGGAGTTTGTGGTGATCGAGTTTGGTCAGTGTCTGGATGGAGGGAGTTTGTAGTGATTATGAGTTTGGTCAGTGTCTGGACGGAGGGAGTTTGTGGTGATCGAGTTTGGTCAGTGTCTAGACGGAGGGAGTTTGTAGTGATTATGAGTTTGGTCAGTGTCTGGACGGAGGGAGTTTGTGGTGATCGAGTTTGGTCTGTATCTGGACGGAGGGAGTTTGTGGTGATTATGAGTTTGGTTAGTATCTGGACGGAGGGAGTTTGTGGTGATTATGAGTTTGGTCAGTGTCTGGACGGAGGGAGTTTGTGGTGATCGAGTTTGGTCAGTGTCTGGACGGAGGGAGTTTGCGGTGATCGAGTTTGGTCAGTGTCTGGACGGAGGGAGTTTGTGGTGATCGAGTTTGGTCAGTGTCTGGACGGAAGGAGTTTGTGTTGATCGAGTTTGGTCAGTGTCTGGACGGAGGGAGTTTGTGGTGATTATGCGTTTGGTCAGTGTCTGGACGGAGGGAGTTTGTGGTGATTATGAGTTTTGTCAGTGTCTGGACGGAGGGAGTTTGTGGTGATTGAGATTGGTCAGTGTCTGGACGGAGGGAATTTGTAGTGATTATGAGTTTGGTCAGTGTCTGGACGGAGGGAGTTTGTGGTGATTATGCGTTTGGTCAGTGTCTGGACGGAGGGAGTTTGGTGATTATGAGTTTGGTCAGAGTCTGGACGGAGGGAGTTTGTGGTGATTATGAGTTTGGTCAGTGTCTGGACGGAGGGAGTTTGTGGTGATCGAGTTTGGTCAGTGTCTGGACGGAAGGAGTTTGTGGTGATCGAGTTTGGTCAGTGTCTGGATGGAGGGAGTTTGGTGATTATGAGTTTGGTCTGTATCTGGACGGAGGGAGTTTGTGGTGATTATGAGTTTGGTCAGTGTCTGGACGGAGGGAGTTTGTGGTGATCGAGTTTGGTCAGTGTCTGGACGGAGGGAGTTTGGTGATTATGAGTTTGGTCAGTGTCTGGACGGAGGGAGTTTGTGGTGATCAAGTTTGGTCAGTGTCTGGACGGAGGGAGTTTGTGGTGATCGAGTTTGGTCAGTGTCTGGACAGAGGGAGTTTGTGGTGATCGAGTTTGGTCAGTGTCTGGACGGAGGGAGTTTGTGGTGATTATGAGTTTGGTCAGTGTCTGGACGGAGGGAGTTTGTGGTGATCGAGTTTGGTCAGTGTCTGGACGGAGGGAGTTTGCGGTGATCGAGTTTGGTCAGTGTCTGGACGGAGGGAGTTTGTGGTGATCGAGTTTGGTCAGTGTCTGGACGGAAGGAGTTTGTGTTGATCGAGTTTGGTCAGTGTCTGGACGGAGGGAGTTTGTGGTGATTGAGTTTGGTCAGTGTCTGGACGGAGGGAGTTTGTGGTGATTGAGTTTGGTCAGTGTCTGGACGGAGGGAATTTGTAGTGATTATGAGTTTGGTCAGTGTCTGGACGGAGGGAGTTTGTGGTGATTGAGTTTGGTCAGTGTCTGGACGGAGGGAGTTTGTGGTGATTGAGTTTGGTCAGTGTCTGGACGGAGGGAGTTTGTAGTGATTATGAGTTTGGTCAGTGTCTGGACGGAGGGAGTTTGTGGTGATTATGCGTTTGGTCAGTGTCTGGACGGAGGGAGTTTGTGGTGATTATGAGTTTTGTCAGTGTCTGGACGGAGGGAGTTTGTGGTGATTGAGTTTGGTCAGTGTCTGGACGGAGGGAGTTTGTGGTGATCGAGTTTGGTCAGTGTCTGGACGGAAGGTGTTTGTGGTGATTATGAGTTTGGTCAGTGTCTGGACGGAAGGAGTTTGTGGTGATCGAGTTTGGTCAGTGTCTGGACGGAGGGAGTTTGTGGTGATTATGAGTTTGGTCAGTGTCTGGACGGAGGGAGATTGTGGTGATTGAGTTTGGTCAGTGTCTGGACGGAGGGAGTTTGTGGTGATCGAGTTTGGTCAGTGTCTGGACGGAGGGAGTTTGTGGTGATCGAGTTTGGTCAGTGTCTGGACGGAGGGAGTTTGTGTTGATTATGAGTTTGGTCAGAGTCTGGACGGAGGGAGTTTGTGGTGATCGAGTTTGGTCAGTGTCTGGACGGAGGGAGTTTGTGGTGATCGAGTTTGGTCAGTGTCTGGACGGAGGGAGTTTGTGGTGATCGAGTTTGGTCAGTGTCTGGACGGAGGGAGTTTGTGTTGATCGAGTTTGGTCAGTGTCTGGACGGAGGGAGTTTGTAGTGATTATGAGTTTGGTCAGTGTCTGGACGGAGGGAGTTTGTGGTGATCGAGTTTGGTCAGTGTCTAGAGGGAGGGAGTTTGTGGTGATCGAGTTTGGTCAGTGTCTGGACGGAGGGAGTTTGTGGTGATCGAGTTTGGTCAGTGTCTGGATGGAGGGAGTTTGTGGTGATCGAGTTTGGTCAGTGTCTGGACGGAGGGAGTTTGTGTTGATCGAGTTTGGTCAGTGTCTGGACGGAGGGAATTTGTAGTGATTATGAGTTTGGTCAGTGGCTGGACGGAGGGAGTTTGTGGTGATTATGCGTTTGATCAGTGTCTGGACGGAGGGAGTTTGTGTTGATTATGAGTTTGGTCAGTGTCTGGACGGAGGGAGTTTGTGGTGATCGAGTTTGGTCAGTGTCTGGACGGAGGGAGTTTGCGGTGATCGAGTTTGGTCAGTGTCTGGACGGAGGGAGTTTGTGGTGATCGAGTTTGGTCAGTGTCTGGACGGAAGGAGTTTGTGTTGATCGAGTTTGGTCAGTGTCTGGACGGAGGGAGTTTGTGGTGATTATGCGTTTGGTCAGTGTCTGGACGGAGGGAGTTTGTGGTGATTATGAGTTTTGTCAGTGTCTGGACGGAGGGAGTTTGTGGTGATTGAGATTGGTCAGTGTCTGGACGGAGGGAATTTGTAGTGATTATGAGTTTGGTCAGTGTCTGGACGGAGGGAGTTTGTGGTGATTATGCGTTTGGTCAGTGTCTGGACGGAGGGAGTTTGGTGATTATGAGTTTGGTCAGAGTCTGGACGGAGGGAGTTTGTGGTGATTATGAGTTTGGTCAGTGTCTGGACGGAGGGAGTTTGTGGTGATCGAGTTTGGTCAGTGTCTGGACGGAAGGAGTTTGTGGTGATCGAGTTTGGTCAGTGTCTGGATGGAGGGAGTTTGGTGATTATGAGTTTGGTCTGTATCTGGACGGAGGGAGTTTGTGGTGATTATGAGTTTGGTCAGTGTCTGGACGGAGGGAGTTTGTGGTGATCGAGTTTGGTCAGTGTCTGGACGGAGGGAGTTTGGTGATTATGAGTTTGGTCAGTGTCTGGACGGAGGGAGTTTGTGGTGATCAAGTTTGGTCAGTGTCTGGACGGAGGGAGTTTGTGGTGATCGAGTTTGGTCAGTGTCTGGACAGAGGGAGTTTGTGGTGATCGAGTTTGGTCAGTGTCTGGACGGAGGGAGTTTGTGGTGATTATGAGTTTGGTCAGTGTCTGGACGGAGGGAGTTTGTGGTGATCGAGTTTGGTCAGTGTCTGGACGGAGGGAGTTTGTGGTGATCGAGTTTGGTCAGTGTCTGGACGGAGGGAGTTTGTGGTGATCGAGTTTGGTCAGTGTCTGGACGGAAGGAGTTTGTGTTGATCGAGTTTGGTCAGTGTCTGGACGGAGGGAGTTTGTGGTGATTGAGTTTGGTCAGTGTCTGGACGGAGGGAGTTTGTGGTGATTGAGTTTGGTCAGTGTCTGGACGGAGGGAATTTGTAGTGATTATGAGTTTGGTCAGTGTCTGGACGGAGGGAGTTTGTGGTGATTGAGTTTGGTCAGTGTCTGGACGGAGGGAGTTTGTGGTGATTGAGTTTGGTCAGTGTCTGGACGGAGGGAATTTGTAGTGATTATGAGTTTGGTCAGTGTCTGGACGGAGGGAGTTTGTGGTGATTATGCGTTTGGTCAGTGTCTGGACGGAGGGAGTTTGTGGTGATTATGAGTTTTGTCAGTGTCTGGACGGAGGGAGTTTGTGGTGATTGAGTTTGGTCAGTGTCTGGACGGAGGGAGTTTGTGGTGATCGAGTTTGGTCAGTGTCTGGACGGAAGGTGTTTGTGGTGATTATGAGTTTGGTCAGTGTCTGGACGGAAGGAGTTTGTGGTGATCGAGTTTGGTCAGTGTCTGGACGGAGGGAGTTTGTGGTGATTATGAGTTTGGTCAGTGTCTGGACGGAGGGAGATTGTGGTGATTGAGTTTGGTCAGTGTCTGGACGGAGGGAGTTTGTGGTGATCGAGTTTGGTCAGTGTCTGGACGGAGGGAGTTTGTGGTGATCGAGTTTGGTCAGTGTCTGGACGGAGGGAGTTTGTGTTGATTATGAGTTTGGTCAGAGTCTGGATGGAGGGAGTTTGTGGTGATCGAGTTTGGTCAGTGTCTGGACGGAGGGAGTTTGTGGTGATCGAGTTTGGTCAGTGTCTGGACGGAGGGAGTTTGTGGTGATCGAGTTTGGTCAGTGTCTGGACGGAGGGAGTTTGTGTTGATCGAGTTTGGTCAGTGTCTGGACGGAGGGAGTTTGTAGTGATTATGAGTTTGGTCTGTGTCTGGACGGAGGGAGTTTGTGGTGATCGAGTTTGGTCAGTGTCTAGAGGGAGGGAGTTTGTGGTGATCGAGTTTGGTCAGTGTCTGGACGGAGGGAGTTTGTGGTGATCGAGTTTGGTCAGTGTCTGGATGGAGGGAGTTTGTGGTGATCGAGTTTGGTCAGTGTCTGGACGGAGGGAGTTTGTGTTGATCGAGTTTGGTCAGTGTCTGGACGGAGGGAATTTGTAGTGATTATGAGTTTGGTCAGTGGCTGGACGGAGGGAGTTTGTGGTGATTATGCGTTTGATCAGTGTCTGGACGGAGGGAGTTTGTGTTGATTATGAGTTTGGTCAGAGTCTGGACGGAGGGAGTTTGTGGTGATCGAGTTTGGTCAGTGTCTGGATGGAGGGAGTTTGTGGTGATCGAGTTTGGTCAGTGTCTGGACGGAGGGAGTTTGTGGTGATCGAGTTTGGTCAGTGTCTGGACGGAGGGAGTTTGTGTTGATCGAGTTTGGTCAGTGTCTGGACGGAGGGAGTTTGTGGTGATTATGATTTTGGTCAGTGTCTGGACGGAGGGAGGTTGTGGTGATCGAGTTTGGTCAGTGTCTGGATGGAGGGAGTTTGGTGATTATGAGTTTGGTCTGTATCTGGACGGAGGGAGTTTGTGGTGATTATGAGTTTGGTCAGTGTCTGGACGGAGGGAGTTTGTGGTGATCGAGTTTGGTCAGTGTCTGGACGGAGGGAGTTTGCGGTGATCGAGTTTGGTCAGTGTCTGGACGGAGGGAGTTTGTGGTGATCGAGTTTGGTCAGTGTCTGGACGGAAGGAGTTTGTGTTGATCGAGTTTGGTCAGTGTCTGGACGGAGGGAGTTTGTGGTGATTATGCGTTTGGTCAGTGTCTGGACGGAGGGAGTTTGTGGTGATTATGAGTTTTGTCAGTGTCTGGACGGAGGGAGTTTGTGGTGATTGAGATTGGTCAGTGTCTGGACGGAGGGAGTTTGTGGTGATTGAGTTTGGTCAGTGTCTGGACGGAGGGAGTTTGTGGTGATTGAGTTTGGTCAGTGTCTGGACGGAGGGAATTTGTAGTGATTATGAGTTTGGTCAGTGTCTGGACGGAGGGAGTTTGTGGTGATTATGCGTTTGGTCAGTGTCTGGACGGAGGGAGTTTGGTGATTATGAGTTTGGTCAGAGTCTGGACGGAGGGAGTTTGTGGTGATTATGAGTTTGGTCAGTGTCTGGACGGAGGGAGTTTGTGGTGATCGAGTTTGGTCAGTGTCTGGACGGAAGGAGTTTGTGGTGATCGAGTTTGGTCAGTGTCTGGATGGAGGGAGTTTGGTGATTATGAGTTTGGTCAGTGTCTGGACGGAAGGAGTTTGTGGTGATCGAGTTTGGTCAGTGTCTGGACGGAGGGAGTTTGTGGTGATTATGAGTTTGGTCAGTGTCTGGACGGAGGGAGATTGTGGTGATTGAGTTTGGTCAGTGTCTGGACGGAGGGAGTTTGTGGTGATCGAGTTTGGTCAGTGTCTGGACGGAGGGAGTTTGTGGTGATCGAGTTTGGTCAGTGTCTGGACGGAGGGAGTTTGTGTTGATTATGAGTTTGGTCAGAGTCTGGACGGAGGGAGTTTGTGGTGATCGAGTTTGGTCAGTGTCTGGACGGAGGGAGTTTGTGGTGATCGAGTTTGGTCAGTGTCTGGACGGAGGGAGTTTGTGGTGATCGAGTTTGGTCAGTGTCTGGACGGAGGGAGTTTGTGTTGATCGAGTTTGGTCAGTGTCTGGACGGAGGGAGTTTGTAGTGATTATGAGTTTGGTCAGTGTCTGGACGGAGGGAGTTTGTGGTGATCGAGTTTGGTCAGTGTCTAGAGGGAGGGAGTTTGTGGTGATCGAGTTTGGTCAGTGTCTGGACGGAGGGAGTTTGTGGTGATCGAGTTTGGTCAGTGTCTGGATGGAGGGAGTTTGTGGTGATCGAGTTTGGTCAGTGTCTGGACGGAGGGAGTTTGTGTTGATCGAGTTTGGTCAGTGTCTGGACGGAGGGAATTTGTAGTGATTATGAGTTTGGTCAGTGGCTGGACGGAGGGAGTTTGTGGTGATTATGCGTTTGATCAGTGTCTGGACGGAGGGAGTTTGTGTTGATTATGAGTTTGGTCAGAGTCTGGACGGAGGGAGTTTGTGGTGATCGAGTTTGGTCAGTGTCTGGATGGAGGGAGTTTGTGGTGATCGAGTTTGGTCAGTGTCTGGACGGAGGGAGTTTGTGGTGATCGAGTTTGGTCAGTGTCTGGACGGAGGGAGTTTGTGTTGATCGAGTTTGGTCAGTGTCTGGACGGAGGGAGTTTGTGGTGATTATGATTTTGGTCAGTGTCTGGACGGAGGGAGTTTGTGGTGATCGAGTTTGGTCAGTGTCTGGATGGAGGGAGTTTGGTGATTATGAGTTTGGTCTGTATCTGGACGGAGGGAGTTTGTGGTGATTATGAGTTTGGTCAGTGTCTGGACGGAGGGAGTTTGTGGTGATCGAGTTTGGTCAGTGTCTGGACGGAGGGAGTTTGCGGTGATCGAGTTTGGTCAGTGTCTGGACGGAGGGAGTTTGTGGTGATCGAGTTTGGTCAGTGTCTGGACGGAAGGAGTTTGTGTTGATCGAGTTTGGTCAGTGTCTGGACGGAGGGAGTTTGTGGTGATTATGCGTTTGGTCAGTGTCTGGACGGAGGGAGTTTGTGGTGATTATGAGTTTTGTCAGTGTCTGGACGGAGGGAGTTTGTGGTGATTGAGATTGGTCAGTGTCTGGACGGAGGGAGTTTGTGGTGATTGAGTTTGGTCAGTGTCTGGACGGAGGGAGTTTGTGGTGATTGAGTTTGGTCAGTGTCTGGACGGAGGGAATTTGTAGTGATTATGAGTTTGGTCAGTGTCTGGACGGAGGGAGTTTGTGGTGATTATGCGTTTGGTCAGTGTCTGGACGGAGGGAGTTTGGTGATTATGAGTTTGGTCAGAGTCTGGACGGAGGGAGTTTGTGGTGATTATGAGTTTGGTCAGTGTCTGGACGGAGGGAGTTTGTGGTGATCGAGTTTGGTCAGTGTCTGGACGGAAGGAGTTTGTGGTGATCGAGTTTGGTCAGTGTCTGGATGGAGGGAGTTTGGTGATTATGAGTTTGGTCTGTATCTGGACGGAGGGAGTTTGTGGTGATTATGAGTTTGGTCAGTGTCTGGACGGAGGGAGTTTGTGGTGATCGAGTTTGGTCAGTGTCTGGACGGAGGGAGTTTGGTGATTATGAGTTTGGTCAGTGTCTGGACGGAGGGAGTTTGTGGTGATCAAGTTTGGTCAGTGTCTGGACGGAGGGAGTTTGTGGTGATTGAGTTTGGTCAGTGTCTGGACAGAGGGAGTTTGTGGTGATTATGAGTTTGGTCAGTGTCTGGACGGAGGGAGTTTGTGGTGATCGAGTTTGGTCAGTGTCTGGACGGAAGGAGTTTGTGTTGATCGAGTTTGGTCAGTGTCTGGACGGAGGGAGTTTGTGGTGATTATGTGTTTGGTCAGTGTCTGGACGGAGGGAGTTTGTGGTGATTATGAGTTTTGTCAGTGTCTGGACGGAGGGAGTTTGTGGTGAATGAGATTGGTCAGTGTCTGGACGGAGGGAGTTTGTGGTGATTGAGTTTGGTCAGTGTCTGGACGGAGGGAGTTTGTGGTGATTGAGTTTGGTCAGTGTCTGGACGGAGGGAGTTTGTGGTTATTATGCGTTTGGTCAGTGTCTGGACGGAGGGAGTTTGTGGTGATTATGAGTTTTGTCAGTGTCTGGACGGAGGGAGTTTGTGGTGATCGAGTTTGGTCAGTGTCTGGACGGAGGGAGTTTGTGGTGATTATGAGTTTGGTCAGTGTCTGGACGGAAGGAGTTTGTGGTGATCGAGTTTGGTCAGTGTCTGGACGGAGGGAGTTTGTGGTGATTATGAGTTTGGTCAGTGTCTGGACGGAGGGAGTTTGTTTTGATTGAGTTTGGTCAGTGTCTGGACGGAGGGAGTTTGTGGTGATCGAGTTTGGTCAGAGTCTGGACGGAGGGAGTTTGTGGTGATCGAGTTTGGTCAGTGTCTGGACGGAGGGAGTTTGTGTTGATTATGAGTTTGGTCAGAGTCTGGACGGAGGGAGTTTGTGGTGATCGAGTTTGGTCAGTGTCTGGACGGAGGGAGTTTGTGGTGATCGAGTTTGGTCAGTGTCTGGACGGAGGGAGTTTGTGGTGATCGAGTTTGGTCAGTGTCTGGACGGAGGGAGTTTGTGTTGATCGAGTTTGGTCAGTGTCTGGACGGAGGGAGTTTGTAGTGATTATGAGTTTGGTCAGTGTCTGGACGGAGGGAGTTTGTGGTGATCGAGTTTGGTCAGTGTCTAGATGGAGGGAGTTTGTGGTGATCGAGTTTGGTCAGTGTCTGGACGGAGGGAGTTTGTGGTGATCGAGTTTGGTCAGTGTCTGGACGGAGGGAGTTTGTGGTGATCGAGTTTGGTCAGTGTCTGGACGGAGGGAGTTTGTGTTGATCGAGTTTGGTCAGTGTCTGGACGGAGGGAATTTGTAGTGATTATGAGTTTGGTCAGTGGCTGGACGGAGGGAGTTTGTGGTGATTATGCGTTTGGTCAGTGTCTGGACGGAGGGAGTTTGTGGTGATTATGAGTTTTGTCAGTGTCTGGACGGAGGGAGTTTGTGGTGATTGAGTTTGGTCAGTGTCTGGACGGAGGGAGTTTGTGGTGATCGAGTTTGGTCAGTGTCTGGACGGAGGGAGTTTGTGGTGATCGAGTTTGGTCAGTGTCTGGACGGAGGGAGTTTGTGGTGATCGAATTTGGTCAGTGTCTGGACGGAGGGAGTTTGTGTTGATTATGAGTTTGGTCAGTGTCTGGACGGAGGGAGTTTGTGGTGATCGAGTTTGGTCAGTGTCTGGACGGAGGGAGTTTGTGGTGATCGAGTTTGGTCAGTGTCTGGACGGAGGGAGTTTGTGGTGATCGAGTTTGGTCAGTGTCTGGACGGAGGGAGTTTGTGTTGATCGAGTTTGGTCAGTGTCTGGACGGAGGGAGTTTGTAGTGATTATGAGTTTGGTCAGTGTCTGGACGGAGGGAGTTTGTGGTGATCGAGTTTGGTCAGTGTCTGGACGGAGGGAGTTTGTGGTGATCGAGTTTGATCAGTGTCTGGATGGAGGGAGTTTGTGGTGATCGAGTTTGGTCAGTGTCTGGACGGAGGGAGTTTGTGTTGATTATGAGTTTGGTCAGTGTCTGGACGGAGGGAGTTTGTGGTGATCGAGTTTGGTCAGTGTCTGGACGGAGGGAGTTTGTGTTGATCGAGTTTGGTCAATGTCTGGACGGAGGGAGTTTGTAGTGATTATGAGTTTGGTCAGTGTCTGGACGGAGGGAGTTTGTGGTGATTGAGTTTGGTCAGTGTCTGGACGGAGGGAGTTTGTGGTGATTATGAGTTTGGTCAGTGTCTGGACGGAGGGAGTTTGTGGTGATCGAGTTTGGTCAGTGTCTGGACGGAGGGAGTTTGTGGTGATTATGAGTTTGGTCAGTGTCTGGACGGAGGGAGTTTGTGGTGATCGAGTTTGGTCAGTGTCTGGACGGAGGGAGTTTGTGGTGATTATGAGTTTGGTCAGTGTCTGGACGGAGGGAGTTTGTGGTGATCGAGTTTGGTCAGTGTCTGGACGGAGGGAGTTTGTGGTGATCGAGTTTGGTCAGTGTCTCGACGGAGGGAGTTTGTGGTGATCGTATTTGGTCAGTGTCTGGACGGAGGGAGTTTGTGTTGATCGAGTTTGGTCAGTGTCTGGACGGAGGGAGTTTGTAGTGATTATGAGTTTGGTCAGTGTCTGGACGGAGGGAGTTTGTGGTGATCGAGTTTGGTCAGTGTCTAGACGGAGGGAGTTTGTGGTGATCGAGTTTGGTCAGTGTCTGGACGGAGGGAGTTTGTGGTGATCGAGTTTGGTCAGTGTCTGGACGGAGGGAGTTTGTGGTGATCGAGTTTGGTCAGTGTCTGGACGGAGGGAGTTTGTGTTGATCGAGTTTGGTCAGTGTCTGGACGGAGGGAATTTGTAGTGATTATGAGTTTGGTCAGTGTCTGGACGGAGGGAGTTTGTGGTGATTATGCATTTGGTCAGTGTCTGGACGGAGGGAGTTTGTAGTGATTATGAGTTTGGTCAGTGTCTGGATGGTGGGAGTTTGTGGTGATCGAGTTTGGTCAGTGTCTGGACGGAGGGAGTTTGTGGTGATCGAGTTTGGTCAGTGTCTGGACGGAGGGAGTTTGTAGTGATTATGAGTTTGGTCAGTGTCTGGACGGAGGGAGTTTGTGGTGATCGAGTTTGGTCAGTGTCTGGACAGAGGGAGTTTGTGGTGATTATGAGTTTGGTCAGTGTCTGGACGGAGGGAGTTTGTGGTGATCGAGTTTGGTCAGTGTCTGGACGGAGGGAGTTTGTGGTGATCGAGTTTGGTCAGTGTCTGGACGGAGGGAGTTTGTGGTGATCGAGTTTGGTCAGTGTCTGGACGGAGGGAGTTTGTGGTGATCGAGTTTGGTCAGTGTCTGGACAGAGGGAGTTTGTGGTGATCGAGTTTGGTCAGTGTCTGGACGGAGGGAGTTTGTGGTGATCGAGTTTGGTCAGTGTCTGGACGGAGGGAGTTTGTGGTGATTGAGTTTGGTCAGTGTCTGGACGGAGGGAGTTTGTGGTGATCGAGTTTGGTCAGTGTCTGGACGGAGGGAGTTAGTGGTGATTATGAGTTTGGTCAGTGTCTGGACGGAGGGAGTTTGTGGTGATTATGAGTTTGGTCAGTGTCTGCACGGAGGGAGTTTGTGGTGATCGAGTTTGGTCAGTGTCTGGACGGAGGGAGTTTGTAGTGATTATGAGTTTGGTCAGTGTCTGGACGGATGGAGTTTGTGGTGATTATGAGTTTGTTCAGTGTCTGGACGGAGGGAATTTGTAGTGATTATGAGTTTGGTCAGTGTCTGGACGGAGGGAGTTTGTGGTGATTATGAGTTTGGTCAGTATCTGGATGGAGGGAGTTTGTAGTGATTATGAGTTTGGTCACTGTCTGGACGGAGGGAGTTTGTGGTGATCGAGTTTGGTCAGTGTCTGGACGGAGGGAGTTTGTGGTGATCGAGTTTGGTCAGTGTCTGGACGGAGGGAGTTTGTGGTGATCGAGTTTGGTCAGTGTCTGGACGGAGGGAGTTTGTGGTGATCGAGTTCGGTCAGTGTCTGAACGGAGGGAGTTTGGTGATTATGAGTTTGGTCAGTGTCTGGACGGAGGGAGTTTGTGGTGATCGAGTTTGGTCAGTGTCTGGACGGAAGGAGTTTGTGGTGATTATGAGTTTGGTCAGTATCTGGACGGAGGGAGTTTGTGGTGATTGAGTTTGGTCAGTGTCTGGACGGAGGGAGTTTGTGGTGATCGAGTTTGGTCAGTGTCTGGACGGAGGGAGTTTGTGGTGATCGAGTTTGGTCAGTGTCTGGACGGAGGGAGTTTGGTGATTATGAGTTTGGTCAGTGTCTGGACGGAGGGAGTTTGTGTTGATTATGAGTTTGGTCAGTGTCTGGACGGAGGGAGTTTGTGGTGATCGAGTTTGGTCAGTGTCTGGACGGAGGGAGTTTGTGGTGATTGAGTTTGGTCAGTGTCTGGACGGAGGGAGTTTGTGGTGATTATGAGTTTGGTCAGTGTCTGGATGGAAGGAGTTTGTGGTGATCGAGTTTGGTCAGTGTCTGGACGGAGGGAGTTTGTGGTGATCAAGTTTGGTCAGTGTCTGGACGGAGGGAGTTTGTGGTGATTGAGTTTGGTCAGTGTCTGGACGGAGGGAGTTTGTGGTGATCAAGTTTGGTCAGTGTCTGGACGGAGGGAGTTTGTGGTGATTGAGTTTGGTCAGTGTCTGGACGGAGGGAGTTTGTGGTGATCGAGTTTGGTCAGTGTCTGGACGGAGGGAGTTTGGTGATTATGAGTTTGGTCAGTGTCTGGACGGAGGGAGTTTGTGTTGATTATGAGTTTGGTCAGTGTCTGGACGGAGGGAGTTTGTGGTGATCGAGTTTGGTCAGTGTCTGGACGGAGGGAGTTTGTGGTGATTGAGTTTGGTCAGTGTCTGGACGGTGGGAGTTTGTGGTGATCGAGTTTGGTCAGTGTCTGGACGGAGGGAGTTTGTGGTGATTATGAGTTTGGTCAGTGTCTGGATGGAAGGAGTTTGTGTTGATCGAGTTTGGTCAGTGTCTGGACGGAGGGAATTTGTAGTGATTATGAGTTTGGTCAGTGGCTGGACGGAGGGAGTTTGTGGTGATTATGCGTTTGATCAGTGTCTGGACGGAGGGAGTTTGTGTTGATTATGAGTTTGGTCAGAGTCTGGACGGAGGGAGTTTGTGGTGATCGAGTTTGGTCAGTGTCTGGATGGAGGGAGTTTGTGGTGATCGAGTTTGGTCAGTGTCTGGACGGAGGGAGTTTGTGGTGATCGAGTTTGGTCAGTGTCTGGACGGAGGGAGTTTGTGTTGATCGAGTTTGGTCAGTGTCTGGACGGAGGGAGTTTGTGGTGATTATGATTTTGGTCAGTGTCTGGACGGAGGGAGTTTGTGGTGATCGAGTTTGGTCAGTGTCTGGATGGAGGGAGTTTGGTGATTATGAGTTTGGTCTGTATCTGGACGGAGGGAGTTTGTGGTGATTATGAGTTTGGTCAGTGTCTGGACGGAGGGAGTTTGTGGTGATCGAGTTTGGTCAGTGTCTGGACGGAGGGAGTTTGCGGTGATCGAGTTTGGTCAGTGTCTGGACGGAGGGAGTTTGTGGTGATCGAGTTTGGTCAGTGTCTGGACGGAAGGAGTTTGTGTTGATCGAGTTTGGTCAGTGTCTGGACGGAGGGAGTTTGTGGTGATTATGCGTTTGGTCAGTGTCTGGACGGAGGGAGTTTGTGGTGATTATGAGTTTTGTCAGTGTCTGGACGGAGGGAGTTTGTGGTGATTGAGATTGGTCAGTGTCTGGACGGAGGGAGTTTGTGGTGATTGAGTTTGGTCAGTGTCTGGACGGAGGGAGTTTGTGGTGATTGAGTTTGGTCAGTGTCTGGACGGAGGGAATTTGTAGTGATTATGAGTTTGGTCAGTGTCTGGACGGAGGGAGTTTGTGGTGATTATGCGTTTGGTCAGTGTCTGGACGGAGGGAGTTTGGTGATTATGAGTTTGGTCAGAGTCTGGACGGAGGGAGTTTGTGGTGATTATGAGTTTGGTCAGTGTCTGGACGGAGGGAGTTTGTGGTGATCGAGTTTGGTCAGTGTCTGGACGGAAGGAGTTTGTGGTGATCGAGTTTGGTCAGTGTCTGGATGGAGGGAGTTTGGTGATTATGAGTTTGGTCAGTGTCTGGACGGAAGGAGTTTGTGGTGATCGAGTTTGGTCAGTGTCTGGACGGAGGGAGTTTGTGGTGATTATGAGTTTGGTCAGTGTCTGGACGGAGGGAGATTGTGGTGATTGAGTTTGGTCAGTGTCTGGACGGAGGGAGTTTGTGGTGATCGAGTTTGGTCAGTGTCTGGACGGAGGGAGTTTGTGGTGATCGAGTTTGGTCAGTGTCTGGACGGAGGGAGTTTGTGTTGATTATGAGTTTGGTCAGAGTCTGGACGGAGGGAGTTTGTGGTGATCGAGTTTGGTCAGTGTCTGGACGGAGGGAGTTTGTGGTGATCGAGTTTGGTCAGTGTCTGGACGGAGGGAGTTTGTGGTGATCGAGTTTGGTCAGTGTCTGGACGGAGGGAGTTTGTGTTGATCGAGTTTGGTCAGTGTCTGGACGGAGGGAGTTTGTAGTGATTATGAGTTTGGTCAGTGTCTGGACGGAGGGAGTTTGTGGTGATCGAGTTTGGTCAGTGTCTAGAGGGAGGGAGTTTGTGGTGATCGAGTTTGGTCAGTGTCTGGACGGAGGGAGTTTGTGGTGATCGAGTTTGGTCAGTGTCTGGATGGAGGGAGTTTGTGGTGATCGAGTTTGGTCAGTGTCTGGACGGAGGGAGTTTGTGTTGATCGAGTTTGGTCAGTGTCTGGACGGAGGGAATTTGTAGTGATTATGAGTTTGGTCAGTGGCTGGACGGAGGGAGTTTGTGGTGATTATGCGTTTGATCAGTGTCTGGACGGAGGGAGTTTGTGTTGATTATGAGTTTGGTCAGAGTCTGGACGGAGGGAGTTTGTGGTGATCGAGTTTGGTCAGTGTCTGGATGGAGGGAGTTTGTGGTGATCGAGTTTGGTCAGTGTCTGGACGGAGGGAGTTTGTGGTGATCGAGTTTGGTCAGTGTCTGGACGGAGGGAGTTTGTGTTGATCGAGTTTGGTCAGTGTCTGGACGGAGGGAGTTTGTGGTGATTATGATTTTGGTCAGTGTCTGGACGGAGGGAGTTTGTGGTGATCGAGTTTGGTCAGTGTCTGGATGGAGGGAGTTTGGTGATTATGAGTTTGGTCTGTATCTGGACGGAGGGAGTTTGTGGTGATTATGAGTTTGGTCAGTGTCTGGACGGAGGGAGTTTGTGGTGATCGAGTTTGGTCAGTGTCTGGACGGAGGGAGTTTGCGGTGATCGAGTTTGGTCAGTGTCTGGACGGAGGGAGTTTGTGGTGATCGAGTTTGGTCAGTGTCTGGACGGAAGGAGTTTGTGTTGATCGAGTTTGGTCAGTGTCTGGACGGAGGGAGTTTGTGGTGATTATGCGTTTGGTCAGTGTCTGGACGGAGGGAGTTTGTGGTGATTATGAGTTTTGTCAGTGTCTGGACGGAGGGAGTTTGTGGTGATCGAGTTTGGTCAGTGTCTGGACGGAGGGAGTTTGTGGTGATCGAGTTTGGTCAGTGTCTGGACGGAGGGAGTTTGTGGTGATCGAATTTGGTCAGTGTCTGGACGGAGGGAGTTTGTGTTGATTATGAGTTTGGTCAGTGTCTGGACGGAGGGAGTTTGTGGTGATCGAGTTTGGTCAGTGTCTGGACGGAGGGAGTTTGTGGTGATCGAGTTTGGTCAGTGTCTGGACGGAGGGAGTTTGTGGTGATCGAGTTTGGTCAGTGTCTGGACGGAGGGAGTTTGTGTTGATCGAGTTTGGTCAGTGTCTGGACGGAGGGAGTTTGTAGTGATTATGAGTTTGGTCAGTGTCTGGACGGAGGGAGTTTGTGGTGATCGAGTTTGGTCAGTGTCTGGACGGAGGGAGTTTGTGGTGATCGAGTTTGGTCAGTGTCTGGACGGAGGGAGTTTGTGGTGATCGAGTTTGGTCAGTGTCTGGACGGAGGGAGTTTGTGTTGATCGAGTTTGGTCAGTGTCTGGACGGAGGGAGTTTGTAGTGATTATGAGTTTGGTCAGTGTCTGGACGGAGGGAGTTTGTGGTGATCGAGTTTGGTCAGTGTCTAGAGGGAGGGAGTTTGTGGTGATCGAGTTTGGTCAGTGTCTGGACGGAGGGAGTTTGTGGTGATCGAGTTTGGTCAGTGTCTGGATGGAGGGAGTTTGTGGTGATCGAGTTTGGTCAGTGTCTGGA
This sequence comes from Hemitrygon akajei, assembly GCF_048418815.1. Taxonomy (NCBI): domain Eukaryota; kingdom Metazoa; phylum Chordata; class Chondrichthyes; order Myliobatiformes; family Dasyatidae; genus Hemitrygon; species Hemitrygon akajei. Next base: position 2,145,222 of record NC_133126.1, on the reverse strand, counting down.
CGGAGGGAGTTTGTGTTGATCGAGTTTGGTCAGTGTCTGGACGGAGGGAATTTGTAGTGATTATGAGTTTGGTCAGTGGCTGGACGGAGGGAGTTTGTGGTGATTATGCGTTTGATCAGTGTCTGGACGGAGGGAGTTTGTGTTGATTATGAGTTTGGTCAGAGTCTGGACGGAGGGAGTTTGTGGTGATCGAGTTTGGTCAGTGTCTGGATGGAGGGAGTTTGTGGTGATCGAGTTTGGTCAGTGTCTGGACGGAGGGAGTTTGTGGTGATCGAGTTTGGTCAGTGTCTGGACGGAGGGAGTTTGTGTTGATCGAGTTTGGTCAGTGTCTGGACGGAGGGAGTTTGTGGTGATTATGATTTTGGTCAGTGTCTGGACGGAGGGAGTTTGTGGTGATCGAGTTTGGTCAGTGTCTGGATGGAGGGAGTTTGGTGATTATGAGTTTGGTCTGTATCTGGACGGAGGGAGTTTGTGGTGATTATGAGTTTGGTCAGTGTCTGGACGGAGGGAGTTTGTGGTGATCGAGTTTGGTCAGTGTCTGGACGGAGGGAGTTTGCGGTGATCGAGTTTGGTCAGTGTCTGGACGGAGGGAGTTTGTGGTGATCGAGTTTGGTCAGTGTCTGGACGGAAGGAGTTTGTGTTGATCGAGTTTGGTCAGTGTCTGGACGGAGGGAGTTTGTGGTGATTATGCGTTTGGTCAGTGTCTGGACGGAGGGAGTTTGTGGTGATTATGAGTTTTGTCAGTGTCTGGACGGAGGGAGTTTGTGGTGATCGAGTTTGGTCAGTGTCTGGACGGAGGGAGTTTGTGGTGATCGAGTTTGGTCAGTGTCTGGACGGAGGGAGTTTGTGGTGATCGAATTTGGTCAGTGTCTGGACGGAGGGAGTTTGTGTTGATTATGAGTTTGGTCAGTGTCTGGACGGAGGGAGTTTGTGGTGATCGAGTTTGGTCAGTGTCTGGACGGAGGGAGTTTGTGGTGATCGAGTTTGGTCAGTGTCTGGACGGAGGGAGTTTGTGGTGATCGAGTTTGGTCAGTGTCTGGACGGAGGGAGTTTGTGTTGATCGAGTTTGGTCAGTGTCTGGACGGAGGGAGTTTGTAGTGATTATGAGTTTGGTCAGTGTCTGGACGGAGGGAGTTTGTGGTGATCGAGTTTGGTCAGTGTCTGGACGGAGGGAGTTTGTGGTGATCGAGTTTGATCAGTGTCTGGATGGAGGGAGTTTGTGGTGATCGAGTTTGGTCAGTGTCTGGACGGAGGGAGTTTGTGTTGATTATGAGTTTGGTCAGTGTCTGGACGGAGGGAGTTTGTGGTGATCGAGTTTGGTCAGTGTCTGGACGGAGGGAGTTTGTGTTGATCGAGTTTGGTCAATGTCTGGACGGAGGGAGTTTGTAGTGATTATGAGTTTGGTCAGTGTCTGGACGGAGGGAGTTTGTGGTGATTGAGTTTGGTCAGTGTCTGGACGGAGGGAGTTTGTGGTGATTATGAGTTTGGTCAGTGTCTGGACGGAGGGAGTTTGTGGTGATCGAGTTTGGTCAGTGTCTGGACGGAGGGAGTTTGTGGTGATTATGAGTTTGGTCAGTGTCTGGACGGAGGGAGTTTGTGGTGATCGAGTTTGGTCAGTGTCTGGACGGAGGGAGTTTGTGGTGATTATGAGTTTGGTCAGTGTCTGGACGGAGGGAGTTTGTGGTGATCGAGTTTGGTCAGTGTCTGGACGGAGGGAGTTTGTGGTGATCGAGTTTGGTCAGTGTCTCGACGGAGGGAGTTTGTGGTGATCGTATTTGGTCAGTGTCTGGACGGAGGGAGTTTGTGTTGATCGAGTTTGGTCAGTGTCTGGACGGAGGGAGTTTGTAGTGATTATGAGTTTGGTCAGTGTCTGGACGGAGGGAGTTTGTGGTGATCGAGTTTGGTCAGTGTCTAGACGGAGGGAGTTTGTGGTGATCGAGTTTGGTCAGTGTCTGGACGGAGGGAGTTTGTGGTGATCGAGTTTGGTCAGTGTCTGGACGGAGGGAGTTTGTGGTGATCGAGTTTGGTCAGTGTCTGGACGGAGGGAGTTTGTGTTGATCGAGTTTGGTCAGTGTCTGGACGGAGGGAATTTGTAGTGATTATGAGTTTGGTCAGTGTCTGGACGGAGGGAGTTTGTGGTGATTATGCATTTGGTCAGTGTCTGGACGGAGGGAGTTTGTAGTGATTATGAGTTTGGTCAGTGTCTGGATGGTGGGAGTTTGTGGTGATCGAGTTTGGTCAGTGTCTGGACGGAGGGAGTTTGTGGTGATCGAGTTTGGTCAGTGTCTGGACGGAGGGAGTTTGTAGTGATTATGAGTTTGGTCAGTGTCTGGACGGAGGGAGTTTGTGGTGATCGAGTTTGGTCAGTGTCTGGACAGAGGGAGTTTGTGGTGATTATGAGTTTGGTCAGTGTCTGGACGGAGGGAGTTTGTGGTGATCGAGTTTGGTCAGTGTCTGGACGGAGGGAGTTTGTGGTGATCGAGTTTGGTCAGTGTCTGGACGGAGGGAGTTTGTGGTGATCGAGTTTGGTCAGTGTCTGGACGGAGGGAGTTTGTGGTGATCGAGTTTGGTCAGTGTCTGGACAGAGGGAGTTTGTGGTGATCGAGTTTGGTCAGTGTCTGGACGGAGGGAGTTTGTGGTGATCGAGTTTGGTCAGTGTCTGGACGGAGGGAGTTTGTGGTGATTGAGTTTGGTCAGTGTCTGGACGGAGGGAGTTTGTGGTGATCGAGTTTGGTCAGTGTCTGGACGGAGGGAGTTAGTGGTGATTATGAGTTTGGTCAGTGTCTGGACGGAGGGAGTTTGTGGTGATTATGAGTTTGGTCAGTGTCTGCACGGAGGGAGTTTGTGGTGATCGAGTTTGGTCAGTGTCTGGACGGAGGGAGTTTGTAGTGATTATGAGTTTGGTCAGTGTCTGGACGGATGGAGTTTGTGGTGATTATGAGTTTGTTCAGTGTCTGGACGGAGGGAATTTGTAGTGATTATGAGTTTGGTCAGTGTCTGGACGGAGGGAGTTTGTGGTGATTATGAGTTTGGTCAGTATCTGGATGGAGGGAGTTTGTAGTGATTATGAGTTTGGTCACTGTCTGGACGGAGGGAGTTTGTGGTGATCGAGTTTGGTCAGTGTCTGGACGGAGGGAGTTTGTGGTGATCGAGTTTGGTCAGTGTCTGGACGGAGGGAGTTTGTGGTGATCGAGTTTGGTCAGTGTCTGGACGGAGGGAGTTTGTGGTGATCGAGTTCGGTCAGTGTCTGAACGGAGGGAGTTTGGTGATTATGAGTTTGGTCAGTGTCTGGACGGAGGGAGTTTGTGGTGATCGAGTTTGGTCAGTGTCTGGACGGAAGGAGTTTGTGGTGATTATGAGTTTGGTCAGTATCTGGACGGAGGGAGTTTGTGGTGATTGAGTTTGGTCAGTGTCTGGACGGAGGGAGTTTGTGGTGATCGAGTTTGGTCAGTGTCTGGACGGAGGGAGTTTGTGGTGATCGAGTTTGGTCAGTGTCTGGACGGAGGGAGTTTGGTGATTATGAGTTTGGTCAGTGTCTGGACGGAGGGAGTTTGTGTTGATTATGAGTTTGGTCAGTGTCTGGACGGAGGGAGTTTGTGGTGATCGAGTTTGGTCAGTGTCTGGACGGAGGGAGTTTGTGGTGATTGAGTTTGGTCAGTGTCTGGACGGAGGGAGTTTGTGGTGATTATGAGTTTGGTCAGTGTCTGGATGGAAGGAGTTTGTGGTGATCGAGTTTGGTCAGTGTCTGGACGGAGGGAGTTTGTGGTGATCAAGTTTGGTCAGTGTCTGGACGGAGGGAGTTTGTGGTGATTGAGTTTGGTCAGTGTCTGGACGGAGGGAGTTTGTGGTGATCAAGTTTGGTCAGTGTCTGGACGGAGGGAGTTTGTGGTGATTGAGTTTGGTCAGTGTCTGGACGGAGGGAGTTTGTGGTGATCGAGTTTGGTCAGTGTCTGGACGGAGGGAGTTTGGTGATTATGAGTTTGGTCAGTGTCTGGACGGAGGGAGTTTGTGTTGATTATGAGTTTGGTCAGTGTCTGGACGGAGGGAGTTTGTGGTGATCGAGTTTGGTCAGTGTCTGGACGGAGGGAGTTTGTGGTGATTGAGTTTGGTCAGTGTCTGGACGGTGGGAGTTTGTGGTGATCGAGTTTGGTCAGTGTCTGGACGGAGGGAGTTTGTGGTGATTATGAGTTTGGTCAGTGTCTGGATGGAAGGAGTTTGTGTTGATCGAGTTTGGTCAGTGTCTGGACGGAGGGAATTTGTAGTGATTATGAGTTTGGTCAGTGGCTGGACGGAGGGAGTTTGTGGTGATTATGCGTTTGATCAGTGTCTGGACGGAGGGAGTTTGTGTTGATTATGAGTTTGGTCAGAGTCTGGACGGAGGGAGTTTGTGGTGATCGAGTTTGGTCAGTGTCTGGATGGAGGGAGTTTGTGGTGATCGAGTTTGGTCAGTGTCTGGACGGAGGGAGTTTGTGGTGATCGAGTTTGGTCAGTGTCTGGACGGAGGGAGTTTGTGTTGATCGAGTTTGGTCAGTGTCTGGACGGAGGGAGTTTGTGGTGATTATGATTTTGGTCAGTGTCTGGACGGAGGGAGTTTGTGGTGATCGAGTTTGGTCAGTGTCTGGATGGAGGGAGTTTGGTGATTATGAGTTTGGTCTGTATCTGGACGGAGGGAGTTTGTGGTGATTATGAGTTTGGTCAGTGTCTGGACGGAGGGAGTTTGTGGTGATCGAGTTTGGTCAGTGTCTGGACGGAGGGAGTTTGCGGTGATCGAGTTTGGTCAGTGTCTGGACGGAGGGAGTTTGTGGTGATCGAGTTTGGTCAGTGTCTGGACGGAAGGAGTTTGTGTTGATCGAGTTTGGTCAGTGTCTGGACGGAGGGAGTTTGTGGTGATTATGCGTTTGGTCAGTGTCTGGACGGAGGGAGTTTGTGGTGATTATGAGTTTTGTCAGTGTCTGGACGGAGGGAGTTTGTGGTGATTGAGATTGGTCAGTGTCTGGACGGAGGGAGTTTGTGGTGATTGAGTTTGGTCAGTGTCTGGACGGAGGGAGTTTGTGGTGATTGAGTTTGGTCAGTGTCTGGACGGAGGGAATTTGTAGTGATTATGAGTTTGGTCAGTGTCTGGACGGAGGGAGTTTGTGGTGATTATGCGTTTGGTCAGTGTCTGGACGGAGGGAGTTTGGTGATTATGAGTTTGGTCAGAGTCTGGACGGAGGGAGTTTGTGGTGATTATGAGTTTGGTCAGTGTCTGGACGGAGGGAGTTTGTGGTGATCGAGTTTGGTCAGTGTCTGGACGGAAGGAGTTTGTGGTGATCGAGTTTGGTCAGTGTCTGGATGGAGGGAGTTTGGTGATTATGAGTTTGGTCAGTGTCTGGACGGAAGGAGTTTGTGGTGATCGAGTTTGGTCAGTGTCTGGACGGAGGGAGTTTGTGGTGATTATGAGTTTGGTCAGTGTCTGGACGGAGGGAGATTGTGGTGATTGAGTTTGGTCAGTGTCTGGACGGAGGGAGTTTGTGGTGATCGAGTTTGGTCAGTGTCTGGACGGAGGGAGTTTGTGGTGATCGAGTTTGGTCAGTGTCTGGACGGAGGGAGTTTGTGTTGATTATGAGTTTGGTCAGAGTCTGGACGGAGGGAGTTTGTGGTGATCGAGTTTGGTCAGTGTCTGGACGGAGGGAGTTTGTGGTGATCGAGTTTGGTCAGTGTCTGGACGGAGGGAGTTTGTGGTGATCGAGTTTGGTCAGTGTCTGGACGGAGGGAGTTTGTGTTGATCGAGTTTGGTCAGTGTCTGGACGGAGGGAGTTTGTAGTGATTATGAGTTTGGTCAGTGTCTGGACGGAGGGAGTTTGTGGTGATCGAGTTTGGTCAGTGTCTAGAGGGAGGGAGTTTGTGGTGATCGAGTTTGGTCAGTGTCTGGACGGAGGGAGTTTGTGGTGATCGAGTTTGGTCAGTGTCTGGATGGAGGGAGTTTGTGGTGATCGAGTTTGGTCAGTGTCTGGACGGAGGGAGTTTGTGTTGATCGAGTTTGGTCAGTGTCTGGACGGAGGGAATTTGTAGTGATTATGAGTTTGGTCAGTGGCTGGACGGAGGGAGTTTGTGGTGATTATGCGTTTGATCAGTGTCTGGACGGAGGGAGTTTGTGTTGATTATGAGTTTGGTCAGAGTCTGGACGGAGGGAGTTTGTGGTGATCGAGTTTGGTCAGTGTCTGGATGGAGGGAGTTTGTGGTGATCGAGTTTGGTCAGTGTCTGGACGGAGGGAGTTTGTGGTGATCGAGTTTGGTCAGTGTCTGGACGGAGGGAGTTTGTGTTGATCGAGTTTGGTCAGTGTCTGGACGGAGGGAGTTTGTGGTGATTATGATTTTGGTCAGTGTCTGGACGGAGGGAGTTTGTGGTGATCGAGTTTGGTCAGTGTCTGGATGGAGGGAGTTTGGTGATTATGAGTTTGGTCTGTATCTGGACGGAGGGAGTTTGTGGTGATTATGAGTTTGGTCAGTGTCTGGACGGAGGGAGTTTGTGGTGATCGAGTTTGGTCAGTGTCTGGACGGAGGGAGTTTGCGGTGATCGAGTTTGGTCAGTGTCTGGACGGAGGGAGTTTGTGGTGATCGAGTTTGGTCAGTGTCTGGACGGAAGGAGTTTGTGTTGATCGAGTTTGGTCAGTGTCTGGACGGAGGGAGTTTGTGGTGATTATGCGTTTGGTCAGTGTCTGGACGGAGGGAGTTTGTGGTGATTATGAGTTTTGTCAGTGTCTGGACGGAGGGAGTTTGTGGTGATTGAGATTGGTCAGTGTCTGGACGGAGGGAGTTTGTGGTGATTGAGTTTGGTCAGTGTCTGGACGGAGGGAGTTTGTGGTGATTGAGTTTGGTCAGTGTCTGGACGGAGGGAATTTGTAGTGATTATGAGTTTGGTCAGTGTCTGGACGGAGGGAGTTTGTGGTGATTATGCGTTTGGTCAGTGTCTGGACGGAGGGAGTTTGGTGATTATGAGTTTGGTCAGAGTCTGGACGGAGGGAGTTTGTGGTGATTATGAGTTTGGTCAGTGTCTGGACGGAGGGAGTTTGTGGTGATCGAGTTTGGTCAGTGTCTGGACGGAAGGAGTTTGTGGTGATCGAGTTTGGTCAGTGTCTGGATGGAGGGAGTTTGGTGATTATGAGTTTGGTCTGTATCTGGACGGAGGGAGTTTGTGGTGATTATGAGTTTGGTCAGTGTCTGGACGGAGGGAGTTTGTGGTGATCGAGTTTGGTCAGTGTCTGGACGGAGGGAGTTTGGTGATTATGAGTTTGGTCAGTGTCTGGACGGAGGGAGTTTGTGGTGATCAAGTTTGGTCAGTGTCTGGACGGAGGGAGTTTGTGGTGATTGAGTTTGGTCAGTGTCTGGACAGAGGGAGTTTGTGGTGATTATGAGTTTGGTCAGTGTCTGGACGGAGGGAGTTTGTGGTGATCGAGTTTGGTCAGTGTCTGGACGGAAGGAGTTTGTGTTGATCGAGTTTGGTCAGTGTCTGGACGGAGGGAGTTTGTGGTGATTATGTGTTTGGTCAGTGTCTGGACGGAGGGAGTTTGTGGTGATTATGAGTTTTGTCAGTGTCTGGACGGAGGGAGTTTGTGGTGAATGAGATTGGTCAGTGTCTGGACGGAGGGAGTTTGTGGTGATTGAGTTTGGTCAGTGTCTGGACGGAGGGAGTTTGTGGTGATTGAGTTTGGTCAGTGTCTGGACGGAGGGAGTTTGTGGTTATTATGCGTTTGGTCAGTGTCTGGACGGAGGGAGTTTGTGGTGATTATGAGTTTTGTCAGTGTCTGGACGGAGGGAGTTTGTGGTGATCGAGTTTGGTCAGTGTCTGGACGGAGGGAGTTTGTGGTGATTATGAGTTTGGTCAGTGTCTGGACGGAAGGAGTTTGTGGTGATCGAGTTTGGTCAGTGTCTGGACGGAGGGAGTTTGTGGTGATTATGAGTTTGGTCAGTGTCTGGACGGAGGGAGTTTGTTTTGATTGAGTTTGGTCAGTGTCTGGACGGAGGGAGTTTGTGGTGATCGAGTTTGGTCAGAGTCTGGACGGAGGGAGTTTGTGGTGATCGAGTTTGGTCAGTGTCTGGACGGAGGGAGTTTGTGTTGATTATGAGTTTGGTCAGAGTCTGGACGGAGGGAGTTTGTGGTGATCGAGTTTGGTCAGTGTCTGGACGGAGGGAGTTTGTGGTGATCGAGTTTGGTCAGTGTCTGGACGGAGGGAGTTTGTGGTGATCGAGTTTGGTCAGTGTCTGGACGGAGGGAGTTTGTGTTGATCGAGTTTGGTCAGTGTCTGGACGGAGGGAGTTTGTAGTGATTATGAGTTTGGTCAGTGTCTGGACGGAGGGAGTTTGTGGTGATCGAGTTTGGTCAGTGTCTAGATGGAGGGAGTTTGTGGTGATCGAGTTTGGTCAGTGTCTGGACGGAGGGAGTTTGTGGTGATCGAGTTTGGTCAGTGTCTGGACGGAGGGAGTTTGTGGTGATCGAGTTTGGTCAGTGTCTGGACGGAGGGAGTTTGTGTTGATCGAGTTTGGTCAGTGTCTGGACGGAGGGAATTTGTAGTGATTATGAGTTTGGTCAGTGGCTGGACGGAGGGAGTTTGTGGTGATTATGCGTTTGGTCAGTGTCTGGACGGAGGGAGTTTGTGGTGATTATGAGTTTTGTCAGTGTCTGGACGGAGGGAGTTTGTGGTGATTGAGTTTGGTCAGTGTCTGGACGGAGGGAGTTTGTGGTGATCGAGTTTGGTCAGTGTCTGGACGGAGGGAGTTTGTGGTGATCGAGTTTGGTCAGTGTCTGGACGGAGGGAGTTTGTGGTGATCGAATTTGGTCAGTGTCTGGACGGAGGGAGTTTGTGTTGATTATGAGTTTGGTCAGTGTCTGGACGGAGGGAGTTTGTGGTGATCGAGTTTGGTCAGTGTCTGGACGGAGGGAGTTTGTGGTGATCGAGTTTGGTCAGTGTCTGGACGGAGGGAGTTTGTGGTGATCGAGTTTGGTCAGTGTCTGGACGGAGGGAGTTTGTGTTGATCGAGTTTGGTCAGTGTCTGGACGGAGGGAGTTTGTAGTGATTATGAGTTTGGTCAGTGTCTGGACGGAGGGAGTTTGTGGTGATCGAGTTTGGTCAGTGTCTGGACGGAGGGAGTTTGTGGTGATCGAGTTTGATCAGTGTCTGGATGGAGGGAGTTTGTGGTGATCGAGTTTGGTCAGTGTCTGGACGGAGGGAGTTTGTGTTGATTATGAGTTTGGTCAGTGTCTGGACGGAGGGAGTTTGTGGTGATCGAGTTTGGTCAGTGTCTGGACGGAGGGAGTTTGTGTTGATCGAGTTTGGTCAATGTCTGGACGGAGGGAGTTTGTAGTGATTATGAGTTTGGTCAGTGTCTGGACGGAGGGAGTTTGTGGTGATTGAGTTTGGTCAGTGTCTGGACGGAGGGAGTTTGTGGTGATTATGAGTTTGGTCAGTGTCTGGACGGAGGGAGTTTGTGGTGATCGAGTTTGGTCAGTGTCTGGACGGAGGGAGTTTGTGGTGATTATGAGTTTGGTCAGTGTCTGGACGGAGGGAGTTTGTGGTGATCGAGTTTGGTCAGTGTCTGGACGGAGGGAGTTTGTGGTGATTATGAGTTTGGTCAGTGTCTGGACGGAGGGAGTTTGTGGTGATCGAGTTTGGTCAGTGTCTGGACGGAGGGAGTTTGTGGTGATCGAGTTTGGTCAGTGTCTCGACGGAGGGAGTTTGTGGTGATCGTATTTGGTCAGTGTCTGGACGGAGGGAGTTTGTGTTGATCGAGTTTGGTCAGTGTCTGGACGGAGGGAGTTTGTAGTGATTATGAGTTTGGTCAGTGTCTGGACGGAGGGAGTTTGTGGTGATCGAGTTTGGTCAGTGTCTAGACGGAGGGAGTTTGTGGTGATCGAGTTTGGTCAGTGTCTGGACGGAGGGAGTTTGTGGTGATCGAGTTTGGTCAGTGTCTGGACGGAGGGAGTTTGTGGTGATCGAGTTTGGTCAGTGTCTGGACGGAGGGAGTTTGTGTTGATCGAGTTTGGTCAGTGTCTGGACGGAGGGAATTTGTAGTGATTATGAGTTTGGTCAGTGTCTGGACGGAGGGAGTTTGTGGTGATTATGCATTTGGTCAGTGTCTGGACGGAGGGAGTTTGTAGTGATTATGAGTTTGGTCAGTGTCTGGATGGTGGGAGTTTGTGGTGATCGAGTTTGGTCAGTGTCTGGACGGAGGGAGTTTGTGGTGATCGAGTTTGGTCAGTGTCTGGACGGAGGGAGTTTGTAGTGATTATGAGTTTGGTCAGTGTCTGGACGGAGGGAGTTTGTGGTGATCGAGTTTGGTCAGTGTCTGGACAGAGGGAGTTTGTGGTGATTATGAGTTTGGTCAGTGTCTGGACGGAGGGAGTTTGTGGTGATCGAGTTTGGTCAGTGTCTGGACGGAGGGAGTTTGTGGTGATCGAGTTTGGTCAGTGTCTGGACGGAGGGAGTTTGTGGTGATCGAGTTTGGTCAGTGTCTGGACGGAGGGAGTTTGTGGTGATCGAGTTTGGTCAGTGTCTGGACAGAGGGAGTTTGTGGTGATCGAGTTTGGTCAGTGTCTGGACGGAGGGAGTTTGTGGTGATCGAGTTTGGTCAGTGTCTGGACGGAGGGAGTTTGTGGTGATTGAGTTTGGTCAGTGTCTGGACGGAGGGAGTTTGTGGTGATCGAGTTTGGTCAGTGTCTGGACGGAGGGAGTTAGTGGTGATTATGAGTTTGGTCAGTGTCTGGACGGAGGGAGTTTGTGGTGATTATGAGTTTGGTCAGTGTCTGCACGGAGGGAGTTTGTGGTGATCGAGTTTGGTCAGTGTCTGGACGGAGGGAGTTTGTAGTGATTATGAGTTTGGTCAGTGTCTGGACGGATGGAGTTTGTGGTGATTATGAGTTTGTTCAGTGTCTGGACGGAGGGAATTTGTAGTGATTATGAGTTTGGTCAGTGTCTGGACGGAGGGAGTTTGTGGTGATTATGAGTTTGGTCAGTATCTGGATGGAGGGAGTTTGTAGTGATTATGAGTTTGGTCACTGTCTGGACGGAGGGAGTTTGTGGTGATCGAGTTTGGTCAGTGTCTGGACGGAGGGAGTTTGTGGTGATCGAGTTTGGTCAGTGTCTGGACGGAGGGAGTTTGTGGTGATCGAGTTTGGTCAGTGTCTGGACGGAGGGAGTTTGTGGTGATCGAGTTCGGTCAGTGTCTGAACGGAGGGAGTTTGGTGATTATGAGTTTGGTCAGTGTCTGGACGGAGGGAGTTTGTGGTGATCGAGTTTGGTCAGTGTCTGGACGGAAGGAGTTTGTGGTGATTATGAGTTTGGTCAGTATCTGGACGGAGGGAGTTTGTGGTGATTGAGTTTGGTCAGTGTCTGGACGGAGGGAGTTTGTGGTGATCGAGTTTGGTCAGTGTCTGGACGGAGGGAGTTTGTGGTGATCGAGTTTGGTCAGTGTCTGGACGGAGGGAGTTTGGTGATTATGAGTTTGGTCAGTGTCTGGACGGAGGGAGTTTGTGTTGATTATGAGTTTGGTCAGTGTCTGGACGGAGGGAGTTTGTGGTGATCGAGTTTGGTCAGTGTCTGGACGGAGGGAGTTTGTGGTGATTGAGTTTGGTCAGTGTCTGGACGGAGGGAGTTTGTGGTGATTATGAGTTTGGTCAGTGTCTGGATGGAAGGAGTTTGTGGTGATCGAGTTTGGTCAGTGTCTGGACGGAGGGAGTTTGTGGTGATCAAGTTTGGTCAGTGTCTGGACGGAGGGAGTTTGTGGTGATTGAGTTTGGTCAGTGTCTGGACGGAGGGAGTTTGTGGTGATCAAGTTTGGTCAGTGTCTGGACGGAGGGAGTTTGTGGTGATTGAGTTTGGTCAGTGTCTGGACGGAGGGAGTTTGTGGTGATCGAGTTTGGTCAGTGTCTGGACGGAGGGAGTTTGGTGATTATGAGTTTGGTCAGTGTCTGGACGGAGGGAGTTTGTGTTGATTATGAGTTTGGTCAGTGTCTGGACGGAGGGAGTTTGTGGTGATCGAGTTTGGTCAGTGTCTGGACGGAGGGAGTTTGTGGTGATTGAGTTTGGTCAGTGTCTGGACGGTGGGAGTTTGTGGTGATCGAGTTTGGTCAGTGTCTGGACGGAGGGAGTTTGTGGTGATTATGAGTTTGGTCAGTGTCTGGATGGAAGGAGTTTGTGGTGATCGAGTTTGGTCAGTGTCTGGACGGAGGGAGTTTGTGGTGATCGAGTTTGGTCAGTGTCTGGACGGAAGGAGTTTGTGGTGATCGAGTTTGGTCAGTGTCTGGACGGAGGGAGTTTGTGGTGATTATGAGTTTGGTCAGTGTCTGGATGGAAGGAGTTTGTGGTGATCGAGTTTGGTCAGTGTCTGGACGGAGGGAGTTTGTGGTGATCGAGTTTGGTCAGTGTCTGGACGGAAGGAGTTTGTGGTGATCGAGTTTGGTCAGTGTCTGGACGGAGGGAGTTTGTGGTGATTGAGTTTGGTCAGTGTCTGGACAGAGGGAGTTTGTGGTGATCAAGTTTGGTCTGTGTCTGGACGGAGGGAGTTTGTGGTGATTATGAGTTTGGTCAGTGTCTGGACGGAAGGAGTTTGTGGTGATCGAGTTTGGTCAGTGTCTGGACGGAGGGAGTTTGTGGTGATCGAGTTTGGTCAGTGTCTGGACGGCGGGAGTTTGTGGTGATCGAGTTTGGTCAGTGTCTGGATGGAGGGAGTTTGTGGTGATTATGAGTTTGGTCAGTGTCTGGACGGAGGGAGTTTGTGGTGATCGAGTTTGGTCAGTGTCTGGATGGAGGGAGTTTGTGGTGATTATGAGTTTGGTCAGAGTCTGGACGGAGGGAGTTTGTGGTGATTATGAGTTTGGTCAGTGTCTGGACGGAGGGAGTTTGTGGTGATTATGAGTTTGGTCAGTGTCTGGACGGAGGGAGTTTGTGGTGATCAAGTTTGGTCAGTGTCTGGACGGAGGGAGTTTGTGGTGATTGAGTTTGGTCAGTGTCTGGACGGAGGGAGTTTGTGGTGATCGAGTTTGGTCAGTGTCTGGACGGAGGGAGTTTGGTGATTATGAGTTTGGTCAGTGTCTGGACGGAGGGAGTTTGTGTTGATTATGAGTTTGGTCAGTGTCTGGACGGAGGGAGTTTGTGGTGATCGAGTTTGGTCAGTGTCTGGACGGAGGGAGTTTGTGGTGATTGAGTTTGGTCAGTGTCTGGACGGAGGGAGTTTGTGGTGATCGAGTTTGGTCAGTGTCTGGACGGAGGGAGTTTGTGGTGATTATGAGTTTGGTCAGTGTCTGGATGGAAGGAGTTTGTGGTGATCGAGTTTGGTCAGTGTCTGGACGGAGGGAGTTTGTGGTGATCGAGTTTGGTCAGTGTCTGGACGGAAGGAGTTTGTGGTGATCGGGTTTGGTCAGTGTCTGGACGGAGGGAGTTTGTGGTGATTATGAGTTTGGTCAGTGTCTGGATGGAAGGAGTTTGTGGTGATCGAGTTTGGTCAGTGTCTGGACGGAGGGAGTTTGTGGTGATCGAGTTTGGTCAGTGTCTGGACGGAAGGAGTTTGTGGTGATCGAGTTTGGTCAGTGTCTGGACGGAGGGAGTTTGTGGTGATTGAGTTTGGTCAGTGTCTGGACAGAGGGAGTTTGTGGTGATCAAGTTTGGTCTGTGTCTGGACCGAGGGAGTTTGTGGTGATTATGAGTTTGGTCAGTGTCTGGACGGAGGGAATTTGTAGTGATTATGAGTTTGGTCAGTGTCTGGACGGAGGGAGTTTGTGGTGATTATGAGTTTGGTCAGTATCTGGATGGAGGGAGTTTGTAGTGATTATGAGTTTGGTCACTGTCTGGACGGAGGGAGTTTGTGGTGATCGAGTTTGGTCAGTGTCTGGACGGAGGGAGTTTGTGGTGATCGAGTTTGGTCAGTGTCTGGACGGAGGGAGTTTGTGGTGATCGAGTTTGGTCAGTGTCTGGACGGAGGGAGTTTGTGGTGATCGAGTTCGGTCAGTGTCTGAACGGAGGGAGTTTGGTGATTATGAGTTTGGTCAGTGTCTGGACGGAGGGAGTTTGTGGTGATCGAGTTTGGTCAGTGTCTGGACGGAAGGAGTTTGTGGTGATTATGAGTTTGGTCAGTATCTGGACGGAGGGAGTTTGTGGTGATTGAGTTTGGTCAGTGTCTGGACGGAGGGAGTTTGTGGTGATCGAGTTTGGTCAGTGTCTGGACGGAGGGAGTTTGTGGTGATCGAGTTTGGTCAGTGTCTGGACGGAGGGAGTTTGGTGATTATGAGTTTGGTCAGTGTCTGGACGGAGGGAGTTTGTGTTGATTATGAGTTTGGTCAGTGTCTGGACGGAGGGAGTTTGTGGTGATCGAGTTTGGTCAGTGTCTGGACGGAGGGAGTTTGTGGTGATTGAGTTTGGTCAGTGTCTGGACGGAGGGAGTTTGTGGTGATTATGAGTTTGGTCATTGTCTGGATGGAAGGAGTTTGTGGTGATCGAGTTTGGTCAGTGTCTGGACGGAGGGAGTTTGTGGTGATCAAGTTTGGTCAGTGTCTGGACGGAGGGAGTTTGTGGTGATTGAGTTTGGTCAGTGTCTGGACGGAGGGAGTTTGTGGTGATCAAGTTTGGTCAGTGTCTGGACGGAGGGAGTTTGTGGTGATTGAGTTTGGTCAGTGTCTGGACGGAGGGAGTTTGTGGTGATCGAGTTTGGTCAGTGTCTGGACGGAGGGAGTTTGGTGATTATGAGTTTGGTCAGTGTCTGGACGGAGGGAGTTTGTGTTGATTATGAGTTTGGTCAGTGTCTGGACGGAGGGAGTTTGTGGTGATCGAGTTTGGTCAGTGTCTGGACGGAGGGAGTTTGTGGTGATTGAGTTTGGTCAGTGTCTGGACGGTGGGAGTTTGTGGTGATCGAGTTTGGTCAGTGTCTGGACGGAGGGAGTTTGTGGTGATCGAGTTTGGTCAGTGTCTGGACGGAGGGAGTTTGTGGTGATCGAGTTTGGTCAGTGTCTGGACGGAAGGAGTTTGTGGTGATCGAGTTTGGTCAGTGTCTGGACGGAGGGAGTTTGTGGTGATTATGAGTTTGGTCAGTGTCTGGATGGAAGGAGTTTGTGGTGATCGAGTTTGGTCAGTGTCTGGACGGAGGGAGTTTGTGGTGATCGAGTTTGGTCAGTGTCTGGACGGAAGGAGTTTGTGGTGATCGAGTTTGGTCAGTGTCTGGACGGAGGGAGTTTGTGGTGATTGAGTTTGGTCAGTGTCTGGACAGAGGGAGTTTGTGGTGATCAAGTTTGGTCTGTGTCTGGACGGAGGGAGTTTGTGGTGATTATGAGTTTGGTCAGTGTCTGGACGGAAGGAGTTTGTGGTGATCGAGTTTGGTCAGTGTCTGGACGGAGGGAGTTTGTGGTGATCGAGTTTGGTCAGTGTCTGGACGGCGGGAGTTTGTGGTGATCGAGTTTGGTCAGTGTCTGGATGGAGGGAGTTTGTGGTGATTATGAGTTTGGTCAGTGTCTGGACGGAGGGAGTTTGTGGTGATCGAGTTTGGTCAGTGTCTGGATGGAGGGAGTTTGTGGTGATTATGAGTTTGGTCAGAGTCTGGACGGAGGGAGTTTGTGGTGATTATGAGTTTGGTCAGTGTCTGGACGGAGGGAGTTTGTGGTGATTATGAGTTTGGTCAGTGTCTGGACGGAGGGAGTTTGTGGTGATCAAGTTTGGTCAGTGTCTGGACGGAGGGAGTTTGTGGTGATTGAGTTTGGTCAGTGTCTGGACGGAGGGAGTTTGTGGTGATCGAGTTTGGTCAGTGTCTGGACGGAGGGAGTTTGGTGATTATGAGTTTGGTCAGTGTCTGGACGGAGGGAGTTTGTGTTGATTATGAGTTTGGTCAGTGTCTGGACGGAGGGAGTTTGTGGTGATCGAGTTTGGTCAGTGTCTGGACGGAGGGAGTTTGTGGTGATTGAGTTTGGTCAGTGTCTGGACGGAGGGAGTTTGTGGTGATCGAGTTTGGTCAGTGTCTGGACGGAGGGAGTTTGTGGTGATTATGAGTTTGGTCAGTGTCTGGATGGAAGGAGTTTGTGGTGATCGAGTTTGGTCAGTGTCTGGACGGAGGGAGTTTGTGGTGATCGAGTTTGGTCAGTGTCTGGACGGAAGGAGTTTGTGGTGATCGGGTTTGGTCAGTGTCTGGACGGAGGGAGTTTGTGGTGATTATGAGTTTGGTCAGTGTCTGGATGGAAGGAGTTTGTGGTGATCGAGTTTGGTCAGTGTCTGGACGGAGGGAGTTTGTGGTGATCGAGTTTGGTCAGTGTCTGGACGGAAGGAGTTTGTGGTGATCGAGTTTGGTCAGTGTCTGGACGGAGGGAGTTTGTGGTGATTGAGTTTGGTCAGTGTCTGGACAGAGGGAGTTTGTGGTGATCAAGTTTGGTCTGTGTCTGGACCGAGGGAGTTTGTGGTGATTATGAGTTTGGTCAGTGTCTGGACGGAAGGAGTTTGTGGTGATCGAGTTTGGTCAGTGTCTGGACGGAGGGAGTTTGTGGTGATCGAGTTTGGTCAGTGTCTGGACGGCGGGAGTTTGTGGTGATCGAGTTTGGTCAGTGTCTGGATGGAGGGAGTTTGTGGTGATTATGAGTTTGGTCAGTGTCTGGACGGAGGGAGTTTGTGGTGATCGAGTTTGGTCAGTGTCTGGATGGAGGGAGTTTGTGGTGATTATGAGTTTGGTCAGAGTCTGGACGGAGGGAGTTTGTGGTGATTATGAGTTTGGTCAGTGTCTGGACGGAGGGAGTTTGTGGTGATTATGAGTTTGGTCAGTGTCTGGACGGAGGGAGTTTGTGGTGATCAAGTTTGGTCAGTGTCTGGACGGAGGGAGTTTGTGGTGATTGAGTTTGGTCAGTGTCTGGACGGAGGGAGTTTGTGGTGATCGAGTTTGGTCAGTGTCTGGACAGAGGGAGTTTGTGGTGATCGAGTTTGGTCAGTGTCTGGACGGAGGGAGTTTGTGGTGATCGAGTTTGGTCAGTGTCTGGACGGAGGGAGTTTGTGGTGATTGAGTTTGGTCAGTGTCTGGACGGAGGGAGTTTGTGGTGATCGAGTTTGGTCAGTGTCTGGACGGAGGGAGTTTGTAGTGATTATGAGTTTGGTCAGTGTCTGGACGGATGGAGTTTGTGGTGATTATGAGTTTGTTCAGTGTCTGGACGGAGGGAATTTGTAGTGATTATGAGTTTGGTCAGTGTCTGGACGGAGGGAGTTTGTGGTGATTATGAGTTTGGTCAGTATCTGGATGGAGGGAGTTTGTAGTGATTATGAGTTTGGTCACTGTCTGGACGGAGGGAGTTTGTGGTGATCGAGTTTGGTCAGTGTCTGGACGGAGGGAGTTTGTGGTGATCGAGTTTGGTCAGTGTCTGGACGGAGGGAGTTTGTGGTGATCGAGTTTGGTCAGTGTCTGGACGGAGGGAGTTTGTGGTGATCGAGTTCGGTCAGTGTCTGAACGGAGGGAGTTTGGTGATTATGAGTTTGGTCAGTGTCTGGACGGAGGGAGTTTGTGGTGATCGAGTTTGGTCAGTGTCTGGACGGAAGGAGTTTGTGGTGATTATGAGTTTGGTCAGTATCTGGACGGAGGGAGTATGTGGTGATCGAGTTTGGTCAGTGTCTGGATGGAGGGAGTTTGTGGTGATTATGAGTTTGGTCAGAGTCTGGACGGAGGGAGTTTGTGGTGATTATGAGTTTGGTCAGTGTCTGGACGGAGGGAGTTTGTGGTGATTATGAGTTTGGTCAGTGTCTGGACGGAGGGAGTTTGTGGTGATCGAGTTTGGTCAGTGTCTGGACGGAGGGAGTTTGGTGATTATGAGTTTGGTCAGTGTCTGGACGGAGGGAGTTTGTGTTGATTATGAGTTTGGTCAGTGTCTGGACGGAGGGAGTTTGTGGTGATCGAGTTTGGTCAGTGTCTGGACGGAGGGAGTTTGTGGTGATTGAGTTTGGTCAGTGTCTGGACGGAGGGAGTTTGTGGTGATCGAGTTTGGTCAGTGTCTGGACGGAGGGAGTTTGTGGTGATTATGAGTTTGGTCAGTGTCTGGATGGAAGGAGTTTGTGGTGATCGAGTTTGGTCAGTGTCTGGACGGAGGGAGTTTGTGGTGATCGAGTTTGGTCAGTGTCTGGACGGAAGGAGTTTGTGGTGATCGGGTTTGGTCAGTGTCTGGACGGAGGGAGTTTGTGGTGATTATGAGTTTGGTCAGTGTCTGGATGGAAGGAGTTTGTGGTGATCGAGTTTGGTCAGTGTCTGGACGGAGGGAGTTTGTGGTGATCGAGTTTGGTCAGTGTCTGGACGGAAGGAGTTTGTGGTGATCGAGTTTGGTCAGTGTCTGGACGGAGGGAGTTTGTGGTGATTGAGTTTGGTCAGTGTCTGGACAGAGGGAGTTTGTGGTGATCAAGTTTGGTCTGTGTCTGGACCGAGGGAGTTTGTGGTGATTATGAGTTTGGTCAGTGTCTGGACGGAGGGAATTTGTAGTGATTATGAGTTTGGTCAGTGTCTGGACGGAGGGAGTTTGTGGTGATTATGAGTTTGGTCAGTATCTGGATGGAGGGAGTTTGTAGTGATTATGAGTTTGGTCACTGTCTGGACGGAGGGAGTTTGTGGTGATCGAGTTTGGTCAGTGTCTGGACGGAGGGAGTTTGTGGTGATCGAGTTTGGTCAGTGTCTGGACGGAGGGAGTTTGTGGTGATCGAGTTTGGTCAGTGTCTGGACGGAGGGAGTTTGTGGTGATCGAGTTCGGTCAGTGTCTGAACGGAGGGAGTTTGGTGATTATGAGTTTGGTCAGTGTCTGGACGGAGGGAGTTTGTGGTGATCGAGTTTGGTCAGTGTCTGGACGGAAGGAGTTTGTGGTGATTATGAGTTTGGTCAGTATCTGGACGGAGGGAGTTTGTGGTGATTGAGTTTGGTCAGTGTCTGGACGGAGGGAGTTTGTGGTGATCGAGTTTGGTCAGTGTCTGGACGGAGGGAGTTTGTGGTGATCGAGTTTGGTCAGTGTCTGGACGGAGGGAGTTTGGTGATTATGAGTTTGGTCAGTGTCTGGACGGAGGGAGTTTGTGTTGATTATGAGTTTGGTCAGTGTCTGGACGGAGGGAGTTTGTGGTGATCGAGTTTGGTCAGTGTCTGGACGGAGGGAGTTTGTGGTGATTGAGTTTGGTCAGTGTCTGGACGGAGGGAGTTTGTGGTGATTATGAGTTTGGTCAGTGTCTGGATGGAAGGAGTTTGTGGTGATCGAGTTTGGTCAGTGTCTGGACGGAGGGAGTTTGTGGTGATCAAGTTTGGTCAGTGTCTGGACGGAGGGAGTTTGTGGTGATTGAGTTTGGTCAGTGTCTGGACGGAGGGAGTTTGTGGTGATCAAGTTTGGTCAGTGTCTGGACGGAGGGAGTTTGTGGTGATTGAGTTTGGTCAGTGTCTGGACGGAGGGAGTTTGTGGTGATCGAGTTTGGTCAGTGTCTGGACGGAGGGAGTTTGGTGATTATGAGTTTGGTCAGTGTCTGGACGGAGGGAGTTTGTGTTGATTATGAGTTTGGTCAGTGTCTGGACGGAGGGAGTTTGTGGTGATCGAGTTTGGTCAGTGTCTGGACGGAGGGAGTTTGTGGTGATTGAGTTTGGTCAGTGTCTGGACGGTGGGAGTTTGTGGTGATCGAGTTTGGTCAGTGTCTGGACGGAGGGAGTTTGTGGTGATTATGAGTTTGGTCAGTGTCTGGATGGAAGGAGTTTGTGGTGATCGAGTTTGGTCAGTGTCTGGACGGAGGGAGTTTGTGGTGATCGAGTTTGGTCAGTGTCTGGACGGAAGGAGTTTGTGGTGATCGAGTTTGGTCAGTGTCTGGACGGAGGGAGTTTGTGGTGATTATGAGTTTGGTCAGTGTCTGGATGGAAGGAGTTTGTGGTGATCGAGTTTGGTCAGTGTCTGGACGGAGGGAGTTTGTGGTGATCGAGTTTGGTCAGTGTCTGGACGGAAGGAGTTTGTGGTGATCGAGTTTGGTCAGTGTCTGGACGGAGGGAGTTTGTGGTGATTGAGTTTGGTCAGTGTCTGGACAGAGGGAGTTTGTGGTGATCAAGTTTGGTCTGTGTCTGGACGGAGGGAGTTTGTGGTGATTATGAGTTTGGTCAGTGTCTGGATGGAAGGAGTTTGTGGTGATCGAGTTTGGTCAGTGTCTGGACGGAGGGAGTTTGTGGTGATCGAGTTTGGTCAGTGTCTGGACGGCGGGAGTTTGTGGTGATCGAGTTTGGTCAGTGTCTGGATGGAGGGAGTTTGTGGTGATTATGAGTTTGGTCAGTGTCTGGACGGAGGGAGTTTGTGGTGATCGAGTTTGGTCAGTGTCTGGATGGAGGGAGTTTGTGGTGATTATGAGTTTGGTCAGAGTCTGGACGGAGGGAGTTTGTGGTGATTATGAGTTTGGTCAGTGTCTGGACGGAGGGAGTTTGTGGTGATTATGAGTTTGGTCAGTGTCTGGACGGAGGGAGTTTGTGGTGATCAAGTTTGGTCAGTGTCTGGACGGAGGGAGTTTGTGGTGATTGAGTTTGGTCAGTGTCTGGACGGAGGGAGTTTGTGGTGATCGAGTTTGGTCAGTGTCTGGACGGAGGGAGTTTGGTGATTATGAGTTTGGTCAGTGTCTGGACGGAGGGAGTTTGTGTTGATTATGAGTTTGGTCAGTGTCTGGACGGAGGGAGTTTGTGGTGATCGAGTTTGGTCAGTGTCTGGACGGAGGGAGTTTGTGGTGATTGAGTTTGGTCAGTGTCTGGACGGAGGGAGTTTGTGGTGATCGAGTTTGGTCAGTGTCTGGACGGAGGGAGTTTGTGGTGATTATGAGTTTGGTCAGTGTCTGGATGGAAGGAGTTTGTGGTGATCGAGTTTGGTCAGTGTCTGGACGGAGGGAGTTTGTGGTGATCGAGTTTGGTCAGTGTCTGGACGGAAGGAGTTTGTGGTGATCGGGTTTGGTCAGTGTCTGGACGGAGGGAGTTTGTGGTGATTATGAGTTTGGTCAGTGTCTGGATGGAAGGAGTTTGTGGTGATCGAGTTTGGTCAGTGTCTGGACGGAGGGAGTTTGTGGTGATCGAGTTTGGTCAGTGTCTGGACGGAAGGAGTTTGTGGTGATCGAGTTTGGTCAGTGTCTGGACGGAGGGAGTTTGTGGTGATTGAGTTTGGTCAGTGTCTGGACAGAGGGAGTTTGTGGTGATCAAGTTTGGTCTGTGTCTGGACCGAGGGAGTTTGTGGTGATTATGAGTTTGGTCAGTGTCTGGACGGAAGGAGTTTGTGGTGATCGAGTTTGGTCAGTGTCTGGACGGAGGGAGTTTGTGGTGATCGAGTTTGGTCAGTGTCTGGACGGCGGGAGTTTGTGGTGATCGAGTTTGGTCAGTGTCTGGATGGAGGGAGTTTGTGGTGATTATGAGTTTGGTCAGTGTCTGGACGGAGGGAGTTTGTGGTGATCGAGTTTGGTCAGTGTCTGGATGGAGGGAGTTTGTGGTGATTATGAGTTTGGTCAGAGTCTGGACGGAGGGAGTTTGTGGTGATTATGAGTTTGGTCAGTGTCTGGACGGAGGGAGTTTGTGGTGATTATGAGTTTGGTCAGTGTCTGGACGGAGGGAGTTTGTGGTGATCAAGTTTGGTCAGTGTCTGGACGGAGGGAGTTTGTGGTGATTGAGTTTGGTCAGTGTCTGGACGGAGGGAGTTTGTGGTGATCGAGTTTGGTCAGTGTCTGGACAGAGGGAGTTTGTGGTGATCGAGTTTGGTCAGTGTCTGGACGGAGGGAGTTTGTGGTGATCGAGTTTGGTCAGTGTCTGGACGGAGGGAGTTTGTGGTGATTGAGTTTGGTCAGTGTCTGGACGGAGGGAGTTTGTGGTGATCGAGTTTGGTCAGTGTCTGGACGGAGGGAGTTTGTAGTGATTATGAGTTTGGTCAGTGTCTGGACGGATGGAGTTTGTGGTGATTATGAGTTTGTTCAGTGTCTGGACGGAGGGAATTTGTAGTGATTATGAGTTTGGTCAGTGTCTGGACGGAGGGAGTTTGTGGTGATTATGAGTTTGGTCAGTATCTGGATGGAGGGAGTTTGTAGTGATTATGAGTTTGGTCACTGTCTGGACGGAGGGAGTTTGTGGTGATCGAGTTTGGTCAGTGTCTGGACGGAGGGAGTTTGTGGTGATCGAGTTTGGTCAGTGTCTGGACGGAGGGAGTTTGTGGTGATCGAGTTTGGTCAGTGTCTGGACGGAGGGAGTTTGTGGTGATCGAGTTCGGTCAGTGTCTGAACGGAGGGAGTTTGGTGATTATGAGTTTGGTCAGTGTCTGGACGGAGGGAGTTTGTGGTGATCGAGTTTGGTCAGTGTCTGGACGGAAGGAGTTTGTGGTGATTATGAGTTTGGTCAGTATCTGGACGGAGGGAGTATGTGGTGATCGAGTTTGGTCAGTGTCTGGATGGAGGGAGTTTGTGGTGATTATGAGTTTGGTCAGAGTCTGGACGGAGGGAGTTTGTGGTGATTATGAGTTTGGTCAGTGTCTGGACGGAGGGAGTTTGTGGTGATTATGAGTTTGGTCAGTGTCTGGACGGAGGGAGTTTGTGGTGATCAAGTTTGGTCAGTGTCTGGACGGAGGGAGTTTGTGGTGATTGAGTTTGGTCAGTGTCTGGACGGAGGGAGTTTGTGGTGATCGAGTTTGGTCAGTGTCTGGACGGAGGGAGTTTGGTGATTATGAGTTTGGTCAGTGTCTGGACGGAGGGAGTTTGTGTTGATTATGAGTTTGGTCAGTGTCTGGACGGAGGGAGTTTGTGGTGATCGAGTTTGGTCAGTGTCTGGACGGAGGGAGTTTGTGGTGATCGAGTTTGGTCAGTGTCTGGACGGAGGGAGTTTGTGGTGATCGAGTTTGGTCAGTGTCTGGACGGAGGGAGTTTGTGGTGATTATGAGTTTGGTCAGTGTCTGGATGGAAGGAGTTTGTGGTGATCGAGTTTGGTCAGTGTCTGGACGGAGGGAGTTTGTGGTGATCGAGTTTGGTCAGTGTCTGGACGGAAGGAGTTTGTGGTGATCGAGTTTGGTCAGTGTCTGGACGGAGGGAGTTTGTGGTGATTGAGTTTGGTCAGTGTCTGGACAGAGGGAGTTTGTGGTGATCAAGTTTGGTCTGTGTCTGGACGGAGGGAGTTTGTGGTGATTATGAGTTTGGTCAGTGTCTGGACGGAAGGAGTTTGTGGTGATCGAGTTTGGTCAGTGTCTGGACGGAGGGAGTTTGTGGTGATCGAGTTTGGTCAGTGTCTGGACGGCGGGAGTTTGTGGTGATCGAGTTTGGTCAGTGTCTGGATGGAGGGAGTTTGTGGTGATTATGAGTTTGGTCAGTGTCTGGACGGAGGGAGTTTGTGGTGATCGAGTTTGGTCAGTGTCTGGATGTAGGGAGTTTGTGGTGATTATGAGTTTGGTCAGAGTCTGGACGGAGGGAGTTTGTGGTGATTATGAGTTTGGTCAGTGTCTGGACGGAGGGAGTTTGTGGTGATTATGAGTTTGGTCAGTGTCTGGACGGAGGGAGTTTGTGGTGATCAAGTTTGGTCAGTGTCTGGACGGAGGGAGTTTGTGGTGATCGAGTTTGGTCAGTGTCTGGACGGAGGGAGTTTGTGGTGATCGAGTTTGGTCAGTGTCTGGACGGAGGGAGTTTGTGGTGATCGAGTTTCATCAGTGTCTGGACGGAGGGAGTTTGTGGTGATTATGAGTTTGGTCAGTGTCTGGATGGAGGGAGTTTGTGGTGATCGAGTTTGGTCAGTGTCTGGACGGAGGGAGTTTGGTGATTATGAGTTTGGTCAGTGTCTGGACGGAGGGAGTTTGTGGTGATTATGAGTTTGGTCAGTGTCTGGACGGAGGGAGTTTGTAATGAGTTGATTATGAGTTTAGTTAGTGACGAGAAAAGAACACTGGCAGGGATGATGGTAGAGCAGCAATGATTGCTATTTCTGGGCTATATACATCCTGGAGAGTAATAAATATTCTTCAGGCAGGATGACACCGCTGTGGCTGACAGGGGAAGTAATAGAGGAAAATGTGTGGGATGTTAAAGGATTAAGAAGTTTTTAAAACCAATAGGAAGCAACTAAAAATGTTATAAGGAAGGAAAAGATGGAATACGAAGGAAAGCTCACCAATAATAGTAAAGACAAAAGAAGTTTCTTCAGATACTGTACATAAAATGTAGGTATTGGATTGCTGGAAAATGATGCTTGAGATGTAGTAGTGGGGGAACAAAGAAATGGCAGAATAAATATTTTGCATTAGTCTTCACTGTGGAAGATGCTAGCAGTGTGCTGGAAGTTTGAGAGTGTCGGAGGGCACAACTGTGTGAAGTTGCCATTACTTGGGAGAAGGTTCTTGAGTAACTGAAAGGTCTGAAGGTAGGTAAGTCACCTGGACCAGATAGTGTACACACCAGGGTTCTGAAAGAGGTGCCTGTAGCGATTGTGGAGTCATTAGTAACAATCTTTCAAGAATCAATTGATTCTGGCATGGTTCCAGAGGAATGGAAAATTACAAATGTCACTCCACCCTCAAGAATTCAGAGAGGCAGAACGGAAATTATAGGCCAGTTAGTCTGACCTCAGTTGTTCGAAAGATGTTAGAGTTGATTGCTAAGGATGTGGTTTCTGGCTACTTGGGGGTGCGTGATAAAAAAGGCCATAGTCAGCATGATTTCCTCAAGGCAAGATCTATCGGAATTAATTTAAGAAATAACAAGTAGGATAGACAAAGGAGAATTGGTTGATGTGTTCTTGGATTTTCATAAGGTCTTCGACACAATTCCATTCATGAGGCTGCTTAACAAGTTAAGAGCCCATAGTATTACAGGAAAGATACCAAACAACCATTGGCTGATTTGGAGGAGGGAAAAAATGGAAATAAAGGGAGCCTTTTCTGATTGGCTGCCAATGACTAGTGGTTTTCTGCAGGGGTCTGCGTTGGAATTGCATTTTACGTTATATGACAGTGACCTAAATGATGCCATTGAGGGCTTTGTGCCCAAGTTTGCAGATGTTAAGACTGTTGGAAGGGCAGGTAGTTTTGAGGAAGTGGAGAGGCTACAGAAGAACTTAGACAGATTAGGAGAAGTGGCAGTTGGAATACAATGTTGGGAAGTGTACAGTCATGCACTTTGGTAGAAGAAATAAAGGGGTAGACTATTTTCTAAATTAGAGAGAAAATTCAAAAATCTTAGGTGCAAAGGGACTTGGGAATCCTCATGTTGGATCCCTGAAAGGCTAATTTGCAGGTTGAGTCTGTGGTGAGGAAGGCAAATGGAATGTTAGCATTAATTTCAAGAAGACTAGAATATAAAAGCAAGGATGTGGTGTTTACGCTCTATATAGCACTGGTATGACCTCACCTGGAGTATTATGAGCAGGTTTGGGCCCCTTATCTAAGAAAGGATTTGCTGACATTGGAGAGGGTTCAAAGGAGGTTCATGAAAATAATTCTGGGGTTGAAAGACTTATCATATAAAGAGCATTTGATGCTTCTGGGCCTGAACTCACCAGAATGCAGAAAAATGAGAGGTGATCTTATTGAAACCTATTGAATGTTGAAAGGCCTCAATAGAGTGGATGTGGAGAGGATGTTTCCTATGGTGGGGAAGTCTAAGATCAGAGGATACAGTCTCAGAATAGGGGGGTGTCTTTTTATATTGGAGATGAAGAATTTCTTTAGCCAGAGAGTGGTGAATCTGGATTTTTGCCACAGATGGCTGTGGAGGCCAGGCCATTGGGTATATTTAAGACAAAGACTAATAGAAACTTGATTAATCAGGGCATGAAGGGATACAGGAAGAAGGCAGGAGACGGGAGCTGAGAGAGAAAATGGATCAGCCATGATGAAATGGCGGAGCAGACTCAGTAAGTAAATGGCTGAATTTCACTCCTATACTTTATGGTCTTTTTATACAAGGAGTGCGAGCAGCATGCATCTTGAAGACCCCCACCCATCCAATTCAGGCCATGCTCTTTTCTCACTGCTAACTTTGGGCAGGAGGTACAGGAGCCTCAAGTGCCACACCACCATGTTCAGGGTCAATTATTACCCTTCAACCATCAGGCTTCGGAACTGACATGGATAATTTCACTTAGATTTAGACAATCAGAATCAGGTTTATTATCACTGGCATGTGACATGAAATTTGTTAACTTAGCAGCAGCTGTTCAATGCAATACATAACCTAGCAGAGAGAGAGAATAATATTAAAATAAAACAATAAACAAATCAATTGCATATATTGAATAGATTTTTTTATGTGCAAAAACAGAAATACTGTATATTTAAAAATAAGTGAGGTAGTATCCAAAGATTCAATGTCCATTTAGGAATCGGATGATGAGGAAGAAGCTGTTCCTGAATCGCTGAGTGCCTTCAGGCTTCTGTACCTCCTACTTGATGGTAACAATGAGAAAAGGGCATGCCCTGGGTGCTGGAGGTCCTTAATAATGGACGCTGCCTTGCTGAGACACTGCTCCCTACGACCATAAGACATAGCACATAGAAATCTACAGCACTTTACTACAGGCCCTTCAGCCCACAATGTAACCTGCTTTAGAAATTGCCGAGAATTTCCCTAGCACACAGCCCTCTATTTTTCTAAGCTCCATGTACCTATCTAAGAGGTTCTTAAAAGACCCTATTTTATTTGCTACCACCACTGCCACCAGCAGTGCATTCCACACACCCACCACTCTCTGTGTGTACAACCTACCCCCGACATCCCCTAGGTACCTATTTCCAAGCACCTTAAAACTATCCCCCCTCGTGTTAGCCATTTCAGCCCTGGAAAAAACCTGACTATCCACACGAGCAATGCCTCTCATCATCTTATACACCTCTCATCCTCCATCACTCCAAGGAGAAAAAGCCGAGTTCACTCAACCTATTCTATGAGGTATACCCTCCAATCCAGGCAACATCCTTGTAAATCTCCTCTGCACTCTCTCTATAGTATCCACATAGTAGGATGTAGTGAGGTGACCAGAACTGAACACAGTACTCCAAGTGGGGTCTAACTAAGGTCTTGTATAGCTTCAACATTACCTCACAGCTCGTGAACTGAATCCAACTGTTGATGAAGGCCAACACACCATACGCCTTCTTAACAATACTGTCAACCTGTGCAGCAGCTTTCAGTGTCCTATGGACATGGACCCCAAGATCCCTCTGATGCTCCACACTGCCAAGAGTCTTACCATTAATACTATATTCTGCCATCATATTTGACCTACCAAAATGAACCAACTCACACTTATCTGGGTTGAACTCCATCTGCCACTTCTCAGCCCAGTTTTGCATCCTATCAATGTCCTGCTGTAACCTCTGATAGCCCTCCAGACTATCCACAACACCCCCAACTTTTGTGTCATCAGCAAACTTACTAACCCACCCTTCTACTTCTTCATCCAGGTCATTTATAAAAATCACAAAAAGGAGTGGGGTCGCAAACAGATCCCTGTGGAACACCACTGGTGACTGTCCTCCTTGTAGAACCCTTTGCCTTCTGTGGGCAACCCAATTTGGGATCCACAAAGCAAAGTCCCCTTGGATCCCATGCCTCCTTACTTTCTCAATAAGCCTTGCATGGGGAAGCTTATCAAATGCCTTGTTGAAATCCATATACACTACATCCTCTGCTCTACCTTCATTGAAGTATTTTGGTACATCCTCAAAGAATTAAATCAGGCCCATAAGGCACGACCTGTCCTTGACAAAGCCATGCTCACTATCCCTAATCAGATGATGTCTCTCCAAATGCTCATAAATCCTGTTTCTCTGGATATTCTCCAACAACTTGCCCACTACTGAAGTAAGACTCACTGGTCTATAATTTCCTGGGTTATCTCTACTCCCTTTCTTGAACAAAGGAACAACACTTGCAACCCTCCGTTACTTCTCCCGTCCCTATTGATTAGGCAAAGATCATCGCAAGAGGCTCAGCAATCTCCTTCCTCGCTTCCCACAGTAGGCTGGGGTATATCTCATCCAGTCCGGGTGACTTATCTAACTTAATGCTTTTCAAAAGCTCCAGCACATCCTCTTTCTCAATGTCTGTATGCTCAAGTGTTTCAGTCCACTGTAAGTCATCACTACAAATGCCAAGGTCCCTTTCACTGGTGAATACTGAAGCCAAGTATTCATTAAATACCTCCACAACCCCCTCTGATTCCATGCACGTTTCCATTATCGCACCTAATTGGTCCTAGTCTCACACATCTCATCCTCTTGCTTTTCACATACTTGTAGAATGCCTTGGGGTTTTCTTTAATCCTGCTCACCAAGGCCTTTTCATGGCCCCTTTTAGCTCTCCTAATTCCATTCTTCAGCTCCTTCCAAGCAACCTTGTAATTTTCCAGAGCTCTAACAGTACCTAGTTTCTTGAACCTTTCATAAGCTTTTCTTCTTAACTAGATTTTCTACATTCTTTGTACACCATGTTTAATTTACCCTATCATCCTTTCTCTGCTTCAATGGAACATAACTTTGCAGAACTCTGTGCAAATGTTCCTTGAACATTTGCCACATTTCTGCTGTGCATTTCCCTAAGAACATCTGCAGCCAATTTATGCTCCCAGGTTCCTGCCTAATAGCATCATATTTCCCCCTACCCCAATTAAATGTATTCCCAAATTGTCTGCTCCTTTCCCTCTTCAGCATTATGGTGAAGGAGATAGAGTTGTGATCACTACCTCCAAAATGCTCTCCCACTATGAGATCTAACACCTGACCAGGCTAATTTCCCAATACCAGATCAAGTACAGCCTCTCCTCTAGTTGGCTTATCTACATATTGTGTCAAGAAACCTTCCTGAACACACCAAGCTAACTCCACCCCATCTACACCCCTTGTGCTAAGGAGATGCCAATCAATATTAGGAAAGTTAAAAATTTCCATCACAACAACCCTATTATTATTGCACTGTTCCAGAATATGCCTCCCTATCTGCTCCTCAATGTCTCTGTTACTATTGGGGAGGGGGTCTATAAAAAAAATTCCCAGCAGTTATTGCCACTTTCCTGTTTCTGACTTCCACCCACACTGACTCAGTAGACAATCCCTCCATGACTTCCTCCTTATCTGCAGCTGTGACGCTATCCCTAATTAGCAATGCCATGCCCCCATCTCTTTTGCCTCCCTCTCTGTTCTTTTTGAAACATCTAAAGCCTGGCATACTCAGCAGCCATTCCTGCTCTGGAGACATCCAAGTCTCTGTAATAGTCACAACACCATAGTTCCACATATTGATCCATGCTGTGTTCATCTGCCTCATTTATGATATATTGGAGCAGAATTAGGCCAATTCGGCCCATCAAGTCTGCTCAGCCATTCCATAATGGCTGATCCCAGATCCCACTCAACCCCATACACCTGACTTCTTGCCATATCCTTTGATGCCCTGACTGATCATGAAAAGTCTCAGCATAATCTCCTTGCTTTTAAATTCTATTCCCCTTGAAATAAATGCCAATTTTGCATTTGCCTTCTTTACCACAGACTCAACATGTAAATTCAGCTTCTGGGAGTCTTGCATGAGGACTCCTAAGTCCCTCTGCACCTCTGATGTTTGAAGCTTCCCCTCATTTAGATAGTAGTCTGCACTATTGTTCCTTTTACCAAAACGTATTATACATTTTCCAACACTGTATTCCATCTGCCACTTTTTTGCCCATTTTACCAATTTGTCTAAGTCCTGCAATTGCATTGCTTCCTCAGCACTATCTACCCCTCCACCTATCTTCGTATCATCCGTAAAATTTGCCGCAGAGCCATCAATTCCATCATCTAAATCATTGACAAACAATGTGAAAAGTAGCGGTCTCAATACTGATCCCTGAGGAACACCACTTGTCACTGGCAGCCAACCAGAAAAGGCCCCTTTTATTCTCACTTGCTGCCTGTCAGCCATTCCTCTATCCATGCCAGTATCTTTCCTGGAACACCATAGGATTTTATCTTGTTAAGCAGCCTCATGTGTGGCATCTTATCAAACGCCTTCTGAAAATCCAGGTAAATGACATCCACTGCCACGCCATTGTCAACCTTGCTTGTTACTTCCTTGAAGAACTCTTAACAGATTTATCAGGCAAGATTTCCTTTTACAGAAGCCATGCTGACTTTCAATTATTTTATCATTAGCCTCCAAGTACCCCAAAACCACATGCTTAATAATAGACTGTGACACTGAGATTAGTAAAACTGCCCTATAACTTTCTTTCTTTTGCCTCCCCCCCCCACCCCCAAAAACAGTGGAATGACATTTGCAATCTTACAGCCCTCCAGGACCATGCTGGAATCAAGTGATTCTTGAAAGATCAAGGCCAATACATCTGTTATCTGTTCAGCCTCTCTCAGGACTCTGGGATGTAGTCCATCTGGTCCAGGTGACTTATCCACCTTAAGACCTTGCAGTTTGCCTAGCACTTTTTTCTTTGTAATAGAAATGGCACTCAACACTGAAATTATTCCACAATTTATGGGCTCTCTTTCAAAGACTCTTGACAACTTGTGTTCTCCATGTTATTTTTCATTTGCACACTTTGTTGTCTTTTGCACATTATTTGGCTGTCAGTGTTTGTTTATGGAAAATTCTGTTGTATTTCTCTATTTTCTTGTAAATGCCTGTGTGGAAGTGGATCTCAGAGTAGTATATGTTAGTATATACGGTGCATATTTTGATGATAAATTTGCTTTGAACTTTGAGCATGGCCTATCCTGTTTCTGAGACTGTGCCCCTGATTTAAATTCCTCAGCCGGGGAAACCTGCTGAGCTCTGTACGAAGATTCAATTTCAGTGAGACTGTCTCTCGTACTTCTGAATTTTACCCAAGCCAACTATTGACCTGTAAACGTGACAGCCCAAGGTCAGTCTGGTGAACTGGTGCCTCCTTAAGAGCATGTACACTGTTCTCTTGGAATGAGACTGACGCGTACCCAGTGCTGCAGGAATGCTCTCACTAAAGGTTCAAAGTACATTTATTATCAAAGTATGCAACCTTGAGATTCATCTTGCAGGCAAACATAGGAAAATAAAGAAATACAATAGAATCCACACAAAAAATAAAGACCGACAAACAGCCAATGTGCAAAAGAGAACATGATTCAAGACTGTTTAATGTCATTTCCAGTACACGAGTTCAAAGGAGAATGAAATAATTGTTACTCTGAATCTGATACATCATAAAAAACACAATAAGATAAAGAACACAATAAATATAAATACATAAGATAGTTTATACACATGATTGATTAAATATCCATAAAGGGAGGATGTTGAGGCTTTGGAGCAGGGGCAGAAGACATTTAGCAGGATGTTTCCTGGATTAGAGGCATGTGTCAAAATGAGAGGCTGAAGGGAGGACTGATAGATTATGAGAGGCATAGGTAGAGTAGACAAACAGTATTTTTGTTCCTCGGGTTGAAATGTCTAATATCAGAGGGCATGCTCTAAGGGGAGAGGGGGTAATTTCACAGCAGATGTGAGTTGCAAGTTACACGGAGAGTGGTGGGTGCCTGGAATGTGCTGCCTGTGATGGTGGTAGAAGCAGATACATTAGGGACTTTTAACAGATGTTTAGATTGGCTCATGGATGTGAGGAAAATGGAAGGATGTGCACATTGTTTAGTAAGAAGGGATTCGTTTAGATCATCACAGGGGCGCCGCAGGGAACCGTACTCTCTCCGGTCCTGTTCACCCTGTACACATCAGACTTCCAATATAACTCAGAGTCCTGCCATGTGCAGAAGTTCACTGATGACACGGCCATAGTGGGGTGTGTCAGGAATGGACAGGAGGAGGAGTATAGGAAACTGATACAGGACTTTGTGATATGGTGCAACTCAAACTACCTGCGTCTCAATATCACCAAGACCAAGGAGATGGTGGTGGACTTTAGGAGATCTAGGCCCCATATGGAGCCAGTGATCATTAATGGAGAACGTGTGGAGCAGGTTAAGACCTACAAGTATCTGGGAGTACAGTTAGACGAGAAGCTTGACTGGACTGCCAACACAGATGCCTTGTGCAGGAAGGCACAGAGTCGAATGTACTTCCTAAGAAGGTTGGCGTCATTCAATGTCTGTAGTGAGATGCTGAAGATGTTCTATAGGTCAGTTGTGGAGAGCGCCCTCTTCTTTGTGGTGGCGTGTTGGGGAGGAAGCATTAAGAAGAGGGACGCCTCACGTCTTAATAAGCTGGTAAGGAAGGCGGGCTCTGTCGTGGGCAAAGTACTGGAGAGTTTAACATCGGTAGCTGAGCGAAGGGCGCTGAGTAGGCTACGGTCAATTATGGATAACTCTGAACATCCTCTACATAGCACCATCCAGAGACAGAGAAGCAGTTTCAGTGACAGGTTACTATCGATGCATTGCTCCTCAGACAGGATGAAGAGGTCAATACTCCCCAATGCCATTAGGCTTTACAATTCTACCGCCAGGACTTAAGAACTTTTTAAAAGCTATTATTAATGCTTTTTGAGACGGTGATTTAGATGCATATCATATTTTTTTACTGAGTTAAGTATTGTATGTAATTAGTTTTGCTACAACAAGTGTATGGGACATTGGAAAAAAAGTTGAATTTCCCCATGGGGATGAATAAAGTATCTATCTATCTATCTATCTATCTAAGACATAGGAGCAGAATTAGGCCATTTGGCCCATTGAGTCTGCTTCACAATTCCATCATGGCTGATCCTTTTTATTTCCTTCCTCAGCCCCACTCCCCAGCCTTCTCCCCATAATCTTTGATGCTGTGTCCAATCAAGAACCTATCAAGTTCTGCCTTAAATATACCCAACAATCTGGCCTCCACAGCTGCCTGTGATAATAAATTCCACAAATTCACTACTCTCGCTAAAGAAATTACTCCACATCTCTGTTTTAAATGGATGCCCCTCTATTCTGAGACTGTGCCCTCTTGTCTGAGACCCCCCTACCATGAGAAACATTCTTTCCACGTCTACTCTGTCTAGGCCTTTTAACATTCGAAAGGTTTCAGTGAGATTCCCCCCTCATCCTTCTATAAACTCCAGTGAATGTTGACCCAGAGCTATCAAATGTTCTGCAAATGATAACCCTTTCATTCCCAGAATCATCCTTGTGAACCTCCTCTGGACCCTCTCCAATGCCAGCACATCTTTTCTAAGATGAGGAGCCCAAAACTGTTCACAATACTCAAGGTGAGGCCTTACCAGTGCTTTATAAAGCCTCAGCATCACATCCTTGCTCTTGTATTCTAGACCTCTTGAAATGAATGATAACATTGCATTTGCCTTCCTCACCATTGACTCAATCTGCAAGTTAACCTTAAGGGTGTTCTGCACAAGGACTCCCAAGTTCCTTTACATCTCAGAATTTCAGATTTTCTCCACATTTAGAAAATAATCTGCACATTTATTTCTACTACCAAAGTGCATGACCATGTATTTTCCAACATTGTATTTCATTTGCCACTTTCTTAACCATTCTGCAGCCTTCTGCACCTCCACCAATCCTCATATCATCTGCAAACTTGGCAACAAAGCCATCTATTCCATCATCTAAATCATTGATATACAGCATAAAAAGACACGGTCCCGACACCAACCCCTGCGGAACACCACTAGTCACTGGCAGCCAACCAAACAGCATCCTTTTATTCCCACTCGCTGCCTCCTACCAATTAGCCAATGCTATAACCATGTTAGTAACTTTCCTGTAATAGTTTAGTTGGCTATTTCATTTGCTTGGGACAACAATGTGGGCTGATGGGTCTGTTCCTGTGCTGTACTCCTACTGTTCTATGCTAATGTATGAAGAGTGTTTAATAGCTCTGGACCTGTTCTTGCTTGAGTTTAGAAGAATGAGGGGGGATCTCATTGAAATCTACCAGATATTGAAAGGCCTCAATTGAGCCAACGTTAAGAGGATGTTTCCTATAGTGGGTGAGTTTAGGACCAGAGAACACAGCCTCAGAATAGAAGGATGTCAATTTAGAACAGAAATGAGGAGGAAATTCTCTAGCCAGAGGGTAGCTAAGCTGTGGAATTAATTATCACAGACTGCTGTGGAGGCCAAGTTGTTGAGTATATTTACAGCGGAGGTTGATAGGTTCTTGATTAGTCAGGGCATCTACGATTATGGGAAGAAGGCAGAATGGGATTGAGAGTGATAATAAATCAGCCATGACGGAATGATAGAGCAGACTTATGGACCAAATGGCCTAACTCTGCTCTTGTGTCTCATGGTAACGTGGAGAGTGCCACCTTGCCGTTCAGTGACTCACATCACCCAGCAAACTGGAAATGCAAGGATAACCCATGGAACCTTCCTCAACACAGACTGCTCACTCAGTATCAATTTGGGAACAACAGTCGGGATGTTATCTGTTGGCCTTCTTTAGTCAGTGGATTAAGTTCAAGAGCCGTGTTTGCAGCTCTATAAAACCCAGGTGAGACCATACCTGGAGCATTATTGAAAGGATGTGGACGCTTTAGAGAGGCTGAAAAGAAGATTTACCAGGATGCTGCCTGAATTACAGATCATGTCTCATGAGGAAAGTTGGAGCAAGCTGGGGTGCAAAGGAGGTTCTGAGGTGACTTGGTAAGAGTGGACAGCCATGTTAGAGGTAGGTATTTTACAGAGGTTAGTGGGTACGTGAAACGCCTGCCAGTGGTAGTGGTAGAGAAAGATACTCTAGGGACAATTAAGAAAATCTTAAAGGATGATAGAAAATGGATGGTTATGTGAGAGGGAAGGATTAGATTGATCTTGGAAGTTAAAAGGTCAGCACGACATTGAGGGCCGAAAGGCCTGTACCGTGCTGAAATGTTCGATGTTGTTTCCGTCTGCTCCTCTCCTGCCTACTTATGATTGTCGGGAAGCACCTTGGTGCGTGGTGCTGTTTGGTGAGTAGGCAGAGCGAGCGTACAGCGTGCACACATTAGAAACACACGATGAGTGGAATGTGTCGCTACACCAGACTTGGTTCACAGTCACGGGATATATATTTTCAGTGTTTACCCCTAAATAGTTACCCGCGTTGACCTCTGCATAATCTGATAGCACTGGCGCTTGATCGAATGTACGCTAATGTTTACTAGGTGTCGATAGGCCGCAGCTCTCCCAGCATCAAAACAATGCAACCTCGGGAATGCGTGTGCCTGGGACCGAGCCAGCGCTGCTGCAGCTCCTGCGCTATTTATGGGGCCTCTCGCACTGAGATTCCCAGAAAACACGAGGCTGCCCGCCAGTGAATGTAGTTCCTGAGGCCCTGGCAGGGGAGAGGGTGGGCATGGGCTGCCAGACTGCAGTCGACACCGCTTTGTGAGATCCGACTAAATCCCACATAGATCCCCAGGCTGCATATAAAAAGAGAAATCAAATGAGCTGAGCGACATAATTACAGGAACCGCGGCATAAATCAACTCTTCACAAAGGCTCTCCTTACCGTTCCCCAATCTCACTTCCCAGCACTCTCCCATTCGCTGGCCTTAAAGAGCCCAACCCTCAGCAATTCTTCCGCTCATGACGGGGATTGGGGGGGGGGGGGTACGATCAACTGCTACGCAACGGCAGAGTAAACCCGAAACATAAGACACCCTGCAGATGCTGGAAATCCAGAGGAACACACGTAAATGCTAAAGGAACTCTGCAGGTCAGACAACATTATGGAGGGGAATAAACAGTAGATATTTTACAGTAACGGGAGACATCAGGGGTAAGTTTTTTACACAAAGGGTTGTGGGTGCCTGGAATGGTGGTGGAGGCTAAAACATTAGGGGCATTTAAGAGCCTATTGGACAGGCACATGGATGAAAGGAAAATAGAGGGTTACAGGGTAGTGTGGGTTTAGTAATTGTTTTAGGAATATATGGGTCGGCACAACATCGAGGGCCGAAAGGCCTGTACTGTGCTGTAGTATTCTAGTGTCTAATATTTCCGGCCGAGACCCTTCATCAGGACTGGAAAGGAAGTGGAAAAAAGCCAGAATAAAAGGGGGGTGGGGGGGGGGAGGTTTTACAAGACCTAATGAAGTGTATCTGCGTCAATGTAAGGGAAAATGAAATAACTTATTCAGGATCTGATGCCACACAAAAAGACACAATGAGATAAAGAACGCAATAATTAAAATAATATAATTTTATGTCCATAAAGTGACACAAGGCACAGGTGTGTTTGTACATAAGGTGACTTTAACAGGAAATGATAAAGTGGTGGTGGGGGCTGTGGGGGGGGGTAGGTTAGTGGGTGGACATGTTGATCAGCCTTACTGCCAACACAAACACCTATGTCAGGATGCTGTTCATCGACCATAGCTCAGCATTTAATACTATCAT
Source organism: Hemitrygon akajei (assembly GCF_048418815.1). Taxonomy (NCBI): domain Eukaryota; kingdom Metazoa; phylum Chordata; class Chondrichthyes; order Myliobatiformes; family Dasyatidae; genus Hemitrygon; species Hemitrygon akajei. The sequence goes on along the minus strand of NC_133126.1, from coordinate 2,108,940 downwards.
TCGTACAATCCTGATTGAGAAGTTGCAGAACCTGGGCCTCTGCAACTCCCTCTGCATTGGATCCTCGACTTCCTAAGCAGAAGACCACAATCTGTACGGATTGTTGATAATATCTCCTCCTCGCTGACAATCAACACTGGCACACCTCCAGGGTGTGTGCTTAGCCCACTGCTCTATTTTCTCTATACCCGTGACTGTGTGGGTAGGCATAGCTCAAATACCATCTATAAATTTGCTGATGATACAACCATTGTTGGTAGAATCTCAGGTGGTGATTAGAGGGCGTACAGGAGCAAGATATGCCAACTTGTGGAATGGTGTCACAGCAACAACCTGGCATTCAACATCAGTAAGATGAAAGAGCTGATTGTGGACTTCAGGAAGGGTAAGACAAAGGAACACATACCAATCCTCATAGAAGGATCAGAAGTGGAGAGAGAGAGCAGATTCAAGATCCTGGCATCAAGATCTCTGAGGATCAAACCTGGTCTCAACATATTGATGCAGCTATAATGAAGGCAAGACAGTAACTATAACTTCTTCAGGAGCTTGAGGAGATTTGGTATGTTTACAAATACACTAAAAAAAACTTCTATAGATGTATCATGCAGAACATTCTGACACCCTGCATCACTGTCTGGTATGGTAGGGTTACTGAAAGAAGCTGCAGAGGGTTGTAAATTTAGTCAGCTCCATCTTGGGTACTAGTGTACAAAGTACCCAGGACATCTTCAAGGAGTGGTGACTCAGAAAGCAGCGTCCACTATTAAGAACCTCCAGTACCCAGGGCATATCCTTTTCTCACTGTTACCATCAGGTAGGAGGTACAGAAGCCTGAAGGCACACACTCAGTGATTCAGGAACAGCTTCTTCCCCTCTGCCATCCGATTCCTAAATGGACATTGAACTCTTGGACACTACCTCACTTTTTAAATATATGTTATTTCTGTTTTTGCATAATTTTTAATCTATTCAGTATACGTATACTGTAATTGATTTACTTATTTGTTTATTTTTTTTCTTCTATGTTATGTATTGCATTAAACTGCTGTTGTTAAGTTAACAAATTTCACGACCATTGCTGGTGATAATAAACCTGATTCTGATTTGGATTGGGGAAATTAATGTTTTTGAGTCTGGTGGTTCTGGCGTGGATGCTACGAGGCCTCCTTCTTAATGGAAATGGGACAAACAGTCCATGAGCACGGTGGCTGGTGTTACTGGCCCTTTTCTGGCACCTTTCTGTATTTATGTCCTTGATGGTGGGTAGTCTGATGCAGGTGATGTGTTGGGTAGTTTTTGACTACCTGTTGTAGAGCTTTCCTGTTGTTGCAGTGCAAGATGTTAGCAAGACCATTTTCCTGTGTGCAGTTTTGAGCACCCAGCTATAGGAAGGATGTCATTAATGTGGAGAGGGTGCAAAAGGATTATTTTTGCAATCACAATTATGATGATTACGACATTTAAAAGAAGTTTAGATAAGTACATGGAATGAAATGGTATGGAGGGCTATGGTCCAGGTGTAGGTTGATGGGCCGAGGCAAAATAATGGTTTGGCATGCATTTGATGGGTCAGATAGCCTGTTTCAATACTGCAGTATTCTTTGAGAAACTGGACAGTCTAGGACTGTTTTCCCTGAGTGTAGGAGGCTGAGGGGTGACCTGATAGAAGTATATAAAATCATGAGGGGCATAAATAAGGAGGATGGTCACAGTCTTTTCCCCAGGGTAAGGGAGTCTTAAGTAGAGGGCAGAGATTTAAGGTGAGGGGGAGATGAGTGGTTAATGGTTAAGGTAAGGAGAAGGAAAACTATGATCTCAAATCTCCGTTGCCTTGCGGCTACACCCACTCATGGAGAAAGATTCGGGAAAGAATGGGAGCTTGCTACATCAGCAGTGGCATGCTCTCCATATCGTACTGCCCAGGCTTGTGTATCTAGACAGCTAGGAACAATATCCATGATCAAGTTGTTCCAACAGAGGTCCTCACTCACTCAATGTGATGAGGAATGGTGCCTCAGTGAGTCCAATGACTTGATCCAATCCCCCGTCCTCTGGGTAACAATGAAGCCCACCAACTGTCCTCTAACATACGGCAGTAGTTAAAGAGTGCACCTGTAAGGAAAGTGGATTTCTGATTCAGATTCACATTCATTCATGTATCACGTGTACACTTGAAACTGCAGTATTTGCGTTAACAATTAACACAACCTAAGGATGTGTTGAGGCAGCCCTCAAGTGTAGCCACGTGTTCCCACACCAGCATAGCATACCCACAATGCTCAGCAGAACAATGTGGAACACAGTGAAATAAAGCGAAGCAAGCCCTGTCCCTACACGAAGAAGGGCCTCTGACCCCGAGACAGGCCACCTCCAGTGAACTCGCCAATCCAAGGGCCTTGACCATCAGGCCTAAACTTTGGGATTTGCCAATTGCAACGTAGAGTAAATGCACCTATAACAGAAAATGTGTGTACACACCTGCTCTGTACGAGTGTGTCTGCATTTAGAGGAAGGAACTCTGGGATATTAGAACATCAAACATGGAACAGTACAGCACAGGAACAGGCTGTTCAGCCCACAATGTTGTGCCCAATCAGCAAATCAAAAACACCCAAGCACTAATCCCTCCTACCTACACCATATCCATAATCCCTGCATCTTCCTTACATCCATGTGCTTATCCAAATGTCTCTTAAAAGTCCCTAATGTATCTGCCTCTACCACCACCCCAGGCAGCACAATCCAGGCATCCACTACTCTCTGTGGGGAAAAAAACTTGCCACTGAATTCTCCTTTGAAATTACCCCCTCTCAACCTATAGTGTTAGACATTTCGACCCTGGGAAACAGATACACCCTGCCTACTCCCATAATGCTTCTCATAATTTTTTTATCCTCCATCAGATCTGCCTTCAACCTTCAATGCTCCAGGGAAAACAACCCAAGTTTGTCCAGCCTCTCATGATAATACTTGCTCTCTAAGCCATTAAAACAATCCATTTATTGGATGTGTGCAGCTAAATGGAATGTTGGCTCAATGGGCACACACAGTCAATGTGACAACAGCTAATGGGCACACACAGTCAATGTGACAACAGCTAATGGGCACACACAGTCAATGTGACAATGGCTAATAGGCACACACAGTCAATGTGACAACAGCTAATTTGAATGTAGGTTCAATGTGACAACAGCTAATGGGATCACACAGTCAATGTGACAACAGCTAATGGGCACACACAGCCAATGTGACAACAGCTAATGGGCACACACAGTCAATGTGACAACAGCTAATGGGATCACACAGTCAATGTGACAACAGTTAATGGGAACACAGTCAATGTGACAACAGCTAATGGGATCACACAGTCAATGTGACAACAGCTAATGGGATCACACAGTCAATGTGACAACAGTTAATGGGAACACACAGTCAATGTGACAACAGCTAATGGGTAAACACAGTCAATGTGACAACAGCTAATGGGATCACACAGTCAATGTGACAACAGTTAATGGGCACACATAGTCAATGTGACAACAGCTAATGGGATCACACAGTCAATGTGACAACAGCTAATGGGCACACACAGTCAATGTGACAACAGCTAATGGGATCACACAGTCAATGTGACAACAGCTAATGGGTACACACAGTCAATGTGACAACAGCTAATGGGATCACACAGTCAATGTGACAACAGTTAATGGGAACACACAGTCAATGTGACAACAGCTAATGGGCACACACAGTCAATGTGACAACAGCTAATGGGATCACACAGTCAATGTGACAACAGCTAATGGGCACACACAGTCAATGTGACAACAGCTAATGGGATCACACCGTCAATGTGACAACAGTTAATGGGAACACACAGTCAATGTGACAACAGCTAATGGGATCACACCGTCAATGTGACAACAGCTAATGGGCAGACACAGTCAATGTGACAACAGCTAATGGGATCACACAGTCAATGTGACAACAGCTAATGGGCACACAGTCAATGTGACAACAGCTAATTTGAATGTAGGTTCAATGTGACAACAGCTAATGGGCACACACAGTCAATGTGACAACAGCTAATGGGATCACACAGTCAATGTGACAACAGCTAATGGGCACACACAGTCAATGTGACAACAGCGAATGGGATCACACAGTCAATGTGACAACAGTTAATGGGATCACACAGTCAATGTGACAACAGTTAATGGAAACACACAGTCAATGTGACAACAGCTAATGGGCACACACAGTCAATGTGACAACAGCTAATGGGATCACACAGTCAATGTGACAACAGCTAATGGGCACACACAGCCAATGTAACAACAGCTAATGGGAATGCACAGTCAATGTGACAACAGCTAATGGAAATACAGTCAATGTGACAACAGCTAATGGGAGCCTACAGTCCATGTGACAACAGTGAATGGGATTGCACGGTCAATGTGACAACAGCTAATTTGAATGTAGGTTCAATGTGACAACAGTTAATGGGAACACACAGTCAATGTGACAACGACTATTGGGAACGTACAATCAATGTGACAACAGCTAATGGGAACGTACAGTCAATGTGAGAACAGCTAATGGGAACGTACAGTCAATGTGACAACAGCTAATGGGAACGTAGGCTCAATGGAATGCACAGTCAATGGGCGAATATACAGTACCAACATCTGCTCATTTGGAAATTTTGCTCAATTCCCCACTTCCCTCTCGGTGCACACAACGATTGTAGAGCAGTCTAGGACCAGGGGGCACAGCCTCGGAAATCAGGAATGTTCACTTAGAACAGAGATGAGGAGGAATTTCTTGAGCCTGAGAGTGATGAATATGTGGAATTCATTGGCATGGATGACTGTGGAGGCCAATAAGTTCTTGATCAGTCAGGGCATCAAGGGTTTTGGGGAGAAGGCAGGAGAATGGAGTGGAGAGGGATAATAAATCAGTCATAAAGGAATGGTGGAGTAGAGTCAATGAGCCAAGTGGCGTAATTCTGTTACTATATCTTAAAGACTTATGTTCTATAGGAATGAGAGTGAGTATATGTGCACTTCCAAGTTCAAGTCTAAATAAATTTATTATCAAAGTACATACATATCAGCATCTACTACCCCAAGATTCATTTTCTTGCAGGCATTCACAGGAAAATAAATACAATAGAATTTATGAAAATCTACACATAGACAAAGACTGACGAAGAATAATTGTGAAGAATGTGAAGAAGAAGAATTGTGCAAATAAACAAATAAATAATACAGAGTTGTAGAGTTTTTGAGTCCACAGATTGTCACGTCAGGTCAGCACTGAGGCGAATGAAGTTATCCATGCTGGTTCAGGAGCTTGATGATTGTAGCTTCTCTTTATTCTTAAGCCCATCACTACCACTGGGGCATTGATCCTTCCTCTCACAGGGATGAGGTCTTTGGAGTTTCTGCAGCACTGGTTTTTATGGGATGGAGATGCTAGCCCCATGCCCAACCCTCCTCCTGCTGCAGCCGGGCTTGGCTGGTGGAGTTGATGGCCATAGGTGGAAAAATCCTCATTAGGAGCTTACACACCTGTTAAGACCATAAGCTATAGGAGCAGATTTAGGCCACTTGGCCCGTTGAGTCTGCTGCACCCGTCATTTCATCTCCACTATTCCTCTCGGTCCCAATCTCCTGCTTTTTGCCCAAATCCCTTCATGCACTGACCAATCAAAAATCTATCAGCCTCTGCTTTAAACGTGCATAAAGATTTGCCCTGCACAGCCTGCTGTGGCAAATAATTCCACAGAGTCACCACACTCTGACTAAAGAAATTCCTCCTCATCTCTGTTCTAGAAGGATGCCTCTCAATTCTGAGGCTGTGTCCTCTGGTTTTAGACTCTCCCACCATAAGAAACATCCTCTCCACATCCACTCTATCAAGGCCTTTCACCATTCGACAAGTTTCAATGAGATTACATCTTATTGTTCTGAATTCCAGTGAATACAGGCCCAGAGCCATCAGACACTCCTCATATAACAAGCGATTCAATCCTAGCGTCATTTTTGTGAACCTCCTTTGAACCGTCTCCAAGTTCAGCATATCCTAAGGGGCCCAAACCTGCTCACAATACTCCAAGTGAGGCCTCATCGGTGCTTTATAAAGTCTCAACAGTACATCCTTGCTTTTATATCCTAGTCCTCTTGAACGGAATGTGAACATTGCATTTGCCTTCTTCACCACAGACTCAACCTGCAAGTTTTAAAGCAATGTGATGAGAATGCATGTTCGATGGGCATGTCTGTTCAGTAGGAGCTCAAAGATCAAAGTAAATTTATAATGAACGTGCACACATGTCATCACATACAACCCTGAGATTCACCTTCTGGCAGGCATTCACAGTAAAAACAAGAGACACAAGAGTCAATTAAAGACCGCACCCAAACAGCTAATATGCAAAAGACACCAAACTGTGAAAATACAAAAAAAGGAAATAAAAATTGAGAAAATTAGACAAAGAGAGTCCTTGAAAGTGAGTGCATAGGTGTGGGAACAGTCCAATGATGGGACAAACGAAGTTATCTCCCCGATTCAAGAGCCTGATGTTTAAGAGGTAATAACTTTTCCTGAACCTAAGGCTCCTGCACCTCCTTCCTGTTTGCATAACTGGGATGGTGATGGATGTTGCTTTCCTATAACAGTGCTCGCCCTGTGTAGATGTGATCAATGGTGGGGCGGCTCTACCTGTGATAAACTGGGCCGTATCCACTCCTTTCGTAAGCTTTGTTTCCACACCAGGCTGTGATGCAACCAGTCAATATCCTCTCCACCACACACTATAGATGTTTGTGTTTAATCGATCCTTCAGTCCCCTGGGAGTGTTTGCTCAGTGGGTGTGTTCACCCAATGGTGAGACAATGGGAGGACCGGTGTTCACTCAGTGAACAGTTCGTGGGTAGCCAGCAAAGTCAGACTTGTAAAGTGGGTGTGGTTGCAGATAGGAAATGCTCTCTGCTTCTGTACAGTTCTCTGTTCTTGGCAAAGTGGGTCTGGGCGGAGAACCTCCTTGACAACCAGACCAGCTAATGCAATTATCCCTTGTCAGGCTTGTTTCATAACTGTTGTGTAAGAATCTTGGGACAGGTCCCAGTTGCAAAGGCAACAGTTAGTACCAGAAAGGTCAGCTTACACAGCAATCACTGATGACAAATGAACCTAGACTCAGAGAGGGCACAAGAGGTCTGTTTGAGAGTACCACCTTCCACTTCCAAAGGAACCTTTGCAGTTGGAACATCATTTCAGAGAATCTCATTAGGATCTGTGCCTGTGGAATGCCCTGGTCAGTGCCTGGGGTCAATATCCATGGGTCCATATCCAAGGAATCCTGTATCCCAGGGATCATTGCCTGGGGAATCCCCTGCCCCAGGGGTCTGACTGAGGATTCCTTACCCCAGGGATCAGTGCCTGGGGTCAGTTCCTGGCATGGAAGGCCCACCAGTGGCTTTACTTCATTACAAATTTGAGATTTGTTATTTCAACAAGACACTGAGAAATGTTTACGGGCGTGCAGTGGAGAACGATCCAGCTGTCTTGTCATGGAGGCTCCAGTGCACAGGTCTGCAAGAGGCAGCAAAGGGTGGTAGATTCAGCCAGCTCCCTCCACCATCGAAGAGGCATCCAGCATGTGTTATCTGGAACATCCCCTCCTCACTGCTACAGTCAGGAAGGGGGACAGGAATCTGGAACATCCCTACCATCAGGAAGGAGGTACAGGAGCCTGAAGACCCACACTCAACGTTTCAGGAACAGCTTCTTCCCCTCCACCATCAGATTTCTGAATGGTCCATGAACACCAGCTCGTTATTCTCCTTTTGAACAATTTGTCTTTGTGGACTATTGGGTATCGTTTTGGCCACCCTATTAAAGTTGGATGCAGGCGCTGCCTGGACTAGAGGGCCAGAGTTAGTGGGAGAGGTTGGCCACGCTGGAACTTCAGTCCAGGAAAATGAGCAGTGGCCTCACAGACGTTTACAAAATCATGAGGGGTGTTGATTGTCATAGTCTTTTCCCAAGTACAGGGAAGGGTCCTAAAATAATGGGCACAGATATAGAATCAGATTTGAAAGAGACCGGAGATGTAACTATTTTTACACAGAGGATATGACTACCTGGAATGAGCTGCCAAAGGAATTAGTCGAGGCAGATTGAAGTACATTTCATGGCATTTGGGTAGGTACATCGAGGGGAGAGGTTTGAAGGGTGGGCGAATTTGTCTATCAAGGAGGATGGTGTGGTGCCATGGATCAGCTGGGCTGAAGGGCCTGTGTTAACCTATTTTTTAACAGAGTAATTTTTATGTCCGTACTGCTGCTGAAAAACAATTTCACGTCACATGTTAATAATAATAAAGCTGATTCTAATCTATTGGGGTCAGTATCCTGGTGAATATCCTAGACCCGGATCTGTTTCTTGTACCCGAAGTGTTTATTTATTTAGCCTGGCCTCGGCATGCCGCGGCTGTTTCCTCAGCATTTTGTGCGTGTTGCTTTGTTATTTATATAACCCGGCTTGTTTATTTGTTTAACCTAGTCTGCTGCTAGGGGGCGGGTTTTTATGCGGTTCGGATTTATTCCATATAAGGACATCTACGTCATCGGGTCTCCGGTGGGCTCTTCCATTGCTGCAGTGGAGGACCAGCCGATCTTGTCTGAATCCTGGCTGCTGGAATGAGTGAACCTCTGCCTCCTAATATCAGGTTCCAGTTGTTTAGTAAATCTTCTAAGGCTGCTGTGGCTTCTCCGTTTATCTGAGCCGGTAGTAGTTGAGCTGCTGGCCTGACGGCTGATTCTGCTCCCCCCGCCGCCGTTCTCGGAATGGAACGGCCTTCTCTATAAAAGATGCGGCGCACCTCCACAGACTCAGACCCAACTTGGGAGAACCAAGAAGAGCGGAGCACCGGACACACAGAACAGGATACAGGCGCACACCCACCGGACCCGCAACCGCAATATGTTCCAGGGCTTCCCCGCCGAGTACGACTCATCTTCTCGCTGCAGCAACTCGCCCTCGATGGGAGACTCTCAGTACTTTTCGCCCGCCGACTCTTTCTCCAGCCTCGGCAGCCCTGCCAACAGCGCCCAGGTAAGCAACAACTCTGGATTCGCCCATCGACCATATATGTTCGGTTCACCGCCACCAATCGTCGCTTCTCGGGCACGGTCGTTTACCGATCGTTTCCGTATACTCAACCCCCTACTCCCGTCCCCTGCGGGTTGTAACTGACTTCATTGATAAATCTGCTCCATTCATGGAGACTCCAGACGAGCCTCCTGCGTCAGCAGTGACGTAGATGAGCCAGTGACGCTCTCGCGGATTATTAATAGCCTGGACCCCGCGGGCGCCGTCACACGCGCTCCATTCACAAAGTATCGTCTCGTAAACAGCGGGAGGGGAGGTGCGGACGAATTAGACCTCTCTAAACTGACCTTCCTTTCTCCGTCAGGACTTCTGCGGCGATCCGTTCGTGCCTACAGTGACGGCAGTTAGCAGCAACCGGGAACTGCAGTGGATGGTGCAGCCCAGCCTGCAGTCCATCGCCCCGTCTCCGGGACGCCCGCACCCTTACAGCAATGCCTATGCTAGGACAGGCCTCGGCAAAGCTTCAACCCGCAAGGGCAGGACTGAGCAGGTGAGCTGGGCTGCAGTTCAGGAGGGGTTGGATGAGAAACGTGATGGGGTTGGAACTGCGATTCGGGAGGGGTGAGACCGGGTCGGGCAGTCGGTTGTGTGGGTGGGGAGGGCGTGGAACGTTCTGGTTTGCGTGCTCAGTTCGCCACGGCTTGGCAGACTCTCACCTTCTGCCTTTCGTCTTCACAGCTCAGTCCCGAGGACGAGGAGAAACGGCGGCTCCGACGTGAACGGAACAAACTGGCGGCGGCCAAATGTCGCAACCGACGGCGGGAGCTGACCGACTCGCTGCAGACGGTGAGTGTGAGGCAGACGTGCGGTGGTACCGGGAGAGGGTGGTGCTAGCGAGCCGGAGTGGGACGCTGGTAAAGGAGTAGATCAGTTTATTATCACACCGGGGTGCAGGTTCACGGTGAGGGAGAGGGTGGATGGCAGGAAATGTTGAGAATCCGTGGGTGGGGTTCAGGGTCCGCCCTGTTTGATGGGGGTATGGTAAATGTTTGTGCTCGGACGGCGTTGCCCCTCTCTGACCCCTGTCTGTTCCTCCTCCCCCTGCAGGAAACCGAGCGCTTGGAAAACGAGAAGTCACTGTTGGAAGCCGAGGTGGCCGCGCTGCTGAAGGAGAAGGAGCGGCTCGAGTTTTCGCTGGCTGCACACCGGCCGCTCTGCAAGGTAGCTGAGCGGGAGGCCCAGGAAGCGGGGTCCCCGGCACAGCCGATTGACGGGGACTCCCTCTCGGAAGGAGGCGTCGCTGACACGGGCCGCTCTGTCCCTGACCTCGATTTGATCAGCCTGGCCGATTGGGAGCCGCTATACCCGTCATTGGCCGCCGACTGCGAGCCCCTTTGCACCCCCGTACCCATCACCACTCCAGGGGCCTTGCCCCCCACGTTCGCCTTCAGCTTCTCTAGTTCCGATCACCCGGCTGGGCCCCTGAACTCGCCCACGCTGCTGGCCTTGTAGTGGGCAGGTGGAGCAGAAGAACCAGCGGAGTCCGCATGGCTGTTGGAGGGTGTCCCAGGTCGGCAGCACCTGTACAGTTGTAAATTGTATAAATTATCAATTATTTATTTCGCGGCTTTTCATCTGTCGTGTTTCCAATATCAGTTTTCCATGAAAACGGTTTGATTTAATTTATTTCTAGAGATGTTTATTTTTTCTATTTAATTTGTGCATCAATAAAAGTTAACCCATAAACTGATTATTGTTTACGTGTTTAGAGAGACTGCGTGATACAGGATGATTTAACGCTAGCAGATTCAAGGGGGGGGGGGGGGGGGGAGAGGAGGAGCCAGCGTGGTCACGGGGAGAGCATACAGACTCCCCGTGTTGCCTGTCATCTGATTGACTTCTACCAATGCGAAAGCTGTCCTTTAGGCGGGGAATGATGGGCAGGGGCGCTTGGATGTTGCACCTGTGCCTCACGCCCGCTACTACTGGTCAGCAATGATCTCCACCGCAGTCTGTGGCAGAGCATTCGACAATACTCTCTGGCTTAAATAAATTTCACCTTATCTCTGTTGTGAATGGTGGTGCCTCAATTTTGAGGCTGTGCCCTTTAAGTCTTGATACCCCCACCATTCCTGCCTGTCTTTAAATACAAAGTATATATGGCCTCCCTGCAGCGCAGTGTTAAACGGGAGCGGGTTCGAGATCCGGGATGATATGGAAAGGGTTGGCCGGCTATAGGGAAGGGTCGGAAGGTCTGCGGCGTTGCAGCTCGTATCTGGGCGCTGTACCTGCACCCAGCACTCAGAGTTTCAACTTCTTTACCCTCCCCTTTCCCTTCCACGCAGGAAATTGACCACTTCTGAACGTCCCCAAATTCAACAGCTGAACGCCCTGGGGAAGACTCGCACACAATGTACAGGATTCTGAGCCTCTTTGCCCATTCTCCGCCCCACCCCACCTCTCGCTGTCCAACCGGCTCTGCAATCCTACACTAGTTTAGAGCCAAGATCTCGGGAGAACTCGGCTCAGGCAGTATCTATGGAAATGAATAAACAGGTGACAGCCCGGACAGACCCTTCCCCGGGACTGGGCAGGAAGGGCAAGATGCCAGAATAAGAAGGTGGGGAAGGTGGCCGGTGGGTGGGAAGGGGAGATATATCTGGCGATAGGATCCAAATGAAGATGGCAGAAATTACAGAGAATTATGGCCCGATGAAGGGAGTCGGCCTGAAACGTAGACTGTTCACAAACGAGGGAATCTGCAGATGCTGGAAATCTAGAGCAACAGGCACAAAATGCTGGAGGAACTCAGCAGGCCAGGCAGCATCTATGGAAAAAGAGTCTAGTCGACATTTCGGGCTGAGACCCTTCATCAGTCGTACTCTGCTCATTCACGTCCATAGTTGCTGTCTGACCTGCCGAGATCCTGCAGCATTTTGTGTGTTGCTCTGGATGTCCGGGAAATGGAGGATATGCAGGCGAGGGTAGCGTCAATGGTAGGGGAAGGGAACCCCGTTCTCTCTGATGTTCTGGAAATGAAGACCTCATCCTGGGTACAGATGCGGCGGAGACGAAGGAACTGAGAAAGGGGAACATAATTTATACAAGTAACAGGTTGGGTGGGTTATATATATAATATATCTGTGGGAATCGGGAAGTTTATATATAAAAAAGTAATGGGACAGTCTTGTCTCCAGAGAGACGGAGAAAGGTATCAGAAACGGACTAAAAGAATTTAAGGGCTGTAGGAAATTGGAATAAAGTTGATGAAATTGATGAGCTCAGACTGGGTGCATGCAGGCGTCAACGTGGCCCTGAGGGACTTGGAACGTAAATTGTTCCACGCAGCTAATGAAACAGCAAGCATGGCTGGGACCCGTGGCTATACCCTGAGTTGGGAGAACGAGAAAGCAGGAAGAGAAATTGTTAAGGGTGAGGAGCAGTGAGGGGAGCTGGTCGGGTCTGTTGTCCAGAGAGAAGCGGAGAACTTGAAGCTTGTCCTGGTTCTGCACTCGAGTGTACATCCTGTTGTACCCGTATCAGCAGTCCAGATGCCCACAGTACACACCGCCAGATTGAGTTATCTACAATCATAGGTACACAGCACAGAAACAGGCCGTTCGGCACAACGTGTCTATACTGACATGTGCCTGTGTTTGACCCATATTTCTCTGAATCTTTCCTACTGCGTGCCTGGCCAAATGTTTTTATAACTGTAGCTGGCTCTACCACCTCTTCTGGCAGCTTGTTCCGCCACCCTTTGCGCGAAAAACATATCCTCTCACCCCGTTTAGATCGTTCCCCTCTCACCTTCCCAGAAGCTTGAGACTCCCGTATCCGTGGTAAAGGACTGTGACCACCCGTGTTATCTACCATGGCCTTATCAACCTCTAAATAAGTAGATCGGTCTAGTTAAGATTCCTGAAGCAATTTCCTCACCTACTTCAGGAATGTTTCCATCATGAACACAAAATATTTGGTTATTATTTGCTGTAATTCCACGTGAAAGATGAAAGAGCAAGATGGTCAAAGTCAGCACGGGTTTATTAATGGGAAATCTGAGGCAGTGATCGAAATGAAGAAGTGAATGCAAACTTTCAGACAGTTTTTGATTAGGGTTAGTGTCCGAAATTAAAGCAGGTGAGAATGGGGAACAGACCCTTCTGCCCAGCCAATCCTGATGCTCATCTACGGTTTGGCCACATTGAACCCGTATCCCTCCACTCCCATCCTATCCCAGCACCAGGGTTCCAGAGTTTCGATGTTTCAGAACAGATAAAGAGTGAAGTAATGAGGGGAAGTGTTCCAGTGCAAATCAGGAACAATATCATAGTTACACACTTTCTACTTGGGAGAACTCATAAAGTGAGGAAGGGAGCAATCACTCCGATGTGAGCAACAGGTATGCAGGCAAGTTGTAAAAACAACAGGGCAGCTTCAACTAACCTAATATAGACCGAGACCTCCTTAGGGAGGTTTAGGTGGGCACTATTTGTTGGATACATCCAGGAGGATTTCTTGAATCAATATGTCCAATGAGGGGAGGGGCCATACTGGACGTGGTTTTGGGGAATGAGCCTGACCAGGTGACTGACCTCACAGTTAGGGAACAGTGACACAAGTTTTAAGATAGCCATAGATAAGGATACGAAAGAACATCTCAGGAGAGTATTAAAACAGAGTGGGGAAAGTTAATGAGAGTATTAGGCAGGAACTAAGGAGAGTTAGTTGGGAACCGCTGTTTTGGGCAAGTCCACATCTGTCTGGAACATATCAGTCCTGCACAGAGTACAGGGTGGGCTTGTAAGAAGGAAAGCCCAGCATGTCAAGACAGGTAGTGAATTGAGTCAAGAAGAAAATGGAAATGCAAGTGTTAGCAAGCTTCAGAGCTCATGTGGTTTATAAAGAGGCCAGAAAAAAGAGGGAAATGAAGAGCGCTAGAATGGCAATGAATATTCCTTGGCAAGTAGAATTAAAGAGAATGCCAAAACATTCTACACAACCATTAATAGCAAGGGGATAACTAGCGAGAGGGTAGGACCACACAAGAAAAAGGAGGAACCTGTGATTAGACACAGAGAATAAAGGTGAGGTCCTAAATGAACACTTTGCATCAGTACTTACTCGGGAGAAGGATGTGGAGGATGGAAAGGTCAGCGTAATAATATGAGTGCTAATATGCCAGGACATCTCAAGATAAAGATGGAGGTAGTGTTGGGTCTCTTAAAGAACATTAAGGTAGAAAAGTTCCCAGGACCAGATGAGATATACCCAAGGCTATTGAGAGAGACAAGAGATGAGATTATTGGGGGCTTCGTGTCCTCTGTGGAATTTATCCTCTGTAGTGAGTCTGTGGAATTCATTGTCACAGACAGCGTGGAGGCCAAGTCATTGAGAATATTTAAAGCAGAGGTTGATAGGTTCTTGATTAGTCAGGGTGTCAAAGGTTACCTGTACAAAATGGATGGCTTACACCCTGAACCTAAGGGAGGCTAATATCCTTGTGGTCAAGTTTGCTAGAACTATTAAAAAGGGTTTCAACTATTTTGGCAGGGAGATGGGATTGGAGAGATAGCGCTTAGGATGGGGCAGTTGGTATACAAGTAGATGCAGTGTGTAGTGAGACTGAGAATGGTCAGGCAGATGATAGGGCATAATTGCAGTCAGTGGGATGGGCTAAAGAGTAACAGGAGACCAGAATAAACAAAAGGTGTTAAAAAGCAGTGCTTCGTGGGAGTTTGAACAGCAGCCAGAGATTGAGATTTATTAACAAGTGCAAATTAAAAAATGGCAAGAGCAAGAGGAGAGGACATTGTTGGAGGGGATAATGTTAGAGTGGGGATGTTGAGGCTTTAGTTCTTCTATGCTTCAGCAAGGAGAGGCTTGAGTGAGAGAAACCAAAATACTATAGGCAGATTTTCCCCAGTTTATTGATTGTTTTCCTTTTTTATAATTGCATAATTATAACAGTAGGAATGCCAGACAGGATAGTTGAATGCTCCTTTTGTGGGATAAGACCATAAGATATAGGAGCAGAAACAGGCCATTTGGCCCATTGAGTCTGCTCTGCCATTCAATCATGAGCAGATCTAATTTTTCCTGTCATCCCCACTCCACTGCCTTCAACCCCAAACCCTTTGATACCCTGGATAATCAAGAACCATTCTATTTCTGCCTTAAATACAGCAAATGACTTCGCCTCCACAGCCACGTGGCAACAAATTCCACAGATTTGCCACTCTCTGACTGAAGTTATTTCTCCGCATCTCTGTTCTGAATGGACGTCCTTCAATCCTCAAGTCATGCCCTATTGTCCTAAACTCCCTTACCATGGAAACTAATTTTGCCATATCTAATCTGTTTAGGCCTTTTAACATTCGGAATGTTTCTATGAGATCCCCCTTCATTCTCCTGAACTCCAGGGAATACAGCCCAAGAGCTGCCAGATGTTCCTCATACAGTAACCCTTTCATTCCTGGAATCATTCTCATGAATCTTCTCTGAACCCTCTCCAATGTCAGTATATCCTTTCTAAAATAAGAAGCCCAAAACTACACACAATACTCCAAGTGTGGTCTCATGAGTGTCTTATAGAGCCTCAACATCACATCCCTGCTCTTATATTCTATACCTCTAGAATTGAATGCCAACATTGCATTCAACTTCTTCACAACTGACTCAACCTGGAGGTTAACCTTTAGGGTATCCTGCACAAGGACTCCCAAGTTCTCTTGCATCTCTGCATTTTGAATTCTCTCCCCATCTAAAAATAGTCTGCCCGTTTATTTCTTCTACCAAAGTGCATGACCATACACTTTCGAACATTGTATTTCATTTGCCATTTCTTTGCCCATTCCCCTAAACTATCTAAGTCACTCTGCAGGTTCTCTGTTTCCTCAACACTACCCACTCCTCCACCTATCTTTGTACCATCGGCAAATTTAGCCACAAATCCATTAATCCCATAGTCCAAATCATTGACATACATCGCAAAAACCAGTAGTCCCAACATTGACCCCTGTGGAACTCCATTGGTAACTGGCAGCCAGCCAGAATAGGATCCCTTTATTCCCACTCACTGTTTTCTGACAACCAGCCAATGCTAGTAACTTCCCTGTAATTCCATGGACTCTTATCTTGCTAAGCAGACTCATGTGTGGCTCCTTGTCAAAGGCTTCTGAAAATCCAAGTACACCACATCTACTGCATCTCCCCTGCTTGTTATTTCCTCAAAGAATTGCAGTAGCTTTGTCAGCAGGATTTTCCTTTCAGAAAACCATCTTGTCATGTGCCTCCAGGTATTCTGTAATCTCACCTCTAACAATCGATTCCAACAACTTCCCAACCACTGATGTCAGGCTAACAGATCTATAGTTTCCTTTTTGCTGCCTCCCCCTTCTTAAATAGCAGAGTAACATTTGCAATTTTCCAGTATTCTGGTACAATGCCAGAATCTATCGATTCTTGAAAGATCATCGTTAATGCCTCTGCAATCTCTCCAGCTACTTCCTTCAAAACCCAAGGGTGCATTCCATCAGGTCCAGGAGATTTATCCACCCTCAGAGCATTAAGCTTCCTGAGCATCTTCTCAGTCGTAGTTTCCACTGCACAAACTTCGCTTTCCTGACGTCTTGAATGTCCAGTATTTTGCAGATGTCTCCCATTGTGAGGACTGATGCAAACTACTCATTCAGTTCCTCTGCCGTCTCTCATTACAATATCTCCAGCATCATTTTCTATTGGTCCTATATCTACCCTCAACTCTCTTTTACCCTTTATATACTTAAAAAAAGCTTTTAGTATCTTCTTTGATATTAGTCGCCAGCTTCCTTTCATAATTCATCTTTTCCATCCTAATAACCTTCATAGTTTCCTTCTGTAGTTTTTAAAAGCTCCCCAAACTTCTATCTTCCCACTAGCTTTGGCTTCCTTGCATGCCCTCTCTTTTGCTTTTACTTTGGCTCTGACTTCACTTGTCAGCCACATCAGTGTCCTTCTTCCATTTGAAAATTTCTCCTCATTTGGAGTATAGAAAACCTACAGTACAATACAGGCCCTTCAGCCCACAAAGCTGTGCTGAACATATCCCTACCTTAGAAATTACTAGTGTTACCATAGCCCTCTATTTTTCTAAGCTCCATGTACCTATTCAAAAGTCTCTTAAAAGACCCTATCATATTCTCCTCCACCACCATTGCCAGTAGCCCATTCCACGCACTCACCACTCTCTGCATAAAGAACTTACCCCTGAACTCCATCTGCCACATCTCAGCCCAGTTTTGCATCCTATCAATGTCCCGCTGTAACCTCTGACAGCCCTCCACACTATCTACAACACCCGCAACCTTTGTGTCATCAGCAAACTTACTAACCCATTCCTCCACTTCCTCATCCAGGTCATTTATAAAAATCACAAAGAGTAAGGGTCCCAGAACAGATCCCTGAGGCACTCCACTGGTCACCGGCCTCCATACAGAATATGACCTGTCTACAACCACTCCTTGTCTTCTGTGGGCAAGCCAGTTCTGGGTCTACAAGCAATGTCCCCTTGGATCCCATGCCTCCTTACTTTCTCAATAAGCCTTGCATGGGGTACCTTATCAAATGCCTTGCTGAAATCCATATACACTACATCTACTGCTCTTCCTTCATCAATGTGTTTAGTCACATACTCAAAAAATTCAATTAGGCTCGTAAGGCACGACCTGCTCTTGACAAAGCCATCTTGACTATTCCTAATCATATTATACCTCTCCAAATGTTCATAAATCCTGCCTCTCAGGATCTTCTCCATTAACTTACCAACTACTGACTTAAGACTCACTGATCTATAATTTCCTGGGCTATCTCTACTCCCTGTCTTGAATAAGGGAACAACATCTGCAACCCTCCAATCCTCTGGAACCTCTCCTGTCTCCATTGATGATGCAAAGATCATTGCCAGAGGCTCAGCAATCTCCTCCCTCGCCTCTCACAGTAGCCTGCGGTACATCTAGGAGATCTAGGCCTCATATGGAGCCAGTGATCATTAATGGAGAATGTGTGGAGCAGGTTAAGACCTACAAGTATCTGGGAGTACAGATAGACGAGAAGCTAGACTAGACAGGCGTGACCTGTTCAAGAAGGACGGGTTACACTTGAATCCTGGGGGGACCAATATCCTAGCGGGGAGGTTTGCTAGGGCTACGGGGCAGACTTTAAACTAGTAAGATGGGGGGGGCGGAAATCAATTTGAGGAAACTATGGGAGAGGAGGTTAGTTCACCAGTAGAGCAAGTAAGTAGACCGTGTGTGAGGGAGGACAGGCAGGTGATGGAGGAGGGATGCTCTCAGCCCGAAGTTGTAGGGGAGAAGAAAGAAAAGGATAATAAATTTGAATGCATTGCTAGGGATGAAAAGAGAGGAGGAGGTGGAGAGTATCTTAAATGTATCTATTTTAATGCTAGGAGCATTGTAAGAAAGGTGGATGAGCTTAAAGTGTGGATTGATACATGGAATTATGATGTTGTAGCTATTAGTGAAACATGGTTGCAGGAAGGGTGTGATTGGCAACTAAATATTCCTGGATTTAGTTGCTTCAGGTGTGATAGAGTAGGAGGGGCCAGAGGAGGAGGTGTTGCATTGCTTGTCCGAGAAAATCTTATGGCGGTGCTTTGGAAGGATAGATTACAGAGCTCCTCTAGGGAGGCTATTTGGGTGGAATTGAGGAATGGGAAAGGTGTAGTAACACTGATAGGAGTGTATTATAGGCCACCTAATGGGGAGCGTGAGTTGGAAGAGCAAATGTGTAAGGAGATAGCAGATATTTGTAGTAAACACAAGGTGGTGATTGTGGGAGATTTTAATTTTCCACACATAGATTGGGAAGCTCATTCTGTAAAAGGGCTGGATGGTTTAGAGTTTGTGAAATGTGTGCAGGATAACTTTTTGCAACAATACATAGAAGTACCGACTAGAGATGGGGCAGTGTTGGATCTCCTGTTAGGGAATGCGATAGGTCAGCTGACAGATGTATGTGTTGGGGAGCACTTCGGGTCCAGTGATCACAATAGCATTAGCTTCAATATAATTATGGAGAAGGACAGGACTGGACCTAGAGTTGAGATTTTTGATTGGAGAAAGGCTAACTTTGAGGAGATGCGCAGGGATTTAGAGAGAGTGGAATGGGTCAAGTTGTTTTATGGGAAGGATGTAATAGAGAAATGGAGGTCATTTAAGGGTGAAATTATGAGGGTACAGAATCTTTATGTTCCTGTTCGGTTGAAAGGAAAGATTAAAGGTTTGAAAGCGCCATGGTTTTCAAGGGATATTAGAAACTTGGTTCGAAAAAAGAGGGATGTCTACAATAGATATAGGCAGCATGGAGTAAAGGAATTGCTCGAGGAATATAAAGAATGTAAAAGGAAACTTAAGAAAGAGATTAGAAAAGCTAAAAGAAGTTACGAGTTTGGTTTGGCAAATAAGGTGGAAGTAAATCCGAAAGGCTTCTACAGTTATATTAAAAGCAAGAGGATAGTGAGGGATAAAATTGGTCCCTTAGAGAATCAGGGTGGTCAGCTATGTGTGGAGCCGAGGGAGATGGGAGAGATTTTGAACGATTTCTTCTCTTCGGTATTCACTAAGGAGAAGGATATCGAATGGTGTAAGGTGTGGGAAACAAGTAAGGAAGTTATGGAACCTATGACAATTAAAGAGGTGGAAGTACTGGCGCTTTTAAGAAATTTAAAAGTGGATAAATCTCCGGGTCCTGACCGGATATTCCCCAGGACCTTGAGGGAAGTTTGTGTAGAGATAGCAGGAGCTCTGACGGAGATCTTTCAGATGTCATTAGAAACAGGGATTGTGCCGGAGGATTGGCGTATTGCTCATGTGGTTCCATTGTTTAAAAAGGGTTCTAGAAGTAAGCCTGGCAATTATAGACCTGTCAGTTTGACATCAGTGGTGGGTAAATTAATGGAAAGTATTCTTAGAGATAGTATTTATAATTATCTGGATAGACAGGATCTGATTAGGAGTAGCCAGCATGGATTTGTGCGTGGAAGGTCATGTTTGACAAACCTTATTGAATTTTTTGAAGTAGTTACGAGGAATGTTGACGAGGGTAAGGCAGTGGATGTAGTCTATATGGACTTCAGCAAGGCCTTTGACAAAGTTCCACATGGAAGGTTAGTTAAGAAGGTTCAGTCGTTAGGTATTAGTGCTGGAGTAATAAAATGGATTCAACAGTGGCTAGATGGGAGATGCCAGAGAGTAGTGGTGGATAATTGTTTATCGGGATGGAGGCCGGTGACTAGCGGGGTGCCTCAGGGATCTGTTTTGGGCCCAATGTTGTTTGTAATATACATAAATGATCTGGATGATGGGGTGGTAAATTGGATTAGTAAGTATGCTGATGATACTAAGGTAGGAGGTGTTGTGGATAATGAGGTGGGTTTTCAAAGCTTGCAGGGAGATTTATGCCGGTTAGAAGAATGGGCTGAACGTTGGCAGATGGAGTTTAATGCTGAGAAGTGTGAGGTTCTACATTTTGGCAGGAATAATCCAAATAGAACATACAGGGTAAATGGTAGGGCATTGAGGAATGCAGTGGAACAGAGAGATCTAGGAATAACAGTGCATAGTTCCCTGAAGGTGGAGTCTCATGTAGATAGGGTGGTGAAGAAGGCTTTTGGAACGCTGGCCTTTATAAATCAGAGCATTGAGTACAGAAGTTGGGATGTAATGTTAAAATTGTACAAGGCATTGGTAAGGCCAAATTTGGAATATTGTGTACAGTTCTGGTCACCGAATTATAGGAAAGATATCAATAAATTAGAGAGAGTGCAGAGACGATTTACTAGGATGTTACCAGGGTTTCAGCACTTAAGTTACAGAGAAAGGTTGAACAAGTTAGGTCTCTATTCATTGGAGCGTAGAAGGTTGAGGGGGGATTTGATCGAGGTATTTAAAATGTTGAGAGGGATAGATAGAGTTGACGTGAATAGGCTGTTTCCATTGAGAGTAGGGGAGATTCAAACGAGAGGACATGATTTGAGAGTTAGGGGGCAAAAGTTTAAGGGAAACACGAGGGGGTATTTCTTTACTCAGAGAGTGATAGCTGTGTGGAATGAGCTTCCTGTAGAAGTAGTAGAGGCCAGATCAGTTGTGTCATTTAAGGTAAAATTGGATAGGTATATGGATAGGAAAGGAGTGGAGGGTTATGGGCTGAGTGCGGGTAGGTGGGACTAGGTGAGATTAAGAGTTCGGCACGGACTAGGAGGGCCGGAATGGCCTGTTTCCGTGCTGTGATTGTTATATGGTTATATGGTTATATGGACTGCCAACACAGATGCCTTGTGCAGGAAGGCACAGAGTCGACTGTACTTCCTTAGAAGGTTGGCGTCATTCAATGTCTGTAGTGAGATGCTGAAGATGTTCTATAGGTCAGTTGTGGAGAGCGCCCTCTTCTTTGTGGTGGCGTGTTGGGGAGGAAGCATTAAGAAGAGGGACGCCTCACGTCTTAATAAGCTGGTAAGGAAGGCGGGCTCTGTCGTGGGCAAAGTACTGGAGAGTTTAACATCAGTAGCTGAGCAAAGGGCGCTGAGTAGGCTACGGTCAATTATGGAAAACTCTGAACATCCTCTACATAGCACCATCCAGAGACAGAGAAGCAGTTTCAGCGACAGGTTACTATCGATGCAATGCTCCTCTGACAGGATGAAGAGGTCAATACTCCCCAATGCCATTAGGCTTTACAATTCAACCGCCAGGACTTAAGAACTTTTTAAAAGCTATTATTAATGCTGTTTGAGATAGTGATTTAGATGCATATCATATTTTTTTTACTGAGTTAAGTATTGTATGTTATTAGTTTTGCTACAACAAGTGTATGGGACATTGGAAAAAAAGTTGAATTTCCCCATGGGGATGAATAAAGTATCTATCTATCTATCTATCTATCTATCTATCTCATCTGGTCCCAGTGACTTATCCAACTTGATGCTTTCCAAAAGCTCAGGCACATCCTCTTTCTTAATATCTACATACTCAAGCTTTTCAGTCCTCTGCAAGTCATCACTACAATCACCAAGATCCTTTTCCATAGTGAATACTGAAGTATTCATTAAGTACCTCTGCTATTTCCTCCGGTTCCATACACACTTTCCCACTGTCACACTTGATAGGTCCTATTCTTTCATGTCTTATCCTCTTGCTCTTCACATACTTGTAGAATGCCTTGGGGTTTTTCTTAATCCTGCCCACCAAGGCCTTCTCATGGCCCCTTCTGGCTCTCCTAATTTCCTTCTTAAACTCCTTCCTGTTAGCCTTATAATCTTTTAGATCTCTAACATTACCTAGCTCTCTGAACTTTTTGTAAGCTTTTCTTTTCTTCTTGACTAGATTTACTACAGCCTTTGTACACCACGGTTCCATAATTTCCCTGTCTCATTGGAACGTACCTATGGAGAACTCCACACAAATATCCCCTGAACATTTACCACATTTCTTCTGTAACTTTCCCTGAGAACATCTGTTTCCAAGATATTTGTCTTACACTTCCATCATTTTTCATAGAAACTCCAGCCACTGCTGCTCTGCTGTCCTTCCTGCTAGTGTCCCTTTCCAGTCAACCTTGGCTAGTTCCCCTTTCATACCATTGTAATTTCCATTATTCCACTGAAATACCGACTCATTGGAATTTAGTTTCTGCTTCTCAAATTTCAAAGTGAACTCAATCATATTATGATCACTGTTCCCTAAGGGTTCCTTAACCTTAAGCTCTCTTATCACCTCCAGATCATTGCACAACACCCAATCCAGCACAGCCAATCCCCTAGTGAGCTCAACAAAAAAAGCCATCCCTTAGATATTCTACAAATTCTCTCTCTTGAGGTCCAGTACTGACCTGGTTTTCCCAATCCACTTTCATGTTAAAATTCCCAACAATTATCATGATATTGCCCTTCTGACACGCCTTTTCTATCTCCTGCTGTAATTTGTAATCCACATCCTGGCTGCTGTTTGGAGGCCTGTATACAACTGCCATTAGGGTTCTTTTACCCTTGCCGTTTCTTAACTCAACCCATCAAGACTCTAACCTTCCGATCCCAAGTCATCCCTTTCTAATGAGTTAATATTATTTCTTATACACAGGGCCACACCACCTCCTCTGCCTATTAACCTATCTTTCTGATACACTGTATATCCTTGGACATTCAAATCCCAATGGCAGCCATCCTTTAGCCAAGTTTCATACTTGCCAATCTGTAGCTAAATTTCAAGATCATCCATTTTATTTCTTATGCTGCCTGCTTTCAAATATAATGCTTTTGTTGCTTTCTGTTCTAACTGCACCACACCTCTATTGCCCTGTAACTCATCCCACTGGCTGTGATTATGCCTCATCTCCTGCCTGTCTTTTCTATAATCTCTGTTGCATGTTATCTTTGATTTATTTCTGTTTTCCCCTTCCTCAGCCCTATCACCCCAGTTCCCATCCCCATGCCAAATTAGTTTAAACCCTCCCTGGCAGCTCTATTAAACTGCCTGCTAGGATATTGGACCCCTTTGGGTTCAGGTGTAACCTGTCCTTTTTGTACAGGTCGTACCACCCCCAGAAGAGGCCCAGTGATCCAGGAACTCGAAGCCCACACCAGTCTCTCAGCCACGCAATAATATGCCTGATCATGCTATTCTTGCACTCGATAGCATGTGGCACAGGCAGTAATCCTGAGATTACTACGCGGGACGTCCTACACAACTTGCTGTCCAACTCCCTGAATTCTCTCTTCAGGACCTCCTTTTTTTTTTACCTATGTCATTGGTACCAACGTGTACCAAGACTTCTGGCTGTTCACCCTCTCCCTTCAGAATACTCTGCTCCCGATCCGAGACATTCTGTACCCTGGCACCTGGGAGACAACACACCATGTGGGTATCTCTATCAGGCTGACAGAACCTCCTGTCTGTTCCCCTCACTATGGAATCCCCTATGACTACCGCATTCATCATTTTCCTCTCTCCCTTCTGCATTACGGAACCAGGCTCAGTGCCAGAGACTCGATTGCCATGGTCATCCTCTGTCAGGTCACCCCCCTCAAAAGTATCCAAAACGAGATAATGATTACTGAGGGGGATGGCCGCAGGGGTGCACTCTACTATCTGAGCTCTTCCCATCCCTTCCCTGACAGTCGTCCACTTGTCTAACTCCTGCAACCTCAGGGTGACTAACTCCCTATAGCTCCTCTCTATCTTCTTTTCACTCTTCCTAATAAGCTGTAGGTCATCAAGCCACAGCTCCAGATCCCAAACATGGTCTCTCAGGAGCTCTTTATTCCTCTAAAAGAAAAGGAAAGGAAAAAAAAAACAAAATCCTTTCGCCCACTTACCTTGCTGAAGCCCAAATGAGCCAAAGTCCTACCACTCTGCCTCAGACCACTCGGTTGATGACTGCTCCACTAGGCAGTGTCTCCCTTTTATGTCTGGACCTTCCCTGTTCTCCAACTCATGATTGGTGTGTCAGTTATAATCGAATTCCCGCGAAGCTTTTCCCTTTTAAACTTTGCTCCCGGACCTGTGCACCGCCTCCTCTCTCAGAGCTCTTCAGCTCACGATTGGTGCGCTGGTTATAGCTGAGTTCCCGTGAAGTGTACAATATTTGATCTGCTATTTGACAATGAGACAGGGCAGGTGACAGAAGTTTATGCAGGGGAACACTTTGCATCCAGTGGTCACCGTGCCATAATTTTAAAGTAAATATGGAAAAAGATAGATCTGGTCGACGGGTTGAGATTCTAATCTGGAGAAAGGCCTCTTTTGATGGTACAGTATCAGAAAGGATCTGGCAAGTGTAGATCGGGACAGGCTGTTTTCTGGCAAAGGCATGCCTGGTAAGAAGGAGGCCTTCAAGAGTGAAGCTTTGAGAGTACAAAGCTTGAATGTGCCTGTCAGAAGAGAAGGGAAGCGTAACAGGTTTAGGGAGCCTTGGTTTTTGAGAGATATTGAGGTCCTGGTTAAGAAGAAAAAGGAGGTGCATGGCTAGTAGAGGCAGGAAGGAGCAAATGAGGTGCTTAAGGAGAATAAGAAATGAAAGCGAACACAAGAATCAGGAGGGCCAAAAGAAGGCATGAAGTTCCCTAAGCAGACAAGGTGAAGGAGAGTCCGAAGGGATTCTACAGGTATGTTAAGAGCAAAAGGATTGCAAGGGACAAAATTAGTCCTCTGGAAGATCAGAGTGGTAAGAGTGGGCTCCCTCACTTCTGCCCCTTTGATTCTCAAAACAGGAGCCCCTCAGGGCTGTGTCCTAAGCTCCCACCTTTACACTCTGTACACCCATGACTGTATCACCACCCACAGCTCCAATCTGCCAATGAAATTTTCAGATGATACTGCGTTAATTGACCTTGTCTCAAGTAGCACCCTACAGAGAAGAAGTCATCACCCTGACACAGTGGTGTCAAGAAAACAACCTCTCCCTCAATGTCACGAAAACAAAGGAGCTGGTTATGGATTACAGGAGGAATGGAGACGGGCTAACCCTTATTGACATCAATGGATCTGGGGTTGAGAGGGTGAACAGCTTTAAGTTCCTCGGCATCCACATCACCGAGGATCTCACGTGGTCTGTACACACCAGCTGTGTGGTGAAAAAGGCACAAAAGCATCTCTTTCACCTCAGACGGTTGAAGAAGCTTGGCACGAGTCACCAGATTCTAAGGACATTCTACTGGGGCACAATTGAGAGCATCCTGACTGTCTGCATCACTGCCTGGGATGGGAACTGTACTTCCCTCAATCACAGGACTCTGCAGAGAGTGGTGCGGACAGCCCAGCACATCTGTGGATGTGAACTTCCCATGATTCATGACATTTACAGTAAAAAGGGCTCGAAGGATCACTGGACAAGTGATCATCAAGTCACCCCAACCACAAACTGTTCCCTCTGCTACCATCTGGGAAATGGTCCTGCAGCATTAAAACCAGGACCAACAGGAAAAAGCCAGGAACAGCTTCTTCCACCAGGCCAACAGACCAATTAATTCCCACCGATATAATTGTATTTCTAAGTTATATTGACTGTCCTGTTGTATATCTCACTGTACGTACTATTCATTACAAACTACTGTAATTTCACATTGCACATTCAGACTGAGACATGAAGTAAAGATTTTTACTCCTCATGTATGTGAAGGTAGTAAGAAATAAAGTCAATTCAATTCAGAATGGATAGCTATGTACGGAACCAAAATAGATGGGGGAGATCTTAAACAGATTGTTTACATCTGTGTTTATTCAGGAGACAGACTCAGAGTCTATAGAAGTGAGGCAAAGTGGCATTAACTTCAAGGGCTTTGTACAGATTACAGAGGAGGAGATGTTTGCTGACCTGATGCAAATCAGGGTGGATAAGTCCCCAGGGCCTGATAAGGTGTTCCCTTGGACCTGTAGGAGGCAAGTACAGAAACTGCTGGGCTCTAGCAGAGGTATTTACAACACCCTTAGCAACAGATGTAGTACCAGAGGATTGGAGGATGGCCAATATTGTTCTGCTGTTTAAGTAAGGCTCTAAACATAAACCAGGAAGTTATAGGCCAGTGAGTCTGATATCAGTTGAGGGAAAGTTATTGGAAGGTTTTGTAAGAGACCAGATATATGAGTATTTGGATGGACAGGAATTGAGCAGGGATATTCAGTATGGCTTTGTGAGTGGTAGGTTGTGTCTAGCCAATCTTATACAATTTCTCAAGGATGCTACCAGGAAAGTGGATGAAGGCAAGGTAGTGGATATTGTCTGCATGGACTTTAGCGAGGCCTTCAACAAGGTCCCACATGGATGATTGGTCAAGCAGGTTCAGTCCCTCAGCATTTGACGTGAGGTAGTAAATTGGCTTTGTGGGAGAAGCTAGAGAGTGGGAGTAGATGGTTGCCTCTCTGACTAGAGGCCTGTGACTAGCGGACTGCCACAGGGACTGGTGTTGTTGTTTGTCATCAATATCAATGGTCTGGATGATAATATGGTTAAATGGATCTGCAAATTTGCAAGCTTGGCAGGTACCGAAGAGAGAGGAAGGCTATCATGATCTGCAGTGGGATCTGTTCCAGACTGGAAAATGGGTGAAAAATGGCAGACGGAATTTAATGAGATAAGTGCAAGATTTTGCACTTGGGTGGGACCAACCAGGGTAGGTCTTACACAGTGAACGGTAGGTTACTGAGGAGTGTGGTAGAACAGAGGGATCTGGAAAAATACAGTTCCATAATTAATAGAAAGTGGCATTACAGGTAGATAGGGTGGTAACTAAAGCTTTTGGTACATTGGCCTTCAAGGATCAAAGTATTAAGTATAGGAGATGGAATGTCATGTTGAAGTTGTGTGAGCCGTTGATGAGGTCTAATTTGGAGTATTGTGTGCAGTTTTGGTCCTGCAGTTTTGTGTGCAGTTTCCTGCAGGAAAGATGTAAATAAGGTTGAAAGAGTGTAGAGAAAATTTACAAGGATGTTACCAGAACTGGAGAATGGGAGATATATACAAGCCAGATTGTGGGCTACAATGGAGCATAAATACTTAATAAGTGTTTATTTCACTGAGGATTTTGCCCAGTTGATCAGAGGTAAAGCCCTCACAATCAGTGACAACACCTACCTGAAATGCTGCCATAGGAATGCATCATCAGGAACCCCCACCACCCAGGACATGCTCTCTTCTTGCTGCTGTCATCAGGAAGAAGGTACAGGAGCCTCAGTAAGCAGTACGGACAAAAGAGAATCTGTTGATATTGTGCACTCGGACTTTCAGAAGGCCTTTGACAAGGTGCCACACATGAGGCTGCTTAATAAGTTATGAGCCCGTGGTATTACAGAAAAGTCACTGGTATGGAATGAGGATTGGCTGATTGGCAGGAAGCAAAGAGTGGGAATAAAGGGAGCTTCTCTGGTTGTGCCTGTAACTAGTGCTGTTCTGCAGACGTCTGTGTTGGAATGCTTTTTTTTTACTATATATGTCAATGATTTGGATGACTCAATTGATGATTTTGTGGCCAAATTTGCAGACAAGATGAACATAGGTGGAGGAGCAAGTAGTTTTGAGGAAGCAGAGGAGCTACAGAAAGCCTTGGACATATTAGGAGAATGGGCAAAGAAGTGGCAGATGGAATACAGTATTGGGAAGTATAAGGCAAATGCAATTTTGGCATTCATTTCAAGAGGATTAGAATATAAAAGTGAGGATGTACTAGAAGTGAGGCCTCACTTGGAGTATAGTGAACAGTTTTGTGACCCTTATCTAAGAAAGGACTGACATTGGAGACGGCTCAAAGGAGGTTCATAAAATGAATCTGGGATTGAATGTCTTGTCGTAGGAAGAGTATTTGATAGCTCTGGGCCTCTACTCAGTGGAAATCAGAAGAATGAGGGGTGACCTTATCGAATGGTGATAGAGTGGATGTGGAGAGGATGTTTCCTATGGCAGGTGAGTCTAAGATCAGAGGGCACAGCCTCAGAATAGAGAGGCACCCTTTTAGAATGGAGATGAGCAATTTCTTTAGCCATAGGGTGGTGAATCTATGGAACTGGTTAACTCAGATGGCTGAGGAGGCAAAGTCAATGGGTATGTTTAAGTCAGAGGCTGATAGATTCTTGATTAGTCAGGACACGAAGCGATACGGGGAGGAGGCAGGAGATTGGGGCTGAGGAAAAATAGATCAGCCATGATGAAGTGGGCCATCTGGCCTAATTCTGCTCCATATATATGGTCTTACATAAGGCCCAACACTGTTCAGAAAACTCCAAGTAGATCACAAGGCTGTGTGTTTAGCCCCTTGCACTACTTGCTTTACACTTGTGATTGTGTGGCTAACCACAGCTCCAATATGACATTTAAGTTTGCTAATGACACCACTGTCATAAGTCAAAGTAAAGGTGGTGATGAATCAGCATGTTGGAGAGAGACTGAAAATCTGGCTGAGTGGTGCCACAACAACCTCTCACTCAATGTCAGCAAGACCAAGGAGATGATTATTGATTTCAGGAGAAGGAAACCAGATGTCCATGAGCCGGTCCTCAATGGAGAATCAGAGGTGGAGGGGGTCAGCAATTTCAAATTCCTGAGTGTTATTATTTTGGAAGACTTGTTCTGGGCCCAGAACGTAAGTGCAATTACGTAGTAGGCATGCAGTGCCTTTACTTCCTTAGGAGTTTGTGAAGATTCAGCATGACATCTAAAACCTCAAAAAAAATTCTATAGATATGTATTGGAAAGTATATTGACTGGCTGCATCACAGCCCGGTGTGGGAATACCAATGCCCTTGAATGGAAAATTTTACAAAAAGTAAGGTCACAGTCATAGAAAATTACATCATAGAAACAGGCCCTTCGGCCCATCTAATCAATGGCCCATTTAAACTGCCTACTCCCTTCAACCTGCACTGGGACCATAACCCACCACACCCCTCCAATCCATCTACCCATCCAATCTTCTCTTAAACCTTGAAACCAAAATCACATTCACCACGTGCACTGGCAGCTCGCTCCACACTCTCACCATCCTCTGAGTGATGAAGTTTCCTCTCACGTACCATTTAAATCTTTCATTCTGAACTCATGACATCCAGTTCTAATCTCACCCAACCTCAGTGGAAAAAGCCTCCTTGCCTTTACCCCATCTATATCCCTCATAATTTTGTATATCTCTATCAAATCTCTTCGCATTCTCCTACACTCTAGGGAACAGAGCCACGCCACCCCTCTGCCTATCTTCCTATCCTCCCCGATACAACGTGTAACCTTGGACATTCAACTCCCAATATAACCATCCTTCAGCCACGATTCAGTGATGGCCACAACATCATACCTGACAATCTGTAATCGAGCAACAAGATCATCCACCTTATTTCTTATACTCTGTGCATTGAGATATAACACTTAGAGTACTTTTTGGTTCTGCATCCTGAACGCACTGATACTCACCCTGCTGGCTACAGTTTTGTTCTATCATTAGCCTGCCTTTTCTGACAGTCTGACTGCACGCTATCTTTGCTTTATTACCATCCATACTATCCTGAGTCCATTCATTTTGGTTCCCACCCCCCTGCCAAATTAGTTTAAACCCTCCCCAACAACTCAAACAAACCTGCCCAGGAGAATATTGCTCTCCCTCGGGTTCAGGTGCAACCCGTCCCTTTTGAAAAGGTCATACCTCCCCCAGAAGAGATCCCAATGATCCAAGAACCTGATGAACATCCACACCCAGGCCATTCTCCTGACTGCTGCCATCAGGAGGGAGGTACAGGGGCCTCGGGACTCACGCCACCAGGTTCAGGAACAGAAGGTTGGCGTCATTCAATGTCTGTAGTGAGATGCTGAAGATGTTCTATAGGTCAGTTGTGGAGAGCGCCCTCTTCTTTGTGGTGGCGTGTTGGGGAGGAAGCATTAAGAAGAGGGACGTCTCACGTCTTAATAAGCTGGTAAGGAAGGCGGGCTCTGTCGTGGGCAAAGTACTGGAGAGTTTAACATCGGTAGCTGAGCGAAGGGCGCTGAGTAGGCTACGGTCAATTATGGATAACTCTGAACATCCTCTACATAGCACCATCCAGAGACAGAGAAGCAGTTTCAGCGACAGGTTACTATCGATGCAATGCTCCTCAGACAGGATGAAGAGGTCAATACTCCCCAATGCCATTAGGCTTTACAATTCTACCGCCAGGACTTAAGAACTTTTTAAAGCTATTATTAATGCTTTTTGAGATGGTGATTTAGATGCATATCATATTTTTTTTTACTGAGTTAAGTATTGTATGTAATTAGTTTTGCTACAACAAGTGTATGGGACATTGGAAAAAAATTGAATTTCCCCATGGGGATGAATAAAATATCTATCTATCTATCTATCTATTACTCCTCAACCATCAGGCTCCTGAACCAAACTCACTTGCCCCATCACTGAACTGTTCCGCAAACTATGGACTCACTTTCAAGGATTCTTCACTGTTTGTTTGTTTGCTTGCTTGTTTGTTTATTTGTTTATTTATTTATTAATTATTTCTTTTTGTATTTACACTGTTTGTTGTCTTCTGCACACTGGTTGAACACCCAGGTTGGTGTAGTTTTCATGGATTCTATGATGGTGTTCTATTATCAATTTGTTGAGTATGCCTGCAGAAATAAATGTCAGTGTTGTATATGGAGACATATATGCACTTTATTAATGTATTTACTTCAAACTTTGAAGTGCTATTTGACCAATGCCTTACATCCTTGCCTTTATACTGTAGTCCTTTTAAAATGAATGCTAACTATGCCCTCTAGAGTTTGGCATTTTTACAGCGCCAGTGTTAACTGATTGAGATTCAATTCCTGGCACTGTCTGTAAGCAGCTTCTACGTTCTCCCTGTGACCACATGGGCTTCCTCCGAGTTCTCCACTTTCCTCCCACATTCCAAAGACATAAGGGTTCGGAATAGTAAATTGTGGGCCTGCTATGTCAAAGTGATTATCACATTACATACATGTTACCATGTCCCACCTTGAGATTCATCTTGCAGGTATTTACACGAAAATAAACTCAACAGAATTTATGAAAAACTATTGATAAAGAAAGAAACCAGGGTGCAAAAGAAAACAAATTGTAATTCATTAATGAATTAATACCAAGAACATGATTTGTAATTAATCCTTGAAAATGAATCCATACAATGTGGTATCAGTTCAGTTATGGTGACTAAGTTGTCCATAGTGGTTCAGGAGCCTGATGGTTGAGGGGTTCCTGTTCCTGAGTCTGGTGGTGTGGGTCCTGAGGCTCCTGTAGTAGTGAGAAGAAAGCATGACCGAGATGGTGGGGGCCCTTGATGATGGATGACACTTTCTTGTTGAGTGACTCCTTGTAGAGCAGCTCAGTGATGGGAAAGTCTTTGGCTGTGATGGACTAGGCCTCACCTATTACTTTTTGTAGGCTTTTCTGTTCCTGGGCATTGGTGTTTTTCTCTCGGGCTGTGATGCAACCAGTCACCACTATGTACCTCCAGAAGTTTGTCAGAGTTTTAGATGACATGCCAAATCATACAAAATTCTAAGAGAAGTAGAGGCATTGTCCTGCCTTATTCGTGATTACATTTACATGTTGGTCTCTCTTTCCTCCACCCTAAGATGAAGGCCTACCCTACCTCTGCCTCTCCATGTCAGATGGATTGAGTCTTGGACAGTAGTGGTATCTTTAAGTGTGAGGATTGTGGAGGGAAATGGTGTCAAGGGGAAAGATTTACAATGATCTGAGTAAATGTGTAAAGGCATGAGGGAAAATGGCTACCAAATACTGTATCTCCCTCATGTTGCATTCTCTGCTGTCCCTCACACTTTCTCTATACAATCTGCTTCATCTGATAGTGGCTCTCTGTAACCTCTCCCTGTAGTTCCTCCTCCCCGACCTCATTATTTCCTCACTCTTCCCTCTCTTCATTTCTTTCTCTCCCTCCTCCTTTTTCACTTCATACTCTCTCCCTTCTGGTCTTTCACTCCACTCTCCCTCTCTCACCCATTCCCCTCTCTCACCCCTCATCTCTCTCAACTTCATGCATTCCCACACTCAGATTCACTTTCTCTCTCTCTCTCTCTCTCTCTCTCTCTCTCTCTCTCTCTCTCTCTCTCTCTCTCTCTCTCTCTCTCTCTCTCTCTCTCTCTCTCTCTCTCTCTCTCTCCTCTCTCTCTCTCTCTCTCTCTCTCTCTCTCTCGCTCTCTCTCTCTCTCTTCCCCCCCCCCCCCTTCTCGATCCTCCCCCTCTTTCCCTTCGCGGGTGGGGCCGCATTGACGCCGTTGCCTCCCCGTGACGTCAGCACTCCGTCCAATCAGCGCTGTGAGGCAGCTCTGCCCATATTTGGTGCAAACACGTCCGCCGTTACCAAGGCATCGAGACAACAACGTGTGACGCTGCCGATTCCCGGAAAAGCGCGTACGTGCTAGGTGGCGCGCGAGCTTCTGTGACTGTGCACACGCTTCCCCCGAATTCACTGCACACACGTAATCAACGGGAACCCGCCCGGGTCAGAAATGGAAACGGAGGGGTTAACTAGTGAGATTAACACAGTTAGTGAGTTAACCCAGAGTCAGTGCGATTGACCCAGTTGGTGAGTTAGTGCGATTAACAGTCAGTGGGGTTATCATAGGATCAAATTTAATATCTCTAGCATATGATGTGAAATTTGCTGTTTTGAGGCAATGAATAATTCAAATACTATAAATTACAATGAGAATATAATATATATTAGCACAAAAAGAGAGCAAAAGCAAAGAAAAAAATTAATGAGGCAGTGTTCATAGTGTCCATTCAGAAATCCGATGACGGAGAGGAAAGTCAGAAAGTTTGAGAGTGTCTCGTCAGGCTCCTGTACCTTCTCCTTGATGGTGGCAATGAGCAGTGGGCTTGTCCTGGGTGAAGGGGGTCCTGAATGAGGGATGCCACCTTTTGAAGGTGACCTCGATGCTGGGAGGCTGGTGCCCGTGACGGAGCTGGCTGAGTTTGCAACTTTCTGCAGCCTTTTCTGATCCTGTGCAGTGGCCTCTCCCCTCCATACCAGATAGTGTTACAACCAGTTAGAATAATCTCTACGGTATATCTGTATAAATTTGCAAGTGTCTTTGGTGACCAACCGATTCTCAT
Organism: Hemitrygon akajei; assembly: GCF_048418815.1. Classification (NCBI taxonomy): domain Eukaryota; kingdom Metazoa; phylum Chordata; class Chondrichthyes; order Myliobatiformes; family Dasyatidae; genus Hemitrygon; species Hemitrygon akajei. Next base: position 2,075,192 of record NC_133126.1, on the reverse strand, counting down.
TAAACTCCTAAGGAAATACAGCTGTTGTCGTGCCTTCTTCGTAATTGTTTCAATATGTTGGGCCCAGGATAGAATACGTTAGAAATTAGTGTTATCAAGTTAGCAGAGTTAACCCACGATTAGTGGGATCATCACATAGTTAGCAGGGTTAACCCAGAGTTAGTGGGATCATCACAGAATTAGCAGGGTTAACCCAGGGTTAGTGGGATTATCACAGAATCAGGAGGGTTTACCCAGGGTTATTGGGATTATCACAGAGTTATCAGGGTTAACCAAGAGGTAGTGGAATTTAATGCAGTATAGTAGGGTTTATTGGAGATTTTAACCTACAGTACATTTTTGGTCCACCACATTCTGTTAACATTTTAACCTACAATCTAACTTTCCCCTCTGTCCTAGCCCTACTTTTTTCTATCATCATTTATCTAAGAGTTTTTAAAAAATGTCCCTAATGGATCTGGCATTTGAAATTAACTCCCAATGAGAGTTATTAACATTCTAGAATAATTGGGATTAGCCCACAATTAGAAAGTTTAACCCTTAAATAGTTCAAAGTAAGTTTATTATCGAAGTACATATATGTCACCGCGTACAATCCTGAGATTCATTTTCTTGTGGGATTTCACAATAAATCTAAAGAATAATAACCATAACAGAGTCAGTGAAAGACCACACCATTTTAGGCAAGCAGCCAGTGTGCAGAAGACAAAAAAACTGTGCAACTGCAGTCACCTCTTTGCACACTGTGGGTTCGCGGAGAAGGTGTGGAGGAGGATGGAAGGGATAGTGTCGAGGTTCATCCCCAGCAGCTGCGTAACAGAGGACTCTCTGATCTACGGGCTGTTCCCGGGGACGCACATGGAGACCAACATCCGGTGCTGCTGGTAGATCATCAACTCGGTGAAAGACGCTCTTTGGTCGGCCCGAAACTTGATGGTCTACCAGCACACGGAGATGTCCATGAGGGAATGCTGCCGACTGGCACATTCTCGGCTGCAGGAGTACGTGCTGAGGGACACACTCAAACTCGGTGCAGCCACCGCAAGGGCCCGGTGGGGAAGGACCACAGTCTAGGGTTCTTCTCCCGCAGGAGTTGAGGGGTAGGGGGGGTGGGGTGTATACCCCTAAACAAGTGTATATTAATATGGAATAACAGAGTGTCACGTGGGTGGCGAAAAGCATGAAAATGGAAAGACAGCAATGGAAACAGTTGTAAAGGATTGAAAGTCATTGAATGGTTTATTGTATATAATTTTATTTTTGTATAAAGTATATTTTGTTTAATAAAAAAACTACAAAAAGAAAGAAATAATAACAAGTAAATAAGAAATCAATACTGAGAATATCAGATGAAGAGTCTTTGAAAGTGAGTCCATAGGTTGTGGGAACATTTCGATGATGGTGCAAGTGAATTTGAGTGAATGATGCACCATCAATAACTCTCGGAGACGCGAGACAAGATATAGGCTTTTATTGGCTGGAAGAAAGAACAAGCAGCAATTGACCACCATACTACATCCTGGAGACTGAGGCCGGGGCAGAGTCCCCAATCGCCTTTATACCGGGGTCCGTGGGAGGAGCCACAGGAGCAGTCAGTGGGGGGGCGTGTCCAGACAGGTATATGTAATTCACCATAGTGAACTCATCCTCTTTGGTTCAAGAACCTGATGTTGAGGAGTAATAAATGTTCCTGAATCTGGTGGTATGAGTCCTGAGGTTCCTGTACCTCCTTCCTGTTGGCAGCAGTGAGCATGTTCTGGATGTTGCGGGTCCCTGCAAAACATAGAAAACCTACAGCACAATACAGGCCCTTCGGCCCACAATGCTGTGCCAAACATGTCCCTACCTTAGAAATTACTAGGCTTATCCATAGCCCTCTATTTTTCTAAGCTCCATGTACCTATCCAAAAGTCTCTTTAAAGACCATATCGTATCTGCCTCCACCACTGTCGCCGGCAGCCCATTCCACACACTCACCACTCTCTGAGTAAAAAAGTTAACCCTGACATCTCCTCTGTACCTACTCCCCAGCACCTTAAACCTGTGTCCTCTTGCGGCAACCATTTCAGCCCTGGGAAAAAGCCTCTGACTATCCATACGATCAATGCCTTTCATCATCTTATACACCTCTGTCAGCTCATCTCTCATCCTCCGTCACTCCACCGAGTTCACTCAACTTATTCTCATAAAGCATGCTCCCCAATCCAGGCAACATCCTTGAAAATCTCCTCTGCACCCTTTCTATGGCTTCCACATCCTTCCTGTGGTGAGGCGACCAGAACTGAGCACAGTACTCCAAGTGGGTTCTGACCAGGGTGAATAGTGCTGATGAATACTGCTTCCCTGAGATAGCAGTTGATACTGATGGGCTTTACCCATGATGGACTGGGCCATATCCACTACTCTGTAAGATTTTCCATTCAAGGGCATTGGTGTAGCTACACCAGGCTGTGACGCAGCCAGTCAATACACATCTATAGAAGTTTGTCAAAGTTTTAAACATCATGTTGAATCTTCACAAACTCCTAAAGAAGTAAAGGCACTGCATGCCTACTATGTAATTGTACTTACATGCTGGGCCCAGAACAAGTCTTCCAAAATAATAACACTCAGGAATTTAAAGTGGCTGACCCCCTCCACCTCTGATCCTCTGACGATTACTGGCTCATGGACCTCTGGTTTCCCCCTCCTGAAGTCAATGATCGGCACATTAGTCCTGCTCACATTGAGAAGTTGTTGTTGTGGCACCAATCAGCCAGATTTTCAGTCTCTGTCCTGTATGCTGATACGTCACCACCTTTGATACAGCCGATGACACCAATAAACTCAATCTGGCTTTGGAGCTGTGCTTAGCCTCACAGTAATAAGTATAAAGTGAGTAGAACAGGGGGCTAAGCACACAGCCTGTGAGGTACCTGTGCTGATGCAGATTGTGGGGTAGATGTCACCAACGTAAACTGACTGAGGTAGCCCATGAGGAAATTGAGGATCCAATTCCACAAAGATGTATTGAGGCCAAGGTCTTGGAGCTTATTGATTAGTTTTGAGGGAATGATAGTGTTGAGTGTGAGGCTGTAGTCAATAAAGAGCATCCTGATGTATGCACCTTTGCTGTCCAGATGTTCCAGGGTTGAGTGAAGAGCCTGAAATCACATCTGCTGTGGACGGGTTACTCCAGTGAAACAGGCATAAGTCACTTCTCGGGCAGGAGTTGATAAGTTCCATCAGCAATCTATGAAAGTAGTTGATTACATGAAAGCAAGTTATACCAGATTGAGACACTGAGGCACAGTACCATGTTCTTCTTGGGCACTGATATAAGCCTGAAGCAGATGGGCAGCTCAGACTGCTGAAGTGAGAGGTTAAAGATATCCGTGAACACGCCAGCCAGTTGAACCCCACAGGTCTTTAGGAATCAGCCAGGTATCTCAACTGGGCCATGTTTGGATTCCTGTACTGTAATACACAGTGGTCTAGTGTGTTTGGATTCCTGTACTGTAGTACACAGTTGTCTAGTGTGTTTGGATTCCTGTACTGTAATACACAGTGGTCTAGTGTGTTTGGATTCCTGTACTGTAGTACACAGTGGTCCAGTCTGTTTTTGGATTCCTGTATTGTAGTACACAGTGGTCTAGTGTGTTTGGATTCCTGTACTGTAGTACACAGTTGTCTAGTGTGTTTGGATTCCTGTACTGTAATACACAGTGGTCCAGTCTGTTTTTGGATTCCTGTACTGTAGTACACAGTGGTCTAGTGTGTTTTTGGATTCCTGTACTGTAGTACACAGTGGTCTAGTGTGTTTGGATTCCTGTACTGTAGTACACAGTGGTCCAGTCTGTTTTTGGATTCCTGTACTGTAGTACACAGTGGTCTAGTGTGTTTTTGGATTCCTGTACTGTAGTACACAGTGGTCTAGTGTGTTTGGATTCCTGTACTGTAGTACACAGTGGTCCAGTCTGTTTTTGGATTCCTGTACTGTAGTACACAGTGGTCTAGTGTGTTTTTGGATTCCTGTACTGTAGTACACAGTGGTCTAGTGTGTTTGGATTCCTGTACTGTAGTACACAGTGGTCCAGTCTGTTTTTGGATTCCTGTACTGTAGTACACAGTGGTCTAGTGTGTTTTTGGATTCCTGTACTGTAGTACACAGTGGTCTAGTGTGTTTGGATTCCTGTACTGTAGTACACAGTGGTCCAGTCTGTTTTTGGATTCCTGTACTATAGTACACAGTGGTCTAGTGTGTTTTTGGATTCCTGTACTATAGTACACAGTGGTCTAGTGTGTTTTTGGATTCCTGTACTGCAGTACACAGTGGTCTAGTGTGTTTGGATTCCTGTACTGTAGTACACAGTGGTCCAGTCTGTTTTTGGATTCCTGTACTGTAGTACACAGTGGTCTAGTGTGTTTTTGGATTCCTGTACTGTAGTACACAGTGGTCTAGTGTGTTTGGATTCCTGTACTGTAGTACACAGTGGTCCAGTCTGTTTTTGGATTCCTGTATTGTAGTACACAGTGGTCTAGTGTGTTTGGATTCCTGTACTGTAGTACACAGTGGTCTAGTGTGTTTGGATTCCTGTACTGTAGTACACAGTGGTCTAGTGTGTTTTTGGATTCCTGTACTGTAGTACACAGTGGTCTAGTGTGTTTGGATTCCTGTACTGTAGTACACAGTGGTCCAGTCTGTTTTTGGATTCCTGTACTGTAGTACACAGTGGTCTAGTGTGTTTGGATTCCTGTACTGTAGTACACAGTGGTCTAGTGTGTTTGGATTCCTGTACTGTAGTACACAGTGGTCTAGTGTGTTTGGATTCCTGTACTGTAGTACACAGTGGTCTAGTGAGTTTGGATTCCTGTACTGTAGTACACAGTTGTCTAGTGTGTTGGGACCTCTGTACTGTAATACACAGTGGTCTAGTGTGTTTGGATTCCTGTACTGTAGTACACAGTGGTCTAGTGTGTTTGGATTCCTGTACTGTAGTACACAGTTGTCTAGTGTGTTTGGATTCCTGTACTATAGTACACAGTTGTCTAGTGTGTTGGGACCCCTATACTGTAGTACACAGTTGTCTAGTGTGTTTGGATTCCTGTACTGTAGTACACAGTGGTCTAGTGTGTTTGGATTCCTGTACTGTAGTACACAGTGGTCTAGTGTGTTGGGACTCCTGTACTGTAGTACACAGTGGTCCAGTCTGTTTTTGGATTCCTGTACTGTAGTACACAGTGGTCTAGTGTGTTTTTGGATTCCTGTACTGTAGTACACAGTGGTCTAGTGTGTTTGGATTCCTGTACTGTAGTACACAGTTGTCTAGTGTGTTTGGATTCCTGTACTGTAGTACACAGTGGTCTAGTGTGTTTGGATTCCTGTACTGTAGTACACAGTGGTCCAGTCTGTTTTTGGATTCCTGTACTGTAGTACACAGTGGTCTAGTGTGTTTGGATTCCTGTACTGTAGTACACAGTGGTCTAGTGAGTTTGGATTCCTGTACAGTAGTACACAGTGGTCCAGTCTGTTTTTGGATTCCTGTACTGTAGTACACAGTGGTCTAGTGTGTTTGGATTCCTGTACTGTAGTACACAGTGGTCTAGTGTGTTTGGATTCCTGTACTGTAGTACACAGTGGTCTAGTGTGTTGGGACCCCTGTACTGTAGTACACAGTGGTCTAGTGTGTTTGGATTCCTGTACTGTAGTACACAGTGGTCTAGTGTGTTTGGATTCCTGTACTGTAGTACACAGTGGTCTAGTGTGTTTGGATTCCTGTACTGTAGTACACAGTGGTCTAGTGAGTTTGGATTCCTGTACTGTAGTACACAGTGGTCTAGTGTGTTGGGACCGCTGTACTGTAGTACACAGTGGTCTAGTGTGTTTGGATTCCTGTACTGTAGTACACAGTGGTCTAATGTGTTTGGATTCCTGTACTGTAGTACACAGTGGTCTAGTGTGTTGGGACCCCTGTACTGTAATACACAGTGGTCTAGTGTGTTTGGATTCCTGTACTGTAGTACACAGTTGTCTAGTGTGTTGGGACCCCTGTACTGTAGTACACAGTGGTCCAGTGAGTTTGGATTCCTGTACTGTAGTACACAGTTGTCTAGTGTGTTGGGACCGCTGTACTGTAGTACACAGTGGTCTAGTGTGTTTGGATTCCTGTACTGTAGTACACAGTGGTCTAGTGTGTTTGGATTCCTGTACTGTAGTACACAGTGGTCTAGTGTGTTTTTGGATTCCTGTACTGTAGTACACAATGGTCTAGTGTGTTTGGTTTCCTGTACTGTAGTACACAGTGGTCTAATGTGTTTGGATTCCTGTACTGTAGTACACAGTGGTCTAGTGTGTTTGGATTCCTGTACTGTAGTACACAGTGGTCTAGTGTGTTTGGATTCCTGTACTGTAGTACACAGTGGTCTAGTGTGTTTGGATTCCTGTACTGTAGTACACAGTGGTCTAGTGTGTTTGGATTCCTGTACTGTAGTACACAGTGGTCTAGTGTGTTTGGATTCCTGTACTGTAGTACACAGTTGTCTAGTGTGTTGGGATTCCTGTACTGTAGTACACAGTGGTCTAGTGTGTTTGGATTCCTGTACTGTAGTACACAGTGGTCTAGTGTGTTTTTGGATTCCTGTACTGTAGTACACAGTGGTCCAGTCTGTTTTTGGATTCCTGTACTGTAGTACACAGTGGTCTAGTGTGTTTGGATTCCTGTACTGTAGTACACAGTGGTCTAGTGTGTTTGGATTCCTGTACTGTAGTACACAGTGGTCCAGTCTGTTTTTGGATTCCTGTACTGTAGTACACAGTGGTCTAGTGTGTTGGGACCCCTGTACTGTAATACACAGTGGTCTAGTGTGTTTGGATTCCTGTACTGTAGTACACAGTGGTCTAGTGTGTTGGGACTCCTGTACTGTAGTACACAGTGGTCTAGTGTGTTGGGACTCCTGTACTGTAGTACACAGTGGTCTAGAGAGTTTGGATTCCTGTACTGTAGTACACAGTGGTCTAGTGTGTTTTTGGATTCCTGTACTGTAGTACACAGTGGTCCAGTCTGTTTTTGGATTCCTGTACTGTAGTACACAGTGGTCTAGTGTGTTGGGACTCCTGTACTGTAGTACACAGTGGTCTAGAGAGTTTGGATTCCTGTACTGTAGTACACAGTGGTCTAGTGTGTTTTTGGATTCCTGTACTGTAGTACACAGTGGTCCAGTCTGTTTTTGGATTCCTGTACTGTAGTACACAGTGGTCTAGTGTGTTGGGACCCCTGTACTGTAATACACAGTGGTCTAGTGTGTTTGGATTCCTGTACTGTAGTACACAGTTGTCTAGTGTGTTGGGATCCCTGTACTGTAGTACACAGTGGTCCAGTGAGTTTGGATTCCTGTACTGTAGTACACAGTTGTCTAGTGTGTTTGGATTCCTGTACTGTAGTACACAGTTGTCTAGTGTGTTGGGACCCCTGTACTGTAGTACACAGTGGTCTAGTGAGTTTGGATTCCTGTACTGTAGTACACAGTTGTCTAGTGTGTTGGGACCCCTGTACTGTAATACACAGTGGTCTAGTGTGTTTGGATTCCTGTACTGTAGTACACAGTTGTCTAGTGTGTTGGGACCCCTGTACTGTAGTACACAGTGGTCCAGTGAGTTTGGATTCCTGTACTGTAGTACACAGTTGTCTAGTGTGTTTGGATTCCTGTACTGTAGTACACAGTTGTCTAGTGTGTTGGGACCCCTGTACTGTAGTACACAGTGGTCTAGTGAGTTTGGATTCCTGTACTGTAGTACACAGTTGTCTAGTGTGTTGGGACCCCTGTACTGTAATACACAGTGGTCTAGTGTGTTTGGATTCCTGTACTGTAGTACACAGTTGTCTAGTGTGTTGGGACCACTGTACTGTAATACACAGTGGTCTAGTGTGTTTGGATTCCTGTACTGTAGTACACAGTTGTCTAGTGTGTTTGGATTCCTGTACTGTAGTACACAGTTGTCTAGTGTGTTGGGACCCCTGTACTGTAGTACACAGTGGTCTAGTGAGTTTGGATTCCTGTACTGTAGTACACAGTTGTCTAGTGTGTTGGGACCCCTGTACTGTAATACACAGTGGTCTAGTGTGTTTGGATTCCTGTACTGTAGTACACAGTGGTCTAGTGTGTTTGGATTCCTGTACTGTAGTACACAGTTGTCTAGTGTGTTTGGATTCCTGTACTGTAGTACACAGTTGTCTAGTGTGTTTGGATTCCTGTACTATAGTACACAGTTGTCTAGTGTGTTGGGACCCCTATACTGTAGTACACAGTGGTCTAGTGTGTTTTTGGATTCCTGTACTGTAGTACACAGTGGTCTAGTGTGTTTGGATTCCTGTACTGTAGTACACAGTTGTCTAGTGTGTTTGGATTCCTGTACTGTAGTACACAGTGGTCTAGTGTGTTTGGATTCCTGTACTGTAGTACACAGTGGTCTAGTGTGTTTGGATTCCTGTACTGTAGTACACAGTGGACTAGTGAGTTTGGATTCCTGTACTGTAGTACACAGTGGTCTAGTGTGTTTGGATTCCTGTACTGTAGTACACAGTGGTCTAGTGTGTTGGGACCCCTGTACTGTAGTACACAGTGGTCTAGTGTGTTTGGATTCCTGTACTGTAGTACACAGTGGTCCAGTGAGTTTGGATTCCTGTACTGTAGTACACAGTTGTCTAGTGTGTTGGGACCCCTATACTGTAGTACACAGTGGTCTAGTGTGTTTTTGGATTCCTGTACTGTAGTACACAGTGGTCTAGTGTGTTCGGATTCCTGTACTGTAGTACACAGTTGTCTAGTGTGTTTGGATTCCTGTACTGTAGTACACAGTGGTCTAGTGTGTTTGGATTCCTGTACTGTAGTACACAGTGGTCTAGTGTGTTTGGATTCCTGTACTGTAGTACACAGTGGTCTAGTGAGTTTGGATTCCTGTACTGTAGTACACAGTGGTCTAGTGTGTTTGGATTCCTGTACTGTAGTACACAGTGGTCTAGTGTGTTGGGACCCCTGTACTGTAGTACACAGTGGTCTAGTGTGTTTGGATTCCTGTACTGTAGTACACAGTGGTCCAGTGAGTTTGGATTCCTGTACTGTAGTACACAGTTGTCTAGTGTGTTGGGACCCCTATACTGTAGTACACAGTGGTCTAGTGTGTTTTTGGATTCCTGTACTGTAGTACACAGTGGTCTAGTGTGTTCGGATTCCTGTACTGTAGTACACAGTTGTCTAGTGTGTTTGGATTCCTGTACTGTAGTACACAGTGGTCTAGTGTGTTTGGATTCCTGTACTGTAGTACACAGTGGTCTAGTGTGTTTGGATTCCTGTACTGTAGTACACAGTGGTCTAGTGAGTTTGGATTCCTGTACTGTAGAACACAGTGGTCTAGTGTGTTTGGTTTCCTGTACTGTAGTACACAGTGGTCTAGTGTGTTTGGATTCCTGTACTGTAGTACACAGTGGTCCAGTCTGTTTTTGGATTCCTGTACTGTAGTACACAGTGGTCTAGTGTGTTTTTGGATTCCTGTACTGTAGTACACAGTGGTCTAGTGTGTTTGGATTCCTGTACTGTAGTACACAGTGGTCCAGTCTGTTTTTGGATTCCTGTATTGTAGTACACAGTGGTCTAGTGTGTTTGGATTCCTGTACTGTAGTACACAGTGGTCTAGTGTGTTTGGATTCCTGTACTGTAGTACACAGTGGTCTAGTGTGTTTTTGGATTCCTGTACTGTAGTACACAGTGGTCTAGTGTGTTTGGATTCCTGTACTGTAGTACACAGAGCTCCAGTCTGTTTTTGGATTCCTGTACTGTAGTACACAGTGGTCTAGTGTGTTTGGATTCCTGTACTGTAGTACACAGTGGTCTAGTGTGTTTGGATTCCTGTACTGTAGTACACAGTGGTCCAGTCTGTTTTTGGATTCCTGTACTGTAGTACACAGTGGTCTAGTGTGTTTGGATTCCTGTACTGTAGTACACAGTGGTCTAGTGTGTTTGGATTCCTGTACTGTAGTACACAGTGGTCTAGTGAGTTTGGATTCCTGTACTGTAGTACACAGTTGTCTAGTGTGTTGGGACCCCTGTACTGTAGTACACAGTGGTCCATTGAGTTTGGATTCCTGTACTGTAGTACACAGTTGTCTAGTGTGTTGGGACCCCTGTACTGTAGTACACAGTGGTCTAGTGAGTTTGGATTCCTGTACTGTAGTACACAGTGGTCTAGTGTGTTTGGATTCCTGTACTGTAGTACACAGTGGTCTAGTGTGTTTGGATTCCTGTACTGTAGTACACAGTGGTCTAGTGAGTTTGGATTCCTGTACTGTAGTACACAGTTGTCTAGTGTGTTGGGACCTCTGTACTGTAATACACAGTGGTCTAGTGTGTTTGGATTCCTGTACTGTAGTACACAGTGGTCTAGTGTGTTTGGATTCCTGTACTGTAGTACACAGTTGTCTAGTGTGTTTGGATTCCTGTACTATAGTACACAGTTGTCTAGTGTGTTGGGACCCCTATACTGTAGTACACAGTTGTCTAGTGTGTTTGGATTCCTGTACTGTAGTACACAGTGGTCTAGTGTGTTTGGATTCCTGTACTGTAGTACACAGTGGTCTAGTGTGTTGGGACTCCTGTACTGTAGTACACAGTGGTCCAGTCTGTTTTTGGATTCCTGTACTGTAGTACACAGTGGTCTAGTGTGTTTTTGGATTCCTGTACTGTAGTACACAGTGGTCTAGTGTGTTTGGATTCCTGTACTGTAGTACACAGTTGTCTAGTGTGTTTGGATTCCTGTACTGTAGTACACAGTGGTCTAGTGTGTTTGGATTCCTGTACTGTAGTACACAGTGGTCCAGTCTGTTTTTGGATTCCTGTACTGTAGTACACAGTGGTCTAGTGTGTTTGGATTCCTGTACTGTAGTACACAGTGGTCTAGTGAGTTTGGATTCCTGTACTGTAGTACACAGTGGTCCAGTCTGTTTTTGGATTCCTGTACTGTAGTACACAGTGGTCTAGTGTGTTTGGATTCCTGTACTGTAGTACACAGTGGTCTAGTGTGTTTGGATTCCTGTACTGTAGTACACAGTGGTCTAGTGTGTTGGGACCCCTGTACTGTAGTACACAGTTGTCTAGTGTGTTTGGATTCCTGTACTGTAGTACACAGTGGTCTAGTGTGTTTGGATTCCTGTACTGTAGTACACAGTGGTCTAGTGTGTTTGGATTCCTGTACTGTAGTACACAGTGGTCTAGTGAGTTTGGATTCCTGTACTGTAGTACACAGTGGTCTAGTGTGTTGGGACCGCTGTACTGTAGTACACAGTGGTCTAGTGTGTTTGGATTCCTGTACTGTAGTACACAGTGGTCTAATGTGTTTGGATTCCTGTACTGTAGTACACAGTGGTCTAGTGTGTTGGGACCCCTGTACTGTAATACACAGTGGTCTAGTGTGTTTGGATTCCTGTACTGTAGTACACAGTTGTCTAGTGTGTTGGGACCCCTGTACTGTAGTACACAGTGGTCCAGTGAGTTTGGATTCCTGTACTGTAGTACACAGTTGTCTAGTGTGTTGGGACCGCTGTACTGTAGTACACAGTGGTCTAGTGTGTTTGGATTCCTGTACTGTAGTACACAGTGGTCTAGTGTGTTTGGATTCCTGTACTGTAGTACACAGTGGTCTAGTGTGTTTTTGGATTCCTGTACTGTAGTACACAATGGTCTAGTGTGTTTGGTTTCCTGTACTGTAGTACACAGTGGTCTAATGTGTTTGGATTCCTGTACTGTAGTACACAGTGGTCTAGTGTGTTTGGATTCCTGTACTGTAGTACACAGTGGTCTAGTGTGTTTGGATTCCTGTACTGTAGTACACAGTGGTCTAGTGTGTTTGGATTCCTGTACTGTAGTACACAGTGGTCTAGTGTGTTTGGATTCCTGTACTGTAGTACACAGTGGTCTAGTGTGTTTGGATTCCTGTACTGTAGTACACAGTTGTCTAGTGTGTTGGGATTCCTGTACTGTAGTACACAGTGGTCTAGTGTGTTTGGATTCCTGTACTGTAGTACACAGTGGTCTAGTGTGTTTTTGGATTCCTGTACTGTAGTACACAGTGGTCCAGTCTGTTTTTGGATTCCTGTACTGTAGTACACAGTGGTCTAGTGTGTTTGGATTCCTGTACTGTAGTACACAGTGGTCTAGTGTGTTTGGATTCCTGTACTGTAGTACACAGTGGTCCAGTCTGTTTTTGGATTCCTGTACTGTAGTACACAGTGGTCTAGTGTGTTGGGACCCCTGTACTGTAATACACAGTGGTCTAGTGTGTTTGGATTCCTGTACTGTAGTACACAGTGGTCTAGTGTGTTGGGACTCCTGTACTGTAGTACACAGTGGTCTAGTGTGTTGGGACTCCTGTACTGTAGTACACAGTGGTCTAGAGAGTTTGGATTCCTGTACTGTAGTACACAGTGGTCTAGTGTGTTTTTGGATTCCTGTACTGTAGTACACAGTGGTCCAGTCTGTTTTTGGATTCCTGTACTGTAGTACACAGTGGTCTAGTGTGTTGGGACTCCTGTACTGTAGTACACAGTGGTCTAGAGAGTTTGGATTCCTGTACTGTAGTACACAGTGGTCTAGTGTGTTTTTGGATTCCTGTACTGTAGTACACAGTGGTCCAGTCTGTTTTTGGATTCCTGTACTGTAGTACACAGTGGTCTAGTGTGTTTGGATTCCTGTACTGTAGTACACAGTGGTCTAGTGTGTTTGGATTCCTGTACTGTAGTACACAGTGGTCCAGTCTGTTTTTGGATTCCTGTACTGTAGTACACAGTGGTCTAGTGTGTTGGGACCCCTGTACTGTAATACACAGTGGTCTAGTGTGTTTGGATTCCTGTACTGTAGTACACAGTTGTCTAGTGTGTTGGGATCCCTGTACTGTAGTACACAGTGGTCCAGTGAGTTTGGATTCCTGTACTGTAGTACACAGTTGTCTAGTGTGTTTGGATTCCTGTACTGTAGTACACAGTTGTCTAGTGTGTTGGGACCCCTGTACTGTAGTACACAGTGGTCTAGTGAGTTTGGATTCCTGTACTGTAGTACACAGTTGTCTAGTGTGTTGGGACCCCTGTACTGTAATACACAGTGGTCTAGTGTGTTTGGATTCCTGTACTGTAGTACACAGTTGTCTAGTGTGTTGGGACCCCTGTACTGTAGTACACAGTGGTCCAGTGAGTTTGGATTCCTGTACTGTAGTACACAGTTGTCTAGTGTGTTTGGATTCCTGTACTGTAGTACACAGTTGTCTAGTGTGTTGGGACCCCTGTACTGTAGTACACAGTGGTCTAGTGAGTTTGGATTCCTGTACTGTAGTACACAGTTGTCTAGTGTGTTGGGACCCCTGTACTGTAATACACAGTGGTCTAGTGTGTTTGGATTCCTGTACTGTAGTACACAGTTGTCTAGTGTGTTGGGACCACTGTACTGTAATACACAGTGGTCTAGTGTGTTTGGATTCCTGTACTGTAGTACACAGTTGTCTAGTGTGTTTGGATTCCTGTACTGTAGTACACAGTTGTCTAGTGTGTTGGGACCCCTGTACTGTAGTACACAGTGGTCTAGTGAGTTTGGATTCCTGTACTGTAGTACACAGTTGTCTAGTGTGTTGGGACCCCTGTACTGTAATACACAGTGGTCTAGTGTGTTTGGATTCCTGTACTGTAGTACACAGTGGTCTAGTGTGTTTGGATTCCTGTACTGTAGTACACAGTTGTCTAGTGTGTTTGGATTCCTGTACTGTAGTACACAGTTGTCTAGTGTGTTTGGATTCCTGTACTATAGTACACAGTTGTCTAGTGTGTTGGGACCCCTATACTGTAGTACACAGTGGTCTAGTGTGTTTTTGGATTCCTGTACTGTAGTACACAGTGGTCTAGTGTGTTTGGATTCCTGTACTGTAGTACACAGTTGTCTAGTGTGTTTGGATTCCTGTACTGTAGTACACAGTGGTCTAGTGTGTTTGGATTCCTGTACTGTAGTACACAGTGGTCTAGTGTGTTTGGATTCCTGTACTGTAGTACACAGTGGTCTAGTGAGTTTGGATTCCTGTACTGTAGTACACAGTGGTCTAGTGTGTTTGGATTCCTGTACTGTAGTACACAGTGGTCTAGTGTGTTGGGACCCCTGTACTGTAGTACACAGTGGTCTAGTGTGTTTGGATTCCTGTACTGTAGTACACAGTGGTCCAGTGAGTTTGGATTCCTGTACTGTAGTACACAGTTGTCTAGTGTGTTGGGACCCCTATACTGTAGTACACAGTGGTCTAGTGTGTTTTTGGATTCCTGTACTGTAGTACACAGTGGTCTAGTGTGTTCGGATTCCTGTACTGTAGTACACAGTTGTCTAGTGTGTTTGGATTCCTGTACTGTAGTACACAGTGGTCTAGTGTGTTTGGATTCCTGTACTGTAGTACACAGTGGTCTAGTGTGTTTGGATTCCTGTACTGTAGTACACAGTGGTCTAGTGAGTTTGGATTCCTGTACTGTAGTACACAGTGGTCTAGTGTGTTTGGATTCCTGTACTGTAGTACACAGTGGTCTAGTGTGTTGGGACCCCTGTACTGTAGTACACAGTGGTCTAGTGTGTTTGGATTCCTGTACTGTAGTACACAGTGGTCCAGTGAGTTTGGATTCCTGTACTGTAGTACACAGTTGTCTAGTGTGTTGGGACCCCTATACTGTAGTACACAGTGGTCTAGTGTGTTTTTGGATTCCTGTACTGTAGTACACAGTGGTCTAGTGTGTTCGGATTCCTGTACTGTAGTACACAGTTGTCTAGTGTGTTTGGATTCCTGTACTGTAGTACACAGTGGTCTAGTGTGTTTGGATTCCTGTACTGTAGTACACAGTGGTCTAGTGTGTTTGGATTCCTGTACTGTAGTACACAGTGGTCTAGTGAGTTTGGATTCCTGTACTGTAGAACACAGTGGTCTAGTGTGTTTGGTTTCCTGTACTGTAGTACACAGTGGTCTAGTGTGTTTGGATTCCTGTACTGTAGTACACAGTGGTCCAGTCTGTTTTTGGATTCCTGTACTGTAGTACACAGTGGTCTAGTGTGTTTTTGGATTCCTGTACTGTAGTACACAGTGGTCTAGTGTGTTTGGATTCCTGTACTGTAGTACACAGTGGTCCAGTCTGTTTTTGGATTCCTGTATTGTAGTACACAGTGGTCTAGTGTGTTTGGATTCCTGTACTGTAGTACACAGTGGTCTAGTGTGTTTGGATTCCTGTACTGTAGTACACAGTGGTCTAGTGTGTTTTTGGATTCCTGTACTGTAGTACACAGTGGTCTAGTGTGTTTGGATTCCTGTACTGTAGTACACAGAGCTCCAGTCTGTTTTTGGATTCCTGTACTGTAGTACACAGTGGTCTAGTGTGTTTGGATTCCTGTACTGTAGTACACAGTGGTCTAGTGTGTTTGGATTCCTGTACTGTAGTACACAGTGGTCCAGTCTGTTTTTGGATTCCTGTACTGTAGTACACAGTGGTCTAGTGTGTTTGGATTCCTGTACTGTAGTACACAGTGGTCTAGTGTGTTTGGATTCCTGTACTGTAGTACACAGTGGTCTAGTGAGTTTGGATTCCTGTACTGTAGTACACAGTTGTCTAGTGTGTTGGGACCCCTGTACTGTAGTACACAGTGGTCCATTGAGTTTGGATTCCTGTACTGTAGTACACAGTTGTCTAGTGTGTTGGGACCCCTGTACTGTAGTACACAGTGGTCTAGTGAGTTTGGATTCCTGTACTGTAGTACACAGTTGTCTAGTGTGTTTGGATTCCTGTACTGTAGTACACAGTGGTCTAGTGTGTTTGGATTCCTGTACTGTAGTACACAGTGGTCTAGTGTGTTTGGATTCCTGTACTGTAGTACACAGTGGTCTAGTGAGTTTGGATTCCTGTACTGTAGTACACAGTGGTCTAGTGTGTTTGGTTTCCTGTACTGTAGTACACAGTGGTCTAGTGTGTTTGGATTCCTGTACTGTAGTACACAGTGGTCCAGTCTGTTTTTGGATTCCTGTACTGTAGTACACAGTGGTCTAGTGTGTTTTTGGATTCCTGTACTGTAGTACACAGTGGTCCAGTCTGTTTTTGGATTCCTGTACTGTAGTACACAGTGGTCTAGTGTGTTTGGATTCCTGTACTGTAATACACAGTGGTCCAGTCTGTTTTTGGATTCCTGTACTGTAGTACACAGTGGTCTAGTGTGTTTGGATTCCTGTACTGTAGTACACAGTGGTCCAGTCTGTTTTTGGATTCCTGTACTGTAGTACACAGTGGTCTAGTGTGTTTGGATTCCTGTACTGTAATACACAGTGGTCCAGTCTGTTTTTGGATTCCTGTACTGTAGTACACAGTGGTCTAGTGTGTTTGGATTCCTGTACTGTAGTACACAGTGGTCCAGTCTGTTTTTGGATTCCTGTACTGTAGTACACAGTGGTCTAGTGTGTTTGGATTCCTGTACTGTAGTACACAGTGGTCCAGTCTGTTTTTGGATTCCTGTACTGTAGTACACAGTGGTCTAGTGTGTTTGGATTCCTGTACTGTAATACACAGTGGTCCAGTCTGTTTTTGGATTCCTGTACTGTAGTACACAGTGGTCTAGTGTGTTTAGATTCCTGTACTGTAGTACACAGTGGTCTAGTGTGTTTGGATTCCTGTACTGTAGTACACAGTGGTCTAGTGTGTTTGGATTCCTGTACTGTAGTACACAGTGGTCTAGTGCGTTTGGATTCCTGTACTGTAGTACACAGTGGTCTAGTGTGTTTGGATTCCTGTACTGTAGTACACAGTGGTCTAGTGTGTTTTTGGATTCCTGTACTGTAGTACACAGTGGTCTAGTGTGTTTGGATTCCTGTACTGTAGTACACAGAGCTCCAGTCTGTTTTTGGATTCCTGTACTGTAGTACACAGTGGTCTAGTGTGTTTGGATTACTGTACTGTAGTACACAGTGGTCTAGTGTGTTTGGATTCCTGTACTGTAGTACACAGTGGTCCAGTCTGTTTTTGGATTCCTGTACTGTAGTACACAGTGGTCTAGTGTGTTTGGATTCCTGTACTGTAGTACACAGTGGTCTAGTGAGTTTGGATTCCTGTACTGTAGTACACAGTTGTCTAGTGTGTTGGGACCCCTGTACTGTAGTACACAGTGGTCCAGTGAGTTTGGATTCCTGTACTGTAGTACACAGTTGTCTAGTGTGTTGGGACCCCTGTACTGTAGTACACAGTGGTCTAGTGAGTTTGGATTCCTGTACTGTAGTACACAGTTGTCTAGTGTGTTGGGACCCCTGTACTGTAATACACAGTGGTCTAGTGTGTTTGGATTCCTGTACTGTAGTACACAGTGGTCTAGTGTGTTTGGATTCCTGTACTGTAGTACACAGTTGTCTAGTGTGTTTGGATTCCTGTACTGTAGTACACAGTGGTCTAGTGTGTTTGGATTCCTGTACTGTAGTACACAGTTGTCTAGTGTGTTTGGATTCCTGTACTGTAGTACACAGTGGTCTAGTGTGTTTGGATTCCTGTACTGTAGTACACAGTGGTCTAGTGTGTTTGGGTTCCTGTACTGTAGTACACAGTGGTCTAGTGAGTTTGGATTCCTGTACTGTAGTACACAGTGGTCTAGTGTGTTTGGATTCCTGTACTGTAGTACACAGTGGTCTAGTGTGTTGGGACCCCTGTACTGTAGTACACAGTGGTCTAGTGTGTTTGGATTCCTGTACTGTAGTACACAGTGGTCCAGTGAGTTTGGATTCCTGTACTGTAGTACACAGTTGTCTAGTGTGTTGGGACCCCTATACTGTAGTACACAGTGGTCTAGTGTGTTTTTGGATTCCTGTACTGTAGTACACAGTTGTCTAGTGTTTTTGGATTCCTGTACTGTAGTACACAGTTGTCTAGTGTGTTTGGATTCCTGTACTGTAGTACACAGTTGTCTAGTGTGTTTGGATTCCTGTACTGTAGTACACAGTGGTCTAGTGTGTTTGGATTCCTGTACTGTAGTACACAGTGGTCTAGTGTGTTTGGATTCCTGTACTGTAGTACACAGTGGTCTAGTGAGTTTGGATTCCTGTACTGTAGTACACAGTGGTCTAGTGTGTTTGGTTTCCTGTACTGTAGTACACAGTGGTCTAGTGTGTTTGGATTCCTGTACTGTAGTACACAGTGGTCCAGTCTGTTTTTGGATTCCTGTACTGTAGTACACAGTGGTCTAGTGTGTTTTTGGATTCCTGTACTGTAGTACACAGTGGTCTAGTGTGTTTGGATTCCTGTACTGTAGTACACAGTGGTCCAGTCTGTTTTTGGATTCCTGTATTGTAGTACACAGTGGTCTAGTGTGTTTGGATTCCTGTACTGTAGTACACAGTGGTCTAGTGTGTTTGGATTCCTGTACTGTAGTACACAGTGGTCTAGTGTGTTTTTGGATTCCTGTACTGTAGTACACAGTGGTCTAGTGTGTTTGGATTCCTGTACTGTAGTACACAGTGGTCCAGTCTGTTTTTGGATTCCTGTACTGTAGTACACAGTGGTCTAGTGTGTTTGGATTACTGTACTGTAGTACACAGTGGTCTAGTGTGTTTGGATTCCTGTACTGTAGTACACAGTGGTCCAGTCTGTTTTTGGATTCCTGTACTGTAGTACACAGTGGTCTAGTGTGTTTGGATTCCTGTACTGTAGTACACAGTGGTCTAGTGTGTTTGGATTCCTGTACTGTAGTACACAGTGGTCTAGTGTGTTTGGATTCCTGTACTGTAGTACACAGTGGTCTAGTGAGTTTGGATTCCTGTACTGTAGTACACAGTTGTCTAGTGTGTTGGGACCCCTGTACTGTAATACACAGTGGTCTAGTGTGTTTGGATTCCTGTACTGTAGTACACAGTGGTCTAGTGTGTTTGGATTCCTGTACTATAGTACACAGTTGTCTAGTGTGTTGGGACCCCTATACTGTAGTACACAGTTGTCTAGTGTGTTTGGATTCCTGTACTGTAGTACACAGTGGTCTAGTGTGTTTGGATTCCTGTACTGTAGTACACAGTGGTCTAGTGTGTTTGGATTCCTGTACTGTAGTACACAGTGGTCTAGTGTGTTTGGATTCCTGTACTGTAGTACACAGTGGTCTAGTGAGTTTGGATTCCTGTACTGTAGTACACAGTGGTCTAGTGTGTTTGGATTCCTGTACTGTAGTACACAGTGGTCTAGTGTGTTGGGACCCCTGTACTGTAGTACACAGTGGTCTAGTGTGTTTGGATTCCTGTACTGTAGTACACAGTGGTCCAGTGAGTTTGGATTCCTGTACTGTAGTACACAGTTGTCTAGTGTGTTGGGACCCCTATACTGTAGTACACAGTGGTCTAGTGTGTTTTTGGATTCCTGTACTGTAGTACACAGTGGTCTAGTGTGTTCGGATTCCTGTACTGTAGTACACAGTTGTCTAGTGTGTTTGGATTCCTGTACTGTAGTACACAGTGGTCTAGTGTGTTTGGATTCCTGTACTGTAGTACACAGTGGTCTAGTGTGTTTGGATTCCTGTACTGTAGTACACAGTGGTCTAGTGAGTTTGGATTCCTGTACTGTAGAACACAGTGGTCTAGTGTGTTTGGTTTCCTGTACTGTAGTACACAGTGGTCTAGTGTGTTTGGATTCCTGTACTGTAGTACACAGTGGTCCAGTCTGTTTTTGGATTCCTGTACTGTAGTACACAGTGGTCTAGTGTGTTTTTGGATTCCTGTACTGTAGTACACAGTGGTCTAGTGTGTTTGGATTCCTGTACTGTAGTACACAGTGGTCCAGTCTGTTTTTGGATTCCTGTATTGTAGTACACAGTGGTCTAGTGTGTTTGGATTCCTGTACTGTAGTACACAGTGGTCTAGTGTGTTTGGATTCCTGTACTGTAGTACACAGTGGTCTAGTGTGTTTTTGGATTCCTGTACTGTAGTACACAGTGGTCTAGTGTGTTTGGATTCCTGTACTGTAGTACACAGAGCTCCAGTCTGTTTTTGGATTCCTGTACTGTAGTACACAGTGGTCTAGTGTGTTTGGATTCCTGTACTGTAGTACACAGTGGTCTAGTGTGTTTGGATTCCTGTACTGTAGTACACAGTGGTCCAGTCTGTTTTTGGATTCCTGTACTGTAGTACACAGTGGTCTAGTGTGTTTGGATTCCTGTACTGTAGTACACAGTGGTCTAGTGTGTTTGGATTCCTGTACTGTAGTACACAGTGGTCTAGTGAGTTTGGATTCCTGTACTGTAGTACACAGTTGTCTAGTGTGTTGGGACCCCTGTACTGTAGTACACAGTGGTCCATTGAGTTTGGATTCCTGTACTGTAGTACACAGTTGTCTAGTGTGTTGGGACCCCTGTACTGTAGTACACAGTGGTCTAGTGAGTTTGGATTCCTGTACTGTAGTACACAGTTGTCTAGTGTGTTTGGATTCCTGTACTGTAGTACACAGTGGTCTAGTGTGTTTGGATTCCTGTACTGTAGTACACAGTGGTCTAGTGTGTTTGGATTCCTGTACTGTAGTACACAGTGGTCTAGTGAGTTTGGATTCCTGTACTGTAGTACACAGTGGTCTAGTGTGTTTGGTTTCCTGTACTGTAGTACACAGTGGTCTAGTGTGTTTGGATTCCTGTACTGTAGTACACAGTGGTCCAGTCTGTTTTTGGATTCCTGTACTGTAGTACACAGTGGTCTAGTGTGTTTTTGGATTCCTGTACTGTAGTACACAGTGGTCCAGTCTGTTTTTGGATTCCTGTACTGTAGTACACAGTGGTCTAGTGTGTTTGGATTCCTGTACTGTAATACACAGTGGTCCAGTCTGTTTTTGGATTCCTGTACTGTAGTACACAGTGGTCTAGTGTGTTTGGATTCCTGTACTGTAGTACACAGTGGTCCAGTCTGTTTTTGGATTCCTGTACTGTAGTACACAGTGGTCTAGTGTGTTTGGATTCCTGTACTGTAATACACAGTGGTCCAGTCTGTTTTTGGATTCCTGTACTGTAGTACACAGTGGTCTAGTGTGTTTGGATTCCTGTACTGTAGTACACAGTGGTCCAGTCTGTTTTTGGATTCCTGTACTGTAGTACACAGTGGTCTAGTGTGTTTGGATTCCTGTACTGTAGTACACAGTGGTCCAGTCTGTTTTTGGATTCCTGTACTGTAGTACACAGTGGTCTAGTGTGTTTGGATTCCTGTACTGTAATACACAGTGGTCCAGTCTGTTTTTGGATTCCTGTACTGTAGTACACAGTGGTCTAGTGTGTTTAGATTCCTGTACTGTAGTACACAGTGGTCTAGTGTGTTTGGATTCCTGTACTGTAGTACACAGTGGTCTAGTGTGTTTGGATTCCTGTACTGTAGTACACAGTGGTCTAGTGCGTTTGGATTCCTGTACTGTAGTACACAGTGGTCTAGTGTGTTTGGATTCCTGTACTGTAGTACACAGTGGTCTAGTGTGTTTTTGGATTCCTGTACTGTAGTACACAGTGGTCTAGTGTGTTTGGATTCCTGTACTGTAGTACACAGAGCTCCAGTCTGTTTTTGGATTCCTGTACTGTAGTACACAGTGGTCTAGTGTGTTTGGATTACTGTACTGTAGTACACAGTGGTCTAGTGTGTTTGGATTCCTGTACTGTAGTACACAGTGGTCCAGTCTGTTTTTGGATTCCTGTACTGTAGTACACAGTGGTCTAGTGTGTTTGGATTCCTGTACTGTAGTACACAGTGGTCTAGTGTGTTTGGATTCCTGTACTGTAGTACACAGTGGTCTAGTGAGTTTGGATTCCTGTACTGTAGTACACAGTTGTCTAGTGTGTTGGGACCCCTGTACTGTAGTACACAGTGGTCCAGTGAGTTTGGATTCCTGTACTGTAGTACACAGTTGTCTAGTGTGTTGGGACCCCTGTACTGTAGTACACAGTGGTCTAGTGAGTTTGGATTCCTGTACTGTAGTACACAGTTGTCTAGTGTGTTGGGACCCCTGTACTGTAATACACAGTGGTCTAGTGTGTTTGGATTCCTGTACTGTAGTACACAGTGGTCTAGTGTGTTTGGATTCCTGTACTGTAGTACACAGTTGTCTAGTGTGTTTGGATTCCTGTACTGTAGTACACAGTGGTCTAGTGTGTTTGGATTCCTGTACTGTAGTACACAGTTGTCTAGTGTGTTTGGATTCCTGTACTGTAGTACACAGTGGTCTAGTGTGTTTGGATTCCTGTACTGTAGTACACAGTGGTCTAGTGTGTTTGGGTTCCTGTACTGTAGTACACAGTGGTCTAGTGAGTTTGGATTCCTGTACTGTAGTACACAGTGGTCTAGTGTGTTTGGATTCCTGTACTGTAGTACACAGTGGTCTAGTGTGTTGGGACCCCTGTACTGTAGTACACAGTGGTCTAGTGTGTTTGGATTCCTGTACTGTAGTACACAGTGGTCCAGTGAGTTTGGATTCCTGTACTGTAGTACACAGTTGTCTAGTGTGTTGGGACCCCTATACTGTAGTACACAGTGGTCTAGTGTGTTTTTGGATTCCTGTACTGTAGTACACAGTTGTCTAGTGTTTTTGGATTCCTGTACTGTAGTACACAGTTGTCTAGTGTGTTTGGATTCCTGTACTGTAGTACACAGTTGTCTAGTGTGTTTGGATTCCTGTACTGTAGTACACAGTGGTCTAGTGTGTTTGGATTCCTGTACTGTAGTACACAGTGGTCTAGTGTGTTTGGATTCCTGTACTGTAGTACACAGTGGTCTAGTGAGTTTGGATTCCTGTACTGTAGTACACAGTGGTCTAGTGTGTTTGGTTTCCTGTACTGTAGTACACAGTGGTCTAGTGTGTTTGGATTCCTGTACTGTAGTACACAGTGGTCCAGTCTGTTTTTGGATTCCTGTACTGTAGTACACAGTGGTCTAGTGTGTTTTTGGATTCCTGTACTGTAGTACACAGTGGTCTAGTGTGTTTGGATTCCTGTACTGTAGTACACAGTGGTCCAGTCTGTTTTTGGATTCCTGTATTGTAGTACACAGTGGTCTAGTGTGTTTGGATTCCTGTACTGTAGTACACAGTGGTCTAGTGTGTTTGGATTCCTGTACTGTAGTACACAGTGGTCTAGTGTGTTTTTGGATTCCTGTACTGTAGTACACAGTGGTCTAGTGTGTTTGGATTCCTGTACTGTAGTACACAGTGGTCCAGTCTGTTTTTGGATTCCTGTACTGTAGTACACAGTGGTCTAGTGTGTTTGGATTACTGTACTGTAGTACACAGTGGTCTAGTGTGTTTGGATTCCTGTACTGTAGTACACAGTGGTCCAGTCTGTTTTTGGATTCCTGTACTGTAGTACACAGTGGTCTAGTGTGTTTGGATTCCTGTACTGTAGTACACAGTGGTCTAGTGTGTTTGGATTCCTGTACTGTAGTACACAGTGGTCTAGTGTGTTTGGATTCCTGTACTGTAGTACACAGTGGTCTAGTGAGTTTGGATTCCTGTACTGTAGTACACAGTTGTCTAGTGTGTTGGGACCCCTGTACTGTAATACACAGTGGTCTAGTGTGTTTGGATTCCTGTACTGTAGTACACAGTGGTCTAGTGTGTTTGGATTCCTGTACTATAGTACACAGTTGTCTAGTGTGTTGGGACCCCTATACTGTAGTACACAGTTGTCTAGTGTGTTTGGATTCCTGTACTGTAGTACACAGTGGTCTAGTGTGTTTGGATTCCTGTACTGTAGTACACAGTGGTCTAGTGTGTTGGGACTCCTGTACTGTAGTACACAGTGGTCCAGTCTGTTTTTGGATTCCTGTACTGTAGTACACAGTGGTCTAGTGTGTTTTTGGATTCCTGTACTGTAGTACACAGTGGTCTAGTGTGTTTGGATTCCTGTACTGTAGTACACAGTTGTCTAGTGTGTTTGGATTCCTGTACTGTAGTACACAGTGGTCTAGTGTGTTTGGATTCCTGTACTGTAGTACACAGTGGTCCAGTCTGTTTTTGGATTCCTGTACTGTAGTACACAGTGGTCTAGTGTGTTTGGATTCCTGTACTGTAGTACACAGTGGTCTAGTGAGTTTGGATTCCTGTACTGTAGTACACAGTGGTCCAGTCTGTTTTTGGATTCCTGTACTGTAGTACACAGTGGTCTAGTGTGTTTGGATTCCTGTACTGTAGTACACAGTGGTCTAGTGTGTTGGTACCCCTGTACTGTAGTACACAGTGGTCTAGTGTGTTTGGATTCCTGTACTGTAGTACACAGTGGTCTAGTGTGTTTGGATTCCTGTACTGTAGTACACAGTGGTCTAGTGTGTTTGGATTCCTGTACTGTAGTACACAGTGGTCTAGTGAGTTTGGATTCCTGTACTGTAGTATACAGTGGTCTAGTGTGTTGGGACCCCTGTACTGTAGTACACAGTGGTCTAATGTGTTTGGATTCCTGTACTGTAGTACACAGTTGTCTAGTGTGTTGGGACCCCTGTACTGTAGTACACAGTGGTCCAGTGAGTTTGGATTCCTGTACTGTAGTACACAGTTGTCTAGTGTGTTGGGACCCCTGTACTGTAGTACACAGTGGTCTAGTGAGTTTGGATTCCTGTACTGTAGTACTCAGTTGTCTAGTGTGTTGGGACCCCTGTACTGTAATACACAGTGGTCTAGTGTGTTTGGATTCCTGTACTGTAGTACACAGTGGTCTAGTGTGTTTGGATTCCTGTACTGTAGTACACAGTTGTCTAGTGTGTTTGGATTCCTGTACTATAGTACACAGTTGTCTAGTGTGTTGGGACCCCTATACTGTAGTACACAGTGGTCTAGTGTGTTTTTGGATTCCTGTACTGTAGTACACAGTGGTCTAGTGTGTTTGGATTCCTGTACTGTAGTACACAGTGGTCTAGTGTGTTTGGATTCCTGTACTGTAGTACACAGTGGTCTGGTGTGTTTGGATTCCTGTACTGTAGTACACAGTGGTCTAGTGTGTTTGGATTCCTGTACTGTAGTACACAGTGGTCTAGTGAGTTTGGATTCCTGTACTGTAGTACACAGTGGTCTAGTGTGTTTGGTTTCCTGTACTGTAGTACACAGTGGTCTAGTGTGTTTGGATTCCTGTACTGTAGTACACAGTGGTCTAGTGTGTTTGGATTCCTGTACTGTAGTACACAGTGGTCTAGAGAGTTTGGATTCCTGTACTGTAGTACACAGTGGTCCAGTCTGTTTTTGGATTCCTGTACTGTAGTACACAGTTGTCTAGTGTGTTTGGATTCCTGTACTGTAGTACACAGTTGTCTAGTGTGTTTTGATTCCTGTACTGTAATACACAGTGGTCCAGTCTGTTTTTGGATTCCTGTACTGTAGTACACAGTGGTCTAGTGTGTTTGGATTCCTGTACTGTAGTACACAGTGGTCTAGTGTGTTTGGATTCCTGTACTGTAGTACACAGTGGTCTAGTGTGTTTGGATTCCTGTACTGTAGTACACAGTGGTCTAGTGTGTTTGGATTCCTGTACTGTAGTACACAGTTTTCTAGTGTGTTGGGACTCCTGTACTGTAGTACACAGTGGTCCAGTCTGTTTTTGGATTCCTGTACTGTAGTACACAGTGGTCTAGTGTGTTTTTGGATTCCTGTACTGTAGTACACAGTGGTCTAGTGTGTTTGGATTCCTGTACTGTAGTACACAGTTGTCTAGTGTGTTTGGATTCCTGTACTGTAGTACACAGTTGTCTAGTGTGTTTGGATTCCTGTACTGTAGTACACAGTTGTCTAGTGTGTTTGGATTCCTGTACTGAAATACACAGTGGTCCAGTCTGTTTTTGGATTCCTGTACTGTAGTACACAGTGGTCTAGTGTGTTTGGATTCCTGTACTGTAGTACACAGTGGTCTAGTGTGTTTGGATTCCTGTACTGTAGTACACAGTGGTCTAGTGTGTTTGGATTCCTGTACTGTAGTACACAGTGGTCTAGAGAGTTTGGATTCCTGTACTGTAGTACACAGTGGTCTAGTGTGTTTGGATTCCTGTACTGTAGTACACAGTGGTCTAGTGTGTTTGGATTCCTGTACTGTAGTACACAGTGGTCTAGTGTGTTTGGATTC
The DNA here is from genome assembly GCF_048418815.1 of Hemitrygon akajei. Lineage (NCBI taxonomy): Eukaryota > Metazoa > Chordata > Chondrichthyes > Myliobatiformes > Dasyatidae > Hemitrygon > Hemitrygon akajei. Next base: position 2,049,086 of record NC_133126.1, on the reverse strand, counting down.
CTGTACTGTAGTACACAGTGGTCTAGTGTGTTTGGATTCCTGTACTGTAGTACACAGTGGTCTAGTGTGTTTGGATTCCTGTACTGTAGTACACAGTTTTCTAGTGTGTTGGGACTCCTGTACTGTAGTACACAGTGGTCCAGTCTGTTTTTGGATTCCTGTACTGTAGTACACAGTGGTCTAGTGTGTTTTTGGATTCCTGTACTGTAGTACACAGTGGTCTAGTGTGTTTGGATTCCTGTACTGTAGTACACAGTGGTCCAGTCTGTTTTTGGATTCCTGTACTGTAGTACACAGTGGTCTAGTGTGTTTTTGGATTCCTGTACTGTAGTACACAGTGGTCTAGTGTGTTTGGATTCCTGTACTGTAGTACACAGTGGTCTAGTGTGTTTGGATTCCTGTACTGTAATACACAGTGGTCCAATCTGTTTTTGGATTCCTGTACTGTAGTACACAGTGGTCTAGTGTGTTTGGATTCCTGTACTGTAGTACACAGTGGTCTAGTGTGTTTGGATTCCTGTACTGTAGTACACAGTGGTCTAGTGTGTTTGGATTCCTGTACTGTAGTACACAGTGGTCTAGAGAGTTTGGATTCCTGTACTGTAGTATACAGTGGTCCAGTCTGTTTTTGGATTCCTGTACTGTAGTACACAGTGGTCTAGTGTGTTTTTGGATTCCTGTACTGTAGTACACAGTGGTCTAGTGTGTTTGGATTCCTGTACTGTAGTACACAGTTGTCTAGTGTGTTTGGATTCCTGTACTGTAATACACAGTGGTCCAGTCTGTTTTTGGATTCCTGTACTGTAGTACACAGTGGTCTAGTGTGTTTGGATTCCTGTACTGTAGTACACAGTGGTCTAGTGTGTTTGGATTCCTGTACTGTAGTACACAGTGGTCTAGTGTGTTTGGATTCCTGTACTGTAGTACACAGTGGTCTAGAGAGTTTGGATTCCTGTACTGTAGTACTCAGTGGTCTAGTGTGTTTGGATTCCTGTACTGTAGTACACAGTGGTCTAGTGTGTTTGGATTCCTGTACTGTAGTACACAGTGGTCTAGTGTGTTTGGATTCCTGTACTGTAGTACACAGTGGTCTAGTGTGTTTGGATTCCTGTACTGTAGTACACAGTGGTCTAGTGTGTTTGGATTCCTGTACTGTAGTACACAGTGGTCTAGTGTGTTTGGATTCCTGTACTGTAGTACACAGTGGTCCAGTCTGTTTTTGGATTCCTGTACTGTAGTACACAGTTTTCTAGTGTGTTTGGATTCCTGTACTGTAATACACAGTGGTCCAGTCTGTTTTTGGATTCCTGTACTGTAGTACACAGTGGTCTAGTGTGTTTTTGGATTCCTGTACTGTAGTACACAGTGGTCTAGTGTGTTTGGATTCCTGTACTGTAGTACACAGTGGTCCAGTCTGTTTTTGGATTCCTGTACTGTAGTACACAGTGGTCTAGTGTGTTTTTGGATTCCTGTACTGTAGTACACAGTGATCTAGTGTGTTTGGATTCCTGTACTGTAGTACACAGTGGTCTAGTGTGTTTGGATTCCTGTACTGTAGTACACAGTGGTCTAGTGTGTTTTTGGATTCCTGTACTGTAGTACACAGTGGTCTAGTGTGTTTGGATTCCTGTACTGTAGTACACAGTGGTCCAGTCTGTTTTTGGATTCCTGTACTGTAGTACACAGTGGTCTAGTGTGTTTTTGGATTCCTGTACTGTAGTACACAGTGGTCTAGTGTGTTTGGATTCCTGTACTGTAGTACACAGTGGTCTAGTGTGTTTGGATTCCTGTACTGTAGTACACAGTGGTCTAGTGTGTTTGGATTCCTGTACTGTAGTACACAGTGGTCTAGTGTGTTTGGATTCCTGTACTGTAGTACACAGTGGTCTAGAGAGTTTGGATTCCTGTACTGTAGTATACAGTGGTCCAGTCTGTTTTTGGATTCCTGTACTGTAGTACACAGTGGTCTAGTGTGTTTTTGGATTCCTGTACTGTAGTACACAGTGGTCTAGTGTGTTTGGATTCCTGTACTGTAGTACACAGTTGTCTAGTGTGTTTGGATTCCTGTACTGTAATACACAGTGGTCCAGTCTGTTTTTGGATTCCTGTACTGTAGTACACAGTGGTCTAGTGTGTTTGGATTCCTGTACTGTAGTACACAGTGGTCTAGTGTGTTTGGATTCCTGTACTGTAGTACACAGTGGTCTAGTGTGTTTGGATTCCTGTACTGTAGTACACAGTGGTCTAGAGAGTTTGGATTCCTGTACTGTAGTACTCAGTGGTCTAGTGTGTTTGGATTCCTGTACTGTAGTACACAGTGGTCTAGTGTGTTTGGATTCCTGTACTGTAGTACACAGTGGTCTAGTGTGTTTGGATTCCTGTACTGTAGTACACAGTGGTCTAGTGTGTTTGGATTCCTGTACTGTAGTACACAGTGGTCTAGTGTGTTTGGATTCCTGTACTGTAGTACACAGTGGTCTAGTGTGTTTGGATTCCTGTACTGTAGTACACAGTGGTCCAGTCTGTTTTTGGATTCCTGTACTGTAGTACACAGTTTTCTAGTATGTTTGGATTCCTGTACTGTAATACACAGTGGTCCAGTCTGTTTTTGGATTCCTGTACTGTAGTACACAGTGGTCTAGTGTGTTTTTGGATTCCTGTACTGTAGTACACAGTGGTCTAGTGTGTTTGGATTCCTGTACTGTAGTACACAGTGGTCCAGTCTGTTTTTGGATTCCTGTACTGTAGTACACAGTGGTCTAGTGTGTTTTTGGATTCCTGTACTGTAGTACACAGTGATCTAGTGTGTTTGGATTCCTGTACTGTAGTACACAGTGGTCTAGTGTGTTTGGATTCCTGTACTGTAGTACACAGTGGTCTAGTGAGTTTGGATTCCTGTACTGTAGAACACAGTGGTCTAGTGTGTTTGGTTTCCTGTACTGTAGTACACAGTGGTCTAGTGTGTTTGGATTCCTGTACTGTAGTACACAGTGGTCCAGTCTGTTTTTGGATTCCTGTACTGTAGTACACAGTGGTCTAGTGTGTTTTTGGATTCCTGTACTGTAGTACACAGTGGTCTAGTGTGTTTGGATTCCTGTACTGTAGTACACAGTGGTCCAGTCTGTTTTTGGATTCCTGTATTGTAGTACACAGTGGTCTAGTGTGTTTGGATTCCTGTACTGTAGTACACAGTGGTCTAGTGTGTTTGGATTCCTGTACTGTAGTACACAGTGGTCTAGTGTGTTTTTGGATTCCTGTACTGTAGTACACAGTGGTCTAGTGTGTTTGGATTCCTGTACTGTAGTACACAGAGCTCCAGTCTGTTTTTGGATTCCTGTACTGTAGTACACAGTGGTCTAGTGTGTTTGGATTCCTGTACTGTAGTACACAGTGGTCTAGTGTGTTTGGATTCCTGTACTGTAGTACACAGTGGTCCAGTCTGTTTTTGGATTCCTGTACTGTAGTACACAGTGGTCTAGTGTGTTTGGATTCCTGTACTGTAGTACACAGTGGTCTAGTGTGTTTGGATTCCTGTACTGTAGTACACAGTGGTCTAGTGAGTTTGGATTCCTGTACTGTAGTACACAGTTGTCTAGTGTGTTGGGACCCCTGTACTGTAGTACACAGTGGTCCATTGAGTTTGGATTCCTGTACTGTAGTACACAGTTGTCTAGTGTGTTGGGACCCCTGTACTGTAGTACACAGTGGTCTAGTGAGTTTGGATTCCTGTACTGTAGTACACAGTTGTCTAGTGTGTTTGGATTCCTGTACTGTAGTACACAGTGGTCTAGTGTGTTTGGATTCCTGTACTGTAGTACACAGTGGTCTAGTGTGTTTGGATTCCTGTACTGTAGTACACAGTGGTCTAGTGAGTTTGGATTCCTGTACTGTAGTACACAGTGGTCTAGTGTGTTTGGTTTCCTGTACTGTAGTACACAGTGGTCTAGTGTGTTTGGATTCCTGTACTGTAGTACACAGTGGTCCAGTCTGTTTTTGGATTCCTGTACTGTAGTACACAGTGGTCTAGTGTGTTTTTGGATTCCTGTACTGTAGTACACAGTGGTCCAGTCTGTTTTTGGATTCCTGTACTGTAGTACACAGTGGTCTAGTGTGTTTGGATTCCTGTACTGTAATACACAGTGGTCCAGTCTGTTTTTGGATTCCTGTACTGTAGTACACAGTGGTCTAGTGTGTTTGGATTCCTGTACTGTAGTACACAGTGGTCCAGTCTGTTTTTGGATTCCTGTACTGTAGTACACAGTGGTCTAGTGTGTTTGGATTCCTGTACTGTAATACACAGTGGTCCAGTCTGTTTTTGGATTCCTGTACTGTAGTACACAGTGGTCTAGTGTGTTTGGATTCCTGTACTGTAGTACACAGTGGTCCAGTCTGTTTTTGGATTCCTGTACTGTAGTACACAGTGGTCTAGTGTGTTTGGATTCCTGTACTGTAGTACACAGTGGTCCAGTCTGTTTTTGGATTCCTGTACTGTAGTACACAGTGGTCTAGTGTGTTTGGATTCCTGTACTGTAATACACAGTGGTCCAGTCTGTTTTTGGATTCCTGTACTGTAGTACACAGTGGTCTAGTGTGTTTAGATTCCTGTACTGTAGTACACAGTGGTCTAGTGTGTTTGGATTCCTGTACTGTAGTACACAGTGGTCTAGTGTGTTTGGATTCCTGTACTGTAGTACACAGTGGTCTAGTGCGTTTGGATTCCTGTACTGTAGTACACAGTGGTCTAGTGTGTTTGGATTCCTGTACTGTAGTACACAGTGGTCTAGTGTGTTTTTGGATTCCTGTACTGTAGTACACAGTGGTCTAGTGTGTTTGGATTCCTGTACTGTAGTACACAGAGCTCCAGTCTGTTTTTGGATTCCTGTACTGTAGTACACAGTGGTCTAGTGTGTTTGGATTACTGTACTGTAGTACACAGTGGTCTAGTGTGTTTGGATTCCTGTACTGTAGTACACAGTGGTCCAGTCTGTTTTTGGATTCCTGTACTGTAGTACACAGTGGTCTAGTGTGTTTGGATTCCTGTACTGTAGTACACAGTGGTCTAGTGTGTTTGGATTCCTGTACTGTAGTACACAGTGGTCTAGTGAGTTTGGATTCCTGTACTGTAGTACACAGTTGTCTAGTGTGTTGGGACCCCTGTACTGTAGTACACAGTGGTCCAGTGAGTTTGGATTCCTGTACTGTAGTACACAGTTGTCTAGTGTGTTGGGACCCCTGTACTGTAGTACACAGTGGTCTAGTGAGTTTGGATTCCTGTACTGTAGTACACAGTTGTCTAGTGTGTTGGGACCCCTGTACTGTAATACACAGTGGTCTAGTGTGTTTGGATTCCTGTACTGTAGTACACAGTGGTCTAGTGTGTTTGGATTCCTGTACTGTAGTACACAGTTGTCTAGTGTGTTTGGATTCCTGTACTGTAGTACACAGTGGTCTAGTGTGTTTGGATTCCTGTACTGTAGTACACAGTTGTCTAGTGTGTTTGGATTCCTGTACTGTAGTACACAGTGGTCTAGTGTGTTTGGATTCCTGTACTGTAGTACACAGTGGTCTAGTGTGTTTGGGTTCCTGTACTGTAGTACACAGTGGTCTAGTGAGTTTGGATTCCTGTACTGTAGTACACAGTGGTCTAGTGTGTTTGGATTCCTGTACTGTAGTACACAGTGGTCTAGTGTGTTGGGACCCCTGTACTGTAGTACACAGTGGTCTAGTGTGTTTGGATTCCTGTACTGTAGTACACAGTGGTCCAGTGAGTTTGGATTCCTGTACTGTAGTACACAGTTGTCTAGTGTGTTGGGACCCCTATACTGTAGTACACAGTGGTCTAGTGTGTTTTTGGATTCCTGTACTGTAGTACACAGTTGTCTAGTGTTTTTGGATTCCTGTACTGTAGTACACAGTTGTCTAGTGTGTTTGGATTCCTGTACTGTAGTACACAGTTGTCTAGTGTGTTTGGATTCCTGTACTGTAGTACACAGTGGTCTAGTGTGTTTGGATTCCTGTACTGTAGTACACAGTGGTCTAGTGTGTTTGGATTCCTGTACTGTAGTACACAGTGGTCTAGTGAGTTTGGATTCCTGTACTGTAGTACACAGTGGTCTAGTGTGTTTGGTTTCCTGTACTGTAGTACACAGTGGTCTAGTGTGTTTGGATTCCTGTACTGTAGTACACAGTGGTCCAGTCTGTTTTTGGATTCCTGTACTGTAGTACACAGTGGTCTAGTGTGTTTTTGGATTCCTGTACTGTAGTACACAGTGGTCTAGTGTGTTTGGATTCCTGTACTGTAGTACACAGTGGTCCAGTCTGTTTTTGGATTCCTGTATTGTAGTACACAGTGGTCTAGTGTGTTTGGATTCCTGTACTGTAGTACACAGTGGTCTAGTGTGTTTGGATTCCTGTACTGTAGTACACAGTGGTCTAGTGTGTTTTTGGATTCCTGTACTGTAGTACACAGTGGTCTAGTGTGTTTGGATTCCTGTACTGTAGTACACAGTGGTCCAGTCTGTTTTTGGATTCCTGTACTGTAGTACACAGTGGTCTAGTGTGTTTGGATTACTGTACTGTAGTACACAGTGGTCTAGTGTGTTTGGATTCCTGTACTGTAGTACACAGTGGTCCAGTCTGTTTTTGGATTCCTGTACTGTAGTACACAGTGGTCTAGTGTGTTTGGATTCCTGTACTGTAGTACACAGTGGTCTAGTGTGTTTGGATTCCTGTACTGTAGTACACAGTGGTCTAGTGTGTTTGGATTCCTGTACTGTAGTACACAGTGGTCTAGTGAGTTTGGATTCCTGTACTGTAGTACACAGTTGTCTAGTGTGTTGGGACCCCTGTACTGTAATACACAGTGGTCTAGTGTGTTTGGATTCCTGTACTGTAGTACACAGTGGTCTAGTGTGTTTGGATTCCTGTACTATAGTACACAGTTGTCTAGTGTGTTGGGACCCCTATACTGTAGTACACAGTTGTCTAGTGTGTTTGGATACCTGTACTGTAGTACACAGTGGTCTAGTGTGTTTGGATTCCTGTACTGTAGTACACAGTGGTCTAGTGTGTTGGGACTCCTGTACTGTAGTACACAGTGGTCCAGTCTGTTTTTGGATTCCTGTACTGTAGTACACAGTGGTCTAGTGTGTTTTTGGATTCCTGTACTGTAGTACACAGTGGTCTAGTGTGTTTGGATTCCTGTACTGTAGTACACAGTTGTCTAGTGTGTTTGGATTCCTGTACTGTAGTACACAGTGGTCTAGTGTGTTTGGATTCCTGTACTGTAGTACACAGTGGTCCAGTCTGTTTTTGGATTCCTGTACTGTAGTACACAGTGGTCTAGTGTGTTTGGATTCCTGTACTGTAGTACACAGTGGTCTAGTGAGTTTGGATTCCTGTACTGTAGTACACAGTGGTCCAGTCTGTTTTTGGATTCCTGTACTGTAGTACACAGTGGTCTAGTGTGTTTGGATTCCTGTACTGTAGTACACAGTGGTCTAGTGTGTTGGTACCCCTGTACTGTAGTACACAGTGGTCTAGTGTGTTTGGATTCCTGTACTGTAGTACACAGTGGTCTAGTGTGTTTGGATTCCTGTACTGTAGTACACAGTGGTCTAGTGTGTTTGGATTCCTGTACTGTAGTACACAGTGGTCTAGTGAGTTTGGATTCCTGTACTGTAGTATACAGTGGTCTAGTGTGTTGGGACCCCTGTACTGTAGTACACAGTGGTCTAATGTGTTTGGATTCCTGTACTGTAGTACACAGTTGTCTAGTGTGTTGGGACCCCTGTACTGTAGTACACAGTGGTCCAGTGAGTTTGGATTCCTGTACTGTAGTACACAGTTGTCTAGTGTGTTGGGACCCCTGTACTGTAGTACACAGTGGTCTAGTGAGTTTGGATTCCTGTACTGTAGTACTCAGTTGTCTAGTGTGTTGGGACCCCTGTACTGTAATACACAGTGGTCTAGTGTGTTTGGATTCCTGTACTGTAGTACACAGTGGTCTAGTGTGTTTGGATTCCTGTACTGTAGTACACAGTTGTCTAGTGTGTTTGGATTCCTGTACTATAGTACACAGTTGTCTAGTGTGTTGGGACCCCTATACTGTAGTACACAGTGGTCTAGTGTGTTTTTGGATTCCTGTACTGTAGTACACAGTGGTCTAGTGTGTTTGGATTCCTGTACTGTAGTACACAGTGGTCTAGTGTGTTTGGATTCCTGTACTGTAGTACACAGTGGTCTGGTGTGTTTGGATTCCTGTACTGTAGTACACAGTGGTCTAGTGTGTTTGGATTCCTGTACTGTAGTACACAGTGGTCTAGTGAGTTTGGATTCCTGTACTGTAGTACACAGTGGTCTAGTGTGTTTGGTTTCCTGTACTGTAGTACACAGTGGTCTAGTGTGTTTGGATTCCTGTACTGTAGTACACAGTGGTCTAGTGTGTTTGGATTCCTGTACTGTAGTACACAGTGGTCTAGAGAGTTTGGATTCCTGTACTGTAGTACACAGTGGTCCAGTCTGTTTTTGGATTCCTGTACTGTAGTACACAGTTGTCTAGTGTGTTTGGATTCCTGTACTGTAGTACACAGTTGTCTAGTGTGTTTTGATTCCTGTACTGTAATACACAGTGGTCCAGTCTGTTTTTGGATTCCTGTACTGTAGTACACAGTGGTCTAGTGTGTTTGGATTCCTGTACTGTAGTACACAGTGGTCTAGTGTGTTTGGATTCCTGTACTGTAGTACACAGTGGTCTAGTGTGTTTGGATTCCTGTACTGTAGTACACAGTGGTCTAGTGTGTTTGGATTCCTGTACTGTAGTACACAGTTTTCTAGTGTGTTGGGACTCCTGTACTGTAGTACACAGTGGTCCAGTCTGTTTTTGGATTCCTGTACTGTAGTACACAGTGGTCTAGTGTGTTTTTGGATTCCTGTACTGTAGTACACAGTGGTCTAGTGTGTTTGGATTCCTGTACTGTAGTACACAGTTGTCTAGTGTGTTTGGATTCCTGTACTGTAGTACACAGTTGTCTAGTGTGTTTGGATTCCTGTACTGTAGTACACAGTTGTCTAGTGTGTTTGGATTCCTGTACTGAAATACACAGTGGTCCAGTCTGTTTTTGGATTCCTGTACTGTAGTACACAGTGGTCTAGTGTGTTTGGATTCCTGTACTGTAGTACACAGTGGTCTAGTGTGTTTGGATTCCTGTACTGTAGTACACAGTGGTCTAGTGTGTTTGGATTCCTGTACTGTAGTACACAGTGGTCTAGAGAGTTTGGATTCCTGTACTGTAGTACACAGTGGTCTAGTGTGTTTGGATTCCTGTACTGTAGTACACAGTGGTCTAGTGTGTTTGGATTCCTGTACTGTAGTACACAGTGGTCTAGTGTGTTTGGATTCCTGTACTGTAGTACACAGTGGTCTAGTGTGTTTGGATTCCTGTACTGTAGTACACAGTGGTCTAGTGTGTTTGGATTCCTGTACTGTAGTACACAGTTTTCTAGTGTGTTGGGACTCCTGTACTGTAGTACACAGTGGTCCAGTCTGTTTTTGGATTCCTGTACTGTAGTACACAGTGGTCTAGTGTGTTTTTGGATTCCTGTACTGTAGTACACAGTGGTCTAGTGTGTTTGGATTCCTGTACTGTAGTACACAGTGGTCCAGTCTGTTTTTGGATTCCTGTACTGTAGTACACAGTGGTCTAGTGTGTTTTTGGATTCCTGTACTGTAGTACACAGTGGTCTAGTGTGTTTGGATTCCTGTACTGTAGTACACAGTGGTCTAGTGTGTTTGGATTCCTGTACTGTAATACACAGTGGTCCAATCTGTTTTTGGATTCCTGTACTGTAGTACACAGTGGTCTAGTGTGTTTGGATTCCTGTACTGTAGTACACAGTGGTCTAGTGTGTTTGGATTCCTGTACTGTAGTACACAGTGGTCTAGTGTGTTTGGATTCCTGTACTGTAGTACACAGTGGTCTAGAGAGTTTGGATTCCTGTACTGTAGTATACAGTGGTCCAGTCTGTTTTTGGATTCCTGTACTGTAGTACACAGTGGTCTAGTGTGTTTTTGGATTCCTGTACTGTAGTACACAGTGGTCTAGTGTGTTTGGATTCCTGTACTGTAGTACACAGTTGTCTAGTGTGTTTGGATTCCTGTACTGTAATACACAGTGGTCCAGTCTGTTTTTGGATTCCTGTACTGTAGTACACAGTGGTCTAGTGTGTTTGGATTCCTGTACTGTAGTACACAGTGGTCTAGTGTGTTTGGATTCCTGTACTGTAGTACACAGTGGTCTAGTGTGTTTGGATTCCTGTACTGTAGTACACAGTGGTCTAGAGAGTTTGGATTCCTGTACTGTAGTACTCAGTGGTCTAGTGTGTTTGGATTCCTGTACTGTAGTACACAGTGGTCTAGTGTGTTTGGATTCCTGTACTGTAGTACACAGTGGTCTAGTGTGTTTGGATTCCTGTACTGTAGTACACAGTGGTCTAGTGTGTTTGGATTCCTGTACTGTAGTACACAGTGGTCTAGTGTGTTTGGATTCCTGTACTGTAGTACACAGTGGTCTAGTGTGTTTGGATTCCTGTACTGTAGTACACAGTGGTCCAGTCTGTTTTTGGATTCCTGTACTGTAGTACACAGTTTTCTAGTGTGTTTGGATTCCTGTACTGTAATACACAGTGGTCCAGTCTGTTTTTGGATTCCTGTACTGTAGTACACAGTGGTCTAGTGTGTTTTTGGATTCCTGTACTGTAGTACACAGTGGTCTAGTGTGTTTGGATTCCTGTACTGTAGTACACAGTGGTCCAGTCTGTTTTTGGATTCCTGTACTGTAGTACACAGTGGTCTAGTGTGTTTTTGGATTCCTGTACTGTAGTACACAGTGATCTAGTGTGTTTGGATTCCTGTACTGTAGTACACAGTGGTCTAGTGTGTTTGGATTCCTGTACTGTAGTACACAGTGGTCTAGTGTGTTTTTGGATTCCTGTACTGTAGTACACAGTGGTCTAGTGTGTTTGGATTCCTGTACTGTAGTACACAGTGGTCCAGTCTGTTTTTGGATTCCTGTACTGTAGTACACAGTGGTCTAGTGTGTTTTTGGATTCCTGTACTGTAGTACACAGTGGTCTAGTGTGTTTGGATTCCTGTACTGTAGTACACAGTGGTCTAGTGTGTTTGGATTCCTGTACTGTAGTACACAGTGGTCTAGTGTGTTTGGATTCCTGTACTGTAGTACACAGTGGTCTAGTGTGTTTGGATTCCTGTACTGTAGTACACAGTGGTCTAGAGAGTTTGGATTCCTGTACTGTAGTATACAGTGGTCCAGTCTGTTTTTGGATTCCTGTACTGTAGTACACAGTGGTCTAGTGTGTTTTTGGATTCCTGTACTGTAGTACACAGTGGTCTAGTGTGTTTGGATTCCTGTACTGTAGTACACAGTTGTCTAGTGTGTTTGGATTCCTGTACTGTAATACACAGTGGTCCAGTCTGTTTTTGGATTCCTGTACTGTAGTACACAGTGGTCTAGTGTGTTTGGATTCCTGTACTGTAGTACACAGTGGTCTAGTGTGTTTGGATTCCTGTACTGTAGTACACAGTGGTCTAGTGTGTTTGGATTCCTGTACTGTAGTACACAGTGGTCTAGAGAGTTTGGATTCCTGTACTGTAGTACTCAGTGGTCTAGTGTGTTTGGATTCCTGTACTGTAGTACACAGTGGTCTAGTGTGTTTGGATTCCTGTACTGTAGTACACAGTGGTCTAGTGTGTTTGGATTCCTGTACTGTAGTACACAGTGGTCTAGTGTGTTTGGATTCCTGTACTGTAGTACACAGTGGTCTAGTGTGTTTGGATTCCTGTACTGTAGTACACAGTGGTCTAGTGTGTTTGGATTCCTGTACTGTAGTACACAGTGGTCCAGTCTGTTTTTGGATTCCTGTACTGTAGTACACAGTTTTCTAGTATGTTTGGATTCCTGTACTGTAATACACAGTGGTCCAGTCTGTTTTTGGATTCCTGTACTGTAGTACACAGTGGTCTAGTGTGTTTTTGGATTCCTGTACTGTAGTACACAGTGGTCTAGTGTGTTTGGATTCCTGTACTGTAGTACACAGTGGTCCAGTCTGTTTTTGGATTCCTGTACTGTAGTACACAGTGGTCTAGTGTGTTTTTGGATTCCTGTACTGTAGTACACAGTGATCTAGTGTGTTTGGATTCCTGTACTGTAGTACACAGTGGTCTAGTGTGTTTGGATTCCTGTACTGTAGTACACAGTGGTCTAGTGTGTTTTTGGATTCCTGTACTGTAGTACACAGTGGTCTAGTGTGTTTGGATTCCTGTACTGTAGTACACAGTGGTCCAGTCTGTTTTTGGATTCCTGTACTGTAGTACACAGTGGTCTAGTGTGTTTTTGGATTCCTGTACTGTAGTACACAGTGGTCTAGTGTGTTTGGATTCCTGTACTGTAGTACACAGTGGTCTAGTGTGTTTGGATTCCTGTACTGTAGTACACAGTGGTCTAGTGTGTTTGGATTCCTGTACTGTAGTACACAGTGGTCTAGTGTGTTTTTGGATTCCTGTACTGTAGTACACAGTGGTCTAGTGTGTTTGGATTCCTGTACTGTAGTACACAGTGGTCCAGTCTGTTTTTGGATTCCTGTACTGTAGTACACAGTGGTCTAGTGTGTTTGGATTCCTGTACTGTAGTACACAGTGGTCTAGTGTGTTTGGATTCCTGTACTGTAGTACACAGTGGTCTAGTGTGTTTGGATTCCTGTACTGTAGTACACAGTGGTCTAGTGTGTTGGGACCCCTGTACTGTAGTACACAGTGGTCTAGTGTGTTTGGATTCCTGTACTGTAGTACACAGTGGTCCAGTCTGTTTTTGGATTCCTGTACTGTAGTACACAGTGGTCTAGTGTGTTTGGATTCCTGTACTGTAGTACACAGTGGTCTAGTGAGTTTGGATTCCTGTACTGTAGTACACAGTGGTCCAGTCTGTTTTTGGATTCCTGTACTGTAGTACACAGTGGTCTAGTGTGTTTGGATTCCTGTACTGTAGTACACAGTGGTCTAGTGTGTTTGGATTCCTGTACTGTAGTACACAGTGGTCTAGTGTGTTGGGACCCCTGTACTGTAGTACACAGTGGTCTAGTGTGTTTGGATTCCTGTACTGTAGTACACAGTGGTCTAGTGTGTTTGGATTCCTGTACTGTAGTACACAGTGGTCTAGTGAGTTTGGATTCCTGTACTGTAGTACACAGTGGTCTAGTGTGTTGGGACCCCTGTACTGTAGTACACAGTGGTCTAATGTGTTTGGATTCCTGTACTGTAGTACACAGTTGTCTAGTGTGTTGGGACCCCTGTACTGTAGTACACAGTGTTCTAGTGAGTTTGGATTCCTGTACTGTAGTACACAGTTGTCTAGTGTGTTGGGACCCCTGTACTGTAGTACACAGTGGTCTAGTGAGTTTGGATTCCTGTACTGTAGTACACAGTTGTCTAGTGTGTTGGGACCCCTGTACTGTAATACACAGTCGTCTAGTGTGTTTGGATTCCTGTACTGTAGTACACAGTGGTCTAGTGTGTTTGGATTCCTGTACTGTAGTACACAGTTGTCTAGTGTGTTTGGATTCCTGTACTATAGTACACAGTTGTCTAGTGTGTTGGGACCCCTATACTGTAGTACACAGTGGTCTAGTGTGTTTTTGGATTCCTGTACTGTAGTACACAGTGGTCTAGTGTGTTTGGATTCCTGTACTGTAGTACACAGTTGTCTAGTGTGTTTGGATTCCTGTACTGTAGTACACAGTGGTCTAGTGTGTTTGGATTCCTGTACTGTAGTACACAGTGGTCTAGTGTGTTTGGATTCCTGTACTGTAGTACACAGTGGTCTAGTGAGTTTGGATTCCTGTACTGTAGTACACAGTGGTCTAGTGTGTTTGGATTCCTGTACTGTAGTACACAGTGGTCTAGTGTGTTTGGATTCCTGTACTGTAGTACACAGTGGTCTAGAGAGTTTGGATTCCTGTACTGTAGTACACAGTGGTCTAGTGTGTTTGGATTCCTGTACTGTAGTACACAGTGGTCTAGTGTGTTTGGATTCCTGTACTGTAGTACACAGTGGTCTAGTGTGTTTGGATTCCTGTACTGTAGTACACAGTGGTCTAGTGTGTTTGGATTCCTGTACTGTAGTACACAGTGGTCTAGTGTGTTTGGATTCCTGTACTGTAGTACACAGTTTTCTAGTGTGTTGGGACTCCTGTACTGTAGTACACAGTGGTCCAGTCTGTTTTTGGATTCCTGTACTGTAGTACACAGTGGTCTAGTGTGTTTTTGGATTCCTGTACTGTAGTACACAGTGGTCTAGTGTGTTTGGATTCCTGTACTGTAGTACACAGTTGTCTAGTGTGTTTGGATTCCTGTACTGTAGTACACAGCTGTCTAGTGTGTTTGGATTCCTGTACTGTAATACACAGTGGTCCAGTCTGTTTTTGGATTCCTGTACTGTAGTACACAGTGGTCTAGTGTGTTTGGATTCCTGTACTGTAGTACACAGTGGTCTAGTGTGTTTGGATTCCTGTACTGTAGTACACAGTTGTCTAGTGTGTTTGGATTCCTGTACTGTAGTACACAGTGGTCTAGTGTGTTTGAATTCCTGTACTGTAGTACACAGTTGTCTAGTGTGTTTGGATTCCTGTACTGTAATACACAGTGGTCCAGTGTGTTGGAACCCCTGGTGCTGCAGGTTACATGCTGTTGATAATTGTGCAGGGATTTCTTCATCATGCCTGTCTGAAGTCCCTGAATATTATTTGAAATGTGTCAGGGTGGTTTGTTTCTTGTTTGGTGATGGTAGCATTCATTGTATCAAGTTCCTGAAATGTAAACTACAGTAAGGATCACAGAGATAAACACTTGGGAAGTAGAACTGTCTGTACTTAATTGTTAGATATTCCAGGATGGGGTAAACAAGACAGCCCCAAGACCAAGACCTTAGATAGATCTAAATCTGTAAGTCTATATGTAATAGCAGCAGAATTAGGCCATTGGGCTCTTCGAGTCTGCTCCGCCATTCCACCATGGCTGATTTTTTATCCTACTCAACACACTGCCACAGCAGTCCATGGCAATGAATTCCACAGACCCACTACAGTCTGGCTGAAGAAATTCCACATCTCTGTTCGAACTGGATGTCCCCTCTATTTAGTTGCTGTGCCCTCTGGTCCTAGACTTGCCCACTAGAGGAAACATCCTCTCTACATCCACTCTATCAATATACAATGGGTTTCAATGAGATCCCCCTTCATTCTTCTAAACTCCAGCAAGTACAGTCCCAGTGACATCAAATGCTCCTCATATATTAACCCTTTCATCCTTGCGAACTTCCTCTGGACCCTTTCAATGTCAGCATATTCTTTCTTAGATAAAGGTCCAAAACTGCCCACAGAACTCCAAGTGTGTTCTGATCAATCTGGTCCACTGGAGCAAGGCACATCTTGACAGTATTAGACAAGAACTTTGAGTAGGTTAGATGAGGTTATTTGTAGGCATCGGGAAAGTGGGAAGCTTTTGAGAGTTCAAAGCCCACGTATTGGTGTTAGGATGAAGGGCAAGGCTGGTAGGAGTAGGGAACCTGGGTGATGAAGAATATTGAGGCTTTGGCCTAGAAAAAAATGAGTGTTTCATGTACGGGCAGCTGAGATCAAGCGAACCCCTGGGGGAATACAGGGGTTACTGTAGTGAACTTGAGAAGGCAAAAAGAGAGCATGAAAAAGCTGTGACAAAGTAGATTAAGGACAATCCTAGGAGGTCAGCTGAGAAGATCATTGGGGTCTCTCTTCCCGCCATCACGGACATTTACACTACATGCTGCATCTGCAAAGCAAACATTATTCTGAAGGACCCCACGCACCCCTCATACAAACTCTTCTCCCTCCTGCCATCTGGGAAAAGGCACCGAAGCTTTCGGGCTCTCGCAACCAGACTATGTAACAGTTTCTTCCCCCAAGCTATCAGACTCCTCAATACCCAGAGCCTGGACTGACACCTTACTGCCCTATTGTCTTGTTTATTATTTATTAATGCCTGCACTGTTTTGTACACTTTATGCAGTCCTGTGTAGGTCTGCAGTCTAGTGTAGCTTTCTCTGTGTTGTTTTTTACATAGTTCAGTCTAGTTTTTGTACTGTGTGATGTAACACCATGGTCTTGAAAAAACGTTGTCTCATTTTTACTATGTACTGTACCAGCAGTTATGGTTGAAATGACAATAAAAAGTGTCTTGACTTGACTTGAATGCATAAAGGTAACACAACAGTGTAAAGGATCCCTCCCCTCAAAGACCAAAAAGGACATCTTTGTACGGAGACGCAGGAGGTCGGTAAGGTTTGCAATGAATATTTCTCCTCTGCTTTTACTATGAGAAGGATATGAAGATTTCAGAATTTCAGATGGCTAATGGGCGGTCTTGGGGATAGTAGAGGATGTGTTACAGTAGAGGACGTACTGGATATCTTAAAAAGTATGAAGGTACTTAAATCAAAAGTTCATAGTAAAGCTCAAAGTGAATATACTTACCGAAGTACATATATGTCATACACATTCATTTTCTTGCGGGTATTCATAATCAAATCAGTGAAAAACTACAAAGACAGACAAGCAACGTGCAAAAGAAGATAATCTGCAAATTAAAAAAAACTAAATAACTAATACTGAGGACATAAGCTGTTGAGCCCTTGACAGTGAACCTGTAGGTTGTGGAATCAGTTTACTGTTGTGGTGAGTGCTGTTATCCACACCGGTTCAGGAGACTGATGTTTGTACAGTGATAACTGTTCCTGAACCTAGTGGTGTGGGACCTTGGGCTTCTGTGCCTCCTTCACAATGGTAGCAGCAAGAAGAGATGGTGGGGGTCTTTGATGATGGATAATACTTCCTTGTGGCAGCACTCCTTGTAGCTGTGCTGAGTGGTGTAGAGGGCTTTGTGTGTAAACATTTCCAGGACCTGATTTGGTATATGTGGGAAGCTAGAGAAGACATTACAGGAGCCCTGGCTGAGATATTTGCATCATCATTAGAGATGGATGAAGTGTCCATAAGACCATAAAATGTAAGAGCAAAATTAGACAATAGACAGTAGGTGCAGGAGTAGGCCATTTGGCCCTTCTAGCCAGCACCGCCATTCACTGTGAACATGGCTGATCATACACAATCAGTACCCCGTTAAATAGTAATCTGCCTTCCTGTTCTTGCCACCAAAGTGGATAACCTCACATTTATCCACATTAAACTGCATCTGCCATACATTTGTCCACTCACCCAACCTGTCCAAGTCACCCTGCATTCTCATAACATCCTCCTGACATTTCACACTGCCACCCAGCTTTGTGTCATCAGCAAATTTGCTAATGTTACTTTTAATCCCTTCATCTAAATCATTAATGTATATTGTAAACAGCTGCGGTCCCAGCACCGAACCTTGCGGTACCCCACTGGTCACAGCCTGCCATTCTGAAAGGGACCCGTTAATTGCTACTCTTTGTTTCCTGTCAGCCAGCCAATTTTCAGTCCATGTCAGTACTCCGCCCCCAATACCATGTGCCCTAATTTTGCCCACTAATCTCCTATGTGGGACTTTATCAAAAGCTTTCTGGAAGTCCAGGTACACTACATCCACTGGCTCTCCCTTGTCCATTTTCATAGTTACATCCTCAAAAAGCTCCAGAAGATTAGTCAAGCATGATTTTCCCTTCATAAATTCACACTGACTCGGACTGATCCTTCTACTGCTATCCAAATGTGTCGTAATTTCCTCTTTTATAATTGACTCCAGCATCTTTCCCACCACTGACGTCAGGCTAACCGGTCTATAATTCCCTGTTTTCTCTCTCCCTCTTTTCTTGAAAAGTGGGACAACATTAGCCACCCTCCAATCAGCAGGAACTGTTCCTGAATCGATTTGATAGGCCATTTGGCCCATCAAGTCTGCTCCAAAGACTGAAGGGTGGTGAATGTTGTGCCTTTATTGAAGAAAGATGGCAGAGAAAAACCCATGAGCTATAGATCAGTAAGTCTCACATCTGTGGTAGATAAGTTACTGGAGTGGATCCTGAGGGATAAGCAGCACATAAATGTGGAAAGATGGGTTAACTAGATCACTGGGAGATCATGTCTTATGAATCTTTTGAAGAAGTCTTTTGAAGAAGTAGTCAGGAAGGTTGATGAGGGCAAGGTGATATTTACAGACATCAGTAAGGCCTTTGATGAGGGAGGCTTTTGGAGTCCAGGGACAGCCTGTTCCTGTTATGGTGAAGGTAGGCATACCACGATCAGGAAACCCTAGCCAATGAGAGCGATCAAGGCTCTGGTCAGGAAAAGAACAAAATACATCACATTTAGGCAGTTGGATGCAAACAAATTGCTCAATGAATATAGAAGTTTGAAGAGCAAGCTAAAGAGGGAAGTCAGAAGGGCAAACACAGGGTATGAGATAAATTTGGCATGCTCTGTAAAAGATAATTCTAAAAGATTTTTAACAGTATATTAACAGTAAAAGGGCGACCAGGTTTATTAAAGTCCATCAGGGCTGCCTATGTGTGGAGCCACAGGAGATTTTTAATGTATTTCTCCTCGCTGTTACTAAGGAGAATATCATAGATGCCAAAGAAATGCAAGTTATATGTCGTGAGGTCTTGGAATGCATGCGTGTTATGAGCAAGGAGGTACAGTACCTAGAAAAAGTATTCACCAACCACCCCCCTCCTCACGTTTAAGTTTACAACATTGAATCACAGTGGATTTAATTTGGCTTTATTGACACTAATCAACAGAAAAAGACTCTTTCATGTCATAGTGAAAACAGATCTCTACAAAGCGATCTAAATGAATTACAGATATAAGACACAAAATAATTGATTGCATAAGTATTCACCCCATTTTAATATGACACACCCAATCATCACTTGTGCAGCCAATAGGTTTCAGAAGTCACATAATTAGTTAAATGGAGACCTATCGTTGGAGATCCATGTGCAGTCAAGGTGTTTCAAATGATTGTAGTAAAAATACACCTGTATTTGAAGGTGACCTATGACAACTCTGAATTGAATTGACTTTATTTCCTACATCCTTCACAAACATGAGTAAAAATCTTCGGAGCAAGAAGGCTGTGAGTGAACGGCTGATTTTTCGAAGTGAGGGGAGTTTTTTACTACTCGGGTTAAAGAGAGGCGAGACTGCGCAGGCACGTGACGTCAGCCAGTACAGTGTGAAAGGTTTAAAAAGAAGGCAGCCATATCCAGCGGGCAGCGTCGGAACGGGCAGCGGAGTGAGAGGCAACAGAGTGACAGGGCTTTGGCTCAACAGGCTTAGGCAGTGACAGGACGAGGCGAGGTAGGAAGTATGTATGTATGTGAGGCCAGTTTTCTGCGCTCGGTGTCAGATGTAGGAGGTCCTAGAGTCTCCCAGCCTCCTGGACAGGCATATCTGCACCTAGTGTGATGAGCTGCAGCTCCTGAGGGACTGAGTTAGGGAAATGGAGATGCAGCTCGATGACCTTCACCTAGTCAGGGGGAGCGAGGAATTGATAGAAAGGAGTTATAGGCAGGTAGTCACACCGGGGCCAAGGGGGACAGACAGGTGGGTCACAGTCAGAAGGGGGAAGGGGAAGAGTCAGGTACTAGAGAGTACCCCTGTGGCTGTACCGCTTGAGAATAAGTACTATTGTTTGAGTACTGTTGAGGGGAACAGCCTACCTGTTCTACCAGCCTACCTGAGGGGAAGCGGCACTGGCTGTGCCTCTGGCATAGAGTCTGGCCCTGTGGCTCAGAAGGGTAGGGAAGGGACGAGGAAGGCAGTAGTGATAGGGGACTCTATAGTCAGGGGATCAGACAGGTGATTCTGTGGACGCAGGAAAGAAACTCAGATGGTAGTTTACCTCCCAGGTGCCAGGGTCCAGGATGTTTCAGATCGCATCCAAGATATCTTGTGGTGGGAGGGAGAACAGCCAGAGGTTGTGGTACACATTGGTACCAATGACATAGGTAGGAAAAGGGAAGAGGTCCTGAAAACAAACTACAGGGAATTAGGAAGGAAGTTGAGAAGCAGGACCGCAAAGGTAGTAATCTCAGGATTACTGCCTGTGCCACGCAACAGTGAGAATAGAACGAGGTGGAGGACAAATGCATGGCTGAGGGATTGGAGCTGGGGGCAGGGATTCCAATTTCTGGATCATTGCGACCTCTTTTGGGGCAGGTGTGACCTGTACAAAAAGGACGGGTTGCACTTGAATCCCAGAGGGACCAATATCCTGGTGGAGAGGTTTGCTCAGGCTACTGGGGAGAGTTTAAACTAGAATTGTTGGGAGTTGGGAACCAAACAGAAGAGACTGGGGAAGAGGAGGTTGGCTCACAAATAGAGAAAGACTGTAGACAGTGTGAGATGGAGGATAGGCAGGTGATAGAGAAGGGACACGCTCAGACCAAAGGTTCAAGATGTGTTTATTTTAAGGCAAAGAGTGTTGTGAACAAAGCGGATGAGCTTACAGCGTGGATCGGTACTTGGAGATATGATGTGGTGGCCATTACAGAGACTTGGATGGCTCAGTAACAGGATTGGTTACTTCAAGTGCCGGGTTTTAGATGTTTCAGAAAGGACAGGGAGGGAGGCAAAAGAGGCGGGGACGTGGCACTATTGATCAGAGATAGTGTCAGGGCTACAGAAAAGGTGGACGCCATGAGGGATTGTCTACGGAGTCTCTGTGGGTGGAGGTTAGGAACAGGAAGGGGTCAATAACTTTACTGGGTGCTTTTTATGGGCCGCCTAATATTAACAGGGATATTGATAGGGAAACAGATCCTGGAAAGGTGTAATAATAAGAGTTGTCATGATGGGAGTTTTTAATTTCCTAAATATTGATTGGCATCTGCCGAGAGCAAAGGGTTTAGATGGGGTGGAGTTTGTTAGGTGTGTTCAGGAAGGTTTCTTGACACAGTATGTAGATAAGCCTACAAGAGGAGGGGCTGAACTTGATTTGGTATTGGGAAATGAATCTGGTCAGGTGTCAGATCTCTCAGTGGGAGAGAATTTTGGAGATAGTGATCATAATTCTATCCCCTTTACAGTAGCATTAGAGAGAGATAGGAACAGACAAATTAGAAAAGCGTTAAATTGGAGTAAGGGGAATTATGAGGCTATCAGGCAGGAAATTAGAGGCTTAAATTGGAAACAGATGTTCTCAGGGAAAAGTAGGGAAGAAATGTGGCAAATATTCAGGGGATATTTGTGTAGAGTTCTGTATAGGTACGTTCCAATGAGACAGGGAAGTTATGGTAGGGTACAGGAACCGTGGTGTGCAAGGGCTCTAATAAATCTAGTCAAGAAGAAAAAAAAAGCTTACTAAAGGTTCAGAGAGCTAGGTAATGTTAGAGATCTAGAAGATTATAAGGCTAATAGGAAGGAGCTTAAGAAGGAAATTAGGAGAGCCAGAAGGGGCCATGAGAAGGCCTTGGCGGACAGAATTAAGGAAAACCCCAAGGCATTCTACAAGTATGTGGAGCACGAGGATAAGACGTGAAAGAATAGGACCTATGAAGTGTGACAGTGGGAAAGTGTGTATGGAACCGGAGGAAATAGCAGAGGTACTTAATGAATACTTTACTTCAGTATTCACTGTGGAAAAGAATCTTGGTGATTGTAGTGATGACTTGCAGCGGACTGAAAAGATATTGAGAAAAAGGATGTGCTGGAGCTTTTGGAAAGCATCAAGTTGGATAAGTCGCCGGGACCACACGAAATGTACCCCAGGCTACTGTGGGAGATGAGGGAGGAGATTGCAGAGCCTCTGGCAATGATCTTTGAATCATCAATGGAGACAGGAGAGGTTCCCGAGGATTGGAGGGTTGCGGATGTTGTTCCTTTATTCAAGAAAGGGAGTAGAGATAGCCCAGGAAATTATAGACCAGTGAGTCTTACCTCAGTGGTTGGTAAGTTGATGGAGAAGATCTTGAGAGGCAGGATTTATGAACATTTGGAGAGGTATAATATGATTAGGAATAGTCAGCATGGCTTTGTAAAGGGCAGGTCGTGCCTTACAAGCCTGATTGAACTTTTTGAGGATGTGACTAAACACATTGATGAAGGAAGAGCAGTAGATGTAGTGTATATGGATTTCAGCAAGGCATTTGATAAGGTACCCTATACAAGGCTTACGGAGAAAGTAAGGAGGCATGGGATCCAAGGGGACACTGCTTTGTGGACCCAGAACTGGCTTGCCCACAGAAGACAAAGAGTGGTTGTAGATGGGACATTCTGTATGGAGGCCGGTGACCAGTGGTGTGCCTCAGGAATCTGTTCTGGGACCCCTACTCTCCGTGATTTTTATAAATGAGCTGGATGAGGAAATGGAGGGATGGGTTAGTAAGTTTGCTGATGACACAAAGGTTGGAGGTGTTGTGGATAGTGTGGAGGGCTGTCAGAGGTTACAGCGGGACATTGATAGGATGCAAAACTGGGCTGAGAAGTGGCAGATGGAGTTCAACCCAGGTAAGTGTGAAGTGGTTCATTTTGGTAGGTCAAGTATGATGGCAGAATATAGTGTTAATGGTAAGACTCTTGGCAGTGTGGAGGATCAGAGGGATCTTGGGGTCCGAGTCCATAGGATGCTCAAAGCAGTTGTACAGGTTGACTTTGTGGTTAAGAAGGCACATGGTGTATTGGCCTTCATCAATTGTGGAATTGAATTTAGGAGCCGAGTGGCATTGTTGCAGCTATATAGGACCCTGGTCAGACCCCACTTGGAGTACTGTGCTCATTTCTGGTTGCCTCACTACAGGAAGGATGTGGAAACCATAGAAAGGGTGCAGAGGAGATTTACAAGGATGTTGCTTGGATTGGGGAGCATGCCTTATGAGAATAGGTTGAGTGAACTCGGCCTTTTCTCCTTGGAGCGATGAAGGATCGGATGTGAGCTGATAGAGGTGTATAAGATGATGAGAGGCATTGATCATGTGGATAGTCAGAGGTTTTTTCCCAGGGCAGAAATGGTTGCCACAAGAGGACACAGGTTTAAGGTGCTGGGGAGTAGGTACAGGGGAGATGTCAGGGGTAATTTTTTTTTACTCAGAGAGTGGTGAGTGCATGGAATGGGCTGCCGGCGACAGTGGTGGAGGCGGAAATGATAGGGTCTTTTAAGAGACTTCTGGATAGGTACATGGAGCTTAGAAAAATAGAGGGCTATAGGTAAGCCTAGTAATTTCTAAGGTAGGAACATGTTCAGCACAACTTTGTGGGCCAAAGGGCCTGTATTGTCCTGTAGGTTTTCTATGTTTCTAAAGAACATAAGAAGTAGGAGCAGGAGTAGGCCATTCGGCCCATCGAGCCTGCCCCACCATTCATGGCTGATCTGTCCATAAACTCAGCTCCATCTACCTGCCTTTTTGCCATAACCCTTAATTCCCCTACATTACATCTCTGTCTAAATGTGCAATTATAATAATTTATACTAAATAGAACAGTCAATGTAATATAGAGTACACTCAAATCAACATGAGCTCATCATTCTGATGGCCTGGTGGAAGAAGCTGTCCCAGACCTGTTGGTCCTGGCTTTTATACTGTGGTACCATTTCCCGGATGGTCGCAGCTGGAATAGATTGTGGTTGGGGTGACTCGGGTCCCCAGTGATCCTACAGGCCCTTTTTACACACCTGTTTTTATAAATGTCCTGAATCATGGGAAGTTCACAACTACTGATGTGCTGGGCTGTCCGCACCACTCTCTGCAGAGTCCTGCGATTAAGGGAGGTACAGTTCCCATACCAGGCAGTGATGCAGCCGGTCAGGATGCTCTCAATTGTGCCCCTGTAGAAAGTTCTTATGATTTGGGGGCCCATAGGAAATTTCCTCAACTGTGTGAGGTGAAAGAAACGCTGTTGTGCCTTTTTCTCCACACGACTGGTGTGTACAGACCACGTGAGGTCCTCGGTGATGTGGATGCCGAGGAACTTAAAGCTGTTCACCCTCTCAACCCCAGATCCATTGATGTCAACAGGGGTTAGCCCGTCTCCATTCCTCCTGTAATCCACAACCAGCTCCTTTGTTTTTGCAACAATGAGGGAGAGTTTGTTTTCTTAACACCACTGTGTCAGGGTGATGACTTCTTCTCTGTAGGCCACCTCGTTATTGTTTGAGAAAATGCCAATCAATCTACTGTTGTCAGCAAATTTAATTAGTAGATTGGAGCTGTGGGTGGTGATACAGTCATGGGTGTACAGGGAGTAAAGGAGGAGGAGTTACAAGCTTCAGTGGTTGAGATGGGTGAGACTGTGCATACAACAACTGTTGCCCGGGTGCTTCACCAGTCGCAGCTTTATGGAGGAGTGGCAAAGAGAAAGCCACTGTTGAGAAAAGCTCACATGAAATCTTGGCTAGAGTTTGCCAGAAGGCATGTGGGAGACTCTGAAGTCAACTGGGAGAAGGTTATATGGACTAATAAATCCAAAATTGAGATTTTAGGCCATCAGACAAAACACTATGTTTGGCATAAGTCAAATATCATACTTAATCAAAAGCAAACCATTCCTACTGGTGTTGGCTGCATCATGCTGTGGGGATGCTTTACTGCACCAGGGTTTGGGAGGCTTGTGAAGGTAGAGGGTAAAATGAATGCAGCAAAATACAGGGAAATCCTGAAGGAACACCTGATGTAAGACCATAAGATATTAGAGCAGAAGTAGGCCATTCGGTCCAACGGTCTGTTTCGCCATTCAATCATGGGCTAATCCAATTCTTCCGGTCATCCCCACTCCCCTGCCTTCACCCCATACCCTTTGATGCCCTGGCAAATCAAAAACCTATCTATCTCTGCCTTAAATACACTGAATGGCTTGGTCTCCACAGCCACTCATGGCAACAAATTCCACAGATTTACCACCCTCTGACTAAAGTAATTTCTCCACATCTCAGTTCTAAATGGATGCCCTTCAATCCTTAAGTCACACACTGTTGTTCTTGAATCCCCTACCATGGGAAACACCTTTGCCATATCTAATCTGTTCAGGCCTTTTAACATTTGGAATGTTTATGTGAAATCACCCCTCATTCTCCTGAACTCCATGGAATACAGCCCAAGAGCTGCCAGATGTTCCTCATACAGTAACCCTTTCATTCCTGGAATCATTCTCATGAATCTTCTCTGAACCCTCTCCAATGTCAGTATATCCTTTCTAAAATAAGTAGCCCAAAACTGCACACAATACTCCGTGTGGTCTCATGAGTGCCTTATAGAGCCTCAACATTACATCCCTGCTCTTATATTCTATACCTCTAGAAATGAATGCCAACATTGCATTCACCTTCTTCACAACCAACTCAACCTGGGCGTTAACCTTTGGGATATCTTGCACAAGGACTCCCAAGTCCCTTTGCATCTCTGCATTTTGAATTCTCTCCCCATCTAAATAATAGTCTGCCCATTTATTTCTTCCACCAAAAAGCATAGCCATCCACTTTCCAACATTGTATTTCATTTGCCATTTCTTTGCCCATTCCCCTAAACTATCTAAGTCTCTCTACAGGGTCTCTATTTCCTCAACACTACCCGCTCCTCCACCTACCTTTGTATCATCGGCAAATTTAGCCACAAATCCATTAATCCCATCGTCCAAATCATTGACATACATCATAAAAAGCAGCGGTCTCAATACCGACTCCTGGCAAACTCCACTGGTAACCAGCAGCCAGCCAGAATAGGATCCCTTTATTCCCACTCTCTGCTTTCTTTTTTATTTTTTTATTTTTTTAAAAACATTTTTTTATTAGTTTTTCAAAACATTTTACAAATTAAAAACCCCAAATCCCAATGAGGAGCATTAATACAGAGCAAGGTTAAGCATACAATAACAATATGCTACAAAGGAAGAGAATTTAACAAAAAAGCACCTAAATTAAAGACAAGTGAGCTTAGTGTCCTCCCCAAACCCCACAACACAAGAAAAAAAACAACAACTCCAGACCGACCACCACACAGTATAAAGAGTGTAAGTCCGGACAGTCAAACTCCCAGACTGTGAATACACTTAGCAACAGAGGATAATAATGCCTACTACCAGAAAAAAAAGGGAGCTGAAAGCAAGGGACCGAAAAGAAGAAAAAAAAAGAAAAAAAAAAACCCTAGTCAGGAGGAAGGTTATGAAAGTACTTGATAAAAGGTCCCCAGACCTTATGGAACTTTAGATCCGAATTAAGAACTGAATAATGAATTTTTTCGAGGTCCAAGCAGGCCATAATGTCGTTAAGCCATTGCGCATGAGTGGGCGGGGCAACATCTCTCCATCTAAGGAGGATCAAGCGTCTCGCCAGGAGAGAGGCAAAGGATAGTATTCGGCATTTGGTCGGACCCAGATATAAATCTGTCTCGCCCCAAAAACCGAACAGAGCAATTAAGGGGTTTGGTTCTAGGTGCTGATTCAGAATACCCGATAATGTAGTGAAGACATCTTTCCAGAATTTCTCCAAGCTAGGACAGAGCCAGTACATATGGATGAGAGAGGACATGCCCCTCTTGCATTTATCACAGAGCGGGCTAATGCCAGGGTAGAATCGAGATAGTTTAGATTTAGACATATGGGCTCTATGAACAATCTTAAACTGTAAGAGACAATGGCGAGCACAAAGAGAGGTTGAGTTAACCGATTTGAGAACTGAGTCCCAGCTCTCCTCGGATAAGGAGATATTTAAATCCTGTTCCCAGGCCATTTTAATTTTATCCACAGGGGCCCGTCGTAAGGCTGCTAGTTTATCTCGGATAATTGATATTAAACCTTTACCTAGTGGATTAATGGAAAGAAATAGGTCCATAGCATTTTTCGCAGGCATTTCAGGAAAGTTAGGAATTAAAGGAGCAATAAAGTGTCGGATTTGGAGATATCTGAAAAAGTGAGCGTTAGGCAGGTTGAACTTAACAGAGAGCTGCTGAAAAGAAGCGAAGTGATTATCAATGAAAAGATCTTCAAAATGTCTAATGCCCTTCCTATACCAAACATGGAATGCTGAATCGTACGTAGTAGGTAAAAAAAGGTGATTGTGTGCGACAGGGCTGGAAACGGAAAACCCCTGGAAACCATAGCACTTCCTAAACTGAGCCCATATACGCAAAGTGTGTCTAATAAGAGGATTAGCTATTGATCTGGGCAGACTGCTAGGGAGTGCAGAGGCAAGAAGTGCAGATATAGATAATTCTTTAGTGGAGCTCAACTCCATTGCCACCCAGTTAGGGCACTCGGGTTGGCCGTGGAAGAAAGACCAGAAGGTAGCACAGCATATATTAGCTGCCCAGTAATATAAGCGAAAGTTAGGTAAAGCCATGCCACCCTCTTTTTTTAGATTTTTGGAGGTGGATTTTATTAATTCTAGAGCACTTATTCTGCCACAGATATGACAAAATAATAGAGTCTAAGGAATCAAAAAAAGATTTAGGAATAAAAATTGGGATAGATTGAAATAAGTATAAAAATTTGGGGAGAACATACATTTTAACAACATTAATACGACCTACCAAAGACATAGATAGAGGTGACCATTGTACCAGACTCTGTTTTATAGCATATGAAAGGTTGACAAAGTTTTCATGAAAGAGATCTTTAAACTTCCTTGTGACTGTAATTCCAAGATAAGTAAATTGATTATGGACTACTTTAAAAGGGAGATCACGAAATATTAGTTCTTGTGCTTCTTTATTTATTGGGAAAAGTTCACTCTTATGTAAATTAAGTTTATAGCCAGAGATCTGGCTAAACTGGTCAAGAAGTGAAAACATTAGAGGTAAGGATGTAGACGGATTTGAGAGAAAGAGTAATAAGTCATCAGCATAGAGAGAAACTTTATGCTCAACACCCCCTCACCAAATCCCGGTCAATTCAGGACAGTTTCGAAATGCTATCGCCAGAGGTTCTATAGCCAAATCAAAGAGAAAGGGACTTAAGGGGCATCCCTGACGGGTGCCACGTTTGAGATTGAATACTTGGGATTTCTGAAAATTAGTTAAAACAGAAGCAGTAGGACACAGGTACAGCAATTGGATCCAAGAGATGAAACTTTGGCCGAGGTCAAATTTTTCTAAGACTGCAAAAAGGTAGTTCCACTCTATACGATCAAATGCTTTCTCCGCATCGAGGGAAATAACACATTCAGGAGTCCCAGTTGGAGCTAAGTATAAAATATTAAATAGACGCCGAATGTTAAAAAAAGGGAGACGGTTTTTAATAAAGCCTGTTTGGGCATCAGAGATAATGGAGGGAATAACGGTTTCTAATCTATGAGCCAACACTTTAGCTAAGATCTTTACATCAACATTGAGCAGAGAGATCGGCCTGTACGAGGAACACTCTGTTGGGTCTTTGCCCTTTTTTAAAAGAAGAATAATAGATGCCTCATTGAAAGAGGGTGGCAATTTGCCGTAATTAAACGAGTCAGATAATACTGAAAGTAACTGAGGAGAAAGAAGTGAGGAAAATGATTTATAAAATTCTACAGGGAACCCATCAGGTCCAGGAGATTTCCCTGAGGACAGTGCAGAAATTGCAAAAGATATTTCTTCTGAAGATATAGGCGCATTGAGTTTGGCTTTGAAATCAGATGAGAGTGAGGGGATATTCAGATTCTGTAAAAATTGATCAACAGAGATATTGTCATTCAGAGATTCAGAGGAATAAAGCCGAGAATAAAAATTTTTAAATGCGTCATTAATTTCTAAATGATCCGATGTAAAGTCTCCGTTCTCCTTCCGGATCTTTGTAATATGTTGTTTGGCTTTGGAGCGCCTCAGCTGATTGGCTAGGAATTTACCAGACTTATCCCCATGAATGTAAAAGCGACTCTTGCTTTCGAGAAGTTGGCGTTCGACAGGTTGAGTGGACAGAAGGTTAAATTTAGTTTGGAGTTCAACGTGCTTCTTGTATAATTCAGGGTTCTTAGTTTGGGCATATATTTGATCCAAATCTTTAATCTGGTTAATGAGGTCTGATCGATCTGCACGGGATCTTCTGTTGAGATTTGCTGTGTAAGAGATTATTTGACCCCTCAGATATGCTTTCATGGCATCCCAGACAATCTGGGATGGCACTTCAGGTGATGTATTAGTGTTAAAATAAAAGGTTATCTGATCCTTAATAAATTTTACAAAATCATCATCCGATAATAAAGTTGAATCAAACCGCCAGTGTTTATTCCTCTGAGGGAGACCAGGAAAGTTCAGAGAGAGGGTAATTGGGGCATGGTCAGAAATCAGTATACTCTGATAGTCACAAGAGTGGGCAAATGGGATAAGTTGGTTATCGAGTAAGAAATAGTCAATTCTAGTGAAGGTATGGTGAACATGTGAGAAAAAAGAATAATCTCTCTCCGTAGGATGGAGGAAACACCATATATCAGAGATACAAAAATTAGAGAGAAATGACTGGATAGCTAAGGCAGATTTAGTAGGTGATCTGGTAACAGAGGACGATCAATCCAGTTTAGGATCCAACCAACAGTTGAAGTCACCACCCAGTAAAAGAGAGTATGAGTTTAAGTCTGGTAGTGAGGAAAAAAACCATTCAAAAAAGTTAACATCATCAAAGTTGGGAGCATACAGGTTTGCTAGTGCAACTTTAGTGTTATATAGTTTACCAGAAACAATAATAAAACGGCCATTTGTATCAGATATTTTATTATGGAGTTCAAAAGGAATATTTGAGTTAATAACAATGGAGACTCCCCTAGCTTTAGCGGCAAAGGATGAATGAAAATGCTGACCCGCCCACTTTGACAGAAGCCGCGAGTTATCAAAACAACGAATATGAGTTTCTTGAAGGAAAGCAATGTCAGCTTTGAGTTGTTTGATATGTGAGAATACCTTCCTCCTTTTAACAGGGTGATTCAATCCCTTTACATTCCAGCTCACGAATTTAAGTGCACTAGCCATTATCAATTACTAATGCATAAAAGGCAGCAGGCATATAAAAAGTCAAGCAGTACAACAGCAGTCTGGGAGCAGAGATGTAAACATAGATTCGTAAAATCAAGACATATACATGTCCTGAGCAATAAAGAGAAACAATAAATACAGTGAGTGATGTTGGAACTGGAAAACCCACCCCATTCACACAACCCAAAACTAGACGGCTACCAAAACAAGTAGCTAGCTCTACCAAAAAAGTTAACCCAAATACAACTTCCAGATCTGTGTCATTGACAACAGTTCCGTATAAATACTATAGCAAATAGTAACTAGTTTATGCACTGGAAAACATAATGACAGATTAGAACACCTTCTGCAGAAATATAAAACTTAATACAGAGAAAATCGGAAGAAAACCAAAACTAACCTACCCGCGAAAAATTATAGAAGAATAAAGTAAGAGAAAGGGAAAAAAAGTAAAAAAAAAGGAGAGGAAGGGGAAAATTATAAATTCAAGATGAGTATTTATCAACCATTTACAGAGAGGAGAGAAAAAATTCAGTGATTAGAAAAAAAGGGGTGAAGAAAGGGAAAAAAAAGATAAAATAAATAAATATTTAAAAAAGGGGAAAAATAAATCAGCAATTAAACTGTGAACCAACAAACAGGGAGGCCTTCACTAAAGACTTCGAACCTCCAAAACAAGTTAGAGTCAGTTGTAAAACTCTGTAGATAAGGTTATACAAGAGTAAAAATAGATTACACACACATCAAATCCTGGGAGAGATTGTCAACAGCCCTTAGAGTTTCAGTGAATAATGTCTGAGTGATTCAAGTGAAGTCTGAGTCCAGAAAAAGTGATTTTACTACAAGGAGTACTTATCCACCATTTTAGGAGGTCCGATCAGATTCCGAAGATGACTGGATAGCCGGAAGACTTGCCACAAATGCTTCAGCTTCCTTCACCGACCTGAGCCATTTGTATTTTCCAGTATTAAGCTTGATTTGTAGATCAGCACGGTTGCGAAGGGAGGGTTTAAAACCATGATCAAACAGTACTTTCATTACGCCTTTAAACTCAGTGTGCATCTTTAAGGTCTGGGGTGCAAAATCTTCCACAAAGCGAATGGTTGTATCCTGGAAAGGAAAAGACCCCCTGCGACGTGCCTCCACAATCAGACTGTGTTTTACCTGGTATTGATGGAAACACAAGATTACTGGTCGCGGACGGGAGCCCAGAATTCCGGGGGGAACGTAGACTCTGTGTGCCTGTTCGAGCTCAGGCGGGTTTGGAAGCAAATCTTTCTCGAATATCTCACAGAGAAACTCAGCGAAAAACTTCACGGTTGATTCCTGTTCAGCCGCCTCTGGCAATCCAAGAATTCTAAGATTGCAGCGTCTGCTGCGATTTTCGAGATCCACCATTTTGGAAAGGAGTTTGTTAGATTTTTTCTCTAAGCTGGAACAGAGAGTCTCCAAGTATCGAACATGACTTTCTAAATCTTCAGAAGTCGAATCGATGCGAGATAAGTGTTCAGCATGCTTGTCCACTTTATCGTTGATCCGATCCAGTTTGTCTTCCAACTGTTTGAAAGCGGTTTTAAATTCCTTTAAAATTTCATCTCGGAGCTTTCCGAGCGCAACCAGGGTCTCGTCTGAGGGAGCCATAGCTTCCTTTCTCCCGGATTTAGAACTCTTGCTAGACATTGTAAGTTAGATATGTTCACAGGCAAGTAAGAGATACCGAAAAAATTCCTAACTAAGGTTTAAAAAATTGAGACATTTAGTGCAAAGATAGCGACAGTAACGGAACAGAAGTTCAGAGCAGCTAAACAATCGCCATCTTACTGGAAGTCCCCACTCTCTGCTTTCTGCTGATCAACCAATGCTCCACCCATGCTAGTAACTCCACTGTAATTCCATGGGCTCTTCTCTTGCTAAGCAGCCTCATGTGCAGCACCTTGTCAAAGGCCTTCTGAAAATTCAAGTACACCACGTCTACTGCACCTTGTAATTTCCTCAAAGAATTGCAGTGGGTTTCTCAGACAGGATTTTCCTTTTGGAAAACCATGGCCTATCTTATCATGTGCCTCCAGGTATTCCGTAATCTCATCCCTAACAATTGATTCCAACAACTTCCCAACCACTGATGTCAGGCTAACAGGTCTATAGATTCCTTTCTGCTGCCTCTCACCCTTCTTAAACAGTGGAGTAAGACTTGCAATTTTCCAGTCATCCGGTACAATGCCAGAATCTATCGATTCTTGAGAAATCATCGTTAATGCCTCTGCAATCTCTTCAGCTACTTCCTTCAGAACCTGAGGGTGCATTCCATCAGGTCCAGAAGATTTATCCACGCTCAGACCATTAAGCTTCCTGAGCACCTTCTCATTTATAATTCCACTGCACAAACTTCACTTCCCTGACACACTTTAACATCCAGTATACTGAAGACTGATGCAAAATAAGCACTCAGCTCATCTGCCATCTCTGCATCTCTCATTACAATACCTCCAGCATTATTTTATATTGGTCCTATATCTACCCTCGACTCTCTTTTACCCTAAAAGTTTTACCCTTTAAGTAAAAAAACTTTTAGTATCTTCTTTGATATTAGTCACCAGCTTCCTTTCATAATTCATCTTTTCCTTCCTAATGAACTTCTTAGTTTCCTTCTGCAAGTTCTTAAAAGCTTCCCAATCCTCCATCTTCCAACTAGCTCTGGCTTCCTTGTATGCCCTCTCTTTTGCTTTTACTTTGGCTCTGACTTCACTTGTCAGCCACAGCAGTGTCCTTCCCTTTGAAAATTTCTTCATATATGGAATATATCTGTCTTGCACATCTCATTTTTTGCAGAAACTCCAGCCATTGCTACTCTGCTGTCTTTCATGTGAGTGTCACTTTCCAGTCAATTTTGGCCAGTTCCCCCTCATGCCATTGTAATTTCCTTTATTCCACTGAAATACCGACACATTGGATTTTATTTTTTCCCTCTTAGATTTCAATGTGAACTTGATAATATTGTAATCATTGTTCCCTCAGGGTTCTTTAACCTTAAGCTCTCTTATCACCTCCAGATCATTGCACAACACCCAATCCAGCACAGCCAATCCCCTACTGGGCTCAACAACCTATTCCAAAAAGCCATCCCATAGACATTCTACAAATTCTCTCTTGAGGTCCAGTACTGACCTGGTTTTCCCAATCCACTTTCATGTTAAAATCCCCAGTGATTATCATGACATTGCCTTTCTGACACATCTTTTCTATCTCCTGCTGTAATTTGTAATCCACATACCGGCTGCTGTTTGGAGACCTGTATACAACTGCCATTAGTGTCCTTTTACTCTTGCCATTTGGGTCCTTTTACCTGTAACTCTCGCTTTGGCTAGTGGCTTAATATAACATAACTCTTCAGGTTCAGACACTGCTGGGGCTACTTCCAGTCTACCTGGTGAGACCTCCCCTGACCTATCACTCGAGCCCACCTGCAACTCAGACCCCTCCGTCCCGTGGCCAAGCTCCACTTCATCATTTGCAGAGTCCCACTGCAACCCGGGCTGCCCACAGATAGGCCCCCACCCAACTTCACCTGATTCAGCAAGAGAAAGCTGGAAGTCTGGGGAGTTAGCAAAAGCCAGCATATACCACACATCCAAGTCCTCATCCTTCGAATCAGTAGCCCTCTCAGGGGTGGGGGCCGGCTTAAACTCTCCTGCTTGGGCCCTGCAGTTGCCCCACGTTTCCGCAGAGTCCTCTTACTAGGTGTAGGCTCCAGGTCAGGCTCTGGGTCTTAAACACAAGATACACTGCAAATGCTGGGGTCAAAGCAACATGCACAACACACTGGAGGAACTCAGCAGGTCGGGCAGCATCTGTGGAAACGAGCAGTCAATGTTTCGGGCCGAGACCCTTCGTCGGGACTTCCAGTCTACCTGGTCAACTCTGACGAAGGGTCTCGGCCCGAAACATTGACTGCTCGTTTCCACAGATGCTGCCCGACCTGCTGAGTTCCTCCAGTGTGTTGTGTGTGCAGGCTCTGGGTCCACCTGCACCTCTTGTCCCAGGGGCAGCAGGTAATTCTGATGGAGAATCTTGACAGGCCCATTCCCATCCTCTGATTTCACCCAGAAAACTGGTAGGTTTGGCATCTGTCTCTCCACCATATAGGGTGTAGCCGCCCAGCGGTCAGCCAACTTATGCTTCCCAGGTAGCCTCAAATTCCTTATGAGGACTCTGTCTTCCAGCATTTGGAAGAACCTCATCTTTTGATCATACCTCCTCTTACTCCCTTGATTCTATTTGGCAACCACGACCCCAACTAATTCATAAGCCATTTTCAGCTCTCTTCTCATATAAGACACATACTTCATGTAAGTCTTCGGTGGTAAGTCACCCTCGTCAATCTCAAAACCAAGGTCAATGGGCAACCTTGCCTCGCGCCCAGACATCAGATAGTATGGCGAGTACCCAATAGGTTCATTTCGGGTACAGTTGTAACTGTGAACCAGATGTCCAATATGTTGACTCCACCTGCTCTTCTTGCTGGTCTCCAGGGTCCTAAGCATGTTTAGCAAGGTCCAATTAAACCTCTTGGGCTGGGGAAAACCCTGCGGATAGGGTCTGGTCCTCGACTTCTTGACTCCAAGCATGCCCAGTAACTCATGGATGAGTCTGCTCTTGAAATCCCATCCCTGATTACTGTGTGTCCATCTGAAAAGGCCATAATAAATGAAATACATCTCCCATTACACTTTGGCCACCGTGGACACCCTCTGGTCCTTGGTAGGAAAAGCCCGAGCATATCTGGTGTAGTGATCTGTGATGACTAAGACATTCGCCATGTTGCTGGCATTGGGTTCTATTGACAGGGAATCCATACACACCAGGTCCAGAGCCCCACATTCTGCAAGTGGGACAAGGGAGCTGCCTGCGTAGGCAGCGTCTTCCGCCATATGCATTGAACGTGCAACTTTCAGTATTCTTCAACCTCTGACTTCATCTGGGGCCAGTAAAACCGGTCTCTGAGCAATCCATAGGTCTTTTCCACCCCCAAATGTCCAGAGTCATCATGAAGTGACTTCAACGCCATCCCCCGATACTTCTCATTTAGATTTACAGGGATGTTGCCTGGATTGGGGAGCATGCCTTATGAGAATAGGTTGAGTGAACTCGGCCTTTTTCCCTTGGAGTGACGGAGGATGAGAGGTGACCTGACAGAGGTGTACAAGACATTGAGAGGCATGGATTGTGTAGATAGTCAGAGGCTTTTACCCAGGGCTGAAATGGCTAGCGTGAGAGGGTATAGTTTTAAGCTGTTTGGAAGTAGGTACAGAGGAGATGTCAGGGTAGGTTTTTTTACTCAGAGAGTGGTGAGTGTGTGGAATGGGATGCCGGTAACGCTGGTGGAGGCGGAAACAATAGGGTCTTTTATGAGACTCCTGGATGGCTACATGGAGCTTAGAAAAATAGAGGGCTATGAGTAAGTCTAGGTGTTTCTAAGGTAGGGACAGGTTCAGCACAGCATTGTGGGCTGAAGGGCCTGTATTGTGCTGTAGGTTTTCTATGTTTCTCAGGCAGAACCAGCTGGCAACGCCGAGGTTGGTCTGGGGGTGACGTGACCCGGTATAAGATCTGGTTTTTCAACTCCAACCGAGGCCATTCTTGTAGACGTGTGTTTCATCCTCTCCGCCCGAGCCATGTCTCCCTTTTTGACCGCAGACCAAATAGTGCTAATGCCTGGATCATTTCGCTGAGCAGCAGTCACTTCCCCAGAGCTCAACCTGTCTCAACGTCAGAGCAGTCAGGTTCATCAGAGGCCCCCAATTTGTCCACCGCTTGCTCCTGCCCCTCCTTTTCCTCTGCCTTCACGGTGATGGCAAACTGACACAGGGCCTTTGCTCTCCCATTCCTCATCCCTGACCAGTCCCTCATGCCTGCCTGGACAAAGCATCCACATCAATTTTCCGGCTCCCCAGCCGGTACTTCCAGCTGAAATCATAGGCCGACAACACCGCCAACCACCAATGGCCTGTGGCATCCAGTTTCACCGAGGTCAGGATATAAGTTAGAGGGTTATTGTCCATATAACAATCACAGCACGGAAACAGGCCATCTCGGCCCTTCTAGTCCGTGCCGAACGCTTACTCTCACCTAGTCCCAACTACCTGCACTCAACCCACAAACCTCCATTCCTTTCCTGTCCATATACCTATCCAATTTTTTTTTTAATGACAAAATTGAACCTGCCTCTACCACTTCTACTGGAAGCTCATTCCACACAGCTACCACTCTCTGAGTAAAGAAGTTCCCTCTCATGTTACCCCTAAACTTTTGCCCCTTAACTCTCAACTCATGTCCTCTTGTTTGAATCTCCCCTACTCTCAATGGAAAAAGCCTATCCACGCCAATTCTATCTATCCCCCTCATAATTTTAAATACCTCTATCAAGTCCCCGCTCAACCTTCTACGCTCCAAAGAATAAAGACCTAACTTGTTCAACCTTTCTCTGTAACTTAGGTGCTGAAACCCAGGTAACATCCTAGTAAATCTTCTCTGTACTCTCTCTATTTTGTTGACATCTTTCCTATAATTCGGTGACCAGAACTGTACACAATACTCCAAATTTGGCCTCACCAATGCCTTGTACAATTTTAACACTACATCCCAACTCCTATAGTCAATGCTCTGATTTATGCCAGCATACCAAAAGCTTTCTTCACCACCCTATCCACATGAGATTCCACCTTCAGGGAACTATGCACCATTATTCCTAGATCACTCTGTTCTACTGCATTTCTCAATGCCCTACCATTTACCATGTATGTCCTATTTTGATTAGTCCTACCAAAATGTAGCACCTCACACTTATCAGCATTAAACTCCATCTGCCATCTTTCAGCCCACTCCTCTGACTGGCCTAAATCTCTCTGCAAGCTTTGAAAACCTACCTCATTATCCACAATGCCACCTATCTTAGTATCATCTGCATACTTACTAATCCAATTTATCACCCCATCATCCAGATCATTAATGTATATGACACTGGACCCAGTACAGATCCCTGAGGCACACCACTAGTCACCGGTCTCCAACCTGACAAACAGTTATCCACCACTACTCTCTAACATCTCCCATCCAGCCACTGTCGAATCTATTTTACTACTTCAATATTAATACCTAACAATTGAACCTTCTTAAGTAATCTTCCGTGTGGAACCTTGTGAAAGGCCTTACTGAAGTCTATATAGACAACATCTACTGCTTTACCCTTGTCAACTTTCCTAGTAACCTCTTCAAAAAATTCAATAAGATTTGTCAAACATGACCTTCCACGCACAAAATCCATGTTGACTGTTCCTAATCAGACCATCTATCCAGATAATTATATATACCACCTCTAAGAATACGTTCCATTAATTTACCCACCACTGATGTCAAACTGTCAGGCCGATAATTGCTAGGTTTACTCTTAGAACCCTTTTTAAACAATGGAACCACATGAGCAATATGCCAATCCTCCGGCACCATCCTTGTCTCTAATGACATTTTGAAATATTTCTGTCAGAGCCCCTGCTATTTCTACGCTAACTTCCCTCAAGGTCCTAGGGAAGATCCTGTCAGGACCCGGAGACTTATCCACTTTTATATTCTTTAAAAGCACCAGTACTTCCTCTTCTTTAACCATCACAGTTTCCATAACTACCCTACTTGTTTCCCTTACCTTACACAATTCAATATCCATCTCCTCAGTGAATACCGAAGAAAAGAAATTGTTCAAAATCTCCCCCATCGCTTTTGGCTCCGCACATAGCTGTCCACTCTGATTCTCTAAGGGACCAATTTTATCCCTCACTATCCTTTTGCTATTAATATAACTGTAGAAACCCTTTGGATTTATTTTCACCTTACTTGCCAAAGCAACCTCATATCTTCTTTTAGCTTTTCTAATTTCTTTCTTAAGATTCTTTTTACATTCTTTATATTCCTCAAGCACCTTATTTACTCCATGCTGCCTATATTTATTGTAGGTATCCCTCTTTTTCCGAACCAAGTTTCCAATATCCCTTGAAAACCATGGCTCTCTCAAACTTTTAACCTTTCCTTTCAACCTAAAAGGAACATAAGGATTCTGTACCCTCAAAATTTCACCTTTAAATGACCTCCATTTCTCTATTACATCCTTCCCATAAAACAAATTGTCCCAATCCACTCCTAAATCCTTTTGCATCTCCTCAAAGTTAGCCTTTCTCCAATCAAAAATCTCATCCCTGGGGCCAGTCCTATCCTTCTCCATAATTATATTGAAACTAATGGCATTGTGATCACTGGACCCGAAGTGCTCCCCAACACATACCTCCATCACCTGACCTATTTCATTCCCTAACAGAAGAACCAACACTGCCACTTCTCTAGTTGGTACCTCTATGAATTGCTGCAAAAAACTACCCTGCACACATTTTACAAACACCTCAAACTTAGCCCCATAGAGGTAGTCACTCAGCTTATCCACCACAGCCCATTTCAACGCCAGAAATTCCAACTTGTGCGTGGGATAGTTTTTCTCGGAGGGCAACAGACTCCAGCTGACAAATGCAACAGGCCTAAACCTGGAGCCCTGATCCTGATACAGGATGCCCCCTAAACCCTCTCAGCTGGCATCCGTGTGCAGTACATACGGTAATCAGGGGTCCACAAAAGCCAGCACCAGCGCCTGGGTCAGCAGCTCCTTCAGCGACTGAAAGGCCTCCTCACATTTTGCATCCCACCTCGGTCCAAAGGGCTCCGACGGGCTAAGATACTCTCCACCCTCCTGTCCTTTCCACCCTCCCTTTCTTCCCCAAGGGAGGGTAACTGCACAGAAGCTGATTCAACAGGTGACTCACTTTCACGTAGCCTTTCTCAAACCTCCGATAGTAACCACAGAACCCAAGGAATGAGTGCAGAGTGCTCACAGTCTGGGGTCTTGGCCAAGTGGTAACTGCCTTGATCTTAGCTGGGTCGGTAGCTACCTCACCCACGAGACCATGTGCCCAACATAGCTAACAGACGTTTGGCAGAACTGGCACTTGTCCAGGGAAAGTTTTAACCCTTCAGCTTTCAGGCGGCCCAAAACCTTCAGCAGCCTTGCTTCATGTTCTTCCAAGGTGGTTCCAAACACTATGAGATCATCCAAATACACCAATACCTCAAGCAAGTTCATATCCCCCACCGTCTTCTCCATGACCCGCTGGAAGGTTTCAGGAGCTGGGGCATCCTTTCGAACTGCAAGAATCCCAGGGGACACATAAATGCCATTTTCTTTGTCGGTCTCACTCATCGGGATCTGATGATATCCACTCCTCAAGTCCAGCACACTGAACCACTTTGCACCACTCAAACGGGCCATCGTGTCTTTAATCCTCGGGACAGTGTACTGGTCAGGGATGGTGTGCCTGTTCAGAGTCCTATAGTCCACACACATCCATACCTTCTGTTACGATACAGCAACAATGAATATAGAATTGAGTCCAGTTTTATAAACAAATAAACATTTATTAAACACTGCTCAATAAAAATGAAAAGTAAACAAATGACTAACTTAACCAGAAGTTAACTGCTATATGGCAACTCGAACAGTTCTTAAAGCGATAAATGCAAACACAGTTCTTAAAGTGGTAAATGCAAAAGTCCAAGTGATTTATACAGTCAATTAGGAGAAACTTTCCTGAAGTAACAAATTCCTCGATGACCTGACATTACTGCTGGTCCCTGCCGAAATATGCCTTGCCCGAAGGATTCACGACGAAGGAAGTAAAAATGGCTTAAAGGAACTGACCTTTTCCTTGGCGATTAACACTGCGCCCAACCCTTTCTGCTCTTACAGCAGGGATTATCTCGGATGCAGGTTACTATTTCCTTGAATAAAGATTCAATAAGGTTAATCCTGTATTACCACCGACAACACCAATTTTACTCAATCCTTTGGGTTCCTGTACTTCAGTAAATCTTCACTCTCCAATAATTAGGCTTTAAAATCAAATCGAAGATAAATCAAACATAACTGGCAGTGATTTTAAAAACTCCCAGCACAACATACAGTAGAAAGTAAAACCCCACTTTAAAACAAAACTGCATCATGAGATGGATACGCAGCATAACGGAGTAACGGATGAATTAAACCACGAGCTGACCTGCGTCACAGCACGGCTTTCCCGTTTTATACCTGTTGGAACAGGCCATCACATGATCTCCCACTGGCAGGAAAATTACATCATGTGACCTCACACTGGCAGGAAATTACATCACCCCACCATCACAAGACCATTACATCATGCTCACCAGATACCCAATTACATCATGGTCATGAGACAGTCACAAGATACCCACAGGGTATGTAACACTTCCCATTCTTCTTTAGGGCCACCACTACAGGGGATGCATAGAGGCTTTGGGACTCAGTGGTGATCCCAGCTTCCTTCAACTTACACAAATGCTGCCGAACATCCTCCACCTCTGCAGGGGCCCGTCGCCGCGACCTTTCTCTGAACGGGGTATCCTCAGTCACCCAGTTAGTGCGAACCGTGCTCTTGGAACAACCCACATCAAACTCGTCAGTAGAAAAGACACCTTCCAGCTTCAACATCTTTTCTACATTTCTTAGCTCAACCCATAGAGACGCTACACCTTCCAATCCTATGTCATTTATTTCTAATGATTTAAAAGAGATCATCCATTTTATTCCTTATGTAGTCTGCAAGAGAACTGCAACTTAGGAGATTTGTTTTCCCAAAGAATAAAGCTAAAGCTTAAAAGTCACCTCTTATCCTCTGTCGCTCCAAGGAGAAAAGGCCGTGTTCACTCAACCTATTCTCATAAGGCATGTTCCCCAATCCAGGCAACATCCTTGTAAATCTCCTCTGCACCCTTTCTATGGTTTCCACAACCTTCCTATAGTGAGGCATCCAGAACTGAGCACAGTACTCCAAGTGGGGTCTGACCAGGGTCCTATATAGCTGCAACATTACCTCTCGGCTCCTAAATTCAATTCCACGATTGATGAAGACCAATACACCGTACGTTTTCTTAACCACAGAGTCAACCTGTACAGCTGCTTTTAATGTCCTATGGACTCAGGCCCCCAAGATCCCTCTGATCCTTCACACTGCCAAGAGTCTTACCATTAATACTATATTCTGCCATCATATTTGACCAGGTCCCACATGGCAAGATGGCCTGCTGATTTAGATTAGATTGATGGGATTCAGGAGAAGCTAAAAAGGTGGATGATAGGAAGGTGATGATTGAAGGTTGATTCTCCAACTGGAGGTCTGTGACTAGTGAGGTATGTTGGAACCTTTGTCACGGAAATGATTTGGATGTGAAAGCACACGGCATAATGGATAAGTTTGCTGATGATACTAAATTAAAAGCTCTTGTTGACCGTGACAACACATCGTGACAACGTGATCGTTTCCAGCATCTGCAGATTTTCTCATGTTTGTGATTTGTTGTTGATCATGAAACAGGTTACAATGAAAAGTAATTGGTTTATTATCACTAAGGAGTGAAAAGCTTACACAGCGCATTGAGATAGAGCAAGGTCAAACAATGACAATGAGCAGCAGTTGCAGAGAAAGTCCTCTGTGGGTAGACAATAAGGTGAAATTACATTGAAATAGACTACAAGTCCAAGAGTCAATCTTATAGTGCTATGGAACTATTTAATAGTCTTGTAACAGCAGGGTAGAAACTGTCCTTGACTTTGGTGGTGGAGCAGACTGGATGGGCCAAATGGCCTCATTCTGCTCCTATACCTTATAGACTGATGGTATTGTGACCATAACTGCGCATAGTGATACAGGTGCAGTTCTACCAATATCTTGTCCATCTGTAATAAGCCACTTCATCTCTTGTACTTAGTGCTTGTAGGAAGTAAATCAATAGGCAAGTTTTGTTGTAGAAGTGCATTTCTGGCCCCAACCAGACTGCTTTATATTTGTTGTTATAAAAGGTGCTAATTAGTAAGAGCTTTCAACTATTTCAAAACCTTTTCCCTTGTATACTCATTGTGACCAATGCTTTGGCAGAGGTTGGTAACACATTTTCGGTACTTTTGTATGAATACTTCAGATAACTAAAATTTGACTCTACTTGGAAATTGTGATTGTGGAATTGTATTGGGGTGGAGCTGATGCACCTCTGCATGGTCATGTAGGTTTGGAACACATCTTAAAGATGCCTCTGGTAGGGAGGATAGGAGATTTTCTACAAGTATGTGAAGAGCAAGAGGATAAGACGTGAGAGAATAGGACCAATCAAAACAAATGTGACAGTGGAAAAGTGTGTATGGATCCTGAGGAGATAGCAGAGGTATTTAATGAATACTTTGCTTCATTATTCACTACGGAAAAGGATCTTGGCGATTGTAGGGATGACTTACAGTGGATTGAAAAGATTGAGCATATAGACAATAAGGAGGATGGGCTGGAACTTTTGGAAAGCTTCAAGTTGGATAAGTCTCCGAGACCAGATGGGATAGGAACATAAGGACATAACATAAGAAACAGGGGCAGAAGCAGGCCATCTGGCCCATCGAGCCTGCCCTGTCATTCAATAAGATCATGGCTGATCTGTCCATAAACTCAGCTCCATCTACCTGCCTTTTCCCCATAACCCTTAATTCCCTTTACTGTGTAAAAACCTATCTAACTGTTTCTTAAATATATTTAGTGAAGAAGCCTCAACTGCTTCCCTGGGCAGAGAATTCCAGATTCACCACTCTCTGGGAAAAACAGTTTCTTCTCATCTCCATTCTAAATCTTCTCCCCTGAATTTTGAGGCAATGTCCCGTAGTTCTGGTCTCACCTACCGATGGAAACAACTTTCCTACTTCTATCTTATTGATGAAGGTAGAGCAGTAGATGTAGTGTATATGGATTTCAGCAAGGCATTTGGTAAG
Source organism: Hemitrygon akajei (assembly GCF_048418815.1). Lineage (NCBI taxonomy): Eukaryota > Metazoa > Chordata > Chondrichthyes > Myliobatiformes > Dasyatidae > Hemitrygon > Hemitrygon akajei. The sequence goes on along the minus strand of NC_133126.1, from coordinate 2,006,213 downwards.
GTACCCCATGCAAGAAAATAAGGAGGTATGGGATCCAAGGGAACATTGCTTTGTGGATCCAGAACTGGCTTGCCCGCAGAAGGCAAAGAATGGTTGTAGGCATGTCACATTCTGCATGGAGGTTGGTGACCAGTGGAGTGCCTCAGGGATTTGTTCTGGGACCACCAGCCTGGTTCTGTCTGTCACTGGCCACTGAACTGGCTCTGACTGTCACCACTGTCCTACCAATGTCCATCAGTAACCACCATCTTAGCTCTGTCCATCACCACCGTCCTGGCCCTGTCCGTCACTGACCACCGTCTTGACTCCGACCGTCACTGACCACTGTCCTGGCTGTCTGTCACTGGCCACTGTCCTGACTCCATCCGTCACTGACCACCATCCCGACCCCTATCCATCACTGTCCGCCGACTGGCTCTGTCCGTTTCTGACCAGAGTCCTCCCACTGTCTGTCACTGACCACCGTCTTGACTCCGACCGTCACTGACCACTGTCCTGGCTGTCTGTCACTGGCCACTGTCCTGACTCCATCCGTCACTGACCACCATCCCGACCCCTATCCATCACTGTCCGCTGACTGGCTCTGTCCGTTTCTGACCAGAGTCCTCCCACTGTCTGTCACTGACCACCGTCTTGACTCTGACCGTCACTGACCACCGTCCTGACCCTGTCCGTCACTGACCATCGTCCTGGGGGTCTGTCACTGTCCAGAGTTTGGTTCTGACCATCAGTGCTGTCCTGGCTCTCTCCGTCACTGACCACTGTCCTGGGACTGTCCACCACTGACCAACCACAATCTTTTCCAGCTACTACCATCCAGGAAGTGGTACTGCAGCATAAAATCCTGGACCAACAGGCTCCGGGACATCTTCCCTCTGCCCCTCTCTGCCTCCCTCTCCCTCTCTTTCCCCCTCCCTTTCACCATTTTCTTCCTTTATCCTTCCCACCTTCCCTCTCCCCCTCTCTTTCCCCTTCCCCTCACCACTCTTTACCCCCACCCCTTTTCCCCTCCCTCTCACCCCTCTCTCTTCACCCCATTCCCTCTCTCCCATTCTCTTCCCCAGCTCTCCCTCCCCCTCTATCCCTCCTTCCTCTCCCCTCTATTCCCACTTCCTCTCACCCCCTTCCCTCCCTCCCTCTCACCTGTCTATTCCCCTCCTCTTATGCCCTCTCCCTCTCCATCCTCTTCCCCCCTCCTTCATCCCACCCCTCCTCATTCCCCTCAACCCGTCTCCTTCTCCCACTCCTCACCACCTCAACCCTTCCACCTCCTTCACCCCCACAATCCCTCCCCTCCTTCACCCCCACCCCACAGTCCCTCCCCTCCTCACCCCCACCCCTCAAACCCTCCCCCTTCACCTCACCGCTCAACCCCACCCCCTCCTTCACCCCGACCCTCAACCCCTCCCCTCCACCCCACCCCTCAAACACTCCCCCTCCACCCCTGAAACCTTACCCTCCTCCCCCTTCCCGTCCCCACTCCCCCTCCTTCACCCCTCCCCTCTCTCTATTCCCCCTCACCTCATTTTTCCTTCCCTCCACTCTCTCTTACCCCTTCCCTCTCCCTCTCTCTGCCCGCTCCATCTCCCTCGTTCCTACTGTCCGGACGTGTTGTTTCCTCTCCGGCCGAGTTATGGAGACGGAGTGACGTGTTTGGGGGCGGACGGGTTCCGCATTCCCCCCGCTGTCGGCCCAGGCCGGACGATGGAGGGAGTGGGTCCGCGGGAGCGGCGGCCAAGCGGGAGCCGGGACCGGGACCGGGACCGGCTGGGAGTCCGTGGGCGGCGGACGGTGGTGGGGAGCGGTCTGGCAGGTATGGAACAAACTTTTTCCAAACTTTTCCGCTGCATAAGCTTAAGCCGCAGATCAAGGTGTCCGGGCCCCGAGCCGGAGCGGGGTGGGCCGGGGAGCGGGAGGTGGGTTCGATCCAGACTCGGACCCTCCGCCCCCTACCCATTTTCTCCCTATCTCCTTCCTTTTCCCCTCCCCGCAGGGCGCCTCGAACACATTACTGGGCAGAGAATTCAGGAACCCTCCCTCGGGAATAGGGGATCTCTCCCCATCTCGCTGCTGGTTAGTAACCTGGAGACCCACTGGTGGTCGAGGTGGTGTCATCCGCAGTCGCACGACTGTCCCAGCCGGTGGTGGGGAGGGGGGGGGGCGAGATCCCTTAAACCCTGGTGACCGTTGATCTGACCATTGCAGTCTCTCCTGACACCCACCGTCTGCAGAACCTACTGGAGAAATCTTGCAGGGCGAAGACAAGCCTGTGCTGGGACCAGAACATGTACAATCTCCCCTGATGCCCGGCGTTAGCTCTCTCCTGCAACCGGAGGGTGTTCCTCGGAAAACAGGCCGTGTCTAGTGGCGTTGGTCCTGGGACCCTTGTGGTTTGTCATCCATATACGATTTTGAAGGGTGACTAAGTGATAGATGTACTTTTGCAAAAAGACCAAAATTAATTCAATATTCCAAATGCATTGCTATATTTCCCTCTAAATGCCTACAAGAAAATGAATCTGAAAGTTGTATATGGTGATATGTAGCTGCTTGATAAAAGTTCCCAGTAAATTTATCATCAAAGTGCTTATGTGTCTGTCACCTGAGGTAGCTGTTTTGTGGGTATTCACAGTAGAACAACAGAGTCAATGAAAAACTACATACAAGACTGACAAATAACCATTGTGCAAAATAAGACCTGAGGGGGATAGATCGAGTTGACCTGGATAAGCTTTTTCCACTCAGAGGACATGAGTTGAGAGTTAGGGGGCAAAAGTTTAAGGGTAACATGAGGGGGAATTTCTTTACTCAGAGAGTGGTAGCTGTGTGGAACGAGCTTCCTGTAGAAGTGGTAGAGGCAGGTTTGGTATTGTCATTTAAAGTAAAATTGGATAGGTATATAGACAGGAAAGGAATGGAGGGTTATGGGCTGAGTGCGGGCCAGTGGGACTAGGTGAGAGTAAGTGTTCGGCACGGACTAGAAGGGCCGAGATGGCCTGTTTGCGTGCTGTAATTGTTATATGGTTAAGACAAAGTTCAAATACAGAAAAATTAAAAATAGTAAATAAATAACACAGAGAACCTGAGTGTGGCATCACTCAGTGGTAGGAAGGGCTTTTCCTGTGATGGACTGGGGTGGCTCAGGGTGGTGCTGGGTTCCAGGAGGGGGAATTTCCGAAATGCCTACTAGATGGTTTTAGAACAGCTCATGGTTGAACCCACTGGGGGATCAGCTATTCTGGAATGGGTGTTGTGCAATGAACCAGAATTGATTACAGAACTTAAGGGGAAAGTGATCATAATGTTGAATAGGTTAGGACTTTATTTCCTGGAGCGTAGGAGAATGAGGGGAGATTTGATAGAGGTGTATAGAATTATGATGGGTATAGATAAAGTGAATGCAAGCAGGCTTTTTCCACTGAGGCTAGGGGAGAAAAAAATCAGAGGACATGGGTTAAGGGTGAAGGGGGAAAAGTTTAAAGGGAACATGGGGGGGGGCTTCTTCACACAGAGAGTGGTGGGAGTGTGGAATGATCTGCCAGATGAAGTGGTAAATGAGGGCTCACTTTTAACATTTAAGAAAAACTTGGACAGGTACATGAATGAGAGGGGTTTGGAGGGATATGGTCCAGGTGCAGGTCAGTGGGACTAGGCAGAAAAATAGTTCGGCACAGCCAAGAAGGGCCAAAAGGCCTGTTTCTGTGCTGTAATGTTCTATGGTTCTATGTGATCGAATTCACCCTCAAATTTGAGAAGGAGAAGCTAAAGTCAGATGTATCAGTATTACAGTGGAGTAAAGGGAATTACAGAGGCATGAGAGAGGAGCTGGCCACAATTGATTGGAAAAGAACACTGGCAGGGATGATGACAGAGCAGCAATGGCTGGAATTTCTGGAAGCAATTCGGAAGGCTCAGGATATACACATCCTGAAGAGGAAGAAGTATTATCAAGGCAAGATGACACAACCATGACTAACGAGAAGTCAAAGCCAACATTAAAGCCAAAGAAATGGCATATAATAGAGCAAAAATTAGTGGAAAGTTAGAGGATTGGGAAGCTTTTAAAAACTAACAGAAGGCAGTTTAAAAAAGTCATTAAAAAGGGAAAGATGGAAATGAAAGTAAGCTAGCCAATAATATTAAAGAGGACACCAAATGTTTCTTCAGATACATAAAATGTACAAAAGAGGCGAGGATGGATATCAGACCACTGGAAAATGACACTGGAGAGGTAGTAATGGGGGACAAAGAAATAGCAGACAAACTAAATAAGTATTTTGCATCAGTCTTCGTGGTGGAAGACACTAGCAGTGTGGTGAAGGTTTCAGGTGTCAAGAGTGATGAAGTATGTGACTACGATTGCTAGAGAGAAGGTTCTTGCAGAAACTGAAAGGTCTGAAGGACGATAAGTCACCTGAACCAGATGGTGTTGAGTTGAGGCCTCCATTGGTCAGAGTTGACTGTGATATTGTGTCCTGTCTAGTAACGCAAGTCTGGGCAGGATGATATGAAGGGCAAGCTGTTGTCCATGTAGCAAGCTCTCTCTGCACATTTGATGAACCTAAAGGAACGGCAGAGACCAATACAGTTTGGAACCAGCAGCATTGCTGTAGTTGCCAGTCAGTGTTGAACTCAATGTAGGGCTGCCTGAGGGACTCCAACTCCGGATTTTTCCCTCGTGGTTTACTCCCGAAGCCTTTTCCATGAGTGGGTGTAGCCACAAGGCAATGGAAGTTTGAGATCAGAGTTTTCCTTCTCCTGGATGAGCTACCAACCACAGCTGACAGGTTTCATCTGCTGAAGTGCCAGTAACCTGCCTTTGCCTCTTCTCCTGTCAGTAAAAACAGTTCTGTAGAGATTAGTAGCTAAACCACACGTGAAGACCAGGAGATGGGCTTGGTTGTCAGAGGCTCTTTTAGGCACACACCATTGGGAGCATTTAATTGGAATTGGGAGCTTATTCCCATTACCACCCCCGGTTATAATAACCTTAAGAAATCCCCAGGGGTCTGAAGGAGGTGGCTGAAGAGGTAGTGGACGCATTAGCAGTGACCTTTCAAGAATCACTAGATTCTGTAATGGTTCCGGAAGACTGAAAAATTACAAATGTCACTCCACTCTTCAAGAAAGGAGAGCTGCAGGAGAAAGGAAACATCAGGCTAATTAGTGTGATTGCACTGTTTGGGAAGATGTTAGCGTTGATTATTAAGGATGTGGTCCCATGGTACTTGGAGATACATGATAAAATAGGCCATGGTCAGTATGGCTCGCTCAGGGAAAAATCTTGCCAGATCAATCTGTTGAAATTCTTTGTAGAAATAACAAGCAGGATAGACAACGGAGAATCCGTTGATGTGGTGTACTTGGATGTTCAGTAGGTCTTTCATGAGGGGCCACACATGAGGCTACTTAACAAGCTACGAGCCCATGGTATTATAGGAACAATTCTAGCATGGATAAAGCTTTGGTTGATTAACAAGAGACAAAGAGTGGGAATAAAGGGAGCCTTTTAGAAACAGATAAACTTAGAAAACCTACAGCACAATACAGGCCTTTTGGCCAGCAATGCTGTGCCGAATATGTACTTACTTCACAAATTACCTAGGGTTACCCACAGCCCTCTATTTTTCTAAGCTCCATGTACCTATCCAGGAGTCTCTTAAAAGACCGTATTGTATCCGCTTCCATCACAGCTGCCGGCAGCCCATTCCATGCACTCACCACTCTCTGTAAAAAAACTTACCCCTGACATCCCCTGTGTACCTACTTCCAAGCACCTGCTTAAAACTGTGTCCTCCCGTGCTAGCCATTTCAGACCTGGGAAAAAGCATCTGACTATCCACACGATCAATACCTCTCATTATCTTGTACACCTCTGTCAAGTCACCTCTCATCCTCCGTCACTCCAAGGAGAAAAGGCCAAGTTCACTCAACCTATTCTCATAAGGCATCCTTTCCCTGTCTCATTGGAACATACCTATGCAGAACACCATACAGGTAGATTGGGTAGTTAAGAAAGCTTATGGGGTGTTAGCTTTCATAAGTCGAGGGATAGAGTTTAAGAGACGCAATGTAATGATGCAGCTCTATAAAACTCTAGTTAGGCCACACTTGGAGTACTGTGTCCAGTTCTGGTCGCCTCACTATAGGAAGGATGTGGAAGCATTGGAAAGGGTACAGAGGAGATTTACCAGGATGCTGCCTGGTTTAGAGAGTATGGATTATGATCAGAGATTAAGGGAGCTAGGGCTTTACTCTTTGGAGAGAAGGAGGATGAGAGGAGACATGATAGAGGTGTACAAGATATTAAGAAGAATAGACAGAATGGTCAGCCAGCACCTCTTCCCCAGGACAACTCTGCTCAGTTTTAAGGTAAGTTTTACCTTAAAACTCTTCCCCAGGACAACTCTGCTCAGTTTTACCTTAACATGGCTTTAAGGTAAGGAGAGGGAAGTTCAAGGGGGATATTAGAGGAAGGTTTTTCACTCAGAGAGTGGTTGGTGCATGGAATGCACTGCCTGAGTCAGTGGTGGAGACAGATACACTAGTGAATTTTAAGAGACTACTAGACAGGTATATGGAGGAATTTAAGGTGGGGGGTTATATGGGAGGCAGGGTTTGAGGGTCGGCACAACATTGTGGGCTGAAGGGCCTGTAATGTGCTGTACTATTCTATGTTCTATATACCCTGAACATTTGCCACATTTCTGCCGTACATTTCCCTGAGAACATTTATTCCCATTATATGTTTCCAAGTTCCTGCCTGATGATTTCATATTTCCCCTTACTATTGGGTGGTCTATAAAAAACACCCAGTAAAGTTATTGACCCCTTCCTGTTCCTAACTTCCACCCACAGAGACTCTGTAGACAATCCCTCCGTGATTTCCTTCTTTTCTGCAGCTGTGACACTATCTCTGATCAGCAGTGCCACACCCCTACCTCTTTTGCCTCCCTCCCTGTCCTTTCTGAAACATCTAAAGCCTGGCCCTCTTAAGTAGCCATTCCTGCCCCTGAGCCATTCAAGTCTCTGTAACGGCCAAAACATCATAGCTCCAGGTACTGATCCATGCTCTAAGCTCATCTGCTTTGTTCACAACTCTCCTTGCATTAAAATAGACACATCTCAAACCATCAGTTTGAGCATATCCCTTCTCTATCACCTGCCTATCCTCCCTCTCACACTGTCTACAAGCTTTCTCTATTTGTGAGCCAACCATCCCTTCCTCCGTCTCTTCAGTTCGGTTCCCATCCCCCAACAATCCTAGTTTAAATTCTCCCCAGTGGCCTTAGCAAACCACCCCGCCAGGATATTGGTCCCCCTGGGTTCAAGTGCAACCCGTCCTTTTTGTACAGGTCACTTGTGCCCCAAAAGAGGTCCCAATGATCCAGAAATCTGAATCCTGCCCCTTGCTCCAATCCCTCAGCCACGCATTTATCCTCTACCTCACTCTCTTCCTATACTCACTGTTTTCTGGCTGGTTACCTGGCAACTTGTGGTGTTCCACAGGGGTCTGTGTTGGGTCGCTTTTTTAAAAAGTTATATGTCAATGATTTGGATGATGAAATTGATGGCTTTTTTGCAATGTTTGCAGACGATATGAAGATTTGTGGAGAGGCAGTTAGTTTTGAGGAAGTAGGGAGGCTACAGACAGATTAGGAGAATGGGCAAAGAATTGGCAGATGGAATGTCTGTTGGGAAGTGTCTGGTCATGCACTTTGGTTGAAGAAATGAAAGGGCTGACTGTTTTCTAAATGGAGAGAAAATACAAAAAATTGAAATGCAAAGGGACTTGGGGGTCCTTGTGCAGGATTCCCCAAAGGTTAATTTGCAGGCTGAGTCTCTGGTGTGGAAAGAAAATGCAATGTCAGCATTAATTTCAAGAGGACTAGAATATAAAAGCAAGGATGTGATGTTGAAACTGTATAAAGCAAAGGTGAGGCCTCACTTGGAGTATTGTGAGCAGGTTTGGGCCCCTTGTCTTAGAAAGGATGTGATGGAGCTGAAGAGGGTTCAAAGGAGGTTCATGAAAATGATTCCAAGGTTGAATGGCTTGTCACATGAAGTAAGTCTGATGACTCTGGGCCTGTATTCACTGGAATTCAGAAGAATGAGGGGTGACCTCATTGAAACCTATTGAATGGTGAAAGGCCTTGGTAGAGTGGATGTAGAGAGGATGTTTCCTGTGGAGGGAGAGTCTAGAATAGAGGGACGTTATTTTAGAACGGAGATAAGGAATTTCTTTAACCAGAGGGTGGTAGATCCGTGGAATTTGTTGCCACAGGTGGCTGTGGAGGTCAAGTCATAGGGTGTATTTAAGGCAGAGGTTGATAGATTCTTGATTGATCAGGGCATGAAGGGAATGAGGGCTACAGGGGTGGGGAGGGAAGCAGAAAATTGGGGCTGAGAGGAATTATAGATCAGCCATGACAAAATGGCAGAGCAGACTTGATGGGCTGAATGGTCTTCTTCTGCTCCCATGTCTTATGGTCTTGTGGAGAAGGTGCCACACATGAAACTGTTTAAGAAGATAAGAACCTGAGGTATTACAGGAAAGTTACTCGCATAGGTAGGACTGACTGACTAGCAAGAGGCAAAGGATGTGGGAATGAAGGGAGCCTTTTCTGGCTGGCTGCTGATGACTCATTGTGTTCCACAGGGGTCTGTGTTGGGACTGGTTCTTTTTATGTTATATGTCAATGATTTGGATGATGGAATTGATAGCTTTGGACCAAGTTTGCAGACGATACCAAGTAAGGTGGAGGAGAAGGTAGTGTTGAGGAAGCAGAGAGGCTGCAGAAGGTCTTACACAGATCTGGAGAATGGACAAAGACATGGCAGATGGAATACAATGTTGGGAAGTGTATGATCATACACTTTGGCAGAGAGAATAAAGGTGTGGACTATCTTCTAAACGGGCGTGTGTGGCTTCAGCAGCTTCCTGAAAACTGCATCGTGACCTCCAACACTTGCACTCAGACTGGCCAAAGCTGCCTTTACCCCCTGTGAACCCTGAACCCACTTTCAGGGATCCGTGTAATCTCCCCAAAGTCTCCCTGTTTGATAACATTTCCCAGGGCCCAGCCATTCACTGCCAAAGTCCCAGCCTCAACTGTCTTCACCCTGTATTTATCTGGATTAAAATTGATTTGCCATTCCTTTGCCCACTTACCCAACTGAACAATATCTCTCTTTAATTTGATAACCTTTTCCCTTGTCCACAATACCATTTATCATCTGCAAGCATCTGTAAAGTCAAAGAAAATTTATTATCATTTTGGTGCATTCATTTTAGACGACCTGTCGTGGGAACAGCATCTAACTGCCATTTCAAAAAAGGCACAGCAGTGCCTCTACTTTCTTAGAAGTTTCTGCACGCCATCTAAAACTGACAAGCTTCTACAGTAGCACAGTGGAGAGTGCACTGGCTGGTCGCACCACGGCCTGGGATGGAAACACCAATGCTCAAAAAGTGGTGGATGCCATAAGACCACAAAATACACTAGTAGAAATAGGCCATTTGGCCCATGAGCCTGCTCTGCCATTTCAGAATCAGAATCAGGTTTATTATCACCGGCATGTGTGGTGAAATTTGTTAACTTAGCAGCAGCAGTTCAATGCAATACATAATATAGTAGAGGAATAATAATAATAAATAAATAAGTAAATCAATTACAGTATATGTATACTGAATAGATTAAAAATCATGCAAAGAAATAATATATATTTAAAAAATGAGGTAGTGTCCAAGGGTTCAATGTCCATTTAGGAATTGGATGGCAGAGGGGAAGAAGCTGTCCCTGAATCACTGAGTGTGTGTTTTCAGGCTTCTGTATCTCCTACCTGATGGTAACAGTGAGAAAAGGTCATGCCCTGGGTGCTGGAAGTCTTTAGTAATGGACGCTACCTTTCTGAGACACCGCTTCCTGAAGATGTCCTGGGTACTTTGTAATCTAGTGCCCAAGATGGAGCTGACTAGATTTACAACCCTCTGCAGACTTCTTCGGTCCTGTGCAGTAGCCCCCCCCCACCCCCGCACCCCCATACCAGAGTGTGAGGAAACCTGTCAGAATGTTCTCCACGGTACATCTATAGAAGTTTTTGAGTGTTTTTTTTGTTGACATAGCAAATCTCTTCAAACTGCTAATGAAGTATAGTTGCTGTCTTGCCTTCTTTATGACTACATCGACATGTTGGGACCACATTAGTTTCTCAGAGATCTTGACACTCAGGAACTTGAAGCTGCTCACTCTCTCCACTTCTGATCCCTCTTTGAGGACTGGTATGTGTTCCTTCGTCTTACCCTTCCTGAAGTCCACAATCAGCTCTCATCTGACTGATGTTGAGTGCCAGGTTGTTGCTGTGATACCACTCCAAGTGTTGGCATATCTCACTCCTGTATGCCCTCTTGTCTCCATCTGAGATTTTAGCAACAATGGTTGTATCATCAACAATCCAATTGCAGAGGGAGGTACAGAGGCCCAGGTTCTGTAACTTCTCTATCAGGATTGTGGGAATGATGGTGTTAAAGGCTGAGCTATAGCTGATGAACAGCATCCTGATGTAGGTGTTTGTGTTGTCCAGGTGGTCTAAAGCTGTGTGGAGAGCCATTGAGATTATATCTGCCATTGACCTATTGTGGTGATGGGCAAATTGCAATGGGTCCATGTCCTTGCTGAGGCAGGAGTTCAGTCTAGTCATGACCAACCTCTCAAAGCATTTCATCACTATATATGTGAGTGCTACTGGGCGAAAGACATTAAGGCAGATCCTATTATTCTTAGAAACATAGAAAACATACAGCACAATACAGGCCCTTTGGCCCACAAAGCTGTGCTGAACATGTCCCTACCTTAGAATTACCTAAACTTTACCCATAGCCATAGAACCATAGAACACTACAGCACAGAAACAGGCCTTTTGGCCCTTCTTGACTGTGCCGAACCATTTTTCTGCCTAGTCCCACTGACCTGCACCTAGATCATATCCCCCCCATACCCCTCTCATCCATGTACCTGTCCAAGTTTTTCTTAAATGTCAAAAGTGAGCCCGCATTCACCACTTCATCTGGCAACTCATTCCACACTCCCACTACTGTCTGTGTGAAGCAGCCCCCCATAATGTTCCCTTTAAACTTTTCCCCCTTCACCCTTAACCCATTTCCTCTGGTTTTTTTCTCCCCTAACCTCAATGGAAAAAGCCTGCTTGCATTCACTCTATCTATACCCATCATAATTTTATACACCTCTATCAAATCTCCCCTCATTCTTCTATGCTCCAGGGAATAAAGTCCTAACCTATTCAACCTTTCTCTGTAACTCAGTTTCTCAAGTCCCGGCAACATCCTTGTAAACCTTCTCTGCACTCTTTCAACCTTATTAATATCCTTCCTGTAACTTGGTGACATTCGGCCTCACCAATACCTTATACAACCTCACCATAACATTCCAACTCTTATACTCAATACTTTGATTTATAAAGGCCAATGTACCAAAAGCTCTCTTTATGACCCTATTTACTTGTGATGCCACTTTTAGGGAATTATGTATCTGTATTCCCAGATCCCTCTGTTCTACTGCCCTCCTCAGTGTCCTACCATTTACCTTGTATGTTCTACCTTGGTTTGACCTTCCAAAGTGCAATACCTCACACTTGTCTGTATTAAACTCCATCTGCCATTTTTCAGCCCATTTTTCCAGCTGGTCCAAATCCCTCTGCAAGGTTTGAAAGCTCCTCACTGTCCACTACACCTCCAATCTTTGTATCATCAGCAAATTTGCTGATCCAGTTTGCCACATTATCATCCAGATCATTGATATAGATGACAAATAACAATGGACCCAGCACTGATCCCTGTGGCACACCACTAGTCACAGGCCTCCACTCAGAGTAGCAATCCTCCACTACCACTCTCTGACTTCTCCCATTGAGCCAATGTCTAATCCAATTTACTACCTCACTATGTATACCTAGCGACTGAATCTTCCTAACTAATCTCCTATGCCGAACCTTAATAAAAATAGCCCTCTATTTTTCTAAGCTCCATGTAGCCATCCAGGATCACTTAAAAGACCCTATTTTATTAGCCTCCACCACTGTCGCTGACAGCCCATTCCACACACTCACCACTCTGCGTAAAAAACTTACCCCTGACATCTCCTCTGTACCTACTTCCAAGCACCATAAAACTGTGCCCTCTCATGCTAGCCAATTCAGCCCTGGGGAAAAGCCTCTGACTATTCACACGATCAATGCCTCTCATCATCTTATACACCCCAATCAGGTCAACTCTCATTCTCCGACTTACCCAATTGAACGACAGCTGTTGAGAGATAAAACTCAATTTTACATTCGCAGGGATAGAACTGGTAGTTTATTAGCTAATCGCTTAAAATCTTTTACAGTTAATCGTCAAATCACATACATTTTTAAAGATAATGGAACTAAGACATCCGACCATTCTAAAATTAACAACGTATTTAAAGACTTTTACCTTAAGTTGTATCAGTCTGACTCTTCTTCAGATGATACCTATATGTATACTTTTTTCAGTAATATCAACATTCCTACATTGTCTGCTGATAGCCTAACACAGTTAGATCAGCCTATTTCCAATGAAGAAGTGGCTGAGGCTATACGTGCTTTACATTCTGGTAAGACCCCAGGACCTGATGGCTTTCCTGGGGAGTTTTATAAAACTTTCACTACGTTTCTTACACCTTATTTATCCTCTGTTTTATCAGAATCCTTTAAATCAGGTAAACTCCCTCAATCTTTTTATGAAGCTTTTATTTCTCTTATTCTTAAAAAAAAATCCAGCTGAATGTTCTTCATACAGACCGATTTCTTTATTAAATGTTGATGCAAAAATTTTAGCCAAAATCTTAGCTCGAAGACTTGAAAATATTCTACCATCTATTATATCACATGACCAGACAGGATTTATTAAAAATCGTTACTCACATTTTAATATATGTCGGTTATTGAATGTGATATATTCACCATCCAAAAAAATATCAGAGTGTATTGTTACATATCCCGTAACTGGATCACTTACCAGCAAACATAGAGAGGTCCGCTGAAGTCTGATGGTACCATTTTTAAACGTTTTTATTTATAAAGGGGCACAAAAGTAAGGTTAATACAAACATTCAGATAACATACGTCGTCAATACTCAATCTAAAGCGCAGGTATAGTAATAATCAATAAGAAATAAGCTCTATCGTTGTCTAGGGGTAAGGTATATATTGTCCGCTGTATATCTAAAAGTCTCTTGCCGTCACTGCAGTTCCACCAGCTGCCGTCTTTTGGGGTGTCGCGGTGGTGCACTTTTGTTAGAGAGAGAGAGATAGAGATTGAATGAAACAGTTACCCGGCGGGTTTTTTCCAACCTTTAGGAGTTCGATCCGTCGGAGTCTCGTTGGGGGGTGGCCGTTCACTTGTGGCCTCTCCTGTAGCTAAAGCCGTTCTTTCGTGGTGAGGTCGCCAATCCCAGGCAAGGAAAAGACGCACACGAACCCCCCCACCGGCTGTCGCTATTAAACGCTGTCACAGGATTTCTAGCGTGTCTTCTGGTGCGTCTGAGGGGCCGTCTTTACAACCCCTCTCTTATCTGAGCTCACGGGGTCTCAGATGTCAATCAGGTTGGGATGATGCAATCTCTCTCCATCTCTCCACCCACATTGTCCTGAGGGTATACACGTAGTACAGTTCCCAATTCACAAAGGTGTCTCCACGAGACAATTACCACAGTCGCCAGCTTTTGCCTCGCTGTGAAATGAGGGACACCACACGTATCTCTCTCTTCTCCTGGGTCATTGACCCCCCCTTCACTAGGGCTCTGGCGATTCTCACAAAGGAGGCTGGGATCATAACAGTATATTATCCTTAGATGCAGAAAATGCCTTTGATAGGATTGAGTGGATTTATCTTTTTAAGACCTTAGAAAAGTTTAATTTTGGGCCTAATTTTATTTGTTGGGTTAAATTAATCTACTTGTCTCCTACCGCTCAGGTTATTACTAACTCCCAAATTTCTAAGCCCTTTAAATTACAGCGGGGAACTAGACAAGGATGTCCTCTTAGTCCTTTACTTTTTGCTTTAGCTATAGAACCCTTAGCAATAGCACTTCGAGAAGCTAAGGACATTTCTGGTATACTAAGGGAAGGTATGTCTCATAAAATTTCATTATACGCTGATGATATTTTACTTTTTATCTCTAACACTGAAACTTCTTTACCTTTGGTTCTTTCTTTAATCTCCCAGTTTAGTTCTTTTTCAGGATATAAGCTGAACCTACATAAAAGTGAGCTATTTCCTTTAAATGACCTAATGTCATCAAATGCCAAATTTCCGTTCAAGGTTGTTATAAGTCAGTTTACATATTTAGGTGTAACAATTACTAAAAACTTCAAGAATTTATTCAAAGAAAACTTAAACCCCTTATTGAATTATGTGAAAAAGACGCTTTCTAAATGGTCCCCTCTTTCTTTATCCCTAATTGGCCGAATTAATTCGATTAAAATGAAGATTCTTCCTAAATTTTTATATCTTTTTCAGGCCTTACCTATTTTTATTCCTAAGACGTACCTTGATTCTTTAGATTCAATTTTAACCTCTTATATCTGGAATAATAAACAAGCTCGTTTAAGTAAAGTTTACTTACAAAGAAATAAAGAGATGGGTGGACTAGCCCTACCCAATTTTAGGTTTTACTATTGGGCTGCCAATATAAGGAATATTACTTTCTGGTCCTATTATATTTATCGTAAAGATTGCCCATCGTGGGTCTCCTTAGAAGTTAATTCTGTAAAAAAATTCCTCTATTGTCTCTCTTCTTGGATCATACTCTTCTTTTTCAGCAAATAAAACAACAGATAACATAATTGTTAAGCAAACTTTAAGGATCTGGTCTCAATTTAGAAAATTTTTTGGTTTAGCGAATTTTTCATTATCATCTCCCATTCTCCTTAATTATTTTTTTTATTTCTTCCGTGACTGATAAAGTCTTTAAAGATTGGGATGAATTAGGTATTAAGTGTTTTTGGGACCTGTTTATCTCAGGATCTCTTGCTTCATTTGACCAATTGTCAAATAAATTTGCACTCCCAAAATCACATTTTTACAGATACCTTCAAATTAGAGATTTTCTACATTTCCAATTAGCTACTTTTCCTATAGGTCCTGATAAAAATTTACTGGACGATCTTTTAAATTTAAAACCTTTTGTTAATGGTTCTATTACCGGTATCTATAACTTGTTGATTGATCCTAGACAAGACTTTTTAGATAAAATAAAAAAAAGCTTGGGAGGATAGATAGATAGATAGATAGATACTTTATTCATCCCCATGGGGAAATTCAACTTTTTTTCCAATGTCCCATACACTTGTTGTAGCAAAACTAATTACATACAATACTTAACTCAGTAAAAAATATGATATGCATCCAAATCACTATCTCAAAAAGCACTAATAATAGCTTTTAAAAAGTTCTTAAGTCCTGGCGGTATGACCTAAATTGTCAGATTTCTGATGATAGATGGAATAAAATTCTTAAACGGGTTAATAAATCATCTTTCTGTGCTCGTCATTCTCTTCTACAATTTAAAGTGGTTCATAGAGCTTACATTTCTAAACAGAAGCTCTCCAGTTTTTACCCGAATGTTTCTCCACTTTGTAATAAATGCAACTCTGCTGATGCCTCTTTAATTCATATGTTTTGGTTTTGCCCTACAATTGAAAAGTTTTGGCGGGAAGTATTTCATACCTTCTCTCAACTTTTTAGGGTCCAATTTGACCCAAATCCCCTTACTGCCTTGTTTGGTATTATTGCAAATGAAGATATAACTTTAAATACTCCTAACCTACAGGTTTTAGTTTTTACCTCTCTTTTAGCAAGGAGAGCAATCTTGCTTAAATGGAAGGAGTCTACCCCTCCTACACATCTTCAATGGCTACGTGATATTGTGTCTTATTTAAATTTAGAAAAGATCCGCTGCTCAGTCTTAAATTCGAAACAATCTTTTTATGATATCTGGGGACCTTTCCTAAATTACTTTTCCAATTTATAAAGTTTAACAGTGCACAGACTTTTATGTATATTTTTATCTTCTCTTCTTAAGTGAATATGTTTTTTTTTCTAATTATCCATTGTCATCCATCAGCTTTTTACTTTGGTAGTTGGTAGGGGGTTGACTTTTTTTATATATAAAAAATTTCTTTTATAATGTATGACCTATCTTTAAATTTTTGATTACAGAGTGGTATACCTTTATGTGTTATGCTATAACATTTTGATCAATTTTATTACAATATATGAATGTACACAAGTTATGTTGAGTTCTATGTGTTGCACTCTGTAAATCTTTTTTTTTGTAAACAAAACCTCTCATTCTCCATCGCTCCAAGGAGAAAAGGCCGTGTTCACTCAACCTATTCCCATAAGGCATGCTCCCCAATCCAGGGAACATCCTTGTAGATCTCTTCTGCACCCTTTCTATGGTTTCCATGTCCTTCCTGTAGTGAGGCAACCAGAATTGAGTACAGTACTCCAAGTGGGGTCTGACTAGGGTCCAATATAGCTGCAACATTACCTCTCAGCTCCTAAACTCAATCCCACAATTGATGAAGGCCAATACACTGTATGCCTTCTTAACCACAGAGTCAACCTGCGTAGCAGCTTTGAGTGTCCTATGGACTCGGATCCCAAGATCCCTCTGATCTTCCACACTGCCAAGAGTCTTACCATTAATACTATATTCTGCCATCATATTTGACCTACCAAAATTAACTACCTCAAGCTTATCTGGGTTGAATTCTAACTGCCACTTCTCAGCCCAGTTTTGCATCCTATCAATGTCCCGCTGTAACCTCTGACAGCCCTCCACACTATCCACAACACCCACCACCTTTGTGTCATCAGCAAACTTACTAACCCATTCCTCCACTTCGTCATCCAGGTCATTTATAAAAATCACAAAGAGAAGGGGTCCCAGAATAGATCCCTGAGACACACCACTAGCCACCGACCTCCATGCAGAATATGACCCGTCTACAACCACTCTTTGTCTTCTGTGGGCAAGCCAGTTCTGGATCCACAAAGCAAGGTCCCCTTGGATCCCATGCCTCCTTACTTTCTCAATGTCTTGCATGGGGTACCTTATCAAATGCCTTGCTGAAATCCATATACACTACATCTATTGCTCTACCTTCATCAATGTGTTTAGTCACATCCTCAAAAAATTCAATCATGTTTCTTAAGGCACGACCTGTCTTTGACAAAGCCGTGCTGACTATTCCTAATCATATTATGCCTCTCCAAATGTTCATAAACCCTGCCTCTCAGGATCTTCTCCATCAACTTACCAACCACTGAAGTAAGACTCACTGGTCTATAATTTCCTGGGCTATCTCTACTCCCTTTCTTGAATAAGGGAACAACATCTGCAACCCTCCAATCCTCCAGAACCTCTCCTGTCCTCATTAATGATGCAAAGATCATTGCCAGAGGCTCAGCAATCTCCCCCCTCACCTCCCACAATAACCTGGGATACATTTCATCCGGTCCTGGTGACTTATCCAACTTGATGCTTTCCAAAAGCTCCAGCACATCCTTTCTTAATATCTACATTCTGAAGCTTTTCAGTCCGCTGCAAGACATCACTACAATCGTCAAGATCCTTTTCCGTAGTGAATACTGAAGCAAAGTATTCATTAAATACCTCTGCTATTTCCTCCGGTTCCATACACCCTTTTCCATTGTCTCACTTGATTGATCCTATTCTCTCACATCTTATCCTCTTGCTCTTCACATACTTGTAGAATGCCTTGGGGTTTTCCTTAATCCTGCCCACCAAGGCTTTCTCATGGCCCCTTCTGGCTCTCCTAATTTCATTCTTAAATACTCCTTCCTGCTAGCCTTATAATCTTCTAGATTCACACCATTACCTAGTTTTTTTGAACCTTTCATAAGCTCTTCTTTTCTTCTTGACTAGATTTACAACAGCCTTTGTGCACCACGGGTTTTGTACCCTACCATCCTTTCCCTGTCTCATTGGAACATACCTACTCAGAACCCCATGCAAATAGCCCCTGAATATTTGCCACATTTCTTTGGTATGTTTCCCTGAGAACATGTTTCCAATTTATGCTTCCAAGTTCCTGCCTGATAGCCTCATGGTTCCCCTTATTGCAATTAAACGTTTCCCAAACTTGTCTGTTCCTATCACTCTCCAATGCTATGGTAAAGGAGCTAGAATTGTGATCACTATCTCCAAAATGCTCTTCCACTGAGAGACCTGACACCTGACCAGGTTCATTTTCCAATACCAGATCAAGTACAGCCTCTCCTCTTGTAGGCTTATCTACATATTGTGTCAAGAAACCTTCCTGAACACACCTAACAAACTCTACCCCATCTAAACCCCTCACTCTAGGGAGATGCCAATCAATATTTGGGAAATTAAAACCTCCCACCACAACAACCCTGTAATTATTATCCTTTCCAGAATCTGTCTCCCTATCTGCTCCTCGATGTTCCTGTTACTGTTGGGTGGTCTAAAAACAACACCCAGTAGAGTTATTGACCCTTTCCTATTCCTAACCCACAGAGGAACTGGTAAAATTGTTGCCTTTTTGAAGCAAGTGGGAACTTCCGCCCCTAGCAGTGAGAGGTTGAAAATGTCCTTCAATACTCCCACCAGTTGGTTGGCACAAGTTTTCAGAGCCTTACCAGGTACTCCTTTGGGACCTTTTGCCTTGTGAGGGTTTACTTTCTTTAAAAACAATCTAACATTGGCCTCTGAGACGAAAATCACAAGGTCATCAGGTGCAGCAGGGATCTTTACAGCTGTAGTTGTGTTCTCCCTTTCAAAACGGGCATAGAAGACATTGAGTTCATCAGGTAGTGAAACATTCATGTTATTGGGTTTCATTTTGTAGGAAGTAATGTCTTGTAAACCCTGCCTGTGTTGTCGTACATCCAATGTCGCGTCCAACCTCATTTGAAATTGTCTCTTCGCCCTTCAAATAGCCCTTCACAAATCATGCCTGATTTTCTGGTACAGACCTGGGTCACCAGACTTGAATGCCACAGATCTAGCCTTCAACAGACGACATGGTTCATCCACAGCTTTTGGTTTGGGAATGTACAGTGAGTCTTTGTAGGCACACACTCATTCACACAGATTGTAATGAAGTCGGTAACAACCGCAGCATACTCATCCAGATTTGAAGATGAGTCCCTGAATACAGTCCAGTCCACCGATTCAAAGCAGTCCTGTAAGCACTCCAGTGCTTCACTTGTCCAGACCTTCTTCATCCTCACTACTGGTGCTGCAGTCTTCAGTCTCTCCCTATGCTCAGGGAGTAGAGTACAGCTAGGTGATTAGACTTCAGTCTCTGCCTATACTCAGGGAGTAGAGTACAGCTAGGTGATTAGACTTCAGTCTCTGCCTATACTCAGGGAGTAGAGTACAGCTAGGTGATTAGACTTCAGTCTCTGCCTATACTCAGGGAGTAGAGTACAGCTAGGTGATTAGACTTCAGTCTCTGCCTATACTCAGGGAGTAGAGTACAGCTAGGTGATTAGACTTCAGTCTCTGCCTATACTCAGGGAGTAGAGTACAGCTAGGTGATTAGACTTCAGTCTCTGCCTATACTCAGGGAGTAGAGTACAGCTAGGTGATTAGACTTCAATCTCTGCCTATACTCAGGGAGTAGAGTACAGCTAGGTGATTAGACTTCAGTCTCTGCCTATACTCAGGGAGTAGAGTACAGCTAGGTGATTAGACTTCAGCCTCTGCCTATACTCAGGGAGTAGAGTACAGCTAGGTGATTAGACTTCAGCCTCTGCCTATACTCAGGGAGTAGAGTACAGCCAGGTGATTAGACTTCAGTCTCTGCCTATACTCAGGGAGTAGAAGTACAGCTAGGTGATTAGACTTCAGTCTCTGCCTATACTCAGGGAGTAGAAGTACAGCTAGGTGATTAGACTTCAGTCTCTGCCTATACTCAGGGAGTAGAGTACAGCCAGGTGATTAGACTTCAGTCTCTGCCTATACTCAGGGAGTAGAAGTACAGCTAGGTGATTAGACTTCAGTCTCTGCCTATACTCAGGGAGTAGAGTACAGCCAGGTGATTAGACTTCAGTCTCTGCCTATACTCAGGGAGTAGAGTACAGCCAGGTGATTAGACTTCAGTCTCTGCCTATACTCAGGGAGTAGAGTACAGCTAGGTGATTAGACTTCAGCCTCTGCCTATACTCAGGGAGTAGAGTACAGCCAGGTGATTAGACTTCAGTCTCTGCCTATACTCAGGGAGTAGAGTACAGCTAGGTGATTAGACTTCAGTCTCTGCCTATACTCAGGGAGTAGAGTACAGCTAGGTGATTAGACTTCAGTCTCTGCCTATACTCAGGGAGTAGAGTACAGCTAGGTGATTAGACTTCAGTCTCTGCCTATACTCAGGGAGTAGAGTACAGCTAGGTGATTAGACTTCAGTCTCTGCCTATACTCAGGGAGTAGAGTACAGCTAGGTGATTAGACTTCAGTCTCTGCCTATACTCAGGGAGTAGAGTACAGCTAGGTGATTAGACTTCAGTCTCTGCCTATACTCAGGGAGTAGAGTACAGCTAGGTGATTAGACTTCAGTCTCTGCCTATACTCAGGGAGTAGAGTACAGCTAGGTGATTAGACTTCAGTCTCTGCCTATACTCAGGGAGTAGAGTACAGCCAGGTGATTAGACTTCAGTCTCTGCCTATACTCAGGGAGTAGAGTACAGCTAGGTGATTAGACTTCAGTCTCTGCCTATACTCAGGGAGTAGAGTACAGCCAGGTGATTAGACTTCAGTCTCTGCCTATACTCAGGGAGTAGAGTACAGCTAGGTGATTAGACTTCAGTCTCTGCCTATACTCAGGGAGTAGAGTACAGCTAGGTGATTAGACTTCAGCCTCTGCCTATACTCAGGGAGTAGAGTACAGCTAGGTGATTAGACTTCAGTCTCTGCCTATACTCAGGGAGTAGAGTACAGCTAGGTGATTAGACTTCAGCCTCTGCCTATACTCAGGGAGTAGAGTACAGCTAGGTGATTAGACTTCAGTCTCTGCCTATACTCAGGGAGTAGAGTACAGCTAGGTGATTAGACTTCAGTCTCTTCCTATACTCAGGGAGTAGAGTACAGCTAGGTGATTAGACTTCAGCCTCTGCCTATACTCAGGGAGTAGAGTACAGCTAGGTGATTAGACTTCAGTCTCTGCCTATACTCAGGGAGTAGAGTACAGCTAGGTGATTAGACTTCAGCCTCTGCCTATACTCAGGGAGTAGAGTACAGCTAGGTGATTAGACTTCAGCCTCTGCCTATACTCAGGGAGTAGAGTACAGCTAGGTGATTAGACTTCAGCCTCTGCCTATACTCAGGGAGTAGAGTACAGCTAGGTGATTAGACTTCAGTCTCTGCCTATACTCAGGGAGTAGAGTACAGCTAGGTGATTAGACTTCAGTCTCTGCCTATACTCAGGGAGTAGAAGTACAGCTAGGTGATTAGACTTCAGTCTCTGCCTATACTCAGGGAGTAGAGTACAGCTAGGTGATTAGACTTCAGCCTCTGCCTATACTCAGGGAGTAGAGTACAGCTAGGTGATTAGACTTCAGCCTCTGCCTATACTCAGGGAGTAGAAGTACAGCTAGGTGATTAGACTTCAGTCTCTGCCTATACTCAGGGAGTAGAGTACAGCTAGGTGATTAGACTTCAGCCTCTGCCTATACTCAGGGAGTAGAGTACAGCTAGGTGATTAGACTTCAATCTCTGCCTATACTCAGGGAGTAGAGTACAGCTAGGTGATTAGACTTCAGCCTCTGCCTATACTCAGGGAGTAGAAGTACAGCCAGGTGATCAGGCTTCCCAAAGTGAGTGTGTGGATAGCACGGTAGGTATTCTTGATGGTGGTGTAGCAATGGTCCAGTGTGTTGTTACCTTTGGTATTGCAAGTGACCTGTTGATGGTAATTGCTTAGTGATTTTTTCAGAGTGGCCTGGTTAATAGAAACATAGAAAACCTACAGCCCAATACAGGTCCTTCGGCCCACAAAGTTGTGCTGAGCATGTCCCTACCTTAGAAATTACTAGGCTTACCTATAGCCCTCTATCTTACTAAGCTCCATGTACCTATCCAAAAGTCTCTTAAAAGACCCTATCGTAAAAAACTTACCCCTGACATCTCCTCTGTACCTACTCTCCAGCACCTTAAACCTGTGTCCTCTTGTGGCAACCATTTCAGCCCTGAAAAAAAGCCTCTGGCTAACCATACGATCAAAGTCTCTCATTATCTTGTACACCTCTATCAAGTCACATCTCATCCTCCTTCGCTCCAAGGAGAAAAGGCCGAGTTCACTCAACCTGTTTTCATAAGGCATGCTCCCCAATCCAGGCAACATCCTTGTAAATCTCTGCACCCTTTCTATGGCTTCCACATCCTTCCTATCGTGAGGTGACCAGAACTGAGCACAGTACTCCAAGTGGGGTCTGACCAGGGTCCTATATAGCTGCAACATTACCTCTTGGCTCCTAAACTCAATTCCACGGTTGATGAAGGCTAATACACCGTACGCCTTCTTAACCACAGAGTCAACCTGAGCAGCTGCTTTGAGTGTCCTATGGACTCGGACCCCAAGATCCCTCTGATCCTCCACACTGTCAAGAGGCTTACCATTAATACTATGTCAATTTGAGAAAACATTCAACTGAGGTATGGGGAAATATGATGCTATTGGGCAGGAACTTGGGAACATAAATTGGGAGCAGATGTTCTCAGGGAAATGCATGGCAGAAGTGTGGCATGGAGTTTTCAGCATGGGTATGTTCCATCGAGGCAGGGAAATGTGGTAGGATTAAAGAACCGCCAGCCAAGGATGTAGAAAATCTAGTTAAGAAAAGCTTATGAAAGGTTCAAGAAATCAAATACGGTTAGAGCTCTAGAAAATTACAAGGTTGTCAGGAAGGTTCTTAAGAATGAAATTAGGAGAGCTAGGAGGGGCCATGAGAAAGCCTTGGCAAGCAGAATTAAGGAAAACACCAAAGCATTCTACAAGTATGTGAAGAACAAGAGGATAAGCTGTGTGGGAATGGGACCAACCAGGTGTGATAGTGGAAATGTGCATGGACCTGGAGGAGGTAGTGGAGGTTTCTTAATTAATACTTTGCTTCAGAATTCACCAGTGAAAAGGACTTTGACAATTGTGGGGACGACTTACAGCAGACTGAAACGCTTGAGTGTTCAGACATTAAGAAAGAGGATGTGCTGGAGCTCTTCAAAGGTATTAAGTTAGTTAACCAGGACCAGATGAGATATACTCCAGGCAGCTGTGGGAAGTGAGGGGGGGGATTGTTGAGCCCCTGGTGATGATCTTTGCATCATCAACCGGGACGGGAGATGTACTGGATGATTGGAGGGTTGCAAATGTTGTTCCCTTTTTCAAGAAAGGGAGTAGAGATAGCCCAGAAAATTATAGACCAGTGAGTCTTACTTCAGTGGTGGGCAAGTGGTTGGAGAAGATCCTGAGAGGCAGGATTTATGAGCATTTGGAGAAAAACAATCTGATTAGGGATAGTCAGCATGGCTTTGTCAAGGACAGGTCATGTCTTACGAGCTTAATTCAATTCTTTGAGGAGGTAACAAGACACATGAAGGTAGAGCAATGGATGTAGTGTATATGGATTTCAGTAAGGCATTTGATAAGGTTCCCCTTGCAAGGCTCATTCAGAAAGTAGTGAGGCTTGGGATCCAAGAGCACCTAGCTTTATGGATCCAGAACTGGCTTGCCCACAGAAGGCAAAGGGTGGTTGTAGATGGGTCATATTCCGCATGAAGGTCGGTGACCAGTGCTGTGCCTCAGGGATCTGTTTTGAGACCCCTCCTCTTTGTGAGTTTTATAAATGACCTGGATGAGGAAGTGGAGGGATGGGTTAGTAAGTTTGCTGATGACACAAAGGTTGGAGGTGTTGTGGATAGTGTGGAGGGCTGTCAGAGGTTACAGCAGGACATTGATAGGATGCAAAACTGGGCTGAGAAGTGGCAGATGGAGTTCAACCCAGATAAGTGTGAAGTGGTTCATTTTGGTAGGTCAAATATGAAGTCAGAATATAGTATTAATGGTAAGACTCTTGGCAGTATGGAGGATCAGAGGGATCTTGGGGTCCATGTCGATGGGACACTGAAACCTGCTGTGCAGGTTGACAGTGTTGTTAAGAAGGCCTATGGCGTGATGGCCTTTTTCACCCGTGGGATTGAGTTCAAGAGCTGTGAGGTAATGTTATAGCTATATAAAACCTTGGTCAGACCCCACTTGGAGTACTGTGTTCAGTTCTGGTCACCTCACTACAGGAAGGATGTGGATACTATAGAGAGGGTGCAGAGGAGATTTACAAGGATTGGAGAGTATACCACATGAGAATAGGTTTTCCTCCTTGGAGTGACGGAGGATGAGAGCTGACTTGATAGAGGTGTATAAGATGATGAGAGGCATTGCTGGTGTTCATGGTGTTTTCCCAGGGCTGAAATGACTAACACCAGAGGGCACAGTGCTTGGAAGCAGGTTCAAGAGGGATGTCAGATGTAAGTTTTTCACACAGAGTGGTGGGTGTGTGGAATGGGCTGCCACCAATGGTGGTTGAGGTGGATAGAATAGGGTGTTTTAAGAGACTGAGAAAGGTACATGGAGCTTAGAAAAATAGAGGGCTGTGCAGTAGAGCAGTTCTAGAATAGGTTACATGGTTGGCACAACATTGTGGGCCGAAGGGCCTGTAATGTGCTATAGATTTCTATGATTCTATGAATCCACCATGACTCCCATGCACCTTAATCTGGATGAGCCTCTCAAGAGGGAACATCAAACTGCTTATGAAAATCCTTGTAGACAACATCTACAGGTCTACCTTCATCAATCACCCTTGTCACCTCACCAAAAAACTCAATCAAGTTAGAGAGGGACCTTGTCAAAGGCCTTCCTAAAATCCATATCGACTACATCCACAGTTCATCAGATTCAGGAGGCACCTTGTTAAATGCTGGGTTTGAGGGAAACTTTCTAAACGCACAGATGTAAGGGGCCACTGTGTAGCAAACTTCACTCGTGTGGTCCCTTCACTCACCTCAGCTAGCTCCTTCTGTTTCAGGTGGTACACTATGTCTCACTAGTTAGGGCTCAAAGATCATTCACACATCACTAGTTTGTGTTGTCATTCTCCCTTGTTAATTGTTAAGGATCGCAATGGCAGATTTCTTGGTTAATGCTCGTTAGTCAGGTCACTTGGGTAATGCTGGTTATGTGAAGTCACAAGGTCACTGCCAGTGAGGGAGCTCCCTCGGTCACAGTTGGGGAGGGAGCTCTTTCCTTTGGGTCTGATCGGTACCAGTGGAGTGGATCGGGGCCTGTCTTCCTGAGTCTGTAATTTTCTCTCTTTCACCCAAATCTCTCCCTCCAACCTTCCTCCTCTCTCCCTCCCCCACCCTCCTCTCTCTCTTCTCTCTCCTTCCCTCCTCTTTCCCTCCTCACTCACTCGTGTCTCCCTCAACCTTACATCCATCCTCCTCTGTCCTCTCAAGCTGTCTTCTCTCTCTCTCTCCTTCCACCAATATCCCTCCTCTACCCTCCACTCTCCTCCACTATCTTCTACCCCACTAACCCCTCCACTACCTTCTACCCCTCTAACCCCTCCACCCCTCCCCTTCCCCACTCCCCTCTCTCCCCTCCACCTTCTCCATTCTCTCTCCTACTCTCCCCACTCTCTCCAATCTCTCTGTTTGGACATTTTTTCCTCTATCGTTTTCTCCTGCCCTGCCCCTGCCCCTGCCCCAGCCTCCCCGACCCTACCCGAAACCTGTTGTTTACTGCAGATGCTGCCCGTGGAATCAGGACGTTCGCTGGTGACTGGAACACTTCCCACGCTGGGCACGTTAACTGGCTTACCCATCGACACGCTGGGCACGTTAACTGGCTTACCCATCGACACGCTGGGCACGTTAACTGGCTTACCCATAGACACGCCGGGCAGTAAGGGGCTGAAGTTGGGTGACCTGTGTCAGGTCCCAGCGGTGATCTCGCCCCTGCAATGCCTCGCCCTCCACTACAACAGGCAGCCGCACGTGCTCAAGTCAGAGGTGAGTGCAGTTCACGTACAGTTGTACACGCGCGCAGTTGCCCCTTGCACTGCCCCTGCACAGTCACCCCGCACACAGTTGCTCTGTAAAAGGGCCTCACTGCAGATTGGACTGACCAAAGAGCTGAGCTGCTTCATACGGAGTGAACAGCTCAGACACAAGCTGCTGGAAATCCAAAGTATCACGCTGCAGGGACAGCAGATCAGGCAGCATCTATGGAGGAGAATAAAGAGCAGATGTTTTGGGCCAAGACCCTTCATCAGGACTGGAAGGGAAGGGCCAGAGGCCAGAAGACCCAAGTCCATGATAGAGCCGATGTGGCCTCCCTGAGCCAATCCCTGGGTGTATGATAGAGTGGATGTGGCCTTCCTGAGCCAGTCTCTGGGTGTATGATAGAGTGGATGTTGTCTCCCTGATCCAGTCCCTGGGTGTATGATAGAGTGGATGTGGCCTCCCTGAGCCAATCCCTGGGTGTATGATAGAGCGGATGTGGCCTCCCGGAGTCAATCCCTGGGTGTATGATAGAGTGGATGTGGCCTCCCTGATCCAGTCCCTGGGTGTATGATAGAGTGGATGTGGCCTCCCTGATCCAGTCTCTGGGTGTATGATAGAGTGGATGTGGCCTCCCGGAGCCAGTCCCTGGGTGTATGATAGAGTGGATGTGGCCTCCCTGATCCACTCCCTGGGTGTATGATAGAGTGGATGTGGCCTCCCGGAGCCAATCCCTGGGTGTATGATAGAGTGGATGTGGCCTCCCTGATCCAGTCCCTGGGTGTATGATAGAGTGGATGTGGCCTCCCTGATCCAGTCCCTGGGTGTATGATAGAGTGGATGTGGCCTCCCGGAGCCAATCCCTGGGTGTATGATAGAGTGGATGTGGCCTCCCTGATCCAGTCCCTGGGTGTATGATAGAGTGGATGTGGCCTCCCGGAGCCAATCCCTGGGTGTATGATAGAGTGGATGTGGCCTTCCGGAGCCAATCCCTGGGTGTATGATAGAGCGGATGTGGCCTCCCGGAGCCAATCCCTAGGTGTATGATAGAGCGGATGTGGCCTCCCTGATCCAGTCCCTGGGTGTATGATAGAGTGGATGTAGCCTCCCTGATCCAGTCACTGGGTGTATGATAGAGTGGATGTGGCCTCCCTGATCCAGTCCCTGGGTGTATGATAGAATGGATGTGGCCTCCCGGAGCCAATCCCTGGGTGTATGATAGAGTGGATGTGGCCTCCCTGATCCAGTCCCTGGGTGTATGATAGAGCGGATGTGGCCTCCCTGAGCCAGTCTCTGGGTGTATGATAGAGCGGATGTGGCCGCCCTGAGCCAATCCCTGGGTGTATGATAGAGTGGATGTGGCTTCCCTGATCCAATCCCTGGGTGTATGATAGAGTGGATGTGGCCTCCCTGAGCCAGTCCCTGGGTGTATGATAGAGTGGATGTGGCCTCCCTGATCCAGTCCCTGGGTGTATGATAGAGTGGATGGGGCCTCCCGGAGGCCAATCCCTGGGTGTATGATAGAGTGGATGTGGCCTCCCAGATCCAGTCCCTGGGTGTATGATAGAGTGGATGTGGCCTCCCGGAGCCAGTCCCTGGGTGTATGATAGAGCGGATGTGGCCTCCCGGAGCCAATCCCTGGGTGTATGATAGAGCGGATGTGGCCTCCCGGAGCCAGTCCCTGGGTGTATGATAGAGCGGATGTGGCCTCCCTGATCCTGTCCCTGGGTGTATGATAGAGTGGATGTGGCCTCCCTGATCCAGTCCCTGGGTGTATGATAGAGTGGATGTGGCCTCCCTGATCCAGTCTCTTGGTGTATGATAGAGCGGATGTGGCCTCCCTGATCCAGTCCCTGGGTGTATGATAGAGCGGATGTGGCCTCCCTGATCCAATCCCTGGGTGTATGATAGAGCGGATGTGGCCTCCCTGATCCAGTCCCTGGGTGTATGATAGAGCGGATGTGGCCTCCCTGAGCCAATCCCTGGGTGTATGATAGAGCGGATGTGGCTTCCCTGAGCCAATCCCTGGGTGTATGATAGAGCGAATGTGGCCTCCCTGATCCAGTCCCTGGGTGTATGATAGAGTGGATGTGGCCACCCTGAGCCAATCCCTGGGTGTATGATAGAGTGGATGTGGCCTCCCTGATCCAGTCCCTGGGTGTATGATAGAGTGGATGTGGCCTCCCTAATCCAGTCCCTGGGTGTATGATAGAGTGGATGTGGCCTCCCTGATCCAGTCTCTGGGTGTATGATAGAGTGGATGTGGCCTCCCTGATCCAGTCCCTGGGTGTATGATAGAGCGGATGTGGCCTCCCTGATCCAATCCCTGGGTGTATGATAGAGCGGATGTGGCCTCCCTGATCCAGTCCCTGGGTGTATGATAGAGCGGATGTGGCCTCCCTGAGCCAATCCCTGGGTGTATGATAGAGCGGATGTGGCTTCCCTGAGCCAATCCCTGGGTGTATGATAGAGCGAATGTGGCCTCCCTGATCCAGTCCCTGGGTGTATGATAGAGTGGATGTGGCCACCCTGAGCCAATCCCTGGGTGTATGATAGAGTGGATGTGGCCTCCCGGAGCCAGTCCCTGGGTGTATGATAGAGCAGATGTGGCCTCACTGATCCAGTCCCTGGGTGTATGAATGAGTGGATGTGGCCTCCCTGAGCCAGTCCCTGGGTGTATGATAGAGTGGATGTGGCCTCCCTGAGCCAGTCCCTGGGTGTATGATAGAGTGGATGTGGCCTCCCTGATCCAGTCCCTGGGTGTATGATAGAGTGGATGTGGCCTCCGGGAGCCAATCCCTGGGTGTATGATAGAGTGGATGTGGCCTCCCGGAGCCAGTCCCTGGGTGTATGATAGAGTGGATGTGGCCTCCCTGATCCAGTCCCTGGGTGTATGATAGAGTGGATGTGGCCTCCCTGATCCAGTCCCTGGGTGTATTATAGAGTGGATGTGGCCTCCCGGAGCCAATCCCTGGGTGTATGATAGAGTGGATGTGGCCTCCCGGAGCCAATCCCTGGGTGTATGATAGAGTGGATGTGGCCTCCCTGATCCAGTCCCTGGGTGTATGATAGAGCGGATGTGGCCTCCCTGATCCAGTCCCTGGGTGTATGATAGAGTGGATGTGGCCTCCCTGATCCAGTCTCTGGGTGTATGATAGAGTGGATGTGGTCACCCTGATCCAGTCCCTGGGTGTATGATAGAGCGGATGTGGCCTCCCTGATCCAGTCGCTGGGTGTATGATAGAGTGGATGTGGCCTCCCGGAGCCAGTCTCTGGGTGTATGATAGAGTGGATGTGGCCTCCCGGAGCCAGTCTCTGGGTGTATGATAGAGTGGATGTGGCCTCCCTGAGCCAATCCCTGGGTGTAGGATAGAGTGGATGTGGCCTCCCTGAGCCAATCCCTGGGTGTATGATAGAGTGGATGTGGCCTCCCTGATCCAGTCTCTGGGTGTATGATAGAATGGATGTGGCCTCCCTGAGCCAGTCCCTGGGTGTATGATAG
This sequence comes from Hemitrygon akajei, assembly GCF_048418815.1. Classification (NCBI taxonomy): domain Eukaryota; kingdom Metazoa; phylum Chordata; class Chondrichthyes; order Myliobatiformes; family Dasyatidae; genus Hemitrygon; species Hemitrygon akajei. Next base: position 1,976,564 of record NC_133126.1, on the reverse strand, counting down.
AGTGGATGTGGCCTCCCTGAGCCAGTCCCTGGGTGTATGATAGAGTGGATGTGGCCTCCCTGAGCCAGTCCCTGGGTGTATGATAGAGTGGATGTGGCCTCCCTGAGCCAGTCCCTGGGTGTATGATAGAGTGGATGTGGCCTCCCGGAGCCAGTCCCTGGGTGTATGATAGAGCGGATGTGGCCTCCCGGAGCCAATCACTGGGTGTATGATAGAGCGGATGTGGCCTCCCGGAGCCAATCCCTGGGTGTATGATAGAGTGGATGTGGCCTCCCTGATCCAGTCCCTGGGTGTATGATAGAGTGGATGTGGCCTCCCTGATCCAGTCCCTGGGTGTATGATAGAGTGGATGTGGCCTCCCGGAGCCAATCCCTGGGTGTATGATAGAGTGGATGTGGCCTCCCTGATCCAGTCCCTGGGTGTATGATAGAGTGGATGTGGCCTCCCGGAGCCAATCCCTGGGTGTATGATAGAGTGGATGTGGCCTCCCGGAGCCAGTCCCTGGGTGTATGATAGAGTGGATGTGGCCTCCCGGAGCCAATCCCTGGGTGTATGATAGAGTGGATGTGGCCTTCCGGAGCCAATCCCTGGGTGTATGATAGAGCGGATGTGGCCTCCCGGAGCCAATCCCTAGGTGTATGATAGAGCGGATGTGGCCTCCCTGATCCAGTCCCTGGGTGTATGATAGAGTGGATGTAGCCTCCCTGATCCAGTCACTGGGTGTATGATAGAGTGGATGTGGCCTCCCTGATCCAGTCCCTGGGTGTATGATAGAATGGATGTGGCCTCCCGGAGCCAATCCCTGGGTGTATGATAGAGTGGATGTGGCCTCCCTGATCCAGTCCCTGGGTGTATGATAGAGCGGATGTGGCCTCCCTGAGCCAGTCTCTGGGTGTATGATAGAGCGGATGTGGCCGCCCTGAGCCAATCCCTGGGTGTATGATAGAGTGGATGTGGCTTCCCTGATCCAATCCCTGGGTGTATGATAGAGTGGATGTGGCCTCCCTGAGCCAGTCCCTGGGTGTATGATAGAGTGGATGTGGCCTCCCTGATCCAGTCCCTGGGTGTATGATAGAGTGGATGGGGCCTCCCGGAGGCCAATCCCTGGGTGTATGATAGAGTGGATGTGGCCTCCCAGATCCAGTCCCTGGGTGTATGATAGAGTGGATGTGGCCTCCCGGAGCCAGTCCCTGGGTGTATGATAGAGCGGATGTGGCCTCCCGGAGCCAATCCCTGGGTGTATGATAGAGCGGATGTGGCCTCCCGGAGCCAGTCCCTGGGTGTATGATAGAGCGGATGTGGCCTCCCTGATCCTGTCCCTGGGTGTATGATAGAGTGGATGTGGCCTCCCTGATCCAGTCCCTGGGTGTATGATAGAGTGGATGTGGCCTCCCTGATCCAGTCTCTTGGTGTATGATAGAGCGGATGTGGCCTCCCTGATCCAGTCCCTGGGTGTATGATAGAGCGGATGTGGCCTCCCTGATCCAATCCCTGGGTGTATGATAGAGCGGATGTGGCCTCCCTGATCCAGTCCCTGGGTGTATGATAGAGCGGATGTGGCCTCCCTGAGCCAGTCCCTGGGTGTATGATAGAGTGGATGTGGCCTCCCTGATCCAGTCCCTGGGTGTATGATAGAGTGGATGTGGCCTCCCTGATCCAGTCCCTGGGTGTATTATAGAGTGGATGTGGCCTCCCGGAGCCAATCCCTGGGTGTATGATAGAGTGGATGTGGCCTCCCGGAGCCAATCCCTGGGTGTATGATAGAGTGGATGTGGCCTCCCGGAGCCAGTCCCTGGGTGTATGATAGAGTGGATGTGGCCTCCCGGAGCCAATCCCTGGGTGTATGATAGAGTGGATGTGGCCTTCCGGAGCCAATCCCTGGGTGTATGATAGAGCGGATGTGGCCTCCCGGAGCCAATCCCTAGGTGTATGATAGAGCGGATGTGGCCTCCCTGATCCAGTCCCTGGGTGTATGATAGAGTGGATGTAGCCTCCCTGATCCAGTCACTGGGTGTATGATAGAGTGGATGTGGCCTCCCTGATCCAGTCCCTGGGTGTATGATAGAATGGATGTGGCCTCCCGGAGCCAATCCCTGGGTGTATGATAGAGTGGATGTGGCCTCCCTGATCCAGTCCCTGGGTGTATGATAGAGCGGATGTGGCCTCCCTGAGCCAGTCTCTGGGTGTATGATAGAGCGGATGTGGCCGCCCTGAGCCAATCCCTGGGTGTATGATAGAGTGGATGTGGCTTCCCTGATCCAATCCCTGGGTGTATGATAGAGTGGATGTGGCCTCCCTGAGCCAGTCCCTGGGTGTATGATAGAGTGGATGTGGCCTCCCTGATCCAGTCCCTGGGTGTATGATAGAGTGGATGGGGCCTCCCGGAGGCCAATCCCTGGGTGTATGATAGAGTGGATGTGGCCTCCCAGATCCAGTCCCTGGGTGTATGATAGAGTGGATGTGGCCTCCCGGAGCCAGTCCCTGGGTGTATGATAGAGCGGATGTGGCCTCCCGGAGCCAATCCCTGGGTGTATGATAGAGCGGATGTGGCCTCCCGGAGCCAGTCCCTGGGTGTATGATAGAGCGGATGTGGCCTCCCTGATCCTGTCCCTGGGTGTATGATAGAGTGGATGTGGCCTCCCTGATCCAGTCCCTGGGTGTATGATAGAGTGGATGTGGCCTCCCTGATCCAGTCTCTTGGTGTATGATAGAGCGGATGTGGCCTCCCTGATCCAGTCCCTGGGTGTATGATAGAGCGGATGTGGCCTCCCTGATCCAATCCCTGGGTGTATGATAGAGCGGATGTGGCCTCCCTGATCCAGTCCCTGGGTGTATGATAGAGCGGATGTGGCCTCCCTGAGCCAATCCCTGGGTGTATGATAGAGCGGATGTGGCTTCCCTGAGCCAATCCCTGGGTGTATGATAGAGCGAATGTGGCCTCCCTGATCCAGTCCCTGGGTGTATGATAGAGTGGATGTGGCCACCCTGAGCCAATCCCTGGGTGTATGATAGAGTGGATGTGGCCTCCCTGATCCAGTCCCTGGGTGTATGATAGAGTGGATGTGGCCTCCCTAATCCAGTCCCTGGGTGTATGATAGAGTGGATGTGGCCTCCCTGATCCAGTCTCTGGGTGTATGATAGAGTGGATGTGGCCTCCCTGATCCAGTCCCTGGGTGTATGATAGAGCGGATGTGGCCTCCCTGATCCAATCCCTGGGTGTATGATAGAGCGGATGTGGCCTCCCTGATCCAGTCCCTGGGTGTATGATAGAGCGGATGTGGCCTCCCTGAGCCAATCCCTTGGTGTATGATAGAGCGGATGTGGCTTCCCTGAGCCAATCCCTGGGTGTATGATAGAGCGGATGTGGCCTCCCTGATCCAGTCCCTGGGTGTATGATAGAGTGGATGTAGCCTCCCTGATCCAGTCACTGGGTGTATGATAGAGTGGATGTGGCCTCCCTGATCCAGTCCCTGGGTGTATGATAGAATGGATGTGGCCTCCCGGAGCCAATCCCTGGGTGTATGATAGAGTGGATGTGGCCTCCCGGAGCCAATCCCTGGGTGTATGATAGAGTGGATGTGGCCTCCAGGAGCCAGTCCCTGGGTGTATGATAGAGTGGATGTGGCCTCCCGGAGCCAATCCCTGGGTGTATGATAGAGTGGATGTGGCCTTCCGGAGCCAATCCCTGGGTGTATGATAGAGCGGATGTGGCCTCCCGGAGCCAATCCCTAGGTGTATGATAGAGCGGATGTGGCCTCCCTGATCCAGTCCCTGGGTGTATGATAGAGTGGATGTAGCCTCCCTGATCCAGTCACTGGGTGTATGATAGAGTGGATGTGGCCTCCCTGATCCAGTCCCTGGGTGTATGATAGAATGGATGTGGCCTCCCGGAGCCAATCCCTGGGTGTATGATAGAGTGGATGTGGCCTCCCTGATCCAGTCCCTGGGTGTATGATAGAGCGGATGTGGCCTCCCTGAGCCAGTCTCTGGGTGTATGATAGAGCGGATGTGGCCGCCCTGAGCCAATCCCTGGGTGTATGATAGAGTGGATGTGGCTTCCCTGATCCAATCCCTGGGTGTATGATAGAGTGGATGTGGCCTCCCTGAGCCAGTCCCTGGGTGTATGATAGAGTGGATGTGGCCTCCCTGATCCAGTCCCTGGGTGTATGATAGAGTGGATGGGGCCTCCCGGAGGCCAATCCCTGGGTGTATGATAGAGTGGATGTGGCCTCCCAGATCCAGTCCCTGGGTGTATGATAGAGTGGATGTGGCCTCCCGGAGCCAGTCCCTGGGTGTATGATAGAGCGGATGTGGCCTCCCGGAGCCAATCCCTGGGTGTATGATAGAGCGGATGTGGCCTCCCGGAGCCAGTCCCTGGGTGTATGATAGAGCGGATGTGGCCTCCCTGATCCTGTCCCTGGGTGTATGATAGAGTGGATGTGGCCTCCCTGATCCAGTCCCTGGGTGTATGATAGAGTGGATGTGGCCTCCCTGATCCAGTCTCTTGGTGTATGATAGAGCGGATGTGGCCTCCCTGATCCAGTCCCTGGGTGTATGATAGAGCGGATGTGGCCTCCCTGATCCAATCCCTGGGTGTATGATAGAGCGGATGTGGCCTCCCTGATCCAGTCCCTGGGTGTATGATAGAGCGGATGTGGCCTCCCTGAGCCAATCCCTGGGTGTATGATAGAGCGGATGTGGCTTCCCTGAGCCAATCCCTGGGTGTATGATAGAGCGAATGTGGCCTCCCTGATCCAGTCCCTGGGTGTATGATAGAGTGGATGTGGCCACCCTGAGCCAATCCCTGGGTGTATGATAGAGTGGATGTGGCCTCCCTGATCCAGTCCCTGGGTGTATGATAGAGTGGATGTGGCCTCCCTAATCCAGTCCCTGGGTGTATGATAGAGTGGATGTGGCCTCCCTGATCCAGTCTCTGGGTGTATGATAGAGTGGATGTGGCCTCCCTGATCCAGTCCCTGGGTGTATGATAGAGCGGATGTGGCCTCCCTGATCCAATCCCTGGGTGTATGATAGAGCGGATGTGGCCTCCCTGATCCAGTCCCTGGGTGTATGATAGAGCGGATGTGGCCTCCCTGAGCCAATCCCCTGGTGTATGATAGAGCGGATGTGGCTTCCCTGAGCCAATCCCTGGGTGTATGATAGAGCGAATGTGGCCTCCCTGATCCAGTCCCTGGGTGTATGATAGAGTGGATGTGGCCACCCTGAGCCAATCCCTGGGTGTATGATAGAGTGGATGTGGCCTCCCGGAGCCAGTCCCTGGGTGTATGATAGAGCAGATGTGGCCTCACTGATCCAGTCCCTGGGTGTATGAATGAGTGGATGTGGCCTCCCTGAGCCAGTCCCTGGGTGTATGATAGAGTGGATGTGGCCTCCCTGAGCCAGTCCCTGGGTGTATGATAGAGTGGATGTGGCCTCCCTGATCCAGTCCCTGGGTGTATGATAGAGTGGATGTGGCCTCCGGGAGCCAATCCCTGGGTGTATGATAGAGTGGATGTGGCCTCCCGGAGCCAGTCCCTGGGTGTATGATAGAGTGGATGTGGCCTCCCTGATCCAGTCCCTGGGTGTATGATAGAGTGGATGTGGCCTCCCTGATCCAGTCCCTGGGTGTATTATAGAGTGGATGTGGCCTCCCGGAGCCAATCCCTGGGTGTATGATAGAGTGGATGTGGCCTCCCGGAGCCAATCCCTGGGTGTATGATAGAGTGGATGTGGCCTCCCTGATCCAGTCCCTGGGTGTATGATAGAGCGGATGTGGCCTCCCTGATCCAGTCCCTGGGTGTATGATAGAGTGGATGTGGCCTCCCTGATCCAGTCTCTGGGTGTATGATAGAGTGGATGTGGTCACCCTGATCCAGTCCCTGGGTGTATGATAGAGCGGATGTGGCCTCCCTGATCCAGTCGCTGGGTGTATGATAGAGTGGATGTGGCCTCCCGGAGCCAGTCTCTGGGTGTATGATAGAGTGGATGTGGCCTCCCGGAGCCAGTCTCTGGGTGTATGATAGAGTGGATGTGGCCTCCCTGAGCCAATCCCTGGGTGTAGGATAGAGTGGATGTGGCCTCCCTGAGCCAATCCCTGGGTGTATGATAGAGTGGATGTGGCCTCCCTGATCCAGTCCCTGGGTGTATGATAGAGTGGATGTGGCCTCCCTGATCCAGTCTCTGGGTGTATGATAGAATGGATGTGGCCTCCCTGAGCCAGTCCCTGGGTGTATGATAGAGTGGATGTGGCCTCCCTGAGCCAGTCCCTGGGTGTATGATAGAGTGGATGTGGCCTCCCTGAGCCAGTCCCTGGGTGTATGATAGAGTGGATGTGGCCTCCCTGAGCCAGTCCCTGGGTGTATGATAGAGTGGATGTGGCCTCCCGGAGCCAGTCCCTGGGTGTATGATAGAGCGGATGTGGTCTCCCTGATCCAGTCCCTGGGTGTATGATAGAGCGGATGTGGCCTCCCGGAGCCAATCACTGGGTGTATGATAGAGCGGATGTGGCCTCCCGGAGCCAATCCCTGGGTGTATGATAGAGTGGATGTGGCCTCCCTGAGCCAATCCCTGGGTGTATGATAGAGCGGATGTGGCCTCCCGGAGCCAGTCCCTGGGTGTATGATAGAGCGGATGTGGCCTCCCTGATCCAGTCCCTGGGTGTATGATAGAGTGGATGTGGCCTCCCTGATCCAGTCCCTGGGTGTATGATAGAGTGGATGTGGCCTCCCTGATCCAGTCCCTGGGTGTATGATAGAGCGGATGTGGCCTCCCTGAGCCAGTCCCTGGGTGTATGATAGAGTGGATGTGGCCTCCCTGATCCAGTCCCTGGGTATATGATAGAGTGGATGTGGCCTCCCTGATCCAGACTCTGGGTGTATGATAGAGTGGATGTGGCCTCCCTGAGCCAGTCCCTGGGTGTATGATAGAGTGGATGTGGCCTCCCGGAGCCAGTCCCTGGGTGTATGATAGAGTGGATGTGGCCTCCCTGAGCCAGTCCCTGGGTGTATGATAGAGTGGATGTGGCCTCCCTGAGCCAATCCCTGGGTGTATGATAGAGTGGATGTGGCCTCCCGGAGCCAGTCCCTGGGTGTATGATAGAGTGGATGTGGCCTCCCTGATCCAGTCCCTGGGTGTATGATAGAGTGGATGTGGCCTCCCTGAGCCAATCCCTGGGTGTATGATAGAGTGGATGTGGCCTCCCTGAGCCAGTCCTTGGGTGTATAATAGAGTGGATGTGGCCTACCTGATCCAGTCCCTGGGTGTATGATAGAGTGGATGTGGCTTCCCTGAGCCAATCCCTGGGTGTATGATAGAGTGGATGTGGCCTCCCTGAGCCAGTCCCTGGGTGTATGATAGAGTGGATGTGGCCTCCCTGATCCAGTCCCTGGGTGTATGATAGAGTGGATGTGGCCTCCCTGATCCAGTCCCTGGGTGTATGATAGAGTGGATGTGGCCTCCCTGATCCAGTCCCTGGGTGTATGATAGAGCGGATGTGGCTTCCCTGAGCCAATCCCTGGGTGTATGATAGAGCGGATGTGGCTTCCCTGATCCAGTCCCTGGGTGTATGATAGAGTGGATGTGGCCTCCCTGAGCCGGTCCCTGGGTGTATGATAGAGTGGATGTGGCCTCCCGGAGCGAATCCCTGGGTGTATGATAGAGCGGATGTGGCCTCCCTGATCCAGTCCCTGGATGTATGATAGAGCGGATGTGGCCTCCCTGAGCCAGTCCCTGGGTGTATGATAGAGCGGATGTGGCCTCCCTGATCCAGTCCCTGGGTGTATGATAGAGTGGATGTGGCCTCCCGGAGCCAGTCTCTGGGTGTATGATAGAGTAGATGTGGCCTCCCTGAGCCAGTCCCTGGGTGTATGATAGAGTGGATGTGGCCTCCCTGAGCCAGTCCCTGGGTGTATGATAGAGTGGATGTGGCCTCCCTGAGCCAGTCCCTGGGTGTATGATAGAGTGGATGTGGCCTCCCTGAGCCAGTCCCTGGGTGTATGATAGAGTGGATGTGGCCTCCCGGAGCCAGTCCCTGGGTGTATGATAGAGTGGATGTGGCCTCCCTGATCCAGTCCCTGGGTGTATGATAGAGTGGATGTGGCCTCCCTGAGCCAATCCCTGGGTGTATGATAGAGTGGATGTGGCTTCCCTGAGCCAGTCCCTGGGTGTATGATAGAGTGGATGTGGCTTCCCTGAGCCAATCCCTGGGTGTATGATAGAGTGGATGTGGCCTCCCTGAGCCAATCCCTGGGTGTATGATAGAGTGGATGTGGCCTCCCTGAGCCAGTCCCTGGGTGTATGATAGAGTGGATGTGGCCTCCCTGATCCAGTCCCTGGGTGTATGATAGAGTGGATGTGGCTTCCCTGAGCCAATCCCTGGGTGTATGATAGAGTGGATGTGGCCTCCCGGAGCCAGTCCCTGGGTGTATGATAGAGTGGATGTGGCCTCCCTGATCCAGTCCCTGGGTGTATGATAGAGTGGATGTGGCCTCCCTGATCCAGTCCCTGGGTGTATGATAGAGTGGATGTGGCCTCCCTGATCCAGTCCCTGGGTGTATGATAGAGTGGATGTGGCCTCTCTGATCCAGTTCCTGGGTGTATGATAGAGCGGATGTGGCCTCCCTGATCCAGTCACTGGGTGTATGATAGAGTGGATGTGGCCTCCCTGATCCAGTCCCTGGGTGTATGATAGAGTGGATGTGGCCTCCCTGATCCAGTCTCTGGGTGTATGATAGAGTGGATGTGGCCTCCCTGAGCCAATCCCTGGGTGTATGATAGAGTGGATGTGGCCTCCCGGAGCCAGTCCCTGGGTGTATGATAGAGTTGATGTGGTCTTCCTGATCCAGTCCCTGGGTGTATGATAGAGCGGATGTGGCCTCCCGGAGCCAATCACTGGGTGTATGATAGACCGGATGTGGCCTCCCTGAGCCAATCCCTGGGTGTATGATAGAGTGGATGTGGCCTCCCGGAGCCAATCCCTGGGTGTATGATAGAGCGGATGTGGCCTCCCGGAGCCAGTCCCTAGGTGTATGATAGAGCGGATGTGGCCTCCCTGATCCAGTCCCTGGGTGTATGATAGAGTGGATGTGCCCTCCCTGATCCAGTCCCTGGGGGTATGATAGAGTGGATGTGGCCTCCCTGAACCAGTCCCTGGGTGTATGATAGAGCGGATGTGGCCTCCCTGATACAGTCCCTGGGTGTATGATAGAGCGGATGTGGCCTCCCTGATCCAGTCCCTGGGTGTATGATAGAGTGGATGTGGCCTCCCTGATCCAGTCCCTGGGTGTATGATAGAGTGGATGTGGCCTCCCTGATCCAGTCTCTGGGTGTATGATAGAGTGGATGTGGCCTCCCTGAGCCAGTCCCTGGGTGTATGATAGAGTGGATGTGGCCTCCCTGAGCCAGTCCCTGGGTGTATGATAGAGTGGATGTGGCCTCCCTGATCCAGTCCCTGGGTGTATGATAGAGTGGATGTGGCCTCCCTGATCCAGTCCCTGGGTGTATGATAGAGCGGATGTGGCTTCCCTGAGCCAATCCCTGGGTGTATGATAGAGTGGATGTGGCTTCCCTGAGCCAGTCCCTGGGTGTATGATAGAGTGGATGTGGCTTCCCTGAGCCAATCCCTGGGTGTATGATAGAGTGGATGTGGCCTCCCTGAGCCAATCCCTGGGTGTATGATAGAGTGGATGTGGCCTCCCTGAGCCAGTCCCTGGGTGTATGATAGAGTGGATGTGGCCTCCCTGATCCAGTCCCTGGGTGTATGATAGAGTGGATGTGGCTTCCCTGAGCCAATCCCTGGGTGTATGATAGAGTGGATGTGGCCTCCCGGAGCCAGTCCCTGGGTGTATGATAGAGTGGATGTGGCCTCCCTGATCCAGTCCCTGGGTGTATGATAGAGTGGATGTGGCCTCCCTGATCCAGTCCCTGGGTGTATGATAGAGTGGATGTGGCCTCCCTGATCCAGTCCCTGGGTGTATGATAGAGTGGATGTGGCCTCTCTGATCCAGTTCCTGGGTGTATGATAGAGCGGATGTGGCCTCCCTGAGCCAGTCACTGGGTGTATGATAGAGTGGATGTGGCCTCCCTGATCCAGTCCCTGGGTGTATGATAGAGTGGATGTGGCCTCCCTGATCCAGTCTCTGGGTGTATGATAGAGTGGATGTGGCCTCCCTGAGCCAATCCCTGGGTGTATGATAGAGTGGATGTGGCCTCCCGGAGCCAGTCCCTGGGTGTATGATAGAGTTGATGTGGTCTTCCTGATCCAGTCCCTGGGTGTATGATAGAGCGGATGTGGCCTCCCGGAGCCAATCACTGGGTGTATGATAGACCGGATGTGGCCTCCCTGAGCCAATCCCTGGGTGTATGATACAGTGGATGTGGCCTCCCGGAGCCAATCCCTGGGTGTATGATAGAGCGGATGTGGCCTCCCGGAGCCAGTCCCTAGGTGTATGATAGAGCGGATGTGGCCTCCCTGATCCAGTCCCTGGGTGTATGATAGAGTGGATGTGCCCTCCCTGATCCAGTCCCTGGGGGTATGATAGAGTGGATGTGGCCTCCCTGATCCAGTCCCTGGGTGTATGATAGAGCGGATGTGGCCTCCCTGATACAGTCCCTGGGTGTATGATAGAGCGGATGTGGCCTCCCTGATCCAGTCCCTGGGTGTATGATAGAGTGGATGTGGCCTCCCTGATCCAGTCCCTGGGTGTATGATAGAGTGGATGTGGCCTCCCTGATCCAGTCTCTGGGTGTATGATAGAGTGGATGTGGCCTCCCTGAGCCAGTCCCTGGGTGTATGATAGAGTGGATGTGGCCTCACTGATCCAGTCCCTGGGTGTATGATAGAGTGGATGTGGCCTCCCTGATCCAGTCCCTGGGTGTATGATAGAGTGGATGTGGCCTCCCTGATCCAGTCCCTGGGTGTATGATAGAGCGGATGTGGCTTCCCTGAGCCAATCCCTGGGTGTATGATAGAGTGGATGTGGCTTCCCTGAGCCAGTCCCTGGGTGTATGATAGAGTGGATGTGGCTTCCCTGAGCCAATCCCTGGGTGTATGATAGAGTGGATGTGGCCTCCCTGAGCCAATCCCTGGGTGTATGATAGAGTGGATGTGGCCTCCCTGAGCCAGTCCCTGGGTGTATGATAGAGTGGATGTGGCCTCCCTGATCCAGTCCCTGGGTGTATGATAGAGTGGATGTGGCTTCCCTGAGCCAATCCCTGGGTGTATGATAGAGTGGATGTGGCCTCCCGGAGCCAGTCCCTGGGTGTATGATAGAGTGGATGTGGCCTCCCTGATCCAGTCCCTGGGTGTATGATAGAGTGGATGTGGCCTCCCTGATCCAGTCCCTGGGTGTATGATAGAGTGGATGTGGCCTCCCTGATCCAGTCCCTGGGTGTATGATAGAGTGGATGTGGCCTCTCTGATCCAGTTCCTGGGTGTATGATAGAGCGGATGTGGCCTCCCTGAGCCAGTCACTGGGTGTATGATAGAGTGGATGTGGCTTCCCTGAGCCAGTCCCTGGGTGTATGATAGAGTGGATGTGGCCTCCCGGAGCCAGTCCCTGGGTGTATGATAGAGTGGATGTGGCCTCCCTGATCCAGTCCCTGGGTGTATGATAGAGTGGATGTGGCCTCCCTGATCCAGTCCCTGGGTGTATGATAGAGTGGATGTGGCCTCCCTGATCCAGTCCCTGGGTGTATGATAGAGTGGATGTGGCCTCTCTGATCCAGTCCCTGGGTGTATGATAGAGCGGATGTGGCCTCCCTGAGCCAGTCACTGGGTGTATGATAGAGTGGATGTGGCCTCCCTGATCCAGTCCCTGGGTGTATGATAGAGTGGATGTGGCCTCCCTGATCCAGTCCCTGGGTGTATGATAGAGTGGATGTGGCCTCTCTGATCCAGTCCCTGGGTGTATGATAGAGCGGATGTGGCCTCCCTGAGCCAGTCACTGGGTGTATGATAGAGTGGATGTGGCCTCCCTGATCCAGTCCCTGGGTGTATGATAGAGTGGATGTGGCCTCCCTGAGCCAGTCCCTGGGTGTATGATAGAGTGGATGTGGCTTCCCTGATCCAGTCCCTGGGTGTATGATAGAGTGGATGTGGCCACCCTGATCCAGTCCCTGGGTGTATGATAGACTGGATGTGGCCTCCTGGAGCCAGTCTCTGGGTGTATGATAGAGTGGATGTGGCCTCCCTGAGCCAATCCCTGGGTGTATGATAGAGTGGATGTGGCCTCCCGGAGCCAGTCCCTGGGTGTATGATAGAGTAGATGTGGTCTCCCTGATCCAGTCCCTGGGTGTATGATAGAGCGGATGTGGCCTCCCGGAGCCAATCACTGGGTGTATGATAGAGCGGATGTGGCCTCCCGGAGCCAATCCCTGGGTGTATGATAGAGTGGATGTGGCCTCCCGGAGCCAATCCCTGGGTGTATGATAGAGCGGATGTGGCCTCCCGGAGCCAGTCCCTAGGTGTATGATAGAGCGGATGTGGCCTCCCTGATCCAGTCCCTGGGTGTATGATAGAGTGGATGTGGCCTCCCTGATCCAGTCCCTGGGGGTATGATAGAGTGGATGTGGCCTCCCTGATCCAGTCCCTGGGTGTATGATAGAGCGGATGTGGCCTCCCAAATACAGTCCCTGGGTGTATGATAGAGCGGATGTGGCCTCCCTGATCCAGTCCCTGGGTGTATGATAGAGTGGATGTGGCCTCCCTGATCCAGTCTCTGGGTGTATGATAGAGTGGATGTGGCCTCCCTGAGCCAGTCCCTGGGTGTATGATAGAGTGGATGTGGCCTCCCGGAGCCAGTCCCTGGGTGTATGATAGAGTGGATGTGGCCTCCCTGAGCCAGTCCCTGGGTGTATGATAGAGTGGATGTGGCCTCCCTGAGCCAATCCCTGGGTGTATGATAGAGTGGATGTGGCCTCCCGGAGCCAGTCCCTGGGTGTATGATAGAGTGGATGTGGCCTCCCTGAGCCAGTCCCTGGGTGTATGATAGAGTGGATGTGGCCTCCCTGATCCAGTCCCTGGGTGTATGATAGAGTGGATGTGGCCTCCCTGAGCCAGTCCCTGGGTGTATGATAGAGTGGATGTGGCCTCCCTGATCCAGTCCCTGGGTGTATGATAGAGTGGATGTGGCCTCCCTGATCCAGTCCCTGGGTGTATGATAGAGTGGATGTGGCCTCCCTGATCCAGTCCCTGGGTGTATGATAGAGCGGATGTGGCTTCCCTGAGCCAATCCCTGGGTGTATGATAGAGCGGATGTGGCTTCCCTGATCCAGTCCCTGGGTGTATGATAGAGCGGATGTGGCCTCCCGGAGCCAGTCCCTAGGTGTATGATAGAGCGGATGTGGCCTCCCTGATCCAGTCCCTGGGTGTATGATAGAGTGGATGTGGCCTCCCTGATCCAGTCCCTGGGTGTATGATAGAGTGGATGTGGCCTCCCTGATCCAGTCCCTGGGTGTATGATAGAGCGGATGTGGCCTCCCTGATCCAGTCCCTGGATGTATGATAGAGCGGATGTGGCCTCCCTGAGCCAGTCCCTGGGTGTATGATAGAGCGGATGTGGCCTCCCTGATCCGGTCCCTGGGTGTATGATAGAGTGGATGTGGCCTCCCGGAGCCAGTCTCTGGGTGTATGATAGAGCGGATGTGGCCGCCCTGAGCCAGTCCCTGGGTGTATGATAGAGTGGATGTGGCCTCCCGGAGCCAGTCCCTGGGTGTATGATAGACTGGATGTGGCCTCCCGGAGCCAGTCTCTGGGTGTATGATAGAGTGGATGTGGCCTCCCTGAGCCAATCCCTGGGTGTATGATAGAGTGGATGTGGCCTCCCGGAGCCAGTCCCTGGGTGTATGATAGAGTGGATGTGGTCTCCCTGATCCAGTCCCTGGGTGTATGATAGAGCGGATGTGGCCTCCCGGAGCCAATCACTGGGTGTATGATAGAGCGGATGTGGCCTCCCGGAGCCAATCCCTGGGTGTATGATAGAGTGGATGTGGCCTCCCTGAGCCAATCCCTGGGTGTATGATAGAGCGGATGTGGCCTCCCGGAGCCAGTCCCTGGGTGTATGATAGAGCGGATGTGGCCTCCCTGATCCAGTCCCTGGGTGTATGATAGAGGGGATGTGGCCTCCCTGATCCAGTCCCTGGGTGTATGATAGAGTGGATGTGGCCTCCCTGATCCAGTCCCTGGGTGTATGATAGAGCGGATGTGGCCTCCCTGAGCCAGTCCCTGGGTGTATGATAGAGCGGATGTGGCCTCCCTGATCCAGTCCCTGGGTGTATGATAGAGTGGATGTGGCCTCCCTGATCCAGTCCCTGGGTGTATGATAGAGTGGATGTGGCCTCCCTGATCCAGTCTCTGGGTGAATGATAGAGTGGATGTGGCCTCCCTGAGCCAGTCCCTGGGTGTATGATAGAGTGGATGTGGCCTCCCTGAGCCAGTCCCTGGGTGTATGATAGAGTGGATGTGGCCTCCCTGAGCCAGTCCCTGGGTGTATGATAGAGGGGATGTGGCCTCCCGGAGCCAGTCCCTGGGTGTATGATAGAGTGGATGTGGCCTCCCTGAGCCAGTCCCTGGGTGTATGATAGAGTGGATGTGGCCTCCCTGATCCAGTCCCTGGGTGTATGATAGAGTGGATGTGGCCTCCCTGAGCCAATCCCTGGGTGTATGATAGAGTGGATGTGGCCTCCCTGAGCCAGTCCTTGGGTGTATAATAGAGTGGATGTGGCCTCCCTGAGCCAATCCCTGGGTGTATGATAGAGTGGATGTGGCCTCCCTGAGCCAGTCCCTGGGTGTATGATAGAGTGGATGTGGCCTCCCTGATCCAGTCCCTGGGTGTATGATAGAGTGGATGTGGCCTCCCTGATCCAGTCCCTGGGTGTATGATAGAGCGGATGTGGCTTCCCTGAGCCAATCCCTGGTTGTATGATAGAGTGGATGTGGCCTCCCTGATCCAGTCCCTGGGTGTATGATAGAGTGGATGTGGCCTCCCTGATCCAGTCCCTGGGTGTATGATAGAGTGGATGTGACCTCCCTGAGCCGGTCCCTGGGTGTATGATAGAGTGGATGTGGCCTCCCGGAACGAATCCCTGGGTGTATGATAGAGCGGATGTGGCTTCCCTGAGCCAATCCCTGGGTGTATGATAGAGCGGATGTGGCTTCCCTGAGCCAATCCCTGGGTGTATGATAGAGCGGATGTGGCTTCCCTGATCCAGTCCCTGGGTGTATGATAGAGCGGATGTGGCTTCCCTGATCCAGTCCCTGGGTGTATGATAGAGTGGATGTGGCCTCCCTGAGCCGGTCCCTGGGTGTATGATAGAGTGGATGTGGCCTCCCGGAGCGAATCCCTGGGTGTATGATAGAGCGGATGTGGCCTCCCTGATCCAGTCCCTGGATGTATGATAGAGCGGATGTGGCCTCCCTGAGCCAGTCCCTGGGTGTATGATAGAGCGGATGTGGCCTCCCTGATCCAGTCCCTGGGTGTATGATAGAGTGGATGTGGCCTCCCGGAGCCAGTCCCTGGGTGTATGATAGACTGGATGTGGCCTCCCGGAGCCAGTCTCTGGGTGTATGATAGAGTGGATGTGGCCTCCCTGAGCCAATCCCTGGGTGTATGATAGAGTGGATGTGGCCTCCCGGAGCCAGTCCCTGGGTGTATGATAGAGTGGATGTGGTCTCCCTGATCCAGTCCCTGGGTGTATGATAGAGCGGATGTGGCCACCCGGAGCCAATCACTGGGTGTATGATAGAGCGGATGTGGCCTCCCGGAGCCAATCCCTGGGTGTATGATAGAGTGGATGTGGCCTCCCTGAGCCAATCCCTGGGTGTATGATAGAGCGGATGTGGCCTCCCGGAGCCAGTCCCTGGGTGTATGATAGAGCGGATGTGGCCTCCCTGATCCAGTCCCTGGGTGTATGATAGAGGGGATGTGGCCTCCCTGATCCAGTCCCTGGGTGTATGATAGAGTGGATGTGGCCTCCCTGATCCAGTCCCTGGGTGTATGATAGAGCGGATGTGGCCTCCCTGAGCCAGTCCCTGGGTGTATGATAGAGCGGATGTGGCCTCCCTGATCCAGTCCCTGGGTGTATGATAGAGTGGATGTGGCCTCCCTGATCCAGTCCCTGGGTGTATGATAGAGTGGATGTGGCCTCCCTGATCCAGTCTCTGGGTGTATGATAGAGTGGATGTGGCCTCCCTGAGCCAGTCCCTGGGTGTATGATAGAGTGGATGTGGCCTCCCTGAGCCAGTCCCTGGGTGTATGATAGAGTGGATGTGGCCTCCCTGAGCCAGTCCCTGGGTGTATGATAGAGGGGATGTGGCCTCCCGGAGCCAGTCCCTGGGTGTATGATAGAGTGGATGTGGCCTCCCTGAGCCAGTCCCTGGGTGTATGATAGAGTGGATGTGGCCTCCCTGATCCAGTCCCTGGGTGTATGATAGAGTGGATGTGGCCTCCCTGAGCCAATCCCTGGGTGTATGATAGAGTGGATGTTGCCTCCCTGAGCCAGTCCTTGGGTGTATAATAGAGTGGATGTGGCCTCCCTGATCCAGTCCCTGGGTGTATGATAGAGTGGATGTGGCTTCCCTGAGCCAATCCCTGGGTGTATGATAGAGTGGATGTGGCCTCCCTGAGCCAGTCCCTGGGTGTATGATAGAGTGGATGTGGCCTCCCTGATCCAGTCCCTGGGTGTATGATAGAGTGGATGTGGCCTCCCTGATCCAGTCCCTGGGTGTATGATAGAGCGGATGTGGCTTCCCTGAGCCAATCCCTGGGTGTATGATAGAGTGGATGTGGCCTCCCTGATCCAGTCCCTGGGTGTATGATAGAGTGGATGTGGCCTCCCTGATCCAGTCCCTGGGTGTATGATAGAGTGGATGTGGCCTCCCTGAGCCGGTCCCTGGGTGTATGATAGAGTGGATGTGGCCTCCCGGAACGAATCCCTGGGTGTATGATAGAGCGGATGTGGCTTCCCTGAGCCAATCCCTGGGTGTATGATAGAGCGGATGTGGCTTCCCTGAGCCAATCCCTGGGTGTATGATAGAGCGGATGTGGCTTCCCTGATCCAGTCCCTGGGTGTATGATAGAGCGGATGTGGCTTCCCTGATCCAGTCCCTGGGTGTATGATAGAGTGGATGTGGCCTCCCTGAGCCGGTCCCTGGGTGTATGATAGAGTGGATGTGGCCTCCCGGAGCCAGTCTCTGGGTGTATGATAGAGTGGATGTGGCCTCCCTGAGCCAGTCCCTGGGTGTATGATAGAGTGGATGTGGCCTCCCTGAGCCAGTCCCTGGGTGTATGATAGAGTGGATGTGGCCTCCCTGAGCCAGTCCCTGGGTGTATGATAGAGTGGATGTGGCCTCCCTGAGCCAGTCCCTGGGTGTATGATAGAGTGGATGTGGCCTCCCGGAGCCAGTCCCTGGGTGTATGATAGAGTGGATGTGGCCTCCCTGATCCAGTCCCTGGGTGTATGATAGAGTGGATGTGGCCTCCCTGAGCCAATCCCTGGGTGTATGATAGAGTGGATGTGGCTTCCCTGAGCCAATCCCTGGGTGTATGATAGAGCGAATGTGGCCTCCCGGAGCCAGTCCCTGGGTGTATGATAGAGTGGATGTGGCCTCCCTGATCCAGTCCCTGGGTGTATGATAGAGCGGATGTGGCCTCCCGGCGCCAATCCCTGGGTGTATGATAGAGTGGATGTGGCCTCCCTGAGCCAATCCCTGGGTGTATGATAGAGCGGATGTGGCTTCCCTGAGCCAGTCCCTGGGTGTATGATAGAGTGGATGTGGCCTCCCTGAGCCAGTCCCTGGGTGTATGATAGAGTGGATGTGGCCTCCCGGAGCCAGTCCCTGGGTGTATGATAGAGCGGATGTGGCTTCCCTGAGCCAATCCCTGGGTGTATGATAGAGCGGATGTGGCTTCCCTGATCCAGTCCCTGGGTGTATGATAGAGTGGATGTGGCCTCCCTGAGCCAGTCCCTGGGTGTATGATAGAGTGGATGTGGCCTCCCGGAGCGAATCCCTGGGTGTATGATAGAGCGGATGTGGCCTCCCTGATCCAGTCCCTGGATGTATGATAGAGCGGATGTGGCCTCCCTGAGCCAGTCCCTGGGTGTATGATAGAGCGGATGTGGCCTCCCTGATCCGGTCCCTGGGTGTATGATAGAGTGGATGTGGCCTCCCGGAGCCAGTCTCTGGGTGTATGATAGAGCGGATGTGGCCGCCCTGAGCCAGTCCCTGGGTGTATGATAGAGTGGATGTGGCCTCCCGGAGCCAGTCCCTGGGTGTATGATAGACTGAATGTGGCCTCCCGGAGCCAGTCTCTGGGTGTATGATAGAGTGGATGTGGCCTCCCTGAGCCAATCCCTGGGTGTATGATAGAGTGGATGTGGCCTCCCGGAGCCAGTCCCTGGGTGTATGATAGAGTGGATGTGGTCTCCCTGATCCAGTCCCTGGGTGTATGATAGAGCGGATGTGGCCTCCCGGAGCCAATCACTGGGTGTATGATAGAGCGGATGTGGCCTCCCGGAGCCAATCCCTGGGTGTATGATAGAGTGGATGTGGCCTCCCTGAGCCAATCCCTGGGTGTATGATAGAGCGGATGTGGCCTCCCGGAGCCAGTCCCTGGGTGTATGATAGAGCGGATGTGGCCTCCCTGATCCAGTCCCTGGGTGTATGATAGAGGGGATGTGGCCTCCCTGATCCAGTCCCTGGGTGTATGATAGAGTGGATGTGGCCTCCCTGATCCAGTCCCTGGGTGTATGATAGAGCGGATGTGGCCTCCCTGAGCCAGTCCCTGGGTGTATGATAGAGCGGATGTGGCCTCCCTGATCCAGTCCCTGGGTGTATGATAGAGTGGATGTGGCCTCCCTGATCCAGTCCCTGGGTGTATGATAGAGTGGATGTGGCCTCCCTGATCCAGTCTCTGGGTGTATGATAGAGTGGATGTGGCCTCCCTGAGCCAGTCCCTGGGTGTATGATAGAGTGGATGTGGCCTCCCTGAGCCAGTCCCTGGGTGTATGATAGAGTGGATGTGGCCTCCCTGAGCCAGTCCCTGGGTGTATGATAGAGTGGATGTGGCCTCCCTGATCCAGTCCCTGGGTGTATGATAGAGTGGATGTGGCCTCCCTGATCCAGTCCCTGGGTGTATGATAGAGCGGATGTGGCTTCCCTGAGCCAATCCCTGGGTGTATGATAGAGTGGATGTGGCCTCCCTGATCCAGTCCCTGGGTGTATGATAGAGTGGATGTGGCCTCCCTGATCCAGTCCCTGGGTGTATGATAGAGTGGATGTGGCCTCCCTGAGCCGGTCCCTGGGTGTATGATAGAGTGGATGTGGCCTCCCGGAACGAATCCCTGGGTGTATGATAGAGCGGATGTGGCTTCCCTGAGCCAATCCCTGGGTGTATGATAGAGCGGATGTGGCTTCCCTGAGCCAATCCCTGGGTGTATGATAGAGCGGATGTGGCTTCCCTGATCCAGTCCCTGGGTGTATGATAGAGCGAATGTGGCTTCCCTGATCCAGTCCCTGGGTGTATGATAGAGTGGATGTGGCCTCCCTGAGCCGGTCCCTGGGTGTATGATAGAGTGGATGTGGCCTCCCGGAGCGAATCCCTGGGTGTATGATAGAGCGGATGTGGCCTCCCTGATCCAGTCCCTGGATGTATGATAGAGGGGATGTGGCCTCCCTGAGCCAGTCCCTGGGTGTATGATAGAGCGGATGTGGCCTCCCTGATCCAGTCCCTGGGTGTATGATAGAGTGGATGTGGCCTCCCGGAGCCAGTCTCTGGGTGTATGATAGAGTGGATGTGGCCTCCCTGAGCCAGTCCCTGGGTGTATGATAGAGTGGATGTGGCCTTCCTGAGCCAGTCCCTGGGTGTATGATAGAGTGGATGTGGCCTCCCTGAGCCAGTCCCTGGGTGTATGATAGAGTGGATGTGGCCTCCCTGAGCCAGTCCCTGGGTGTATGATAGAGTGGATGTGGCCTCCCGGAGCCAGTCCCTGGGTGTATGATAGAGTGGATGTGGCCTCCCTGATCCAGTCCCTGGGTGTATGATAGAGTGGATGTGGCCTCCCTGAGCCAATCCCTGGGTGTATGATAGAGCGGATGTGGCTTCCCTGAGCCAATCCCTGGGTGTATGATAGAGTGGATGTGGCCTCCCTGATCCAGTCCCTGGGTGTATGATAGAGTGGATGTGGCCTCCCTGATCCAGTCCCTGGGTGTATGATAGAGTGGATGTGGCCTCCCTGAGCCGGTCCCTGGGTGTATGATAGAGTGGATGTGGCCTCCCGGAACGAATCCCTGGGTGTATGATAGAGCGGATGTGGCTTCCCTGAGCCAATCCCTGGGTGTATGATAGAGCGGATGTGGCTTCCCTGAGCCAATCCCTGGGTGTATGATAGAGCGGATGTGGCTTCCCTGATCCAGTCCCTGGGTGTATGATAGAGCGGATGTGGCTTCCCTGATCCAGTCCCTGGGTGTATGATAGAGTGGATGTGGCCTCCCTGAGCCGGTCCCTGGGTGTATGATAGAGTGGATGTGGCCTCCCGGAGCGAATCCCTGGGTGTATGATAGAGCGGATGTGGCCTCCCTGATCCAGTCCCTGGATGTATGATAGAGCGGATGTGGCCTCCCTGAGCCAGTCCCTGGGTGTATGATAGAGCGGATGTGGCCTCCCTGATCCAGTCCCTGGGTGTATGATAGAGTTGATTTTTGCCTCCCGGAGCCAGTCTCTGGGTGTATGATAGAGGGGATGTGGCCTCCCTGAGCCAGTCCCTGGGTGTATGATAGAGTGGATGTGGCCTCCCTGAGCCAGTCCCTGGGTGTATGATAGAGTGGATGTGGCCTCCCTGAGCCAGTCCCTGGGTGTATGATAGAGTGGATGTGGCCTCCCTGAGCCAGTCCCTGGGTGTATGATAGAGTGGATGTGGCCTCCCGGAGCCAGTCCCTGGGTGTATGATAGAGTGGATGTGGCCTCCCTGATCCAGTCCCTGGGTGTATGATAGAGTGGATGTGGCCTCCCTGAGCCAATCCCTGGGTGTATGATAGAGTGGATGTGGCTTCCCTGAGCCAATCCCTGGGTGTATGATAGAGCGAATGTGGCCTCCCGGAGCCAGTCCCTGGGTGTATGATAGAGTGGATGTGGCCTCCCTGATCCAGTCCCTGGGTGTATGATAGAGCGGATGTGGCCTCCCGGCGCCAATCCCTGGGTGTATGATAGAGTGGATGTGGCCTCCCTGAGCCAATCCCTGGGTGTATGATAGAGCGGATGTGGCTTCCCTGAGCCAGTCCCTGGGTGTATGATAGAGTGGATGTGGCCTCCCTGAGCCAGTCCCTGGGTGTATGATAGAGTGGATGTGGCCTCCCGGAGCCAGTCCCTGGGTGTATGATAGAGCGGATGTGGCTTCCCTGAGCCAATCCCTGGGTGTATGATAGAGCGGATGTGGCTTCCCTGATCCAGTCCCTGGGTGTATGATAGAGTGGATGTGGCCTCCCTGAGCCAGTCCCTGGGTGTATGATAGAGTGGATGTGGCCTCCCGGAGCGAATCCCTGGGTGTATGATAGAGCGGATGTGGCCTCCCTGATCCAGTCCCTGGATGTATGATAGAGCGGATGTGGCCTCCCTGAGCCAGTCCCTGGGTGTATGATAGAGCGGATGTGGCCTCCCTGATCCGGTCCCTGGGTGTATGATAGAGTGGATGTGGCCTCCCGGAGCCAGTCTCTGGGTGTATGATAGAGCGGATGTGGCCGCCCTGAGCCAGTCCCTGGGTGTATGATAGAGTGGATGTGGCCTCCCGGAGCCAGTCCCTGGGTGTATGATAGACTGGATGTGGCCTCCCGGAGCCAGTCTCTGGGTGTATGATAGAGTGGATGTGGCCTCCCTGAGCCAATCCCTGGGTGTATGATAGAGTGGATGTGGCCTCCCGGAGCCAGTCCCTGGGTGTATGATAGAGTGGATGTGGTCTCCCTGATCCAGTCCCTGGGTGTATGATAGAGCGGATGTGGCCTCCCGGAGCCAATCACTGGGTGTATGATAGAGCGGATGTGGCCTCCCGGAGCCAATCCCTGGGTGTATGATAGAGTGGATGTGGCCTCCCTGAGCCAATCCCTGGGTGTATGATAGAGCGGATGTGGCCTCCCGGAGCCAGTCCCTGGGTGTATGATAGAGCGGATGTGGCCTCCCCTGATCCAGTCCCTGGGTGTATGATAGAGGGGATGTGGCCTCCCTGATCCAGTCCCCTGGGTGTATGATAGAGTGGATGTGGCCTCCCTGATCCAGTCCCTGGGTGTATGATAGAGCGGATGTGGCCTCCCTGAGCCAGTCCCTGGGTGTATGATAGAGCGGATGTGGCCTCCCTGATCCAGTCCCTGGGTGTATGATAGAGTGGATGTGGCCTCCCTGATCCAGTCCCTGGGTGTATGATAGAGTGGATGTGGCCTCCCTGATCCAGTCTCTGGGTGTATGATAGAGTGGATGTGGCCTCCCTGAGCCAGTCCCTGGGTGTATGATAGAGTGGATGTGGCCTCCCTGAGCCAGTCCCTGGGTGTATGATAGAGTGGATGTGGCCTCCCTGAGCCGGTCCCTGGGTGTATGATAGAGTGGATGTGGCCTCCCGGAACGAATCCCTGGGTGTATGATAGAGCGGATGTGGCTTCCCTGAGCCAATCCCTGGGTGTATGATAGAGCGGATGTGGCTTCCCTGAGCCAATCCCTGGGTGTATGATAGAGCGGATGTGGCTTCCCTGATCCAGTCCCTGGTGTATGATAGAGCGAATGTGGGCTTCCCTGATCCAGTCCCTGGGTGTATGATAGAGTGGATGTGGCCTCCCTGAGCCGGTCCCTGGGTGTATGATAGAGTGGATGTGGCCTCCCGGAGCGAATCCCTGGGTGTATGATAGAGCGGATGTGGCCTCCCTGATCCAGTCCCTGGATGTATGATAGAGCGGATGTGGCCTCCCTGAGCCAGTCCCTGGGTGTATGATAGAGCGGATGTGGCCTCCCTGATCCAGTCCCTGGGTGTATGATAGAGTGGATTTTTGCCTCCCGGAGCCAGTCTCTGGGTGTATGATAGAGGGGATGTGGCCTCCCTGAGCCAGTCCCTGGGTGTATGATAGAGTGGATGTGGCCTCCCTGAGCCAGTCCCTGGGTGTATGATAGAGTGGATGTGGCCTCCCTGAGCCAGTCCCTGGGTGTATGATAGAGTGGATGTGGCCTCCCTGAGCCAGTCCCTGGGTGTATGATAGAGTGGATGTGGCCTCCCGGAGCCAGTCCCTGGGTGTATGATAGAGTGGATGTGGCCTCCCTGATCCAGTCCCTGGGTGTATGATAGAGTGGATGTGGCCTCCCTGAGCCAATCCCTGGGTGTATGATAGAGTGGATGTGGCTTCCCTGAGCCAATCCCTGGGTGTATGATAGAGCGAATGTGGCCTCCCGGAGCCAGTCCCTGGGTGTATGATAGAGTGGATGTGGCCTCCCTGATCCAGTCCCTGGGTGTATGATAGAGCGGATGTGGCCTCCCGGCGCCAATCCCTGGGTGTATGATAGAGTGGATGTGGCCTCCCTGAGCCAATCCCTGGGTGTATGATAGAGCGGATGTGGCTTCCCTGAGCCAGTCCCTGGGTGTATGATAGAGTGGATGTGGCCTCCCTGAGCCAGTCCCTGGGTGTATGATAGAGTGGATGTGGCCTCCCGGAGCCAGTCCCTGGGTGTATGATAGAGCGGATGTGGCTTCCCTGAGCCAATCCCTGGGTGTATGATAGAGCGGATGTGGCTTCCCTGATCCAGTCCCTGGGTGTATGATAGAGTGGATGTGGCCTCCCTGAGCCAGTCCCTGGGTGTATGATAGAGTGGATGTGGCCTCCCGGAGCGAATCCCTGGGTGTATGATAGAGCGGATGTGGCCTCCCTGATCCAGTCCCTGGATGTATGATAGAGCGGATGTGGCCTCCCTGAGCCAGTCCCTGGGTGTATGATAGAGCGGATGTGGCCTCCCTGATCCGGTCCCTGGGTGTATGATAGAGTGGATGTGGCCTCCCGGAGCCAGTCTCTGGGTGTATGATAGAGCGGATGTGGCCGCCCTGAGCCAGTCCCTGGGTGTATGATAGAGTGGATGTGGCCTCCCGGAGCCAGTCCCTGGGTGTATGATAGACTGGATGTGGCCTCCCGGAGCCAGTCTCTGGGTGTATGATAGAGTGGATGTGGCCTCCCTGAGCCAATCCCTGGGTGTATGATAGAGTGGATGTGGCCTCCCGGAGCCAGTCCCTGGGTGTATGATAGAGTGGATGTGGTCTCCCTGATCCAGTCCCTGGGTGTATGATAGAGCGGATGTGGCCTCCCGGAGCCAATCACTGGGTGTATGATAGAGCGGATGTGGCCTCCCGGAGCCAATCCCCTGGGTGTATGATAGAGTGGATGTGGCCTCCCTGAGCCAATCCCTGGGTGTATGATAGAGCGGATGTGGCCTCCCGGAGCCAGTCCCTGGGTGTATGATAGAGCGGATGTGGCCCTCCCTGATCCAGTCCCTGGGTGTATGATAGAGGGGATGTGGCCCTCCCTGATCCAGTCCCTGGGTGTATGATAGAGTGGATGTGGCCTCCCTGATCCAGTCCCTGGGTGTATGATAGAGCGGATGTGGCCTCCCTGAGCCAGTCCCTGGGTGTATGATAGAGCGGATGTGGCCTCCCTGATCCAGTCCCTGGGTGTATGATAGAGTGGATGTGGCCTCCCTGATCCAGTCCCTGGGTGTATGATAGAGTGGATGTGGCCTCCCTGATCCAGTCTCTGGGTGTATGATAGAGTGGATGTGGCCTCCCTGAGCCAGTCCCTGGGTGTATGATAGAGTGGATGTGGCCTCCCTGAGCAGTCCCTGGGTGTATGATAGAGTGGATGTGGCCTCCCTGAGCCGGTCCCCTGGGTGTATGATAGAGTGGATGTGGCCTCCCGGAACGAATCCCTGGGTGTATGATAGAGCGGATGTGGCTTCCCTGAGCCAATCCCTGGGTGTATGATAGAGCGGATGTGGCTTCCCTGAGCCAATCCCTGGGTGTATGATAGAGCGGATGTGGCTTCCCTGATCCAGTCCCTGGGTGTATGATAGAGCGAATGTGGCTTCCCTGATCCAGTCCCTGGGTGTATGATAGAGTGGATGTGGCCTCCCTGAGCCGGTCCCTGGGTGTATGATAGAGTGGATGTGGCCTCCCGGAGCGAATCCCTGGGTGTATGATAGAGCGGATGTGGCCTCCCTGATCCAGTCCCTGGATGTATGATAGAGCGGATGTGGCCCTCCCTGAGCCAGTCCCTGGGTGTATGATAGAGCGGATGTGGCCTCCCTGATCCAGTCCCTGGGTGTATGATAGAGTGGATGTGGCCTCCCGGAGCCAGTCTCTGGGTGTATGATAGAGTGGATGTGGCCTCCCTGAGCCAGTCCCTGGGTGTATGATAGAGTGGATGTGGCCTTCCTGAGCCAGTCCCTGGGTGTATGATAGAGTGGATGTGGCCTCCCTGAGCCAGTCCCTGGGTGTATGATAGAGTGGATGTGGCCTCCCTGAGCCAGTCCCTGGGTGTATGATAGAGTGGATGTGGCCTCCCGGAGCCAGTCCCTGGGTGTATGATAGAGTGGATGTGGCCTCCCTGATCCAGTCCCTGGGTGTATGATAGAGTGGATGTGGCCTCCCTGAGCCAATCCCTGGGTGTATGATAGAGTGGATGTGGCTTCCCTGAGCCAGTCCCCTGGGTGTATGATAGAGTGGATGTGGCTTCCCTGAGCCATCCCTGGGTGTATGATAGAGTGGATGTGGCCTCCCTGAGCCAGTTCCTGGGTGTATGATAGAGTGGATGTGGCCTCCCTGATCCAGTCCCTGGGTGTATGATAGAGTGGATGTGGCTTCCCTGAGCCAATCCCTGGGTGTATGATAGAGTGGATGTGGCCTCCCGGAGCCAGTCCCTGGGTGTATGATAGAGTGGATGTGGCCTCCCTGATCCAGTCCCTGGGTGTATGATAGAGTGGATGTGGCCTCCCTGATCCAGTCCCTGGGTGTATGATAGAGTGGATGTGGCCTCCCTGATCCAATCCCTGGGTGTATGATAGAGCGGATGTGGCTTCCCTGAGCCAATCCCTGGGTGTATGATAGAGCGAATGTGGCCTCCCGGAGCCAGTCCCTGGGTGTATGATAGAGTGGATGTGGCCTCCCTGATCCAGTCCCTGGGTGTATGATAGAGCGGATGTGGCCTCCCGGCGCCAATCCCTGGGTGTATGATAGAGTGGATGTGGCCTCCCTGAGCCAATCCCTGGGTGTATGATAGAGCGGATGTGGCTTCCCTGAGCCAGTCCCTGGGTGTATGATAGAGTGGATGTGGCCTCCCTGAGCCAGTCCCTGGGTGTATGATAGAGTGGATGTGGCCTCCCGGAGCCAGTCCCTGGGTTTGCACGCTGTCCCTGCACTTTGTTGGGGATGGGGAAGTGGTGCTGCTGGCCTGGTCCTTCCTGCCCTGTGAATGGCCTCTAACCTGGCTGACCATCTCACCGACGGCACTTTCTACCCCCAACCCTCAGGACGACCGGGAGGAGGACGAGCGACGGAGACGGCGGCGCGAGAAGAACAAGGTGGCGGCAGCTCGGTGTCGCAACAAGAAGCGGGAGCGAACCGAGTTCCTGCAGAAGGTGAGGGGTCTGTGACTGACACTGGGCTCTTCTCCTGAACCCACACGTTCTCTTGCGCCAGGGCTTCGGTGCCCCTCTGGGACACCCCCATTCAGAACCCTGCCCCCCACCCACCACAGGCTACCCTGTCACTCACCACACTATCCCCTGTCCAGTGCTGAGCCTCCCACCACCGGTCACTCACTGCCCCTCCTCCCACCAGTCACTCACTGCCCCTCCCCTCACCGCTCACTTCAACTCCCTCCCCCCCACCGGTCACTTACCCCCTCCCCCACCAGTCAGTCACCGTCCCTCCCCCACTGGTTTCTTTTCCCCCTCTCCCCTCACCACCCCTCCCCACCGGTCACTCACTGCCCCTCTGGTCTGGTTGTCCGCAGGAGTCCGAGCGGCTCGAGCTGATGAATGGGCAGCTGAAAACACAGATTGAGGAGCTAAAACGGGGAGCGACAAGAACTGATTCATCTGCTGAACCTGCACCGGCCCACATGTATCGTCAGGACGGACAGTGTCCGGAGCCACGACACACTCCTCACACAGTGACTAACCTGTAGTGGCAACAGCCTACCCACCGGCTCCCTACTGCTGCCTAGCGCTGGCCGCTGGGTTAATGAGCTGCTCTGTGAGAGATGCTGGCCACGCTGACCCCTGCTCCCTGAGACCCCGACTGCAGAGGCCAGGATAGGCCGTACACTCAACGCAACAGCATCTCCGATCCACAGAGAGATACTAGGCCTGGGTAGTGACCCCTGGCGGAGGATCCAGTGAGAAATGCTTGTCCCTCTGGGTAGTGAACCTGGTCCCCTGGTGGAGGAGCCGGGTTGTGTTGCTGGTCCCCTGGTGGAGGAGCTGGGTAGTGTCGCTGGTCCCCTGGTGGAGGAGCCGGGTTGTGTTGCTGGCCCCCCTGGCGGAGGAGCTGGGGTAGTGTCGCTGGTCCCCTGGTGGAGGAGCCGTGTAGTGAACCTGGTCCCCTGGTGGAGGAGCCGGGTTGTGAACCAGGTCCCCCTGGTGGAGGAGCCGGGTTTGTGAACCTGGTCCCCTGGTGGAGGAGCCGGGTAGTGTCACTGGTCCCCTGGTGGAGGAGCCGGGGGTAGTGTCACTGGTCCCCTGGTGGAGGAGCCGGGTAGTCAACCTGGTCCCCTGGTGGAGGGGCCGGGTTGTGTCGCTGGTCCCCGGTGGAGGAGCCGGGTTGTGTTGCTGGTCCCCTGGTGGAGGAGCTGGGTTGTGTAGCTGGTCCCCTGGTGGAGGAGCCGTGTAGTGTCGTTGGTCCCCTGGTGGAGGAGCCGGGTTGTGAACCTGGTCCCCCTGGTGGAGGAGCCAGGTTGTGATCCTGGTCCCCTGGTGGAGGAGCCGGGTTGTGAACCTGGTCCCCTGGTGGAGGAGCCGGGTTGTGAACCTGGTCCCCTGGTGGAGGAGCCGTGTAGTGTCGCTGGTCCCCTGGTGAAGGAGCCGGGTTGTGTGAACCTGGTCCCCCTGGGGAGGAGCCGGGTTGTGAACCTGGTCCCCTGGTGGAGGAGCCGGGTTGTGAACCTGGTCCCCTGGTGGAGGAGTCGGGCTGCGAACCTGGTCCCCTGGTGGAGGAGCCGGGCTGCGAACCTGGTCCCCTGGTGGAGGAGCCGGGCTGCGAACCCTGGTCCCCTGGTGGAGGAGCCGGGCTGTGAACCTGGTCCCCTGGCGGAGGAGGCCTGGTGTGACGCTGGTCCCCTGGCGGAGGGCAGCCAGGTGTGGACGCTGGTCCCCTGACGGAGGAGCCCGGGTGTGACGCTGGTCCCCTGACGGAGGAGCCCGGTGTGTGACGCTGGTCCCCTGACGGAGGAGCCCGGGTGTGACGCTGGTCCCCCTGGCGGAGGAGCCCGGGTGTGACGCTGGTCCCCTGGCGGAGGAGGCCGGGTGTGACGCTTGTCCCCTGGCGGAGGCAGCCAGGTGTGTCGCTGGTCCCCTGGCGGAGGAGGCCGGGTGTGACGCTGGTCCCCTGGCGGAGGAGGCCGGGGTGTGACGCTTGTCCCCTGGCGGAGGAGGCGGAGGGCCGGGTGTGACGCTGGTCCCCCTGGCGGGAGGAGCCCGGGTGTGACGCTGGTCCCCTGGCGGAGGAGGCCGGGGTGTGACGCTGGTCCCCTGGCGGAGGAGGCCCGGGGGTGTGACGCTGGGTCCCCCTGGCGGAGGAGGCCGGGTGTGACGCTGGTCCCCTGGCGGAGGAGGCCGGGTGTGACGCTGGTCCCCTGGGCGGAGGAGGGCCGGGGTGTGACGCTGGTCCCCTGGCGGAGGAGGCCGGGTGTGACGCTGGTCCCCTGGCGGAGGAGCCCGGGTGTGACGCTGGTCCCCTGGCGGTGGAGGCCGGATGTGATGCTGGTCCCCTGGTGGAGGAACTGGTTGGGATTGGATATGGAGAGGTGGGAGAGGACAGAGCAGTGTGCAGCTTCACACGTGACAGGCTGTTGTATGAGCCACATATACCAGATGTGTGAGCAGCTACTGAGCCCTGAACCGCCACACACATCTGGCCAGCCTGCAAGCTGGCACAACATCTGCATTTATCACTTTATTATACTCTTGAACTGACATTAATATCAGTAAAGGTTGAAATGGTGTGTCTGTGACGTGCGCACCTTATTCCAAACAGAGCAGATGGATCCCAACATCAGGGTGATATACAACCACGCCACCCCTCACGGACTCCTCCTCTGCTGTCTCACATAGTCACGGAAAGTCCCATCGATTGGAAAACAGCAAACCTCAAAATTGCATTTCATGAAACAGCTAAGATTCGATGGGGTAGAACTTTACGGTGATTGGGGGGGGGGGAATGTCAGAGGTAAGTTTTTTTACACAGAGAGTGGTGGGTGTATGGAACACGATACCAGGGCAGGTACATGAGGGACTTTTAAGTGACTCTTTGATTAACACATGGATGACAGAAAAATTAAGGGTTATGTGGGAGGGAAAGGTTTATGTTGAACTTGGACTAGGTTTAAAGGTCGGCACATCGTGTATTGTGCTGTAATGTTCTGTGTCAAACCCCAATATTTTAAATATTTTCCGGGGAGTTGTGACAGCTGATGACGAGGCTACAGAGGGATGCAGGTCAGGGAAGTGAGTGGCTGTAGAGCTGGTAAAAGGGTGAATGGTAATAACTGAATCATGATAACTAAATGATAATATAAACAGTAATGACTGTAACAGCCAGCAGGTGGAGCAGTATGCAAACGGCCAGCGTTCTGTCGGACACTGTTCATGCATAGGAGGGAACAAAGGAAGCTCATTAAATCTGGGTGCTGGGGGCGAGGAGTTCTGTCTCTGCTGGTAAACTGCTGGCTGTCAGCAACAAGGTTCTCCGGTGAGGCTGTGAATGGGAGCGGGGGTAGGTGAAGGTGGGAACAGATCAGGCTGGGAATGACATCTGCTCCCGGAGGTGGTGGGAGCAATGTGACCTGGTGAGCCAGGAGCCAAGATTGGGAATTCCGGATAGTAGGGCAAAAGGTTTCTGAGTCTGTGTGCAGTAACGGTGGGAATTGGGGAAGGGAACGTGACGTGTCTGGGTGGGAGAGGAACAGGGATAAAACCTCACCATCAGCTGCTACTTTGTCCTATTGGAAAGATATCAGACTTCGTCCTCCTCGCTTTCCCCATCGCCATCACCCTTCCCCTCTCCATTCCCCTCCCCTGCCTCCTCCCTCCACTCCTATCCTCCCTAACCTTCCCTTTTCCCTTCCCCCTCCCCTCTCCCTTACTCCCACCCTTACCCTCCACTTGCCCTCATCCTTCCCTCCTCCCTTCCCCTCTCCTCCCTACACTTCCCCCACACCTACTCCCTCCCCTTCCTACTCCCCTCCTCCCTCACCTTCCCCCTACCCCTCCATCCCCTCCCCTTACCCCTCGCCTCCCCTCCCTTCACCCCTGCCTCACCCCTCCCCCTCCCCTACCCTCTCTCTACCACCTCCCCTCTTGTTTCCCCCTCACATCTCCCTAGGCCCTTCCCCGCTTACTGACTCCCCACCCTCTACCCCACACACCCTCTCTTCTGCGAATATACCCACTACCTGACTGCCTCCCCATCCCCAAACCCTTCCCCTCACCATCAGCTTCACGCTCACCCTCCCCTTCCCTCATCCTACCCCCCCCTTCCCTCTCACCCTTCCTCCTCTCCCTACCCACAACTCATTTCCCATCCCCTCTCTGCTCCCTTCCCCCACCTCCCACTTCCCTCTTCACCCCTTCATCTCTCTTTCACCTGCCCCATCCCCATCATCTTCCCCCTCTTCCTACCCCCTACCTGCTCCCCATCCCCCGTCCCCATCCCAACCCCAACCCCCATCCCCGTCCCAATCCCGTCCTCAAACTTCCTCCCCAACCCCATCCCCGTCCCCAACCCCAACCCCCATCCCTGTCCCCGTTCCCCATCCCATCCCCGTCCCCGTCCCAACCCCATCCCCGTCCCCATCCCCATCCCAACCCCAACCCACATCACTGTCCCCAACACCAACCCCGTCCCCATCCCAACCCCGTCCCCGTCCCAATCCCATCCCCATCCCCATCCCAACACCAACCCCGTCCCCATCCCAACACCAACCCCGTCCCCAACCCCAACCCCCATCACTGTCCCCAGCCCCATCCCCGTCCCATCCCATCCCCATCCCTGTCACCGTTCCCCGTCCCCGTCCCAACCCCATCCCCATCCCAACCCCAACCCACATCACTGTCCCCAACCCCAACCCCATCCCATCCCATCCCCGTCCCCATCCCCATCCCAACCCCAACCCCGTCCCCGTCCCAATCCCGTCCCCATCCCAACCCCCATCCCTGTCCCCAACCCCATCCCCATCCCCGTCCCATCCCATCCCCGTCCCCATCCCAACCCCGTCCCCAACCCCATCCCCCATCCCTGTCCCCAACCCCGTCCCCGTTCCCCATTCCCATCCCAACCCCCCATCCCGTCCCCATCCCCTACCCCATCCCATCCCCGTCCCCACCCCAACCCCCATCCCCGTCCCAATCCCGTCCCCGTCCCCCATCACTGTCCCCGTCCCAATCCCGTCCCCATCCCCATCCCAACACCAACCCCGTCCCCAACCCCAACCCCCATCACTGTCCCCAGCCCCATCCCCGTCCCATCCCATCCCCATCCCTGTCACCGTTCCCCGTCCCCGTTCCATCCCCGTCCCAACCCCAACCCCATCCCCGTCCCCATCCCAACCCCAACCCACATCACTGTCCCCAACCCCCAACCCCATCCCATCCCATCCCCGTCCCCATCCCAACACCAACCCCGTCCCCGTCCCAATCCCGTCCCCATCCCAACCCCAACCCCCATCCCTGTCCCCAACCCCATCCCCATCCCCGTCCCATCCCATCCCCGTCCCCAACCCCATCCCCCATCCCTGTCCCCAACCCCGTCCCCGTTCCCCATTCCCATCCCAACCCCCATCCCGTCCCCATCCCCCTACCCCATCCCATCCCCGTCCCCACCCCAACCCCCATCCCCGTCCCAATCCCGTCCCCGTCCCCAAACTTCCTCCCCAACCCCATCCCCGTCCCCAACCCCGTCCCCCATCACTGTCCCCAACCCCATCCCCGTCCCCAACCCCAACCCCGTCCCCATCCCTGTCCCCGTTCCCCAACCCCATCCCCGTCCCCAACCCCAACCCCCATCACTGTCCCCAGCCCCATCCCCGTCCCATCCCATCCCCGTCCCCATCCCTATCCCAACCCCAACCCCGTCCCCATCCCAATCCCAACCCCAACCCCCATCCCTGTCCCCATCCCCAACCCCCATCCCTGTCCCCAAC
Organism: Hemitrygon akajei; assembly: GCF_048418815.1. Taxonomy (NCBI): domain Eukaryota; kingdom Metazoa; phylum Chordata; class Chondrichthyes; order Myliobatiformes; family Dasyatidae; genus Hemitrygon; species Hemitrygon akajei. Next base: position 1,944,142 of record NC_133126.1, on the reverse strand, counting down.
CCTGTCCCCGTCCCCAACTCCAACCCCCATCCCTGTCCCCAACCCTGTCCCCTCCCCAACCCCCATCCCCATCTCAAACCTGTCCCCATCCCCCAACCACGTCCCCATCCCCTCCCAACCCCACCCCGTCCCTAACCCTCATCCCCAAACCCTATCCCCTCCCAACCCCAACCCGTCCCCATTCCCATCCCCTCCCAACCCCACCCCATCCCCAATCCCCGTCCCCCACCCCTTTCCCTTCACTCTCACCCTACCCTTTGCCATCGTTCCCCTTCCTCACTCACTCCCTCACCCTTCCCCCTCCCCTTCCCTACGCCGCCCCATTCCCCATCCCATCTCCGCTCCCTTCCTCCTCCTCCCCTCTAAGCCCCCTTTCCACTCCCCTTTCACCCGCCCCTTACCCCTCCCCTTCGCACTCCTGTTCTCCCTCCCCTTCTCATCTCCCCTCCCCCTCCCCTTTACTCTCCTCTCCCCAACACTACATACCCTCTCTTCCATCCCTGTACTCATTAACCGCTCCCATTTCGCTTGTGTCCCTCCTGACCCTCCTCCTCTTCCCCTCCCCCTCTGCCAACCTTCCCTTCCCCTCTTCTCACACTAGCCCCTTCCCACTCCCTACCACCGCCCCTCTCCCTGCCTCCTCCCCTCTCCCCACCTCCTCCCCTCTTTTCCTCCCTACTCCCTCCCCTTTCCCTGTCCCCTCACCCTTCCCCTTGCCTACCCACTCCCCTCTCTACACCCGACACTCTACTCCAGCCTGTACCCTTTACCTGACCCCTACCGCCTGGAGGATTCAACCCGGCGGATCTCACCTCCACGCAAGGGGATCGCCTCCCGCACGGGCTTGGCTGCTGCTGGCCGCATTTCCTCCACCGGCGGTGCACCGCGACCGGCTCCGGGTTGGCTGGGAAGGCCCTTTAGCTGTCCTACTTTACCTTCCCCTCCCTACACTCTCCTGCTACTTACCCTGTACCCCTTCAACCATCCCCTTACCCCTTCCCTATTCACCCTGATGCTCACTCGCTCTTTTCCCCATCCCTTCCCCCCTCCCTACCCTTTCCCCTCATCTCCCCCTCACCATTGTCCCATCCCCACTTACCCCACCCCTTCATCTACCCTCCTCCCCTTTTCCACCCCAAGGTGCCCCTCCTTCCCCCCCCTTTCCTATGTGGAGAATTTTGATAAACTGGACTTTTCTCCCTGGAGGGCTGAGCTGAGAGGTGAGGGAGATTAGTAGAGACATAGATAGGGTAGATGGTCAAATCTTTTCCCCAGGTTTGCGGTATCCGTAACAAAACTACATTTAGAAAATGTTCACAAACGAGAGAATCTGCAGATACCGGAGATCCAAGCAACACACACAAAATGCTGGAGGAACTCAGCAGGCCAGGCAGCGTCTATGCAATAAATACAGTCGACGTATCAGCAGGGTCTCGGTCCAAAACGTCGACTGTACTGTTTTCCAGAGATGCTGCCTGGCCTGCTGAGTTCCTCCAGCATCTTGTGTGACTTAGAAGATGGTGATGCATATGAATGCAGCCATCACTGTCTCCAACCAATGGTGAAATTTCTTGACCTGTTAGTCTCGATTCCTGCATGCTCACACTCCCATCGATTCTATTCGCTAATGTCCAGTCACCACAGACTAAAATGGATTACCTGCATCTGAGCCAGTAGGAGATGAGGGACTGTTGCTCATTTGATCTGACTGAAGTGAGGCTCGGCCAGCCAGCTAGAAGGCCTAATCTCCTTTCAACTGGACAGAAACACTACAACCTCCGGTAAGACCTGTGGAGGAGGTCTTGTGTGTCTACATCAATAGGAAATGGCGTATGAACGCCTCGACTCACTGCTCACTGCAGGTAGAGGTTTTAATGGTGAAGTGCGGGGAGTTCATTGTCATGGTGATCATCCCCCTCCCCTGTGCTGCGGGAGCTCAATGGCACAGTCTCAACCTCAAAGCCACTCACCTCAATGGTGTCCTCATTGTTGCTGCTGACATCAATCATGCCAGCATAAAAACAGGAACGTAGAAATGTACAGTCAGTTCACAATAAGCTTGGACTTGAAGAGGGCTATTGATTATTGTCACATGTACCAAGATACAATGAAAAGTTTTCTTCATGGGCCATCCAGACAAACCACTGTATACATAGGGACATCAAAGTGTAGAGGGGACAACAGTAACCATGCAGACTATCGGTACGGTTACAGAGGAAGTGAAATGCAGGTAGACAACCTGTAAGGTAGTTTGAAAGTTTAGGTGACAGACAGAAGTTTAAGTGAGAAGTGGAAGGTTTAAAGGGTATGTGAGTGGAAAGTTTTTAGAGGGGGTGATACCTGGATCTCGCTCCCAGAGGAGGTGGTGGAGTCAGATATGATAACTGTTTGTAGAAATGTAGACAGACAGAGAAAAGGAAGAGTCGAGGGGATATAGGGCAAATAGGACTAGTACAGAGTATGGGTGGGGAAGGGAGGTATAAACATTTTAATATTCAAGGGACATGGGCCACAGAGATGGAGCCCAGCCTCAGCTGCTCTTGAGCAGCCTCCTTGAACTTGAGGTGTGGGATAGAGCTCCAGGATTGGACCCAGCAATGGCGAAGGGAAAGTGATATATTTAAAGCACACACAAATACTGGAGGAACACAACAGGTCAGACAGCATCTATTGGGGGAATAAACAGTTGACACTTCAACAGCTGATGGTGTGTGGGTAGGAGGCAACTTTCCAGGGTGTGGTATTTGTTGCCCGTGTCCTTGCCCATGTAGCTGGTAGAGGTGGTGGGTATGGAAGATGCTATTTAAGGAATCGCGGTGCATTGCTGCAATGTGTCCTGTATGTGGTAAAAACTGCTGCTACCCTATCACGGTGGAGAGACTGAGTGGTTGTGGACGGGGTGAGTACTGAGCAAACTGCTGCGTCCTGCATGTTATCGAGCTTCTTGACTGTTGTTGAAGCTGTGCTGGTCCAGACAAGTGCAGATTGTTCATTCACACTCCTGTTTCAACCCTTGTAGAGAGTGGACAGGCTTTGGGGAGTTATTCACTACAGGATTTCCAGCCTCTGGGTACATGAGGGACACTTAGGCACAAGGATGAGAGAAAACTGGGTGGCTATGTAGGGGAAGGGTCAGACAGCTCATGGAGTGGGTGGAAGGATTTGTACCTGGCTTAGTGTTCTATGGGCTCTCTAGATCAGTTTCTGGTTAGTGGTGACTCCCAGGCTATTGATGGTAGGAGATTCAGTGACGGTAATGCCATTGAAAGTCAGGGGTGAGAGCGGGACTTCCTGTTGTTCAATATTGTCATTGCCTGCCGCTGGTGAGGTGTGAATGATACTTGTCACCCATCAACCAGCCGGGATGTTATCCAGGTCCTGCTGTGGACTGCTTCATTATCTGAGGAGTGGTAAAAGATGCTGTACGTGGTGCAGTCACCAGAGACTGTCCCCACCTCGGACCTTACAACTGAAGGAAGGTCATAGACGAAGATGGTTGGGCTGAAGACACTGGTCGGGGGACTGCTGCAGAAATGTCCAGTGGCTACAGCCACCACAGCCTCTGTAATGGGTATGATTCCAGTCAGTGAAGGGTTTGCCCTGATTCCTCATTGACTCCAGTTTAAGCAGCGCTTCCTGAGGTCAGATGATCAAACACTGCCATGATGTTGAGGACAGTGATTCGCATTTCAACTCTGAACTTCAGCAATATTGCCCATGTTTGAACCAAGGCAGTGGTGAGGTCAGGAGCTAAGTGACTGTCAAACCCAGACTGATCTTCCGTGAGCAGTTTGTTATAAACAAGAGCTTTCTGGCAGTGCCTTTGGTTATCCCTTCCATCACTGTGCTAATGGTGGAGAGCAGATTGATACTCTGTCACTCTGCCGATGACACAAAGCTGGGTGGCAGTGTGAAATGTCAGGAGGATGTTATGAGAATGCAGGGTGACTTGGACAGGTTGGGTGAGTGGGCAAATGTATGGCAGATGCAGTTTAATGTGGATAAATGTGAGGTTATCCACTTTGGTGGCAAGAACAGGAAGGCAGATTACTATCTAAATGGAGTCAAATTAGGAAAAGGGGAAGTACAACGAGATCTAGGTGTTCTTGTACATCAGTCAATGAAAGCAAGCATGCAGGTACAGCAGGCAGTGAAGAAAGCTAATGGCATACTGGCTTTTATAACAAGAGGAATTGAGTATAGGAGTAATGAGGTCCTTCTGCAGCTGTACAGGGCCCTGGTGAGACCCCACCTGGAGTATTGTGTGCAGTTTTGGTCTCCAAATTTGAGGAAGGACATTCTTGCTATTGAGCGAGTGCAGTGTAGGTTCACAAGGTTAATTCCTGAAATGGCGGGACTGTCATATGTTGAAAGATTGGAGTGACTGGGCTTGTATACGCTGGAATTTAGAAGGATGAGAGGGGATCTGATTGAAACATATAAGATTATTAAGGGATTGGACACACACTGGAGGCAGGAAGCATATTCCCGCTGATGGGTGAGTCCAGAACTAGAGGCTACAGTTTAAGAATAAGGGGTAGGCCATTTAGAACAGAGATGCGGAAAAACTTTTTCACCCAGAGAGTGGTGGATATGTGGAATGCTCTGCCCCAGAAGGCAGTGGAGGCCAAGTCTCTGGATGCATTCAAGAGAGAGTTAGATAGAGCTCTTATAGATAGCGGGGTCAAGGGATATGGGGAGAGGGCAGGAACGGGGTACTGATTGTGTATGATCAGCCATGATCACAGTGAATGGTGATGCTGGGTAGAAGGGCCGAATGGCCTACTCCTGCACCTACTGTCTATTGTCTGTTGCTCTCCAGCATCACCACAGTGATGGAGTGGGAGGTAAGTGGCTGGATTGCATTTGCCCTGCATCTTGTGGACAGGACAAACCTGGACAATGATCTACACCATCAAGACACCGCCAGGGTTGCACCTGCCCTAGAAAAGCTTAGAAATAGTGTGGCAAGTACAGGGGCACAAATCAGTTGCAATGTTGTTAGGACCATGGTCTTGGCCCTGACTGATGACATTAGAATGTTGTTGGGCTAGGGCCTTTACCGTGTCCGGTGACATTAGAATGTTGTTGGGCTAGGGCCTTTACCGTGTCCGGTGACATTAGAATGTTGTTGGGCTAGGGCCTTTACCGTGTCCGGTGACATTAGAATGTTGTTGGGCTAGGGCCTTTACCGTGTCCGGTGACATTAGAATGTTGTTGGGCTAGGGCCTTTACCGTGTCCGGTGACATTAGAATGTTGTTGGGCTAGGGGCTTTTCTGTGTCCGGTGACATTAGAATGTTGTTGGGCTAGGGGCTTTTCTGTGTCCGATGACATTAGAATGTTGTTGGGCTAGGGGCTTTTCTGTGTCCGGTGACATTAGAATGTTGTTGGGCTAGGGGCTTTTCTGTGTCCAATGGCATTAGAATGTTGTTGGGCTAGGGGCTTTTCTGTGTCCAATGGCATTAGAATGTTGTTGGGCTAGGGGCTTTTCTGTGTCCAATGGCATTAGAATGTTGTTGGGCTAGGGGCTTTTCTGTGTCCGGTGACATTAGAATGTTGTTGGGCTAGGGGCTTTTCTGTGTCCGGTGACATTAGAATGTTGTTGGGCTAGGGGCTTTTCTGTGTCCAATGGCATTAGAATGTTGTTGGGCTAGGGCCTTTTCTGTGTCCAATGGCATTAGAATGTTGTTGGGCTAGGGGCTTTTCTGTGTCCAATGGCATTAGAATGTTGTTGGGCTAGGGGCTTTTCTGTGTCCGGTGACATTAGAATGTTGTTGGGCTAGGGGCTTTTCTGTGTCCGGTGACATTAGAATGTTGTTGGGCTAGGGGCTTTTCTGTGTCCGGTGACATTAGAATGTTGTTGGGCTAGGGGCTTTTCTGTGTCCGGTGACATTAGAATGTTGTTGGGCTAGGGGCTTTTCTGTGTCCGGTGACATTAGAATGTTGTTGGGCTAGGGGCTTTTCTGTGTCCAATGGCATTAGAATGTTGTTGGGCTAGGGGCTTTTCTGTGTCCGGTGACATTAGAATGTTGTTGGGCTAGGGGCTTTTCTGTGTCCGGTGACATTAGAATGTTGTTGGGCTAGGGGCTTTTCTGTGTCCGGTGACATTAGAATGTTGTTGGGCTAGGGGCTTTTCTGTGTCCGGTGACATTAGAATGTTGTTGGGCTAGGGGCTTTTCTGTGTCCGGTGACATTAGAATGTTGTTGGGCTAGGGGCTTTTCTGTGTCCGGTGACATTAGAATGTTGTTGGGCTAGGGGCTTTTCTGTGTCCGGTGACATTAGAATGTTGTTGGGCTAGGGGCTTTTCTGTGTCCGGTGACATTAGAATGTTGTTGGGCTAGGGGCTTTTCTGTGTCCGGTGACATTAGAATGTTGTTGGGCTAGGGGCTTTTCTGTGTCCGGTGACATTAGAATGTTGTTGGGCTAGGGGCTTTTCTGTGTCCGGTGACATTAGAATGTTGTTGGGCTAGGGCCTTTTCTGTGTCCAATGGCATTAGAATGTTGTTGGGCTAGGGCCTTTTCTGTGTCCAATGGCATTAGAATGTTGTTGGGCTAGGGGCTTTTCTGTGTCCGGTGACATTAGAATGTTGTTGGGCTAGGGGCTTTTCTGTGTCCGGTGACATTAGAATGTTGTTGGGCTAGGGGCTTTTCTGTGTCCAATGGCATTAGAATGTTGTTGGGCTAGGGGCTTTTCTGTGTCCGGTGACATTAGAATGTTGTTGGGCTAGGGGCTTTTCTGTGTCCGGTGACATTAGAATGTTGTTGGGCTAGGGGCTTTTCTGTGTCCAATGGCATTAGAATATTGTTGGGCTAGGGCCTTTTCTGTGTCCAATGGCATTAGAATGTTGTTGGGCTAGGGGCTTTTCTGTGTCCAATGGCATTAGAATGTTGTTGGGCTAGGGGCTTTTCTGTGTCCGGTGACATTAGAATGTTGTTGGGCTAGGGGCTTTTCTGTGTCCGGTGACATTAGAATGTTGTTGGGCTAGGGGCTTTTCTGTGTCCGGTGACATTAGAATGTTGTTGGGCTAGGGGCTTTTCTGTGTCCGGTGACATTAGAATGTTGTTGGGCTAGGGGCTTTTCTGTGTCCGGTGACATTAGAATGTTGTTGGGCTAGGGGCTTTTCTGTGTCCGGTGACATTAGAATGTTGTTGGGCTAGGGGCTTTTCTGTGTCCGGTGACATTAGAATGTTGTTGGGCTAGGGGCTTTTCTGTGTCCGGTGACATTAGAATGTTGTTGGGCTAGGGGCTTTTCTGTGTCCGGTGACATTAGAATGTTGTTGGGCTAGGGGCTTTTCTGTGTCCGGTGACATTAGAATGTTGTTGGGCTAGGGGCTTTTCTGTGTCCGGTGACATTAGAATGTTGTTGGGCTAGGGGCTTTTCTGTGTCCGGTGACATTAGAATGTTGTTGGGCTAGGGGCTTTTCTGTGTCCGGTGACATTAGAATGTCAAGGCCCGGGCCTTTTCTGTGTCCAATGACATTAGAATATTGTCTCTGCAGCGGTCTTGAGTTTCCCAGTTGGTGGTGTGTGTACATACATGACTGGCAGCTCTCCGCCTCAGGACTCTGTAGAGATTCCTGTATGCCGAGCACCCTCCCAGGTGGCATGTGTTGGCGACTTTCTTCCTCCGGAGCGGCTGCTGTCTTCACAAAGAAATGCAGCCACCGCTGGCAGGCGTCAGCCATGCTGCTTTGCGGAGTCTGCCTGGCTTCTATCAGGACGGGAATCTCTCCTCTGGTAGTGGGCGGAGTCCTGGCCGACCCTTGCCCTACCTCAACGGATGTCGGTGCCTCTCAGGTGTGTGAAGCGACTCAGGCTGAACTGCTTGTCGTGCCCAGGCCCCGGAACCTTATCTGAGAGCCGAGTCCACACAACTTGAGCCATATCTCCTTGACACTCACAATCCCACTCAGGGATGAAAGTAGGAGGTACCTCTATGGGCTGCTGCTCCACACCCTCCACTTCCTTGCCCTTGTCCACTGTCCTGACATGTCATGGCGGTCAGTCTTCCCACCTGGAGGTGAGGGAGGTCCCCAATGGAAGTCCCTTTACGAGGGAGTTCTTCCCTTGCACCTTGGGGATCTAGGGTGGAGGCTGCTGCATAGGGCGTTGCCTTGTAATAAATTCTTTAGTTTGTACACAGATCTTCCAGCCACATGTCACTTCTGCGGGCTGGAGGAGACCGTGTACCACATGTACATGGATTGTGTGAGGCTGCAGCTTTTTTGTGTATCTGCATGGGCTGCTTTTCTCCTTCTGGTTGCATTTTAGCCTCACCCTATTTATATACGATCATCCAGTGAGGAGGGGGGCATTGAAGGACGAGGATGTTAACTTTCTCCTGGGGCTGGCGAAAACAGCCATCTGTGGGTCTTGGAAATGGGTGGCGGGAGAATCTGCCCGGGCAGACTGTCTGGCAATGTTTAGGGTGAATGTTCGTGACTGGGTAAATGTTGAGAAGGAACATGCACAGTCCACAGCGGCCTTAGAGGTCTTCTGAAACCGTTGGGCTCTGCGGGGTGTAATTGCCATCTTTGATAGAGATGGGAATATTTTGGTTTAATGTGTATTGTCTATTTGTGATGGAGTAATTGTGTTAGTCACTGTTTTGTATGTACTGTATAGCACTGAATTTGTAATAAAGAAAATTTTGTATTAAAAATGAAGGTCGTTGCCATGTCCAATGACATTTGCCGATGCTTCATATTGCAATGGAATGGATATCAAGAGACTTCTCTCTCCTTTCTTCCAAACCAAGGCAGAAATGGAAACTACAAGGAAGTACAATTTTAAGGTGACTGATGGAACATATGGAAAATGTGGTGAGTGGGTAGAACACACTGTCAGGGTTTGTGGTGGAAGCAGATAGAACATAGAAAACCTACAGCACAATACAGGCCCTTTGGCCCACAAGGCTGTGCCAAAATGTACTTACTTTAGAAGTTACCTAGGGTTACCCATAGCCCTCTATTTTTCTAAGCTCCATGTACCTATCCAGGAGTCTCTTAAAAGATCCTATCGTATCCACCCCCACCACCATTGCCAGCATCCCATTCCACACACTCACCACTCTGCGTAAAAAACTTACCCCTGACATCTCCTCTGTCCTGACATCTTCCAAACATCTTAAAATGTGCCCTCTCATCTTAGCCATTTCAGCCCTGGGAAAAAGCCTCTGACTATCCACACGATCAATGCCTCCCTTTGACTATCCACATGATCAATGTCTCTCATCATTTTACACGCCTAATTAGGACATTTAAGAAACTCTGAGATAGGCACATGTATGATAGAGAAAATGGAGGGCTGTGTAGGAGGAAAGGGTTAGACTGACCATCGAGTGGGTTAGAAGGTCAGCACAACATTGTGAACAAAGGGCTGTATCTGCTGTAATGTTCTACATTCATGGTGTGTCCTGCACCTAATAAAATGGGTACTGCTTGTATGTTTGTGACCACCTTCTGCTGTTACCTATCCACTTCAAGGTTCAAGGTGTTGTACATGCAGAGATGCTCTTCTGAACACCACTGTTGTAACGTGTGCTCATCTGAGTTACTGTCAGCTTGAACCAGTCTGGCCATTCCCCTCTGACCTCTCTCATTAACAAGGTGTTTTCCCCCACAGAACTGCGACTCACTGGGTGATTTTCCCCCCCCCACACTATTCTCTGTAAACACTAGAGAATATTGTGTGTGAAATTCCCTGGAGGTCAACAGTTTTCGAGATACTCAAACCACCACATCTGGCACCAGCCATCATTCCACGGTCAAAGACCCCTGGATCAGTGGCTCTCAACCGTTTTCTGCTCATGGCCCACTTGTGACTTTCATTTACCTCTGTGATACTCACCTTCCGTCATCTCCATTAGTTACTAAAGTTTTGTTTGTTCAACTGTACTAATTATTCTAATATACAGTCAATATTTGTTTTAACAGGTTGTAGGTATTATTAAATGTTAAATTTAATGTTACAGATGTATATAAAAAACTATTTCGAAGTTCTGAATAGGATACTTTATTTACAATGTATATAATAACTATATAACAATTACAGCACGGAAACAGGCCATCTTGGCCCTTCTAGTCCATGCTGAACACTTACTCTCACCTAGTCCCACCTACCTGCACTCAGCCCATAACCCTCCATTCCTTTTCTGTCCATATACCTATCCAATTTTTTTTAAATGACAAAATCGAACCTGCCTCTACCACTTCTACTAGAAGCTCCTTCCACACAGCTACCTCTCTCTGAGTAAAGAAGTTCCCACTCGTGTTACCCCTAAACTTTTGCCCCTTAACTCTCAACTCATGTCCTCTTGTTTGAATCTCCCCTACTCTCAATGGAAAAAGCCTATCCACATCAACTCTATCTATCCCCCTCATAATTTTAAATACCTCTATCAAGTCCCCCCTCAACCTTCTACGCTCCAAAGAATAAAGACCTAACTTGTTCAACCTTTCTCTGTAACTTAGGTGCTGAAACCCAGGTAACATTCTAGTAAATCTCCTCTGTACTCTCTCTAATTTGTTGCCATCTTTCCTATAATTCAGTGACCAAAACTGTACACAATACTCCAAATCTGGCCTCACCAATGCCTTGTATAATTTTAACATTACATCCCAACTCCTATACTCAATGCTCTGATTTATAAAGACCAGCATACCAAAAGCTTTCTTCACCACCCTATCCACATGAGATTCCACCTTCAGGGAACTATACACCATTATTCCTAGATCGCTCTGTTCTACTGCATTCCTCAATGACCTACCATTTACCATGTATGTCCTATTTTGATTATTCCTACCAAAATGTAGCACCTCACACTGATCAGCATTAAACTCCATCGGCCATCTTTCAGCCCACTCTTCTAACTGGCCTAAACCTCTCTGCAAGCTTTGAAAATCTACTTCATTATCCACAATGCCACCTATCTTAGTATCATCTGCATACTTACTAATCCAATTTACCACCCCATCATCCAGATCATTAATGTATATGACAACATTGGACCCAGTACAGATCCCTGAGGCACACCACTAGTCACCGGCCTCCAACCTGATAAACAGTTATCCACCACTACTCTCTGGAATCTCCCATCCAGCCACTGTTGAATCCATTTTACTACTTCAATATTAATACCTAACGAATGAACCTTCCTAACTAACCTTCCATGTGGAACCTTCTCAAAGGCCTTACTGAAGTCCATATAGACAACATCCACTGCTTTACCTTGGTCATCTTTCCTAGTAACCTCTTCAAAAAATATTCCATCTTCATTCTGGAAATGTCCTCCTTTTTCCCTTCCTCTACCACCAATGCTGCCCTCAGCCAAGGGGATCCAAGGGGACATTGCTTCGTGGATCCAGAACTGGCTTGTTCACGAAAGGCAAAGAGTGGTTGTAGACAGGTCGTAATCTGCATGAAGATCGGTGACCAGTGGTGTGCCTCAGGGATCTGTTGTGGGACCCTTACTCTTCGTAATTTTTATAAATGACCTGGATGAGGAAGTGGAGGGTTGGGTTAGTAAATTTGCTGATGACACAAAGGTTGGAGGTGTCATGGATAGTGTGAAGGGCTGTCAGAAGTTACAGCGGGACATCGATAGAATGCAAAACTGGGCTGAGAAGTGGAAGATAGAGTTCAACCCAGATAAGAGTGAAGTGGTTCACTTTGGTAGGTAAAATTTGATGGCAGAATATAGTATTAATGGTAAGACTCTTGGCAGTGTGGAGGATCAGAGGGATCTTGGGGTCTGAGTCCATAGCTGCTGCACAGGTTGACTCAGTGGTTAAAAAAGTGTACGGTGTATTGGCCTTCATCAACTGTGGGATTGTGTTTAAGAGCCAAGAGGTAATATTACAGCTATATAGGACCCTGGTCAGACCCCACTTGGAGTACTGTGCTCATTTCTGGTTGCCTCACTACAGGAACGATGTGAAAACTATAGAAAGGATGCAGAGGAGATTTACAAGGATGTTGCCTGGATTGGGGAGCATGCCTTATGAAAACAGGTTGAGTGAACTTGGCCTTTTCTCCTTGGAGCGATGGAGGATGAGAGGTGACCTGATAGAGGTGTATAAGATGATGAGAGGCATTGATAGTGTGGATAGTCAGAGGCTTTTTCCCAGGGCTGAAATAGCTAGCATCAGAGGGCACAGTTTTAAGGTGCTTGGAAGTAGGTACAGATGAGATGTCAGGGGTAAGTTTTTTTACACAGAGAGTGGTGGATGAGTGAGTGGAATGGGATGCCTGCGATGGTGGTGGAGGTGGATACGATAGGGTCTTTTAGGAGACTCCTGGATAGGTACATGGAACTTAGGAAAATAGAGAGCTATGGATAACCCTAGGTAATTTCTAAGTAAGTACATGTTTGGTGCAGCTTTGAGGGCCAAAGGGCCTGTATTGTGCTGTAGGTTTTCTATGTTTCTAACCACATCTCTTCCATTTCACACATGTCTGCCCTTACCCCATCCTCCCACCATCCTACCAGGGATAGGGTTCCTCTTGTCCTGACTTCCTGTCCTACCACCCCTCCTGCCTCGGTGTCCAGCATATAATTCTCCAGAGCTTCTGCCATCTCCATGGGATCCCACCACCAAGCACATTTTTCCCTCCTCCTCCCCTCTGCCCCCAGTTTATGCTTTCCACAGGGAATGTTCCCTATGTGACTCCCTTGTGCATTCGTCAGTCCCCACCAATCTCCCTCCTGGGACTTACCCTTCCAAGCGGCACAAATGCTTCACCTCCTCCCTCGCTACCATCCAGGGACCCAAACGGTCCTTCCAGGTGAGGTAACACTTCACCTGTGAGTCTGCTGGGATCAGTTATTGTGGTCAATGCTCCTGGTGTGGCCTTAGTGAGACCGACGTAATTGGGAGGCTGCTTTGCCGAGCACCTACACTCCGGCTACCAGAAGAAGTGGGATCTCCCACTTGTATTTTTCATAGATGCTGAGTTCCTCCAGCATTTTGTGCGTGTTGTTTGGATTTCCAGCATCTGCCGATTTTCTCTTGTCTGTCATCTAGATAAGAGGTTGAAAATCCAATTATAAGCAACTTTGCATTCTCTCAGAGCTGTGGAAACATATTTTGAATATCACTAGTTATCCAGAAATTTTGCTTGCTGCGTTTGAATTTTGCTTAAGCTGTTCTATTACTCTCCAGCTCAATTGGACATTCTTGGAACATGATGTCAACATCATTCACGTTCACCCCAAATGGATCCACAACCCAGTCTGGGAAATGCATCTGCAGTAGGTCTCTGCACTGAAATTCCATATCAGTGTGGAAGTGTTTCAAATGATAGAGATATACAATCAGATCATCATCTTTCAATTCTATTTTAAAGGTGACCAGTGAAGGAATTTGCATAAACTCGTGATGTCCAATATTGCTGCCGTAACTGCACTGTCCGTGTTGCATTTTGTAGGAACTATAACACACACGGGTCAGTGGAAGGCAAACAGAACCACCCTCCTGCTGTGTACTCGCTGACGGGCTTTGCTGCACACAGCCCCACCCCATCTGTGATTTGGGGTGGAGGAGGAACAGGGCTCAGTGGGTGTGAACGGTAAATTGTGCGTGATCGAGCAGAGACGGTGATTGATGTACTGCACTCCCCGCCACCCTGCAACACACACACAACTGCCTCATTTGCATAATCTAACATATTTTCCTCTCACAAACAGGAGAAACTCCGCAGATGCTGGAAATCCAAGCACTACACCTAAACGTCGACTGTTTACTCTTTTCCATAGATGCTGCCAGGCCTGCTGAGTTCCTCCAGCATTTTGTGTGTGTGTGTTGCTAGCGTATTTTCCTAATCATTTCATTCAGGGTTCCAATGAAATTACACATATTAATTTATTTTTATTTGTATATTTTAGTAATATTTCATGGAAACAGAAATATATCATGGCCCATTCAGAAACTGAGGCTCCCAGTTTCTTGTTTTCTTTTTATTTATGGCCCCTACAGTTCAGCAAGGCCCCTGGGGTCCATGTGACCCACTTTGAGAACCACTGACCTAGATCATATTTCTTCTCCATTCTGATGTTTGGTCTGAACAACAACTGAACCTCTTGACCATGTCTGCATGCTTTTATCCTCTGAGTTACTTCCACATGATTGGCTGTTTAAGTATTTGTATTAACGAGCAAGTAAACAGAGGTACCTAATGGGGATATTGTGGTGCTCCCCCCCTCCACCCCCAACACCCGAGCTGTTTAATTCTGCCCCACCATTCCCGGATGGACGGGGCGGGACTGTGGAGCTGACATCTGTTGAGGGACCTATTTCTGACTTTATCTCCATCTATGGTTGGTAGTTAACTACCGGGTCACTTAGACCGCACTGTGACTAGTTCAGTAACTTAACCACTGCGTCACTAGTTCGTTAAGTGAACTGTTGTGTCATTAGCACAGTCGTTTAACGGTTATACCACTTGTCTGATAGTTTAACCGTTGCATCACCAGATCCAGTAAGCTAACCAAGCTGTTACCTGCTGACATATCTGATCGGAAGTGGTGTGAACTGGGTTGATTTATCCGTGAGAAAGTCAAGAAATTCTCCCCACCCCTGCAGCCCTGGCTGACTCACACAATTAACCCCTTTATAGCCAGACTCTTTCCTTACAATTGTTCAAACACCAGTTTGTTAAAACCAGTTTGTGGAGCCAGAATCCCAGCTCACCTCCCTCTCCCCAAACTAGTCTCCCTCTTCCCACTCCTGCATCTCCTCATCTCTGTCTCCTTCCCCATGTCCCTTCTCCACACTTCCTACCTCCCACACCCTCCATCAACTCTCCCCTAAATGTCTGCCATCACGTCACTTCCACACCTCCCTCTCTACTTGCCTCACCCATATTTCTTCTTCCCACATCTCCTCTCCCCTCTCTCCAACAGCCCCTCACCCCCTTCTCTCACCAGTCCTGCAGTGAATTTGAGGAATTCTCTGACCAGGGAAGCAGGAGAAGCTACCTCATTAAACATATTGAAGACAGATATTTTTGCATAGCAAAGGAATTAAGGTTTACATGGAACATAGAACAGTACAGCACAGGAACAGGCTATTCGGCATGCAATGCTGTGCCAAAGCACCCAAGCACTAATTCCTCCTACCTACACAATGTCTATATCCCTCCATCTTCCTTACATCTATGTACTATCAAAAGCCTCCAATGTATTTGCCTCTATCACATACCAGGCAGCACATTCCAGGCATCCACCACTCACTGAGTGAAAAAACTTGCCCCTCACATTCCCCTGAACCTATCTTTCCCACCTTCAATGCTTGCCCTCTGGTATTAGACATCTCAACCCTGGGAAACAGATACTCTCTGTCCACTCTATCTATGCCTTTCACAATCTTGTAAACCTCCAACTGATCTCCCCTCAGACTCTGACACTCCAGAGAAAACAGCCCAAGTTTATCCAGCCTCTTGAGATAACATATGCCCTCTAAACCAGGCAGCAATCTGGTAAACATCTTTTGCACCCTTTCCGAACTCTCAACATCCTGCCTATAGTCGGGCAACCGGAACTACGCAATACTCCAGATGTGGCCTAAGCAGAGTTTTATTAAGTTGCAACATAATCTCCTGACTTTAGTTGAGTGGTGTTGCAGCAACCAGGCACTCGACGTCAGTAAGATGAAAGTGTTGATTGTGGACTTCAGGAAGGGTAAGACAAGGGAACACAAACCAATCCTCATAGAGGGATCAGAAGTGGAGAGAGTGAGCAACTTCAAGTTAATGAGTGCCAATATCTCTAAGGATCTAACCTGGACACAACATATTGTTGCAGCTATAAAGACAGCGGCTATATTTCATTAGAAGTTTGAGATTTGGTTTGTTGACTAAAATACTTGAAAACTTCTATGAATGTACCACAGAGAGCATTATGACTGGCTGCATTACCATCTGATATGGATGGGCTATTGCACAAGATTGAAATAGGTGTAGAAACTTGTAAAATTAGTCAGCTCCATTATGGGTACCAGTATCCAAGACACCTTCAAGGAGCAGTGCCCATCGTTGAGAATCCCCACCATCCAGGACATGTCCTCTTCACACTTCCACCATCAGGAAAGGAGGTAGAGAAGGCTGAAGGTACACACAGCTTTGGCCCACATCTCTGCAATCCAATTCCTAAATAGACATTGAAAACATGAACATTATCTCATTACTTTTTAAATTTCTGTTATTTTGCACTAACTATTATAACAACTATTTAATAGACATATATACACACTTAATACAACTCGGTTTTTATCTCTACATTTATTAATCATGTATTTCATTGTACTGCTGCTGTAACGTTAACAAATTTCACGATGTGTGCTGGTGATATTAAATCTGATTCTGATTCTTTTGAACTCAGTGTCATGACTAATAAAAGCAAATATTCCAAAAGCCTTTGTAACCACCTTATCGACCTGTGTAACACACACAAAATGCTGGAGGAACGCAGCAGGCCAGGCAGCATTTATGGAAAAGAGTACAGTCGACATTTCGGGCCAAAACATTGACTCTACTCTTTTCCATAAATGCTGCCTGGCCTGCTGAGTTCCTCCAGCATTTTGTGTGTGTGTTTTGGATTTCCACAATCTGCAGATTTTCCCTTGTTTATTATGGGCCTGTGTAGCCACTTTCAAGGAGCTATAAACTTGGACCCCAAGATGTCTCTGCTCAGCAACTTTTAAGAATCGTGCCGTTAACACTGTACTGTCTCCTTGCATTTGCCCTACCAAGGTGGAACACCTCACGTTTATCTGGGTCAAACTCCATCTGCCATTTGTCAGTCCTTATCATTCTTTGCCAGTCTTCTACACTATCCCCCACTCCACAATCTTGGTATCATCTGCAAATTTACTAACACCCCACCCATCAGCATTTTCATCCAGGTGATTTATATACATCAGAAATAGCAGAGATCATAGCACAGATCTTTGTGGAACACCACTAATTACAGACCTCCAGCTCAACTAAATCCTTTCAACCACTACCCTCTATCTTCTATGTGCCAGCCAGTTCAAAACAAACAGCTGATTCACCACAGATCCCATGCAGCTTAATCTTACAGATTAGCCTCCCATGAGGGACTTCGTCAAATGTCTTACTAAAATTCACATAGACAATATTCACTGTCCTACCCTCATCAAAATATTCAAACAAGTTGGTTGGTTGCCATTCGCAAAGCCATGCTGGCTCTCCCTAATCAGACCACGGGTTTCCAAATGCTCAGATATCTCATCCCCAAGAATTTTGTCCAGCTATTTTCCTACAGCTGACGTGAGACTCACCGGTCTATAGTTCGCAGGATTTTCCCTTGTTCCCCTCTTAAATAAAGGAACAACATTAGCCACTCTCAAGACTTCCGGGACCTCGCCTGTGGCTAGAGAGGACACAAAGATGCTGGTCAAGGCCCCTGCAATCTTGTTTCTTGCCTCCTTCAATAAATCCCATCAGGGTCTGGGGATTTATCTGTCTTAAAACTCATTAGGAGGCCCAACACTTTGTCCTCCTTGATCTCTAAATGCCCTAACTCAGCACTGATCTCCTGGTCCTCCATATCCTTTTCCTTGGTAAATACTGAAGCAAAGTACTCATTAAGTACCTCACTCACATTCTCTGCATCCAAGCAAATGTTCCTCCCTTTATCCTCAAGTGGTCCTATCCTCTCCCTAGTTATCCTCTTGCTCTTGAAGTATGTATAAAATACCCTGGGATTCACCTTAACCCTACTTGCCAAGGGCTTTTCCTGGCCCCTCCTGGCTTTCCTCATTCCCTTTAGTTCTTTTCTGGCTTCTTTATACTCCTCATGTGTTTTGCTTGATCCTATGATCAAGAAGTGCGAGGTGGTACACAAAGGAAGGACAAACTCCAAGGCAGAGTACAGAGTAAATGGCAGGATACTTGGTAGTGTGGAGGAGCAGAGGGATCTGGGGGTACATGTCCACAGATCCCTGAAAGTTGCCTAACAGGTTGATAGGGTAGTTAAGAAAGCTTATGGGGTGTTAGCTTTCATAAATCAAGGGATAGAGTTTAAGAGATGCGATGTAATGATGCAGCTCTATAAAACTCTAGTTAGGCCACACTTGGAGTACTGTGTCCAGTTCTAGTCACCTCACTATAGGAAGGATGTGGAAGCATTGGAAAGGGTACAGAGGAGATTTACCAGGATGCTGTCTGGTTTAGAGAGTGTGGATTATGATCAGAGATTTAGGGAGCTAGGGCTTTACTCTTTGGAGTGAAGGAGGATGAGAGGAGACATAATAGAGGTGTACAAGATATTAAGAGGAATAGACAGAGTGGACAGCCAGTGCCTCTTCTCCAGGGCACCACTGCTCAGTACAAGAGGACATGGCTTTAAGTTAAGGGGAGGGAAGTTCAAGGGGGATATTAGAGGAAGGTTTTTCACTCAGAGAGTGGTTGGTGCGTGGAATGCACTGCCTGAGTCAGTGGTGGAGGCAGATACACTAGTGAAGTTTAAGAGACTATTAGACAGGTATATGGAGGAATTTAAGGTGGGGGGTTATATGGGAGGCAGGGTTTGAGGGTCGGCACAAAATTGTGGGCTGAAGGGTCTGTACTGTTGCTTTTTCTTCTTGACTAAATTCATCACCTCTCTACATGTCCAGGGTTTTCTTATCTTTCCATTCCTGTCTTTCCCTCTAACAGGAACATACCTTTCCTGGACTCTGTGCAATTGATCTTTAAACACCCTCCACGTGTCTGATGTGGACTTGTCAGAGAAGAGGTTTTCCCAATTAACGCCTCTTAGTTCCTGCCTAATACTCTCATAATTGCCCTACTCCAGTTTAAACCTTTCCCACAAAGTCCATACCTATCCTTAGCTATAGCTATCCTGAAAGTTAAGGAGTTGAGGTCACTGTTCCCTAAATGTTCACCCACTGAAAGATCAGTCTCCCGGCCAGACTCATTACCCAGCACCAGGTACACTACGGCCCCTCCTCTCGTTGGACCGTCCACATATTGATTTAAGAAACCTTCCTAAATGCACTTAACAAATTCTGCCCTATTTAAGCCCCTTGCACTAAGAAGGTCCCAGTTTATCTTAGGGAAGTTGAAATCCCCCATGACAATAACCCTTTTATTTTTACACATTTCCTTAATCTGATTACATATCTGTTCCTCAATGTCCCGGTGGCTATTGGGGGTCTGCAGTACAATCCCACCGGTGTGATGCACCCCTCCTATTCCTGAGTTCCACCCAAATGGACTCTGTCTGACCTTCCATTATTTCTCCCGAGTGCAGCTGTGATATTGTCCCTGATTAGTAGTGTACCTCCCCTCCCTCTTTTACCTCCTCCTCTATCTTTTCTAAAACTTTGAAAACCTGGGGGTATGGTAATCACCCATTCCTGTCTCTCTCTCAAGCAAGTTTCACTATTAGCTACAAAATCGTAGTTCCACCAGCTGATCCATACTCTAAGTTCATCACCCTCACCCATAATATTATAGCATTAAAATATACACACTTCAAACTATCACACCTGTTGTTTCAGTTTGGCTTTTCAGTACTTTCCCTGACATCTGCTTTCTGGTCTGATCCTTCCCTTACCGATCTGAGGCTCCAGTTCCCAGCCCTTTGCAAATTTAATTTAAATTCTCCCGAATACCATCATCAAACCTCCCAGCTAGGATACTGGTTCCCTTCCAGTACAGGTGTAACCCATCCCTCTTGTACAGGTCACCCCTTCCTCAACTTCCAAGAACGCAACCCCTTCCCACCTGCATTGGCCCATGGCACAGGGAATAATCTAGAGATTACAGCCTTGGAGGTCCTTCTCCAGCCTCTTTCCTAGCTCCTTATACTCACTGTGCAGGACCTCTTCCCCTTTGCCTATGTCTTTGGTGCCATACGCACCATGGCCTCTGGCTGTTCTCTCCCCTTGAGAATATCCTGCAGCTGCTTTCATACACCCTGGACCCCAGCACAAAGGAGGCAACAACAAACCTGGTGCCCCTTTTGTGGCCACAGAATCTCCTTTCTGTCCCCTGAACTACTGAGCTCGCTGTACGTACCACACAGCCTGACTTTCCGTCGAGCCTCAGAGCCAGCCATAGTGCCACCAGCCTGGCTGATGGGTCATACCCCAGCAGTATCCAAACAGGTACACTTGTTTCTGAGGAGAATGATCTGGAGTCCATCCGAGACCAGCTCCAATTCCTTAACCTGATCAGTCAGGCACTGAAGTTGGAGCACCACCCATAGACGTAGTCATCAGGGAAACCATCAGGTATCCTGAATTCCCACATCTGACAGGAGGAGCGTTCCATCCTGACTAGTCTGTACTAAAAAAGAAAAACACTTACCTCTTCCTAACTGTGCCTTTTCCTGTTCACACTGCAGCTTCACACTCTATCACTGGCTCATTCAAACAATGGCCACTCCACTTGACCCTACCGTCTTTTTAATTGCAACTGAGCTTAGGCCTCTGACACCGAGGCTTTCTGTACCTGCACAGCCCAAAGAGACCATCCTTACCTGAATCTGCTCCTTTCGCCCTCTCTCTCCCAGTGTTAGAGGGCTCTTACTTATCATACCTGAGCTACTGGGGAAAGGGCAGGTAGATGGAGCTGAGTCCACAGCGAGATCAGCCATGATCTTACTGAACTGGGCCTGGTCCAGTTCTCAGAACTACACTGATATTCTGCCCCATCCCCATCCATGTCCAAACCCCAATACAACCATTGATCCCCAGTCAATAAGGAGACAGCTGACGGAAAGGCCACTTTGTGTGCTGGGCCTCCCAGTGTCAAATGTGGTCCACCTACAGCAGGGATACGGATACACTGAGGAAGTACGGACGGACGGGGGGGGGGACGGATTGGGGGGATACGGATACACTGAGGAAGTACGGATGGACGGACAGGGGGGACGGATTGGGGGGATACGGATACACTGAGGAAGTACGGACGGACGGACGGGGGGGACGGATTGGAGGGATACGGATACACTGAGGACGTACGGACGGACGGACGGGAGGAGACGGATTGGGGGGATACGGATACACTGAGGAAGTACGGACGGACGGGGAGGGGGACGGATTGGGGGGATACGGATACACTGAGGAAGTACGGATGGACGGACAGGGGGGACGGATTGGGGGGATACGGATACACTGAGGAAGTACGGACGGACGGACAGGGGGGGCGGATTGGGGGGATACGGATACACTGAGGAAGTACGGACGGACGGACAGGGGGGGCGGATTGGGGGGATACGGATGGACTGAGGAAGTACGGACGGACGGACGGGGGGATGGATTGGGGGGATACGGATGGACTGAGGAAGTACGGACGGATTGGGGGGATACGGATGGACTGAGGAAGTACGGACAGACGGACAGGGGGGACGGATTGGGGGGATACGGATACACTGAGGAAGTACGGACGGACGGAAGGGGGGGGACGGATTGGGGGGATACGGATGGACGGGGAGGGATTGGGGGGATACGGATGGACTGAGGAAGTACGGACGGATGGGGGGGACGGATTGGGGGGATACGGATGGACTGAGGAAGTACGGACGGACGGACGGGGGGGACGGATTGGGGGGATACGGATGGACTGAGGAAGTACGGACGGACGGACGGGGGGGACGGATTGGGGGGATACGGATGGACTGAGGAAGTACGGACGGACGGGGGGGACGGATTGGGGGGATACGGATACACTGAGGAAGTACGGACGGACGGACGGGGGGACGGATTGGGGGGATACAGATGGACTGAGGAAGTACGGACGGACAGGGGGATGGATTGGGGGGATACGGATGGACTGAGGAAGTACGGACGGATGGGGGGAACGGATTGGGGGGATACGGATGGACTGAGGAAGTATGGACGGATGGGGGGGACGGTTTGGGGGGATACGGATACACTGAGGAAGTACGGACGGACGGACGGGGGGACGGATTGGGGGGATACGGATGGACTGAGGAAGTACGGACGGACGGACGGACGGGGGGGGGACGGATTGGGGGGATACGGATACACTGAGGAAGTACGGACGGACGGGGGGGACGGATTGGGGGGATACAGATGGACTGAGGAAGTACGGACGGACGGATGGGGGGGACGGATTGGGGGGATACGGATGGACTGAGGAAGTACGGACGGACGGACGGGGGGACGGATTGGGGGGATACGGATACACTGAGGAAGTACGGACGGACGGGGGGGATGGATTGGGGGGATACGGATGGACTGAGGAAGTACGGACGGATGGGGGGGACGGATTGGGGGGATACGGATGGACTGAGGAAGTATGGACGGACGGACGGGGGGGATGGATTGGGGGGATACGGATACACTGAGGAAGTACGGACGGACGGGGGGAACGGGCTGGGGGGATACGGATACACTGAGGAAGTACGGACGGACGGACGGATGGGGGGGGACGGATTGGGGGGATACGGATACACTGAGGAAGTACGGACGGACGGGGGGGACGGATTGGGGGGATACAGATGGACTGAGGAAGTACGGACGGACGGACGGGGGGGACGGATTGGGGGGATACGGATGGACTGAGGAAGTACGGACGGACGGACGGGGGGGACGGATTGGGGGGATACGGATGGACTGAGGAAGTACGGACGGACGGATTGGGGGGATACGGATGGACTGAGGAAGTACGGACGGACGGACGGGGGGGACGGATTGGGGGGATACTGATGGACTGAGGAAGTACGGACGGACGGACGGGGGGGACGGATTGGGGGGATACGGATGGACTGAGGAAGTACAGACGGACGGACGGGGGGGACGGATTGGGGGGATACGGATGGACTGAGGAAGTACGGACGGATGAACGGGGGGGGGGATTGGGGGGGATACGGATACACTGAGGAAGTACGGACGGATGGGGGGGACGGATTGGGGGGATACGGATGGACTGAGGAAGTACGGATGGACGGACGGGGGGACGGATTGGGGGGATACAGATGGACTGAGGAAGTACGGACGGACAGGGGGATGGATTGGGGGGATACGGATGGACTGAGGAAGTACGGATGGACGGACGGGGGGACGGATTGGGGGGATACAGATGGACTGAGGAAGTACGGACGGACAGGGGGATGGATTGGGGGGATACGGATGGACTGAGGAAGTACGGACGGATGGGGGGAACGGATTGGGGGGATACGGATGGACTGAGGAAGTATGGACGGACGGACGGGGGGGACGGATTGGGGGGATACGGATACACTGAGGAAGTACGGACGGGGGGAACGGGTTGGGGGGGATACGGATACACTGAGGAAGTACGGACGGACGGGGGGGACGGATTGGGGGGATACGGATACACTGAGGAAGTACGGACGGACGGGGGGGATGGATTGGGGGGATACGGATACACTGAGGAAGTACGGACGGACGGACGGGGAGGGGGACGGATTGGGGGGATACGGATACACTGAGGAAGTACGGATGGACAGACGGTGGGGGGACGGATTGGGGGGATACGGATACACAGGAAGTACGGACGGACGGACGGGGGGGGGGACGGATTGGGGGGATACGGATACACTGAGGACGTACGGACGGACGGACGGGAGGAGACGGATTGGGGGGATACGGATACACTGAGGAAGTACGGACGGACGGGGGGGGGGACGGATTGGGGGGATACGGATACACTGAGGAAGTACGGACGGACGGACGGGGGGGACGGATTGGGGGGATACGGATACACTGAGGAAGTACGGACGGACAGACGGGGGGGGGGGACGGATTGGGGGGATACGGATACACTGAGGACGTACGGACGGACGGACGGGAGGAGACGGATTGGAGGGATACGGATACACTGAGGAAGTACGGACGGACGGACGGGAGGAGACGGATACACTGAGGAAGTACGGACGGACGGACGGGAGGAGACGGATTGGGGGGATACGGATACACTGAGGAAGTACGGACGGACGGGGGGGGACGGATTGGGGGGATACGGATACACTGAGGAAGTACGGACGGACGGGGGGGGGACGGATTGGAGGGATACGGATGGACTGAGGAAGTACGGACGGACGGACGGGGGGGGACGGATTGGAGGGATACGGATGGACTGAGGAAGTACGGACGGACGGACGGGGGGGGGACGGATTGGGGGGATACGGATACACTGAGGAAGTACGGACAGACGGACGGGGGGGGACGGATTGGGGGATACGGATGGACTGCAGGGATATTCAGATTCAGATTCAGTTTATTGTTATTTAGAAACCACAAATGCAATGCAGTTAAAAAATGAGACAACGTTCCTCCAGAATGTTATCACAAAAACGCATGACAAAACAGATTACACCAGAAAATCCACATAACGTTTGGCAATCCCCAGTCCAGAGTCCGGAGAGGCTGCTGCGTATTAATATCGCAATACCATCTTAGCGCCTTCCGCGGAAAGACAAACAAGACCAAAAACTAAAGCTACAAGACCTGCACGAAACCGCATAGTATAATTGATAAAAAACAGACCATGGGCACAGTAAAAATAGTCCAAAGATGTTAAAAGACTATAAGTTCAAAGTTCGAGAAGTCCTCAGGGTCCCAATAGACTCGTCATCTCACGCCGGCAGCAGAAGGGAATACCCCTGCTATGGACTTACACAGCGCCGTCTGACTCAGCCTCGCAGACGCAGCACACAGTGAAAACGACCTGATCGCAGTGGACTCCGAGTCAGTTGAACCTCCGAGCCTCCGACCATCCCCTCCGGCACAGCTTCTCCGAGCACCATCCTCTGCCGAGCGTATTAAGATGGCCCCGCCAACGGCCATTGGCAACGCGACCCCGAGGACTGGGGGCCTGTTCTTCCCGGCAGAGACCTGGACCTCACAGTAGCAATGAAGGAGGTCTTCCTGGAGATTTTCAGATGTTCCTCCGTGCTCCCATGTCCATTTTTCATCCGATTATGATTGCGCACAGCACCCCACTTCACAAATAACAGATAATCAGCTCTGGAGTGGCTGCTGCAAGCTGTGTCGTGCCGCCATCTTGGATATGGACGGACTGGGGGACACGGACGGACTGGGGGATACGGACGGACTGGGGGGATACGGACGGACGGGGGGGATACGGACAGACTGGGGGACATGGACGGACTGGGGGACACGGACGGACTGGTGGGGATATGGACGGACTGGGGGGGATACGGACGGACTGCGGGGGGATACGGACGGACTGGGGGACACTGACGGACTGGGGGTATACGGACGGACTGGGGGGGATACGGACGGACTGGGGGGGACACGGACGGACTGGGGGGGATACGGACGGAAGAGAAAATGTGTTTAGGTTGTGTAGGAGGGCACGGTTTGTTTGATTGTGGTTTTTATAGGTCGGTACAACAGTGTGGGCTGAAGGGCCTGTCTAGGTTCTGTGACATCAGCAGGAATTAATCCATTAACTCTATCTGTGTTAACTCTCAGAGAGATGGTGTTAAGGAAACAATTCTGCTTAGAGTTGATAAGGGATTGTCAACACTACATGACTGGGAGATGCAGTCTGGAGTTTCAGTAAGTAACAGGAGACACTGATCAGGGCCCTGTGGATGACGTGGTTCATGTGGGTTTCAGTGAGCCCTGTCCAACAACACAGGGCCCATGGCTTCCAGGGTAGGCTGCCAAACTGGATTCAAGTGTAACGTGACAAGAAGCAGAAGGTGGTGGCAAAAGAGTGCTCACGTAGGATTCCCTAAAGGCTAACTGACAGATGACATGAGGCATTGATTGTGTGGCTAGTCAGAGGCTTTTTCCTAGGGCTTAAATGGCTAGCATGAGAGGGCACAGTTTTAAGATGCTTGGAAGTTGTTACAGAGGAGATGTCAGTGTTAAGTTTTTTTTCCGCAGAGAGTGGCGAGTGTGTGGAATGAGCTGCCGGCGGCGGTGGTGGAGGTGGAAACGAGAGTCTTTTAAGAGACTCCTGGATGGCTACATGGAGCTTAGAAAAATAGAGGGCATGGGTAAAGTCTAGGTAGTTCTAAGGTAGGGACATGTTTGGCTCAGCTTTGTGGGCCAAAGGGCCTGTATTGTGCTGTAGGCCTTCTATGTTTCCATGAAGACTTGGCTTCCACAGATTCACTATTCTCTAGCTAAAGAAATTCCTCCTCATCTCCATTCTAAAAGAATGCCCCTCTATTCTGAGGCTTAGACTCTCCTGTCATAGGAAACATTTTCTCCACATCAACTATCAAGGCCTTTCACCATTCGACATGTTTCAATGAGGTCACATCTCATTCTCCTGAATTCCAGTGAATACAGGCCCAGAGCCATCAAACACTCTTCATATGACAAGCCATTCAATCCTGGAATCATTTTCGTGAACCTCCTTTGAACCCTCTCCAGTTTCAACACATCCTTTCTAAGACAAGGGGCCAAACCTGCTCACAATACTCCAAGTGAGGCCTCACCTTTGCTTTATAAAGTTTCAACATCACATCCTTGCTTTTATATTCTAGTTCTCTTGAATTGAATGCTAACATTGCATTTGCCTTCCTCACCACTGACTCAACCTGCAAATTAACTTTTAGGGAATCCTGCACAAGGACTCCCAAGTCCCTTTGTGTCCTAGTTTTTTGTATTTTTTTCTCCATTTATAAAATAGTCATAAGAACATAAGGAATAGGAGCAGGAGTCGGCCATCTGGCCCGTCGAGTCTGCTCCACCATTCAATAAGATCATGGCTGATCTGGCCATGGACTCATCTCCACCTACCTGCCTTTTCCCCATAACCCTCAATTCCCCTACTATGCAAAATCCACCCAACCTTGTGTTAAATATATTTACTGAGGTAGTGTCCACTGCTTCATTGGGCAGAGAATTCCACAGGTTCATCAGCCTTTGAGAAAAGCAGTTCCTCCTTAGCTCTGGCCTATATCTACTCCCCAAAATCTTGAGGCTATGTCCCCTAGTTCTTGTCTCACCTACCAGTGGAAACAACTTTCCTGCCTCTACCTTATCTATCCCTTTCATAATTTTATATGCTTCTGTAAGATCTCCTCTCATTCTTCTGAAGTCCAGCAAGTACAGTGCCTGACAACTCAATCTCTCCTCGTAATCTAACCCCCTCATCTCTGGAATCAACCTGGTGAACCTCCTCTGCACCACCTCCAAAGCCAGTATATCCCTCCTCAAGTAAGGAGACCAGTTATAATTTAAGAGATAAATATGAAACATTTTTGAAAATTTGGCGCCCTTATTTACAAAAGACAGGATTAAATATATAGGTGCTCTGAAGATAAAATAATTGGTTATTTGGGGAAAGAAATAAATATATATACTAAAGCTATTAGAAGCTAGACTGGACTGCCAACACAGATGCCTTGTGCAGGAAGGCACAGAGTCGACTGTACTTCCTTAGAAGGTTGGCGTCATTCAATGTTTGTAGTGAGATGCTGAAGATGTTCTATAGGTCAGTTGTGGAGAGCGCCCTCTTCTTTGTGGTGGCGTGTTGGGGAGGCAGCATTAAGAAGAGGGACGCCTCACGTCTTAATAAGCTGGTAAGGAAGGCGGGCTCTGTCATGGGCAAAGTACTGGAGAGTATAACATCGGTAGCAGAGCGAAGGGCGCTGAGTAGGCTACGGTCAATTATGGAAAACCCTGAACATCCTCTACATAGCACCATCCAGAGACAGAGAAGCAGTTTCAGCGACAGGTTGCTATCGATACAATGCTCCTCAGACAGGATGAAGAGATCAATACTCCCCAATGCCATTCGGCTTTACAATTCAACCACCAGGAGTAAGATATGTTAAAGTGCCGGGGTTAGGACTCAATATATTTAAGTAAACTACTTAAGAACTTTTTAAAAGCTATTTATTACTGCTTTTTGAGAGGGCGATTTTAGATGCATATCATATTTTTACTGAGTTAAGTATTGTATGTAATTAGTTTTGCTACAATAAGTGTATGGGACATTGGAAAAAATGTTGAATTTCCCCATGGGGATGAATAAAGTATCTATCTATCTATCTATCTATCTATCTATTACGAACTCCATGGAGCATGTGGGGATGTTCCGATATCCAGGCACTTTCTTTCTTTCTTTCTTTTTCTATAGGGATGTTAAGGGGGAGGGGCTAAGGGGAGGGGGGAAGGGTATTCTTTTTCTTCTTCTTTCTGTAATTATCTGAAAACTCAATTAAAAAGTTTTTTTTTAAAAAGTAAGGAGACCAGAACTGCACACAGTACCCCAGGTGCAGCTCCCCAGTACCCTGTACAGTTGCAGCATGACCTCCATGCTCTTGAATTCAATCCCTCTAGCAATGAAGGCCAACATTCCATTTGCCTTTTTTCAACCCTTTTGTTTCTTCTACCAAAGTGCATGACCATACACTTCCTGACATTGTATTCCATCTGTCATTTCTTTGTCCTTTCTCCTAATCTGTCTAATCCTTCTGTAGCCTCTCTACTTCCTCAAAACTACCTGCCCCTCCGCTTATTTTTGTATCATCCACAAACTTGGCCCCAAAGCTATCAATTTCATCATCCAAATCATTGACATATAACATAAAAAGAATCGGTCCCAACACAGACACCTGTGGAACACCATTAGTCACCAGCAGCCAACCAGAAAAGACTCCCATTATTCCCACTCATTCCCTCCTGCCAATCAGCCAATAGTTTATTCATACCTTCCTGTAATAACATGAGCTCGTGCTTGTGGGACCTTGTCAAGAGCCTTCTGAAAATCCAAGTACACAACATCAACTAATTCCGCTTTGTCTATCTTCCTTGTTGTTTCTTCAAAGAATTCCAACAGATTTGTCAGGCAGGGAACTATGCTGACTATGGCCTATTTTATCATGTGCCTCCAAGTGCCCTGAGAACTCATCCTTAATAATTGACTCCAACATCTTCCCAACCACTGAGGTCAGTTTGCTTCTCTCTCTGGATTCGATGTGGGTCTGTCCTCCTGAGGGAGGGGGGAGTGGTTAAAGGTGGAACATGATTAAAGGGTCAGAGAGTGAAACAGAACAGGACAAAAAGTATCAGAGTGGGAACTGGACAGATTACAGCGAGCTGAAACAGGAATTCAGTTGAAGAGAGCGGAGCCCAGTACTGATGAAGAGTCTTGTCTTGAAGCATTGACTTATTCCTTTCCATAGATGCTGCCGGACTTGCTGAGTTCCTCCAGCATTTTGTGTCTGTTACTCAAGTGAGCAGAGACAAGTGGCAGTGAAAGGATAGCTGAACAGGAAAAGGGCTGGAAGGGGAGAGGTGGGTCTAATCACAAACCAGCACGGAGAGCTACTCCACCACAGATCTGGTCAAAGACCCCAGACCCTAGATCGGTCCTCACTGAGGAGGGGTTCCTCTGGAGTACCAGCAATGGAGCATGCAGCTGAGTTCTGGATTGATGAGAATTTATAATCAGGTTCTCCAGGACAGGTCAGAGAGCCAGTGTGAATCATTGAATTGGAGAGCAGTTATGATGAAGGGTCTCGATGGGAAACATCAACTGTTTATTCGTCTCCATAGATTCAGCCTGACCTGCTGAGTTCCCTTGGTATCCTGTATGTGTTGCTCTGGATTTCCAGCATCTGCAGAATCTCTTGTGTTTATGGAATTGTTAATGGTGAGTTTTATGACGGAAGAGCAAAGAAAACAGTGCATGTGATTCACAAGGACGAATAAAAGGCACAGGTTATAATCTTTCTCCAGGACTAAGACCTTGCCACAGACAGGCTGGGAGCAGCACAACAGGAAGTTCACAGAAAGCTGAGAGGAGTCATGAAAGAGAAAGTGAAAATCCGTTCTGCTACAGCGGGTTTCAAATCAAACATTAGTTCCAGTGTGAGGCCGGCTGATAACAGACGCGGCGTGGAGCAACAGCACTGGTCTTCTCAGTTCTCAATGGGTGCACAGCTCAGGCAGGGTATATGGGAGGGGAGGGGGTCAAGGTGCATGGGGTGGGGGGGTCAGGGTGTACGGGGATGGGAGGGGGAGGTGACTGGTCAGGGTGTACAGGGAGGGAGGGGGATCTGGGTGCACGGGGAGGGGAGATGATAGATTGTACAGGGATGAGATGGAAAGGTGTACGGTCAGGGTATATGGGGAGAGGAGGGGGACAGCGTGCATGGGGAGCAGAGGGGGCAGGGTGCACAGGGAGGGGAAGGGGATGGGAGGGGGAGGTGACTGGTCAGGGAGGGGAGTGGAGGGAGGGGAGGTGACTGGTCAGGGTGTATGGGGAGGGGAGGGGTGGGGAGGTGACTGGTCAGGGTGTATGGGGAGGGAGGGTGACGGTCATGGTGTATGGGGAGGGGAGGTGACTGGTCAAGGTGTATGGGGAGGGGGAGGGGAGGTGACTGGTCAGGGTGTATGGGGAGGGGAGGTGACGGTCAGGGTGTATGGGGAGTGGAGGTGACGGTCAGGGTGTATGGGGAGGGGAGGTGACTGGTCAGGGTGTATGGGGAGGGGAGGGGAGGGGAGGGGAGGGGAGGGGAGGTGACTGGTCAGGGTGTATGGGAGGGGAGGGGAGGGGAGGTGACTGGTCAGGGTGTATGGGGAGTGGAGGTGACGGTCATGGTGTATGGGGAGGGGAGGTGACTGGTCAAGGTGTATGGGGAGGGGAGGGGAGGTGACTGGTCAGGGTGTATGGGGAGGGGAGGTGACGGTCAGGGTGTATGGGGAGTGGAGGGTGACGGTCAGGGTGTATGGGGAGGGGAGGTGACTGGTCAGGGTGTATGGGGAGGGGAGGGGAGGTGACGGTCATGGTGTATGGGGAGGGGAGGGGAGGGGAGGTGACTGGTCAGGGTGTATGGGGAGTGGAGGTGACGGTCATGGTGTATGGGGAGGGGAGGTGACTGGTCATGGTGTATGGGGAGGGGAGGTGACTGGTCAGGGTGTATGGGGAGTGGAGGTGACTGGTCAGGGTGTATGGGGAGGGGAGGGGAGGGGAGGTGACTGGTCAGGGTGTATGGGGAGTGGAGGGGAGGGAGGGTGACTGGTCAGGGTGTATGGGGAGGGAGGTGACGGTCAGGGTGTGATGGGGAGTGGAGGTGACGGTCAGGGTGTATGGGGAGGGGAGGGGAGGGGAGGTGACTGGTCAGGGTGTATGGGGGAGTGGAGGTGACGGTCATGGTGTATGGGGAGGGGAGGTGACTGGTCATGGTGTATGGGGAGGTGAGGGGAGGGTGACGGTCATGGTGTATGGGGAGGGGAGGGGAGGTGACGGTCATGGTGTATGGGGAGGGGAGGGGAGGTGACTGGTCATGGTGTATGGGGAGGGGAGGGGAGGTGACTGGTCAGGGTGTATGGGGAGGGGAGGGGAGGTGACTGGTCAGGGTTGTATGGGGAGGGGAGGGGAGGTGACTGGTCATGGTGTATGGGGAGGGGAGGGGAGGTGACTGGTCAGGGTGTATGGGGAGGGGAGGGGAGGTGACGGTCATGGTGTATGGGGAGGGGAGGGTGAGGGGAGGGGAGGTGACTGGTCAGGGTGTATGGGGAGGGGAGGGGAGGGGAGGTGACTGGTCAGGGAGGGGAGGGGAGGGGAGGTGACTGGTCAGGGTGTATGGGGAGGGGAGGGAGGTGACTGGTCATGGTGTACGGGGAGTGGAGGTGACGGTCATGGTGT
The DNA here is from genome assembly GCF_048418815.1 of Hemitrygon akajei. Taxonomy (NCBI): domain Eukaryota; kingdom Metazoa; phylum Chordata; class Chondrichthyes; order Myliobatiformes; family Dasyatidae; genus Hemitrygon; species Hemitrygon akajei. The sequence goes on along the minus strand of NC_133126.1, from coordinate 1,912,536 downwards.
ATGGGGAGGGGAGGTGACTGGTCATGGTGTACGGGGAGTGGAGGGTGACGGTCATGGTGTATGGGGAGGGGAGGGGAGGTGACTGGTCAGGGTGTATGGGGAGGGGAGGGGAGGTGACGGTCAGGGTGTACGGGGAGGGGAGGGGAGGTGACTGGTCAGGGTGTATGGGGAGGGGAGGTGACTGGTCATGGTGTATGGGGAGGGGAGGGTGACTGGTCAGGGTGTATGGGGAGGGGAGGGGAGGTGACGGTCATGGTGTATGGGGAGGGGAGGTGACTGGTCATGGTGTATGGGGAGGGGAGGTGAGCTGGTCAGGGTGTATGGGGAGGGGAGGTGACTGGTCAGGGTGTATGGGGAGGGGAGGGGAGGTGACTGGTCAGGGTGTATGGGGAGGGGAGGGGAGGTGATCTGGTCAGGGTGTATGGGGAGGGGAGGGGAGGTGACTGGTCAGGGTGTATGGGGAGGGGAGGTGACTGGTCAGGGTGTACAGGGAGAGCGGGGAGGGTCAAGGTGTATGGGGAGGGGATGGGAGGGGAGGTGACGGTCAGGGTGTATGGGGAGGGGAGGTGACTGGTCAGGGTGTACGGGGAGGGGAGGGGAGGGGAGGTGACTGGTCAGGGTGTATGGGGAGGGGAGGGGAGGTGACGGTCATGGTGTATGGGGAGGGGAGGGGAGGTGACTGGTCATGGTGTATGGGGAGGGGAGGGAGGGGAGGTGACGGTCAGGGTGTATGGGGAGGGGAGGTGACTGGTCATGGTGTATGGGGAGGGGAGGGGAGGGGAGGTGACGGTCATGGTGTATGGTGAGGGGAGGTGACTGGTCAGGGTGTATGGGGAGGGGAGGTGACTGGGACAGGGTGTATGGGGAGGGGAGGGGAGGGGAGGTGACGGTCATGGTGTATGGGGAGGGGAGGGGAGGTGACTGGTCATGGTGTATGGGGAGGGGAGGTGACTGGTTATGGTGTATGGGGAGGGGAGGGGAGGGGAGGGGAGGTGACGGTCATGGTGTATGGGGAGGGGAGGGGAGGGGAGGGGAGTGGAGGTGACGGTCATGGTGTATGGGGAGGGGAGGGGAGGGGAGGGGAGGGGAGGTGACTGGACAGGTTTATGGGAGGGGAGGGGAGGGGAGGGGAGTGGAGGTGACGGTCATGGTGTATGGGGAGGGGAGGGGAGGGGAGGTGACTGGTCAGGGTGTATGGTGAGGGGAGGGGAGGGGAGGGGAGGGGAGGTGACTGGTCAGGGTGTATGGGGAGGGGAGGGGAGGGGAGGGGAGGGGAGGTGACTGGTCAGGGTGTATGGGGAGGGGAGGGGAGGTGACTGATCAGGGTGTATGGGAGGGGAGGTGACTGGTCAGGGTGTATGGGGAGGGGAGGGGAGGGGAGGGGAGGGGAGGTGACGGTCATGGTGTATGGGGAGGGGAGGTGACTGGTCAGGGTGTATGGGGAGGGGAGGGGAGGTGACGGTCATGGTGTATGGGGAGGGGAGGGGAGGGGAGGTGACGGTCAGGGGAGGGGAGGGGAGGGGAGGTGACTGGTCAGGTGTATGGGGAGGGGAGGGGAGGTGACTGGTCAGGGTGTCTGGGGAGGGGAGGGGAGGTGACTGGTCAGGGTGTATGGGGAGGGGAGGGGAGGGGAGGTGACGGTCAGGGGAGGGGAGGGGAGGGGAGGTGACTGGTCAGGGTGTATGGGGAGGGGAGGGGAGGTGACTGGTCAGGGTGTATGGGGAGGGGAGGGGAGGTGACTGGTCAGGGTGTATGGGGAGGGGAGGGGAGGTGACGGTCATGGTGTATGGGGAGGGGAGGGGAGGTGACGGTCAGGGTGTATGGGGAGGGGAGGGGAGGTGACGGTCATGGTGTATGGGGAGGGGGAGGGGAGGTGAAGGTCAGGGTGTATGGGGAGGGGAGGGGAGGGGAGGTGACAGTCATGGTGTATGGGGAGGGGAGGGGAGGTGACGGTCATGGTGTATGGGGAGGGGAGGGGAGGTGACTGGTCAGGGTGTATGGGGAGGGGGAGGGGAGGTGAAGGTCAGGGTGTATGGGGAGGGGAGGGGAGGGGAGGGAGGGGAGGTGACTGGTCAGGGTGTATGGGGAGGGGAGGGGAGGGGAGGTGACTGGTCAGGGTGTATGGGGAGGGGAGGGGAGGTGACTGGTCAGGGTGTATGGGGAGGGGAGGGGAGGGGAGGGGAGGGGAGGTGAAGGTCAGGGTGTATGGGGAGGGAGGGGAGGTGACGGTCATGGTGTATGGGGAGGGGAGGGGAGGGGAGGTGACTGGTCAGGGTGTATGGGGAGGGGAGGGGAGGTGACTGGTCAGGGTGTATGGGGAGGGGAGGGGAGGGGAGGTGACAGTCATGGTGTATGGGGAGGGGAGGTGACTGGTCATGGTGTATGGGGAGGGGAGGGGAGGTGACGGTCAGGGTGTATGGGGAGGGGAGGGGAGGTGACTGGTCAGGGTGTATGGGAGGGGAGGGGAGGTGACTGGTCAGGGTGTATGGGGAGGGGAGGGGAGGGGAGGTGACGGTCAGGGTGTATGGGGAGGGGAGGTGACTGGTCATGGTGTATGGGGAGGGGAGGGGAGGTGACGGTCAGGGTGTATGGGGAGGGGAGGGGAGGGGAGGGGAGGGGAGGTGACTGGTCAGGGAGGGGAGGGGAGGGAGGGGAGGTGACTGGTCAGGGTGTATGGGGAGGGGAGGGAGGTGACTGGTCAGGGTGTATGGGGAGGGGAGGTGACTGATCAGGGTGTACGGGGAGGGGAGGGGAGGTGACTGGTCATGGTGTATGGGGAGGGGAGGTGACTGATCAGGGTGTACGGGGAGGGGAGGGGAGGGGAGGTGACTGGTCATGGTGTATGGGGAGGGGAGGTGACTGATCAGGGTGTACGGGGAGGGGAGGGGAGGGGAGGTGACTGGTCATGGTGTATGGGGAGGGGAGGGGAGGGGAGGTGACTGGTCATGGTGTATGGGGAGGGGAGGGGAGGTGACTGGTCATGGTGTATGGGGAGGGGAGGGGAGGGGAGGTGACTGGTCAGGGTGTATGGGGAGGGGAGGGGAGGTGACTGGTCATGGTGTACGGGGAGGGGAGGGGAGGTGACTGGTCAGGGTGTACGGGGAGGGGAGGGGAGGTGACTGGTCATGGTGTATGGGGAGGGAGGGGAGGTGACTGGTCAGGGTGTACGGGGAGGGGAGGGGAGGTGACTGGTCATGGTGTATGGGGAGGGGAGGGGAGGGGAGGTGACTGGTCAGGGTGTACGGGGAGGGGAGGGGAAGGTCATGGTGTATGGGGAGGGGAGGGGAGGTGAGCTGGTCAGGGTGTATGGGGAGGGGAGGGGAGGGGGAGGTGACTGGTCAGGGTGTATGGGAGGGGAGGGGAGGTGACTGGTCATGGTGTACGGGGAGGGGAGGGGAGGTGACTGGTCATGGTGTATGGGGAGGGGAGGGAGGTGACTGGTCAGGGTGTATGGGGAGGGGAGGTGACTGATCAGGGTGTACGGGGAGGGGAGGGGAGGTGACTGGTCATGGTGTATGGGGAGGGGAGGGGAGGGAGGTGACTGGTCAGGGTGTACGGGGAGGGGAGGGGAGGTCATGGTGTATGGGGAGGGGAGGGGAGGTGACAGTCAGGGTGTATGGGGAGGGGAGGGGAGGTGAAGGTCATGGTGTATGGGGAGGGGAGGGGAGGTGACTGGTCAGGGTGTATGGGGAGGGGAGGGAGGGGAGGTGACTGGTCAGGGTGTATGGGGAGGGGAGGGGAGGGGAGGTGAAGGTCAGGGTGTATGGGAGGGGAGGGGAGGGGAGGGGCGGGGAGGTGACTGGTCAGGGTGTATGGGGAGGGGAGGGGACGGGAGGTGACTGGTCAGGGTGTATGGGGAGGGGAGGGGAGGTGACTGGTCAGGGTGTATGGGGAGGGGAGGGAGGTGACTGGTCAGGGTGTATGGGGAGGGGAGGGGAGGTGACTGGTCAGGGTGTACGGGGAGGGGAGGGGAAGGTCATGGTGTATGGGGAGGGGAGGGGAGGTGACTGGTCAGGGTGTACGGGGAGGGGAGGGGAGGGGAGGTGAAGGTCATGGTGTATGGGGAGGGGAGGGGAGGTGACTGGTCAGGGTGTATGGGGAGGGGAGGGGGGAGGGGAGGTGACTGGTCAGGGTGTATGGGGAGGGGAGGGGAGGGGAGGTGAAGGTCAGGGTGTATGGGGAGGGGGAGGGGAGGGGAGGGGAGGGGAGGTGACTGGTCAGGGTGTATGGGGAGGGAGGGGAGGGGAGGTGACTGGTCAGGGTGTATGGGGAGGGGAGGGGAGGTGACTGGTCAGGGTGTATGGGGAGGGGAGGGGAGGGGAGGGGAGGGGAGGTGAAGGTCAGGGTGTATGGGGAGGGAGAGGGGAGGTGACGGTCATGGTGTACGGGGAGGGGAGGTGACTGGTCAGGGTGTATGGGGAGGGGAGGGGAGGTGACTGGTCAGGGTGTATGGGGAGGGGAGGGGAGGTGACTGGTCAGGGTGTATGGGGAGGGGAGGGGAGGGGAGGTGACAGTCATGGTGTATGGGGAGGGGAGGGGAGGTGACTGGTCATGGTGTATGGGGAGGGGAGGGGAGGTGACGGTCAGGTGTATGGGGAGGGGAGGGGAGGGGAGGGGAGGGGAGGTGACTGGTCAGGGAGGGGAGGGGAGGGGAGGGGAGGTGACAGTCATGGTGTATGGGGAGGGGAGGGGAGGTGACTGGTCATGGTGTATGGGGAGGGGAGGGGAGGTGACGGTCATGGTGTATGGGAGGGGAGGGGAGGTGACTGGTCAGGGTGTATGGGGAGGGGAGGGGAGGTGACTGGTCAGGGTGTATGGGGAGGGGAGGGGAGGGGAGGTGACAGTCATGGTGTATGGGGAGGGGAGGGGAGGTGACTGGTCATGGTGTATGGGGAGGGGAGGTGACTGGTCATGGTGTATGGGGAGGGGAGGGGAGGTGACCTGGTCAGGGTGTATGGGGAGGGGAGGGGAGGTGACTGGTCAGGGTGTATGGGAGGGGAGGGGAGGTGACTGGTCAGGGTGTATGGGGAGGGAGGGGAGGTGACTGGTCAGGGTGTATGGGGAGGGGAGGGGAGGTGACTGGTCAGGGTGTATGGGGAGGGGAGGGGAGGTGACTGGTCAGGGTGTATGGGGAGGGGAGGGGAGGGGAGGGAGGTGACAGTCAGGGTGTATGGGGAGGGGAGGGGAGGTGACTGGTCAGGGTGTATGGGGAGGGGAGGGGAGGTGACTGGTCAGGGTGTATGGGGAGGGAGGGGAGGTGACTGGTCAGGGTGTATGGGGAGGGGAGGGAGGTGACTGGTCAGGGTGTATGGGGAGGGGAGGGGAGGTGACTGGTCAGGGTGTATGGGGAGGGGAGGGGAGGTGCTGGTCAGGGTGTATGGGGGAGGGGAGGGGAGGTGACTGGTCAGGGTGTATGGGGAGGGGAGGGGAGGTGACTGGTCAGGGTGTATGGGGAGGGGAGGGGAGGGGAGGGGAGGTGCCAGTCGGGTGTATGGGGAGGGGAGGGGAGGTGACTGGTCATGGTGTATGGGGAGGGAGGGGAGGTGACTGGTCAGGGTGTATGGGGAGGGGAGGGGAGGTGACTGGTCAGGGTGTATGGGGAGGGGAGGGGAGGTGACTGGTCAGGGTGTATGGGGAGGGGAGGGGAGGTGACTGGTCAGGGTGTATGGGGAGGGGAGGGGAGGGGAGGTGACAGTCATGGTGTATGGGGAGGGGAGGGGAGGTGACTGGTCATGGTGTATGGGGAGGGGAGGTGACTGGTCATGGTGTATGGGGAGGGGAGGGGAGGTGACTGGTCAGGGTGTATGGGGAGGGGAGGGGAGGTGACTGGTCAGGGTGTATGGGGAGGGGAGGGGAGGTGACTGGTCAGGGTGTATGGGGAGGGGAGGGGAGGGGAGGTGACAGTCATGGTGTATGGGGAGGGGAGGGGAGGTGACTGGTCATGGTGTATGGGGAGGGGAGGGGAGGTGACGGTCAGGGTGTATGGGGAGGGGAGGGAGGGGAGGGGAGGGGAGGTGACTGGTCAGGGAGGGGAGGGGAGGGGAGGGGAGGTGACAGTCATGGTGTATGGGGAGGGGAGGGGAGGTGACTGGTCATGGTGTATGGGGAGGGGAGGGGAGGTGACGGTCAGGGTGTATGGGGAGGGGAGGGGAGGGGAGGGGAGGGGAGGTGACTGGTCAGGGAGGGGAGGGGAGGGGAGGGGAGGTGACTGGTCAGGGTGTATGGGGAGGGGAGGGGAGGTGACTGGTCAGGGTGTATGGGGAGGGGAGGTGACTGATCAGGGTGTACGGGGAGGGGAGGGGAGGTGACTGGTCATGGTGTATGGGGAGGGGAGGGGAGGGGAGGGGAGGTGACTGGTCAGGGTGTATGGGGAGGGGAGGGGAGGTGACTGGTCAGGTGTATGGGGAGGGGAGGTGACGGTCAGGGTGTATGGGGAGGGGAGGTGAAGGTCATGGTGTATGGAGAGGGGAGGGGAGGTGACGGTCAGGGTGTATGGGGAGGGGAGGGGAGGGGGAGGTGAAGGTCATGGTGTATGGGGAGGGGAGGGGAGGTGACTGTCATGGTGTATGGGGAGGGGAGGGGAGGGGAGGTGACTGGTCAGGGTGTCTGGGGAGGGGAGGGGAGGTGACTGGTCATGGTGTACGGGGAGGGGAGGGGAGGTGACTGGTCATGGTGTATGGGGAGGGGAGGGGAGGTGACTGGTCATGGTGTATGGGGAGGGGAGGGGAGGGGAGGTGACTGGTCATGGTGTATGGGGAGGGGAGGGGAGGGGAGGTGAAGGTCATGGGTGTATGGGGAGGGGAGGGGAGGGGAGGTGACCTGGTCAGGGTGTATGGGGAGGGGAGGGGAGGTGACTGGTCATGGTGTATGGGGAGGGGAGGGGAGGGGAGGTGACTGGTCAGGGTGTATGGGAGGGGAGGGGAGGTGAGCTGGTCATGGTGTACGGGGAGGGGAGGGGAGGTGACTGGTCATGGTGTATGGGGAGGGGAGGGGAGGTGACTGGTCAGGGTGTATGGGAGGGGGAGGGGAGGTGACTGGTCAGGGTGTATGGGGAGGGGAGGTGACTGATCAGGGTGTACGGGGAGGGAGGGGAGGTGACTGGTCATGGTGTATGGGGAGGGGAGGGGAGGTGACTGGTCAGGGAGGGGAGGGGAGGGGAGGGGAGGTGACTGGTCAGGGAGGGAGGGGAGGGGAGGGGAGGGGAGGGGAGGTGACTGGTCAGGGTGTATGGGGAGGGGAGGGGAGGGGAGGGGAGGGGAGGGGAGGAGGGTGACTGGTCAGGGTGTATGGGTGAGGGGGAGGGGGAGGTGACTGGTCAGGGTGTATGGGGAGGGGAGGGGAGGTGACTGGTCAGGGTGTATGGGGAGGGGAGGTGACGGTCAGGGTGTATGGGGAGGGGAGGGGAGGGGAGGTGACTGGTCAGGGTGTACGGGGAGGGGAGGGGAGGTGACTGGTCAGGGTGTATGGGGAGGGGAGGGGAGGGGAGGTGGACTGGTCATGGTGTATGGGGAGGGGAGGGGAGGGGAGGTGAAGGTCATGGTGTATGGGGAGGGGAGGGGAGGGGAGGGGAGGGGAGGTGACGGTCAGGGTGTATGGGGAGGGGAGGGGAGGGGAGGTGACTGGTCAGGGTGTATGGGGAGGGGAGGGGAGGTGAAGGTCAGGGTGTATGGGGAGGGGAGGGGAGGGGAGGGGAGGGGAGGTGACTGGTCAGGGTGTATGGGGAGGGGAGGGAGGTGACTGGTCAGGGTGTATGGGGAGGGGAGGGGAGGGGAGGGGGAGGGGAGGTGAAGGTCAGGGTGTATGGGGAGGGAGGGGAGGTGACGGTCATGGTGTACGGGGAGGGGAGGTGACTGGTCAGGGTGTATGGGGAGGGGAGGGGAGGTGACTGGTCAGGGTGTATGGGGAGGGGAGGGGAGGTGACTGGTCAGGGTGTATGGGGAGGGGAGGGGAGGTGACTGGTCAGGGTGTATGGGGAGGGGAGGGGAGGTGACGTCATGGTGTACGGGGAGGGGAGGTGACTGGTCATGGTGTATGGGGAGGGGAGGGGAGGGGAGGTGACTGGTCAGGGTGTACGGGGAGGGGAGGGGAGGGGAGGTGAAGGTCATGGTGTATGGGGAGGGGAGGGGAGGGGAGGTGACTGATCAGGGTGTATGGGGAGGGGAGGGGAGGGGAGGTGACTGGTCAGGGTGTATGGGGAGGGGAGGGGAGGGGAGGTGACTGGTCAGGGTGTACGGGAGGGAGGGGAGGTGACGGTCATGGTGTATGGGGAGGGGAGGGGAGGTGACTGATCAGGGTGTATGGGGAGGGGAGGGGAGGGGAGGTGACTGGTCAGGGTGTACGGGGAGGGGAGGGGAGGTGAAGGTCATGGTGTATGGGGAGGGGAGGGGAGGGGAGGTGACTGATCAGGGTGTATGGGGCGGGGAGGGGAGGGGAGGTGACTGGTCAGGGTGTATGGGGAGGGGAGGGGAGGGGAGGTGACTGATCAGGGTGTACGGGGAGGGGAGGGGAGGTGACTGGTCATGGTGTATGGGGGAGGGGAGGTGACGGTCATGGTGTACAGGGAGAGCGGGGAGGGTCAAGGTGTATGGGGAGGGGATGGGAGGGGAGGTGACTGGTCAGGGTGTACGGGGAGGGGGATGGGAGGGGAGGTGACTGGTCATGGTGTATGGGGAGGGGAGGGGAGGTGACTGGTCAGGGTGTATGGGGAGGGTAGGGGAGGTGACTGGTCAGGGTGTATGGGGAGGGAGGTGACTGGTCAGGGTGTATGGGGAGGGAGGGGAGGGGAGGGGAGGTGACGGTCAGGGTGTATGGGGAGGGGAGGGGAGGGGAGGGGAGGGGAGGTGACTGGTCATGGTGTATGGGGAGGGGAGGTGACTGGTCAGGGTGTATGGGGAGGGGAGGGGAGGGGAGGGGAGGTGACTGGTCATGGTGTATGGGGAGGGGAGGTGACTGGTCAGGGTGTATGGGGAGGGGAGGGGAGGTGACTGGTCAAGTTGTATGGGGAGGGGAGGTGACGGTCATGGTGTATGGGGAGGGGAGGGGAGGTGACTGGTCAGGGTGTATGGGGAGGGGAGGGGAGGGGAGGTGACGGTCATGGTGTATGGGGAGGGGAGGGGAGGGGAGGTGACGGTCATGGTGTATGGGGAGGGGAGGTGACTGGTCAGGGTGTACAGGGAGAGCGGGGAGGGTCAAGGTGTATGGGGAGGGGATGGGAGGGGAGGGACTGGTCAGGGTGTATGGGGAGGGGAGGTGACTGGTCAGGGTGTACGGAGAGGGGAGGGGAGGTGACGGTCATGGTGTATGGGGAGGGAGGGGAGGTGACTGGTCAGGGTGTATGGGAGGGGAGGGGAGGTGACTGGTCAGGGTGTATGGGGAGGGGAGGGGAGGTGACTGGTCAGGGTGTATGGGGAGGGGAGGGAGGTGACGGTCATGGTGTATGGGGAGGGGAGGGGAGGTGACTGGTCAGGGTGTATGGGGAGGGGAGGAAAGGTGACGGTCCATGGTGTATGGGGAGGGGAGGGGAGGGGAGGTGACTGGTCATCGTGTATGGGGAGGGGAGGGGAGGTGACGGTCAAGGTGTACGGGGAGGGGAGGGAGGGGAGGGGAGGGGAGGTGACTGGTCAGGGTGTACGGGGAGGGGAGGGGAGGGGAGGGGAGGGGAGGTGACGGTCAGGGTGTACGGGGAGGGGAGGTGACGGTCAGGGTGTATGGGAGGGGAGGTGACTGGTCAGGGTGTATGGGGAGGGGAGGTGACGGTCAGGGTGTATGGGGAGGGGAGGGGAGGTGACGGTCAGGGTGTATGGGGAGGGGGAGGTGACTGGTCAGGGTGTACGGGGAGGGAGGGGAGGGTCAAGCTGTACGGAGAGGGGAGGTGACGGTCATGGTGTATGGGAGGGGAGGGGAGGGGAGGTGAAGGTCATGGTGTATGGGGAGGGGAGGGGAGGTGACAGTCATGGTGTATGGGAGGGGAGGGGAGGGGAGGGGAGGTGAAGGTCATGGTGTATGGGGAGGGGAGGGGAGGTGACAGTCATGGTGTATGGGGGAGGGAGGGGAGGGGAGGGGAGGTGAAGGTCATGGTGTATGGGGAGGGGAGGGGAGGGGAGGGGAGGTGAAGGTCATGGTGTAGGGAGGGAGGGGAGGGGGAGGGGAGGTGAAGGTCATGGTGTATGGGGAGGGAGGGAGGGAGGTGACAGTCATGGTGTATGGGGAGGGGAGGGGAGGGGAGGGGAGGTGACGGTCAGGGTGTATGGGGAGGGGAGGGGAGGGGAGGGGAGGTGACAGTCATGGTGTATGGGGAGGGGAGGGAGGGGAGGGGAGGGGAGGTGACAGTCAGGGTGTATGGGAGGGGAGGGGAGGGGAGGTGACAGTCATGGTGTATGGGGAGGGGAGGTGACTGGTCAGGGAGGGGAGGGGAGGGGAGGGAGGGGAGGGGAGGTGACCTGGTCAGGGTGTCTGGGGAGGGGAGGGGAGGGGAGGTGACAGTCATGGTGTATGGGGAGGGGAGGGGAGGGGAGGGGAGGGGAGGTGACAGTCATGGTGTATGGGGAGGGGAGGGGAGGGGAGGGGAGGTGACAGTCATGGTGTATGGGAGGGGAGGGGAGGGGAGGTGACAGTCATGGTGTATGGGGAGGGGAGGGGAGGGGAGGTGACTGGTCAGGGAGGGGAGGGGAGGGGAGGGGAGGTGACAGTCATGGTGTATGGGGAGGGGAGGGGAGGGGAGGTGACAGTCATGGTGTATGGGGAGGGGAGGGGAGGGGAGGGGAGGGGAGGTGACAGTCATGGTGTATGGGGAGGGGAGGGGAGGGGAGGGGAGGTGACAGTCACTGGTGTATGGGGAGGGGAGGGAGGGGAGGGGAGGTGACAGTCATGGTGTATGGGGAGGGGAGGTGGCAGTCATGGTGTATGGGGAGGGGAGGGGAGGGGAGGTGACAGTCATGGTGTATGGGGAGGGGAGGGAGGGGAGGGGAGGTGACAGTCATGGTGTATGGGGAGGGGAGGTGGCAGTCATGGTGTATGGGAGGGGAGGGAGGGGAGGGGAGGTGACAGTCATGGTGTATGGGGAGGGGAGGTGACGGTCAGGGTGTATGGGGAGGGGAGGGGAGGGGAGGTGACAGTCATGGTGTATGGGGAGGGGAGGGGAGGGGAGGGGAGGTGACAGTCATGGTGTATGGGGAGGGGAGGTGGCAGTCATGGTGTATGGGGAGGGGAGGGGAGGGAGGTGACAGTCATGGTGTATGGGGAGGGGAGGTGACGGTCAGGGTGTATGGGGAGGGGAGGGAGGGAGGTGACAGTCATGGTGTATGGGAGGGGAGGGGAGGGGAGGGGAGGTGACGGTCAGGGTGTATGGGGAGGGGAGGGGTGGGGAGGTGACTGGTCAGGGTGTATGGGGAGGGGAGGTGACGGTCATGGTGTATGGGGAGGGGAGGGGAGGGGAGGGGAGGTGACTGGTCATGGTGTATGGGGAGGGGAGGGGAGGGGAGGTGACAGTCATGGTGTATGGGGAGGGAGGGGAGGGGAGGTGACAGTCATGGTGTATGGGGAGGGGAGGGAGGGGAGGGGAGGTGACGGTCAGGGTGTATGGGGAGGGGAGGGGTGGGGAGGTGACTGGTCAGGGTGTATGGGGAGGGGAGGTGACGGTCATGGTGTATGGGGAGGGGAGGGGAGGGGAGGGGAGGTGACTGGTCAGGGTGTATGGGGAGGGGAGGTGACGGTCATGGTGTATGGGGAGGGGAGGGGAGGGGAGGGGAGGTGACTGGTCATGGTGTATGGGGAGGGGAGGGGAGGTGACTGGTCATGGTGTATGGGGAGGGGAGGTGACGGTCAGGGTGTATGGGGAGGGGAGGTGACGGTCAGGGTGTATGGGAGGGGAGGGGAGGTGACGGTCAGGGTGTATGGGGAGGGGAGGTGACTGGTCAGGGTGTATGGGGAGGGGAGGGGAGGGGAGGGGAGGGGAGGTGACAGTCATGGTGTATGGGGAGGGGAGGTGAGGGGAGGTGACGGTCATGGTGTATGGGGAGGGGAGGTGACTGGTCAGGGTGTATGGGGAGGGGAGGGGAGGTGACGGTCAGGGTGTATGGGGAGGGAGGTGACTGGTCAGGGTGTATGGGGAGGGGAGGGGAGGGGAGGGGAGGGAGGTGACAGTCATGGTGTATGGGGAGGGGAGGGGAGGTGACGGTCAGGGTGTATGGGAGGGGAGGGGAGGTGACGGTCAGGGTGTATGGGGAGGGGAGGTGACTGGTCAGGGTGTATGGGGAGGGGAGGGGAGGGGAGGGGAGGGGAGGTGACAGTCATGGTGTATGGGGAGGGGAGGTGAGGGGAGGTGACGGTCAGGGTGTATGGGGAGGGGAGGGGAGGGGAGGGGAGGGGAGGTGACGGTCAGGGTGTATGGGGAGGGGAGGTGACTGGTCAGGGTGTATGGGGAGGGGAGGGGAGGGGAGGGGAGGGGAGGTGACAGTCATGGTGTATGGGAGGGGAGGTGAGGGGAGGTGACGGTCATGGTGTATGGGGAGGGGAGGTGAAGGTCATGGTGTATGGGGAGGGGAGGTGACGGTCAGGGTGTATGGGGAGGGGAGGGGAGGGGAGGTGACGGTCAGGGTGTATGGGGAGGGGAGGGGAGGGGAGGTGACTGGTCAGGGTGTATGGGGAGGGGAGGTGACAGTCATGGTGTATGGGGAGGGGAGGGGAGGGGAGGGGAGGTGACAGTCATGGTGTATGGGGAGGGGAGGGGAGGGGAGGTGACAGTCATGGTGTATGGGGAGGGGAGGGGAGGGGAGGGGAGGTGACAGTCATGGTGTATGGGGAGGGGAGGGGAGGGGAGGGAGGTGACAGTCATGGTGTATGGGGAGGGGAGGGAGGGGAGGTGACGGTCAGGGTGTATGGGGAGGGGAGGGGAGGTGACAGTCATGGTGTATGGGAGGGGAGGGGAGGTGACAGTCATGGTGTATGGGGAGGGGAGGGGAGGGGAGGTGACGGTCAGGGTGTATGGGGAGGGGAGGGGAGGTGACGGTCATGGTGTATGGGGAGGGGAGGGGAGGTGACAGTCATGGTGTATGGGAGGGGAGGGTGACAGTCATGGTGTATGGGAGGGCGGGGAGGGGAGGGGAGGTGACAGTCATGGTGTATGGGGAGGGGAGGGGAGGGGAGGGGAGGTGACAGTCATGGTGTATGGGGAGGGGAGGGGAGGGGAGGTGACGGTCAGGGTGTATGGGGAGGGGAGGGGAGGGGAGGTGACTGGTCATGGTGTATGGGGAGGGGAGGGGAGGTGACGGTCAGGGTGTATGGGGAGGGGAGGGGAGGGGAGGGGAGGGGAGGTGACGGTCAGGGTGTATGGGGAGGGGAGGGGAGGGGAGGTGACAGTCATGGTGTATGGGAGGGGAGGGGAGGTGACTGGTCATGGTGTACGGGGAGGGGAGGGAGGGGAGGTGACTGGTCAGGGTGTATGGGGAGGGGAGGGGAGGGGAGGTGACAGTCATGGTGTATGGGGAGGGGAGGGGAGGGGAGGTGACTGGTCAGGGTGTATGGGGAGGGGAGGGGAGGGGAGGTGACAGTCATGGTGTATGGGGAGGGGAGGTGACTGTCATGGTGTACGGGGAGGGGAGGGGAGGTGACAGTCATGGTGTATGGGGAGGGGAGGGGAGGTGACTGGTCAGGGTGTATGGGGAGGGGAGGGAGGGGAGGTGACTGGTCAGGGTGTACGGGGAGGGGAGGGGAGTGGAGGTGACTGGTCAGGGTGTGTATGGGGAGGGGAGGGGAGGGGAGGTGACTGGTCAGGGTGTACGGGGAGGGGAGGGGAGTGGAGGTGACTGGTCAGGGTGTATGGGGAGGGAGGGGAGGGGAGGTGACTGGTCAGGGTGTATGGGGAGGGGAGGGGAGGGGAGGTGACTGGTCAGGGTGTATGGGGAGGGGAGGGGAGGTGACGGTCAGGGTGTTATGGGGAGGGGAGGTGACTGGTCAGGGTGTACGGAGAGGGGAGGGGAGGTGACGGTCATGGTGTATGGGGAGGGGAGGGGAGGTGACTGGTCAGGGTGTATGGGAGGGGAGGGGAGGTGACTGGTCAGGGTGTATGGGGAGGGGCGGGGAGGTGACTGGTCAGGGTGTATGGGGAGGGGAGGGGAGGTGACGGTCATGGTGTATGGGGAGGGGAGGGGAGGTGACTGGTCAGGGTGTATGGGGAGGGGAGGAGAGGTGACGGTCATGGTGTATGGGGAGGGGAGGGAGGGGAGGTGACTGGTCATCGTGTATGGGGAGGGGAGGGGAGGTGACGGTCAAGGTGTACGGGGAGGGAGGGGAGGGGAGGGGAGGGGAGGTGACTGGTCAGGGTGTACGGGGAGGGGAGGGGAGGGGAGGGGAGGGGAGGTGACGGTCAGGGTGTATGGGAGGGGAGGTGACTGGTCAGGGTGTATGGGGAGGGGAGGTGACGGTCAGGGTGTATGGGGAGGGGAGGGGAGGTGACGGTCAGGGTGTATGGGGAGGGGAGGTGGACTGGTCAGGGTGTACGGGGAGGGGAGGGGAGGGTCAAGCTGTACGGAGAGGGAGGTGACGGTCATGGTGTATGGGGAGGGGAGGGGAGGGGAGGTGACTGGTCAGGGTGTATGGGGAGGGGAGGGGAGGGGAGGGGAGGTGACAGTCATGGTGTATGGGGAGGGGAGGGGAGGGGAGGGGAGGTGAAGGTCATGGTGTATGGGGAGGGGAGGGGAGGGGAGGGGAGGTGAAGGTCATGGTGTATGGGGAGGGGAGGGAGGGAGGGAGGTGAAGGTCATGGTGTATGGGGAGGGGAGGGGAGGGGAGGTGACAGTCATGGTGTATGGGGAGGGAGGGGAGGGGAGGTGACTGGTCAGGGTGTATGGGGAGGGGAGGTGACGGTCAGGGTGTATGGGGAGGGGAGGTGACAGTCATGGTGTATGGGGAGGGGAGGGGAGGGGAGGGGAGGTGACAGTCATGGTGTATGGGGAGGGGAGGGGAGGGGAGGGGAGGGGAGGTGACAGTCAGGTGTATGGGGAGGGGAGGGGAGGGGAGGGGAGGTGACAGTCATGGTGTATGGGGAGGGGAGGGTGACAGTCATGGTGTATGGGGAGGGGAGGGGAGGGGAGGTGACTGGTCAGGGAGGGGAGGGGAGGGGAGGGGAGGTGACAGTCATGGTGTATGGGGAGGGGAGGGGAGGGGAGGTGACTGGTCAGGGAGGGGAGGGGAGGGAGGGGAGGTGACAGTCATGGTGTATGGGGAGGGGAGGGGAGGGGAGGGGAGGTGACAGTCATGGTGTATGGGGAGGGGAGGTGGCAGTCATGGTGTATGGGGAGGGGAGGGGAGGGGAGGGGAGGTGACAGTCATGGTGTATGGGGAGGGGAGGGGGAGGGGAGGGGAGGTGACAGTCATGGTGTATGGGGAGGGGAGGGGAGGGGAGGTGACAGTCATGGTGTATGGGGAGGGGAGGGGAGGTGACTGGTCAGGGTGTATGGGGAGGGGAGGGGAGGTGACTGGTCAGGGTGTATGGGGAGGGGAGGGGAGGGGAGGTGACGGTCAGGGTGTATGGGGAGGGGAGGGTGACGGTCAGGGTGTATGGGGAGGGGAGGTGACGGTCGGTCAGGGTGTAGGGGAGGGGAGGGGAGGTGACGGTCAGGGTGTATGGGGAGGGGAGGGGAGGGGAGGGGAGGTGACAGTCATGGTGTATGGGGAGGGGAGGTGAGGGGAGGTGACGGTCATGGTGTATGGGGAGGGGAGGTGAAGGTCATGGTGTATGGGGAGGGGAGGTGACGGTCAGGGTGTATGGGGAGGGGAGGGGAGGGGGGGAGGGGAGGTGACAGTCATGGTGTATGGGGAGGGGAGGGGAGGGGAGGTGACAGTCATGGTGTATGGGGAGGGGAGGGGAGGGGAGGGGAGGTGACAGTCATGGTGTATGGGGAGGGGAGGTGACGGTCAGGGTGTATGGGGAGGGGAGGGGAGGTGACTGGTCATGGTGTATGGGGAGGGGAGGGGAGGGGAGGTGACTGGTCAGGGTGTATGGGGAGGGGAGGGGAGGTGACTGGTCATGGTGTACGGGGAGGGGAGGGGAGGGGAGGTGACTGGTCAGGGTGTATGGGGAGGGGAGGGGAGGGGAGGTGACTGGTCATGGTGTATGGGGAGGGGAGGGGAGGGGAGGTGACTGGTCATGGTGTACGGGGAGGGGAGGGGAGGGGAGGTGACTGGTCATGGTGTATGGGGAGGGGAGGGGAGGGGAGGTGACTGGTCATGGTGTACGGGGAGGGGAGGGGAGGGGAGGTGACTGGTCATGGTGTACGGGGAGGGGAGGGGAGGGGAGGTGACTGGTCATGGTGTACGGGGAGGGGAGGGGAGGGGAGGTGACTGGTCATGGTGTACGGGGAGGGGAGGGGAGGGGAGGTGACTGGTCAGGGTGTATGGGGAGGGGAGGGGAGGTGACTGGTCAGGGTGTATGGGGAGGGGAGGTGACAGTCATGGTGTATGGGGAGGGGAGGGGAGGTGACTGTCATGGTGTACGGGGAGGGGAGGGGAGGTGACAGTCATGGTGTATGGGGAGGGGAGGGGAGGTGACTGGTCAGGGTGTACGGGGAGGGGAGGGGAGGGGAGGTGACTGGTCAGGGTGTATGGGGAGGGGAGGGGAGGTGACTGGTCAGGGTGTATGGGGAGGGGAGGGGAGGTGACTGGTCAGGGTGTATGGGGAGGGGAGGGGAGGTGACTGGTCATGGTGTATGGGGAGGGGAGGGGAGGGGAGGTGACTGGTCAGGGTGTATGGGGAGGGGAGGGGAGGTGACTGGTCATGGTGTATGGGGAGGGGAGGGGAGGTGACTGGTCAGGGTGTATGGGGAGGGGAGGGGAGGTGACTGGTCAGGGTGTATGGGGAGGGGAGGGGAGGGGAGGGGAGGTGACTGGTCAGGGTGTATGGGGAGGGGAGGGGAGGGGAGGGGAGGTGACTGGTCAGGGTGTATGGGGAGGGGAGGGGAGGGGAGGTGACTGGTCAGGGTGTATGGGGAGGGGGAGGGGGAGGTGACTGGTCATGGTGTATGGGGAGGGGAGGGGAGGTGACTGGTCAGGGTGTATGGGGAGGGGAGGGGAGGGGAGGGGAGGTGACTGGTCAGGGTGTATGGGGAGGGGAGGGGAGGGGAGGGGAGGTGACTGGTCAGGGTGTATGGGGAGGGGAGGGGAGGGGAGGTGACTGGTCAGGGTGTATGGGGAGGGGAGGGGAGGTGACTGGTCATGGTGTATGGGGAGGGGAGGGGAGGTGACTGGTCAGGGTGTATGGGGAGGGGAGGGGAGGTGACTGGTCATGGTGTATGGGGAGGGGAGGGGAGGTGACTGGTCAGGGTGTACGGGGAGGGGAGGGGAGGTGACTGGTCAGGGTGTATGGGGAGGGGAGGGGAGGGGAGGTGACAGTCATGGTGTATGGGGAGGGGAGGGGAGGGGAGGGGAGGGGAGGTGACAGTCATGGTGTATGGGGAGGGGAGGGGAGGGGAGGGGAGGTGACAGTCATGGTGTATGGGGAGGGGAGGGGAGGGGAGGGGAGGTGACAGTCATGGTGTATGGGGAGGGGAGGTGGCAGTCATGGTGTATGGGGAGGGGAGGGGAGGGGAGGTGACAGTCATGGTGTATGGGGAGGGGAGGGGAGGGGAGGGGAGGTGACAGTCATGGTGTATGGGGAGGGGAGGGGAGGGGAGGTGACAGTCATGGTGTATGGGGAGGGGAGGTGACGGTCAGGGTGTATGGGGAGGGGAGGGGAGGGGAGGTGACAGTCATGGTGTATGGGGAGGGGAGGGGAGGGGAGGGGAGGTGACGGTCAGGGTGTATGGGGAGCGGAGGGGTGGGGAGATGACTGGTCAGGGTGTATGGGGAGGGGAGGTGACGGTCATGGTGTATGGGGAGGGGAGGGGAGGGGAGGGGAGGTGACTGGTCATGGTGTATGGGGAGGGGAGGGGAGGGGAGGTGACAGTCATGGTGTATGGGGAGGGGAGGGGAGGGGAGGTGACAGTCATGGTGTATGGGGAGGGGAGGGGAGGGGAGGGGAGGTGACGGTCAGGGTGTATGGGGAGGGGGAGGGGAGGGGAGGGGAGGTGACTGGTCAGGGTGTATGGGGAGGGGAGGTGACGGTCATGGTGTATGGGGAGGGGAGGGGAGGGGAGGGGAGGTGACTGGTCATGGTGTATGGGGAGGGGAGGGGAGGTGACTGGTCATGGTGTATGGGGAGGGGAGGTGACGGTCAGGGTGTATGGGGAGGGGAGGTGACGGTCAGGGTGTATGGGGAGGGGAGGGGAGGTGACGGTCAGGGTGTATGGGGAGGGGAGGTGACTGGTCAGGGTGTATGGGGAGGGGAGGGGAGGGGAGGGGAGGGGAGGTGACAGTCATGGTGTATGGGGAGGGGAGGTGAGGGGAGGTGACGGTCATGGTGTATGGGGAGGGGAGGTGACTGGTCAGGGTGTATGGGGAGGGGAGGGGAGGTGACGGTCAGGGTGTATGGGGAGGGGAGGTGACTGGTCAGGGTGTATGGGGAGGGGAGGGGAGGGGAGGGGAGGGGAGGTGACAGTCATGGTGTATGGGGAGGGGAGGGGAGGTGACGGTCAGGGTGTATGGGGAGGGGAGGGGAGGTGACGGTCAGGGTGTATGGGGAGGGGAGGTGACTGGTCAGGGTGTATGGGGAGGGGGAGGGGAGGGGAGGGGAGGGGAGGTGACAGTCATGGTGTATGGGGAGGGGAGGTGAGGGGAGGTGACGGTCAGGGTGTATGGGGAGGGGAGGTGACTGGTCAGGGTGTATGGGGAGGGGAGGGGAGGGGAGGGGAGGGGAGGTGACGGTCAGGGTGTATGGGGAGGGGAGGTGACTGGTCAGGGTGTATGGGGAGGGGAGGGGAGGGGAGGGGAGGGGAGGTGACAGTCATGGTGTATGGGGAGGGGAGGTGAGGGGAGGTGACGGTCATGGTGTATGGGGAGGGGAGGTGAAGGTCATGGTGTATGGGGAGGGGAGGTGACGGTCAGGGTGTATGGGGAGGGGAGGGGAGGGGAGGTGACGGTCAGGGTGTATGGGGAGGGGAGGTGACAGTCATGGTGTATGGGGAGGGGGAGGGGAGGGGAGGGGAGGTGACAGTCATGGTGTATGGGGAGGGGAGGGGAGGGGAGGTGACAGTCATGGTGTATGGGGAGGGGAGGGGAGGGGAGGGGAGGTGACAGTCATGGTGTATGGGGAGGGGAGGGGAGGGGAGGGGAGGTGACAGTCATGGTGTATGGGGAGGGGAGGGGAGGGGAGGTGACAGTCATGGTGTATGGGGAGGGGAGGGGAGGGGAGGGGAGGTGACAGTCATGGTGTATGGGGAGGGGAGGGGAGGGGAGGGGAGGTGACAGTCATGGTGTATGGGGAGGGGAGGGGAGGGGAGGGGAGGTGACAGTCATGGTGTATGGGGAGGGGAGGGGAGGGGAGGGGAGGTGACGGTCAGGGTGTATGGGGAGGGGAGGGGAGGGGAGGTGACTGGTCATGGTGTATGGGGAGGGGAGGGGAGGTGACGGTCAGGGTGTATGGGGAGGGGAGGGGAGGGAGGGGAGGGGAGGTGACGGTCAGGGTGTATGGGGAGGGGAGGGGAGGGGAGGTGACAGTCATGGTGTATGGGGAGGGGAGGGGAGGTGACTGGTCATGGTGTACGGGGAGGGGAGGGGAGGGGAGGTGACTGGTCAGGGTGTATGGGGAGGGGAGGGGAGGGGAGGTGACAGTCATGGTGTATGGGGAGGGGAGGGGAGGGGAGGTGACTGGTCAGGGTGTATGGGGAGGGGAGGGGAGGGGAGGTGACAGTCATGGTGTATGGGGAGGGGAGGTGACTGTCATGGTGTACGGGGAGGGGAGGGGAGGTGACAGTCATGGTGTATGGGGAGGGGAGGGGAGGTGACTGGTCAGGGTGTATGGGGAGGGGAGGGGAGGGGAGGTGACTGGTCAGGGTGTACGGGGAGGGGAGGGGAGTGGAGGTGACTGGTCAGGGTGTATGGGGAGGGGAGGGGAGGGGAGGTGACTGGTCAGGGTGTACGGGGAGGGGAGGGGAGTGGAGGTGACTGGTCAGGGTGTATGGGGAGGGGAGGGGAGGGGAGGTGACTGGTCAGGGTGTATGGGGAGGGGAGGGGAGGGGAGGTGACTGGTCAGGGTGTATGGGGAGGGGAGGGGAGGTGACGGTCAGGGTGTATGGGGAGGGGAGGTGACTGGTCAGGGTGTACGGAGAGGGGAGGGGAGGTGACGGTCATGGTGTATGGGGAGGGGAGGGGAGGTGACTGGTCAGGGTGTATGGGGAGGGGAGGGGAGGTGACTGGTCAGGGTGTATGGGGAGGGGAGGGGAGGTGACTGGTCAGGGTGTATGGGGAGGGGAGGGGAGGTGACGGTCATGGTGTATGGGGAGGGGAGGGGAGGTGACTGGTCAGGGTGTATGGGGAGGGGAGGAGAGGTGACGGTCATGGTGTATGGGGAGGGGAGGGGAGGGGAGGTGACTGGTCATCGTGTATGGGGAGGGGAGGGGAGGTGACGGTCAAGGTGTACGGGGAGGGGAGGGGAGGGGAGGGGAGGGGAGGTGACTGGTCAGGGTGTACGGGGAGGGGAGGGGAGGGGAGGGGAGGGGAGGTGACGGTCAGGGTGTACGGGGAGGGGAGGTGACGGTCAGGGTGTATGGGGAGGGGAGGTGACTGGTCAGGGTGTATGGGGAGGGGAGGTGACGGTCAGGGTGTATGGGGAGGGGAGGGGAGGTGACGGTCAGGGTGTATGGGGAGGGGAGGTGACTGGTCAGGGTGTACGGGGAGGGGAGGGGAGGGTCAAGCTGTACGGAGAGGGGAGGTGACGGTCATGGTGTATGGGGAGGGGAGGGGAGGGGAGGGGAGGTGACAGTCATGGTGTATGGGGAGGGGAGGGGAGGGGAGGGGAGGTGAAGGTCATGGTGTATGGGGAGGGGAGGGGAGGGGAGGGGAGGTGAAGGTCATGGTGTATGGGGAGGGGAGGGGAGGGGAGGGGAGGTGAAGGTCATGGTGTATGGGGAGGGGAGGGGAGGGGAGGTGACAGTCATGGTGTATGGGGAGGGGAGGGGAGGGGAGGGGAGGTGACGGTCAGGGTGTATGGGGAGGGGAGGTGACAGTCATGGTGTATGGGGAGGGGAGGGGAGGGGAGGGGAGGTGACAGTCATGGTGTATGGGGAGGGGAGGGGAGGGGAGGGGAGGGGAGGTGACAGTCAGGGTGTATGGGGGAGGGGAGGGGAGGGGAGGGGAGGTGACAGTCATGGTGTATGGGGAGGGGAGGTGACAGTCATGGTGTATGGGGAGGGGAGGGGAGGGGAGGTGACTGGTCAGGGAGGGGAGGGGAGGGGAGGGGAGGTGACAGTCATGGTGTATGGGGAGGGGAGGGGAGGGGAGGTGACTGGTCAGGGAGGGGAGGGGAGGGGAGGGGAGGTGACAGTCATGGTGTATGGGGAGGGGAGGGGAGGGGAGGGGAGGTGACAGTCATGGTGTATGGGGAGGGGAGGTGGCAGTCATGGTGTATGGGGAGGGGAGGGGAGGGGAGGGGAGGTGACAGTCATGGTGTATGGGGAGGGGAGGGGAGGGGAGGGGAGGTGACAGTCATGGTGTATGGGGAGGGGAGGGGAGGGGAGGTGACAGTCATGGTGTATGGGGAGGGGAGGGGAGGGGAGGTGACTGGTCAGGGTGTATGGGGAGGGGAGGGGAGGGGAGGTGACGGTCAGGGTGTATGGGGAGGGGAGGTGACGGTCATGGTGTATGGGGAGGGGAGGTGACTGGTCATGGTGTATGGGGAGGGGAGGTGACGGTCAGGGTGTATGGGGGAGGGGAGGTGACGGTCAGGGTGTATGGGGAGGGGAGGGGAGGTGACGGTCAGGGTGTATGGGGAGGGGAGGTGACTGGTCAGGGTGTATGGGGAGGGGAGGGGAGGGGAGGGGAGGTGACAGTCATGGTGTATGGGGAGGGGAGGTGAGGGGAGGTGACGGTCATGGTGTATGGGGAGGGGAGGTGACGGTCAGGGTGTATGGGGAGGGGAGGGGAGGGGAGGTGACGGTCAGGGTGTATGGGGAGGGGAGGTGACAGTCATGGTGTATGGGGAGGGGAGGGGAGGGGAGGTGACAGTCATGGTGTATGGGGAGGGGAGGGGAGGGGAGGGGAGGTGACAGTCATGGTGTATGGGGAGGGGAGGTGACGGTCAGGGTGTATGGGGAGGGGAGGGGAGGTGACTGGTCATGGTGTATGGGGAGGGGAGGGGAGGGGAGGTGACTGGTCATGGTGTACGGGGAGGGGAGGGGAGGTGACTGGTCATGGTGTACGGGGAGGGGAGGGGAGGGGAGGTGACTGGTCATGGTGTATGGGGAGGGGAGGTGACTGGTCAGGGTGTATGGGGAGGGGAGGGGAGGTGACTGGTCAGGGTGTATGGGGAGGGGAGGGGAGGGGAGGTGACTGGTCATGGTGTATGGGGAGGGGAGGGGAGGGGAGGTGACTGGTCATGGTGTACGGGGAGGGGAGGGGGAGGGGAGGTGACTGGTCAGGGTGTATGGGGAGGGGAGGGGAGGGGAGGTGACTGGTCATGGTGTACGGGGAGGGGAGGGGAGGGGAGGTGACTGGTCATGGTGTACGGGGAGGGGAGGGGAGGGGAGGTGACTGGTCAGGGTGTATGGGGAGGGGAGGGGAGGGGAGGTGACTGGTCAGGGTGTATGGGGAGGGAGGGGAGGGGAGGTGACTGGTCATGGTGTACGGGGAGGGGAGGGGAGGGGAGGTGACTGGTCATGGTGTACGGGGAGGGGAGGGGAGGGGAGGTGACTGGTCATGGTGTACGGGGAGGGGAGGGGAGGGGAGGTGACTGGTCATGGTGTACGGGGAGGGGAGGGGAGGGGAGGTGACTGGTCAGGGTGTATGGGGAGGGGAGGGGAGGTGACTGGTCAGGGTGTTGGGAGGGGAGGTGACAGTCATGGTGTATGGGGAGGGGAGGGGAGGTGACTGTCATGGTGTACGGGGAGGGGAGGGGAGGTGACAGTCATGGTGTATGGGGAGGGGAGGGGAGGTGACTGGTCAGGGTGTATGGGGAGGGGAGGGGAGGGGAGGTGACTGGTCATGGTGTATGGGGAGGGGAGGGGAGGGGAGGTGACTGGTCAGGGTGTACGGGGAGGGGAGGGGAGGGGAGGTGACTGGTCAGGGTGTATGGGGAGGGGAGGGGAGGTGACTGGTCAGGGTGTATGGGGAGGGGAGGGGAGGTGACTGGTCAGGGTGTATGGGGAGGGGAGGGGAGGGGAGGTGACTGGTCAGGGTGTATGGGGAGGGGAGGGGAGGGGAGGTGACTGGTCAGGGTGTATGGGGAGGGGAGGGGAGGTGACTGGTCATGGTGTATGGGGAGGGGAGGGGAGGTGACTGGTCAGGGTGTATGGGGAGGGGAGGGGAGGTGACTGGTCAGGGTGTATGGGGAGGGGAGGGGAGGTGACTGGTCATGGTGTATGGGGAGGGGAGGGGAGGTGACTGGTCAGGGTGTACGGGGAGGGGAGGGGAGGTGACTGGTCAGGGTGTATGGGGAGGGGAGGGGAGGTGACTGGTCATGGTGTATGGGGAGGGGAGGGGAGGGGAGGTGACTGGTCAGGGTGTACGGGGAGGGGAGGGGAGGTGACTGGTCATGGTGTATGGGGAGGGGAGGGGAGGGGAGGTGACTGGTCAGGGTGTACGGGGAGGGGAGGGGAGGGGAGGTGACTGGTCATGGTGTATGGGGGAGGGGAGGGGAGGGGAGGGGAGGTGACTGGTCAGGGTGTACGGGGAGGGGAGGGGAGGGGAGGTGACTGGTCATGGTGTATGGGGAGGGGAGGGGAGGGGAGGGGAGGTGACTGGTCAGGGTGTACGGGGAGGGGAGGGGAGGGGAGGTGACGGTCATGGTGTATGGGGAGGGGAGGGGAGGGGAGGTGACTGGTCATGGTGTATGGGGAGGGGAGGGGAGGTGACTGGTCAGGGTGTATGGGGAGGGGAGGGGAGGGGAGGTGACGGTCATGGTGTATGGGGAGGGGAGGGGAGGTGACTGGTCAGGGTGTATGGGGAGGGGAGGTGACTGGTCAGGGTGTATGGGGAGGGGAGGGGAGGGGAGGTGACGGTCAGGGTGTATGGGGAGGGGAGGGGAGGGGAGGGGAGGTGACGGTCATGGTGTACGGGGAGGGGAGGGGAGGGGAGGGGAGGTGACGGTCAGGGTGTATGGGGAGGGGAGGGGAGGTGACTGGTCAGGGTGTACGGGGAGGGGAGGGGAGGGGAGGTGACGGTCATGGTGTATGGGGAGGGGAGGGGAGGGGAGGTGACGGTCAGGGTGTATGGGGAGGGGAGGGGAGGGGAGGGGAGGTGACGGTCATGGTGTACGGGGAGGGGAGGGGAGGGGAGGGGAGGTGACGGTCAGGGTGTATGGGGAGGGGAGGGGAGGTGACTGGTCAGGGTGTACGGGGAGGGGAGGGGAGGTGACTGGTCAGGGTGTATGGGGAGGGGAGGGGAGGTGACTGGTCAGGGTGTATGGGGAGGGGAGGGGAGGTGACGGTCAGGGTGTATGGGGAGGGGAGGGGAGGGGAGGTGACGGTCAGGGTGTATGGGGAGGGGAGGGGAGGGGAGGGGAGGGGAGGGGAGGTGACGGTCAGGGTGTACGGGGAGGGGAGGGGAGGGGAGGGGAGGTGACGGTCATGGTGTATGGGGAGGGGAGGGGAGGGGAGGGGAGGGGAGGGGAGGTGACAGTCATGGTGTATGGGGAGGGGAGGGGAGGGGAGGGGAGGTGACTGGTCAGGGTGTATGGGGAGGGGAGGGGAGGGGAGGGGAGGGGAGGTGACAGTCATGGTGTATGGGGAGGGGAGGGGAGGGGAGGGGAGGTGACGGTCAGGGTGTATGGGGAGGGGAGGGGAGGGGAGGGGAGGTGACAGTCATGGTGTATGGGGAGGGGAGGGGAGGGGAGGGGAGGGGAGGTGACTGGTCAGGGTGTATGGGGAGGGGAGGGGAGGGGAGGGGAGGTGACAGTCATGGTGTATGGGGAGGGGAGGGGAGGGGAGGGGAGGTGACGGTCATGGTGTATGGGGAGGGGAGGGGAGGGGAGGGGAGGTGACTGGTCATGGTGTATGGGGAGGGGAGGGGAGGGGAGGGGAGGTGACGGTCAGGGTGTATGGGGAGGGGAGGTGACGGTCAGGGTGTATGGGGAGGGGAGGGGAGGGGAGGGGAGGTGACTGGTCATGGTGTATGGGGAGGGGAGGGGAGGGGAGGGGAGGTGACGGTCAGGGTGTATGGGGAGGGGAGGGGAGGGGAGGGGAGGTGACTGGTCAGGGTGTATGGGGAGGGGAGGGGAGGGGAGGGGAGGTGACTGGTCAGGGTGTATGGGGAGGGGAGGGGAGGGGAGGTGACGGTCAGGGTGTATGGGGAGGGGAGGGGAGGGGAGGTGACGGTCATGGTGTATGGGGAGGGGAGGGGAGGTGACTGGTCATGGTGTATGGGGAGGGGAGGGGAGGTGACTGGTCAGGGTGTATGGGGAGGGGAGGGGAGGGGAGGGGAGGTGACGGTCAGGGTGTATGGGGAGGGGAGGTGACTGGTCATGGTGTATGGGGAGGGGAGGGGAGGTGACTGGTCAGGGTGTATGGGGAGGGGAGGGGAGGGGAGGGGAGGTGACGGTCAGGGTGTATGGGTGTATGGGGAGGGGAGGGGAGGGGAGGGGAGGTGACGGTCAGGGTGTATGGGGAGGGGAGGTGACGGTCAGGGTGTATGGGGAGGGGAGGGGAGGGGAGGGGAGGTGACTGGTCAGTGTGTATGGGGAGGGGAGGGGAGGTGACTGGTCAGGGAGGGGAGGGGAGGGGAGGGGAGGTGACTGGTCAGGGTGTATGGGGAGGGGAGGGGAGGGGAGGTGACAGTCAGGGTGTATGGGGAGGGGAGGGGAGGTGACTGGTCATGGTGTATGGGGAGGGGAGGGGAGGGGAGGTGACTGGTCATGGTGTACGGGGAGGGGAGGGGAGGTGACTGGTCAGGGTGTATGGGGAGGGGAGGGGAGTGGAGGTGACGGTCAGGGAGGGGAGGGGAGGGGAGGGGAGGTGACGGTCATGGTGTATGGGGAGGGGAGGGGAGTGGAGGTGACGGTCAGGGAGGGGAGGGGAGGGGAGGGGAGGTGACGGTCATGGTGTATGGGGAGGGGAGGGGAGGGGAGGTGACGGTCATGGTGTATGGGGAGGGGAGGGGAGTGGAGGTGACGGTCAGGGAGGGGAGGGGAGGGGAGGGGAGGTGACGGTCATGGTGTATGGGGAGGGGAGGGGAGGTGACTGGTCAGGGTGTATGGGGAGGGGAGGGGAGGTGACTGGTCAGGGAGGGGAGGGGAGGGGAGGGGAGGTGACTGGTCAGGGAGGGGAGGGGAGGGGAGGGGAGGTGACGGTCAGGGTGTATGGGGAGGGGAGGTGACTGGTCAGGGTGTATGGGGAGGGGAGGTGACGGTCAGGGTGTATGGGGAGGGGAGGGGAGGTGACTGGTCAGGGAGGGGAGGGGAGGGGAGGGGAGGTGACTGGTCAGGGAGGGGAGGGGAGGGGAGGGGAGGTGACGGTCAGGGTGTATGGGGAGGGGAGAGGAGGTGACTGGTCAGGGTGTATGGGGAGGGGAGAGGAGGTGACTGGTCAGGGTGTATGGGGAGGGGAGAGGAGGTGACTGGTCAGGGTGTATGGAGAGGGGAGGGGAGGTGACTGGTCAGGGAGGGGAGGGGAGGGGAGGGGAGGTGACGGTCAGGGTGTATGGGGAGGGGAGGTGACTGGTCAGGGAGGGGAGGGGAGGGGAGGGGAGGGGAGGTGACTGGTCAGGGAGGGGAGGGGAGGGGAGGGGAGGGGAGGTGACTGGTCAGGGTGTACGGGGAGGGGAGGGGAGGGGAGGTGACTGTCAGGGTGTATGGGGAGGGGAGGTGACGGTCAGGGTGTATGGGGAGGGGAGGGGAGGTGACTGGTCAGGGTGTATGGGGAGGGGAGGGGAGGTGACTGGTCAGGGTGTATGGGGAGGGGAGAGGAGGTGACTGGTCAGGGTGTATGGGGAGGGGAGAGGAGGTGACTGGTCAGGGTGTATGGGGAGGGGAGAGGAGGTGACTGGTCAGGGTGTATGGGGAGGGGAGAGGAGGTGACTGGTCAGGGTGTATGGGGAGGGGAGAGGAGGTGACTGGTCAGGGTGTATGGGGAGGGGAGAGGAGGTGACTGGTCAGGGTGTATGGGGAGGGGAGAGGAGGTGACTGGTCAGGGTGTATGGGGAGGGGAGAGGAGGTGACTGGTCAGGGTGTATGGGGAGGGGAGAGGAGGTGACTGGTCAGGGTGTATGGGGAGGGGAGAGGAGGTGACTGGTCAGGGTGTATGGGGAGGGGAGAGGAGGTGACTGGTCAGGGTGTATGGGGAGGGGAGAGGAGGTGACTGGTCAGGGTGTATGGGGAGGGGAGAGGAGGTGACTGGTCAGGGTGTATGGAGAGGGGAGGGGAGGTGACTGGTCAGGGTGTATGGGGAGGGGAGGGGAGGTGACTGGTCAGGGTGTATGGGGAGGGGAGAGGAGGTGACTGGTCAGGGTGTATGGGGAGGGGAGAGGAGGTGACTGGTCAGGGTGTATGGGGAGGGGAGAGGAGGTGACTGGTCAGGGTGTATGGAGAGGGGAGGGGAGGTGACTGGTCAGGGTGTATGGGGAGGGGAGAGGAGGTGACTGGTCAGGGTGTATGGAGAGGGGAGGGGAGGTGACTGGTCAGGGTGTATGGGGAGGGGAGGGGAGGTGACTGGTCAGGGTGTATGGGGAGGGGAGGTGACAGTCAGGGTGTATGGGGAGGGGAGGGGAGGTGACTGGTCAGGGTGTATGGGGAGGGGAGGGGAGGTGACTGGTCAGGGTGTATGGGGAGGGGAGAGGAGGTGACTGGTCAGGGTGTATGGGGAGGGGAGAGGAGGTGACTGGTCAGGGTGTATGGAGAGGGGAGGGGAGGTGACTGGTCAGGGTGTATGGGGAGGGGAGAGGAGGTGACTGGTCAGGGTGTATGGGGAGGGGAGGTGACGGTCAGGGTGTATGGGGAGGGGAGGGGAGGTGACTGGTCAGGGTGTATGGAGAGGGGAGGTGACGGTCAGGGTGTATGGGGAGGGGAGGTGACGGTCAGGGTGTATAGGGAGGGGAGGTGACTGGTCAGGGTGTATGGGGAGGGGAGGGGAGGTGACTGGTCAGGGTGTATGGGGAGGGGAGAGGAGGTGACTGGTCAGGGTGTATGGAGAGGGGAGGTGACGGTCAGGGTGTATGGGGAGGGGAGGGGAGGTGACTGGTCAGGGTGTATGGGGAGGGGAGGTGACGGTCAGGGTGTATGGGGAGGGGAGGTGACGGTCAGGGTGTATAGGGAGGGGAGGGGAGGTGACTGGTCATGGTGTATGGGGAGGGGAGGGGAGGTGACTGGTCAGGGTGTATGGGGAGGGGAGGGGAGGTGACTGGTCAGGGTGTATGGGGAGGGGAGAGGAGGTGACTGGTCATGGTGTATGGGGAGGGGAGTGGAGGTGACGGTCAGGGTGTATGGGGAGGGGAGGTGACGGTCAGGTTGTATAGGGAGGGGAGGTGACTGGTCAGGGTGTATGGGGAGGGGAGGTGACTGGTCAGGGTGTATGGGGAGGGGAGGTGACTGGTCAGGGAGGGGAGGGGAGGGGAGGTGACTGGTCAGGGTGTATGGGGAGGGGAGAGGAGGTGACTGGTCATGGTGTATGGGGAGGGGAGTGGAGGTGACGGTCAGGGTGTATGGGGAGGGGAGGTGACGGTCAGGTTGTATAGGGAGGGGAGGTGACTGGTCAGGGTGTATGGGGAGGGGAGGGGAGTGGAGGTGACTGGTCATGGTGTATGGGGAGGGGAGGGGAGGTGACAGTCATGGTGTATGGGGAGGGGAGGGGAGGGGAGGTGACGGTCAGGGTGTATGGGGAGGGGAGGGGAGGTGACGGTCAGGGTGTATGGGGAGGGGAGGGGAGGTGAGGTGACTGGTCAGGGTGTATGGGGAGGGGAGGGGAGGTGAAGGTCAGGGTGTATGGGGAGGGGAGGGGAGGTGACTGGTCAGGGAGGGGAGGGGAGGGGAGGTGACGGTCAGGGTGTATGGGGAGGGGAGGTGACTGGTCAGGGTGTATGGGGAGTGGAGGTGACGGTCAGGGTGTACGGGGAGGGGAGGGGAGGTGACTGGTCAGGGTGTACGGGGAGGGGATGGGAGGGGAGGTAACGGTCATGGTGTATGGGGAGGGGAGGGGAGGTGACGGTCAGGGTGTATGGGGAGGGGAGGTGACTGGTCAGGGTGTATGGGGAGGGGAGGTGAATGGTCATGGTGTATGGGGAGGGGAGGGGAGGTGACGGTCAGGGTGTATGGGGAGGGGAGGTGACTGGTCAGGGTGTACGGGGAGGGGAGTGGAGGGGAGGGGAGGAGACGGTCATGGTGTATGGGGAGGGGAGTGGAGGGGAGGGGAAGAGACGGTCATGGTGTATGGGGAGGGGAGGTGACTGGTCAGGGTGTATGGGGAGGGGAGGGGAGGTGACGGTCATGGTGTATGGGGAGGGGAGGGGAGGGGAGGGGAGTGACGGTCAGGGTGTATGGGGAGGGGAGGGGAGGGGATGTGACTGGTCAGGGAGGGGAGGGGAGGGGAGGTGATGGTCATGGTGTATAGGGAGGGGAGGGGAGGTGACTGGTCAGGGAGGGGAGGGGAGGTGACTGGTCAGGGTGTATGGGGAGTGGAGGTGACTGGTCAGGGAGGGGAGGGGAGGGGAGGTGACTGGTCAGGGAGGGGAGGGGAGGTGACTGGTCAGGGTGTATGGGGAGGGGAGGGGAGGTGACTGGTCAGGGTGTATGGGGAGGGGAGGGGAGGGGAGGGGAGTGGAGGGGAGGTGATGGTCATGGTGTATAGGGAGGGGAGGGGAGGTGACTGGTCGGGTTGGGGAGGGGAGGTGACGGTCAGGGTGTATGGGGAGGGGAGGTGACGGTCAGGGTGTATGGGGAGGGGAGGGGAGGTGACGGTCAGGGTGTATGGGGAGGGGAGGGGAGGGTCAAGCTGTACGGAGAGGGGAGGTGACGGTCATGGTGTATGGGGAGGGGAGGTGAAGGTCATGGTGTATGGGGAGGGGAGGGGAGGGGAGGGGAGTGGAGGGGAGGTGATGGTCATGGTGTATAGGGAGGGGAGGGGAGGTGACTGGTCGGGTTGGGGAGGGGAGGTGACGGTCAGGGTGTATGGGGAGGGGAGGTGACGGTCAGGGTGTATGGGGAGGGGAGGGGAGGTGACGGTCAGGGTGTATGGGGAGGGGAGGGGAGGGTCAAGCTGTACGGAGAGGGGAGGTGACGGTCATGGTGTATGGGGAGGGGAGGTGAAGGTCATGGTGTATGGGGAGGGGAGGGGAGGGGAGGGGAGGTGACGGTCAGGGTGTATGGGGAGGGGAGGTGACAGTCATGGTGTATGGGGAGGGGAGGGGAGGGGAGGGGAGGGGAGGTGACTGGTCAGGGTGTATGGGGAGGGGAGGGGAGGTGACAGTCATGGTGTATGGGGAGGGGAGGGGAGGGGAGGGGAGGTGAGGGGAGGTGACAGTCATGGTGTATGGGGAGGGGAGGGGAGGGGAGGGGAGGGGAGGTGACAGTCATGGTGTATGGGGAGGGGAGGGGAGGGGAGGGGAGGTGACAGTCATGGTGTATGGGGAGGGGAGGGGAGGGGAGGGGAGGTGAGGGGAGGTGACAGTCATGGTGTATGGGGAGGGGAGGGGAGGGGAGGGGAGGGGAGGGGAGGTGACAGTCATGGTGTATGGGGAGGGGAGGGGAGGGGAGGTGACTGGTCATGGTGTATGGGGAGGGGAGGGGAGGTGACGGTCATGGTGTATGGGGAGGGGAGGGGAGGGGAGGTGACAGTCATGGTGTATGGGGAGGGGAGGGGAGGTGACGGTCAGGGTGTATAGGGAGGGGAGGGGAGGTGACGGTCATGGTGTATGGGGAGGGGAGGTGACGGTCAGGGTGTATAGGGAGGGGAGGGGAGGTGACGGTCAGGGTGTATAGGGAGGGGAGGGGAGGTGACGGTCAGGGTGTATAGGGAGGGGAGGGGAGGTGACGGTCATGGTGTATGGGGAGGGGAGGTGACGGTCAGGGTGTATGGGGAGGGGAGGGGAGGTGACAGTCATGGTGTATGGGGAGGGGAGGTGACGGTCAGGGTGTATAGGGAGGGGAGGGGAGGTGACGGTCAGGGTGTATAGGGAGGGGAGGGGAGGTGACGGTCAGGGTGTATAGGGAGGGGAGGGGAGGTGACGGTCATGGTGTATGGGGAGGGGAGGTGACGGTCAGGGTGTATGGGGAGGGGAGGGGAGGTGACAGTCATGGTGTATGGGGAGGGGAGGGGAGGGGAGGGGAGGTGACAGTCATGGTGTATGGGGAGGGGAGGGGAGGGGAGGGGAGGTGACGGTCAGGGTGTATGGGGAGGGGAGGGGAGGGGAGGGGAGGTGACAGTCATGGTGTATGGGGAGGGGAGGGGAGGGGAGGGGAGGGGAGGTGACAGTCATGGTGTATGGGGAGGGGAGGGGAGGGGAGGGGAGGTGACGGTCAGGGTGTATGGGGAGGGGAGGGGAGGGGAGGGGAGGTGACAGTCATGGTGTATGGGGAGGGGAGGGGAGGGGAGGTGACTGGTCAGGGTGTATGGGGAGGGGAGGTGACGGTCAGGGTGTATGGGGAGGGGAGGGGAGGTGACAGTCATGGTGTATGGGGAGGGGAGGGGAGGGGAGGGGAGGTGACAGTCATGGTGTATGGGGAGGGGAGGGGAGGGGAGGGGAGGTGACAGTCATGGTGTATGGGGAGGGGAGGGGAGGGGAGGGGAGGGGAGGTGACAGTCATGGTGTATGGGGAGGGGAGGGGAGGGGAGGGGAGGGGAGGTGACAGTCATGGTGTATGGGGAGGGGAGGGGAGGGGAGGGGAGGGGAGGTGACAGTCATGGTGTATGGGGAGGGGAGGGGAGGGGAGGGGAGGTGAGGGGAGGTGACAGTCATGGTGTATGGGGAGGGGAGGGGAGGGGAGGGGAGGGGAGGGGAGGTGACAGTCATGGTGTATGGGGAGGGGAGGGGAGGGGAGGTGACTGGTCAGGGTGTATGGGGAGGGGAGGGGAGGTGACGGTCAGGGTGTATGGGGAGGGGAGGGGAGGGGAGGTGACTGGTCATGGTGTATGGGGAGGGGAGGGGAGGTGACGGTCATGGTGTATGGGGAGGGGAGGGGAGGGGAGGTGACAGTCATGGTGTATGGGGAGGGGAGGGGAGGTGACGGTCAGGGTGTATAGGGAGGGGAGGGGAGGTGACGGTCATGGTGTATGGGGAGGGGAGGTGAAGGTCATGGTGTATGGGGAGGGGAGGGGAGGGGAGGGGAGGTGACAGTCATGGTGTATGGGGAGGGGAGGTGACAGTCATGGTGTATGGGGAGGGGAGGGGAGGGGAGGGGAGGGGAGGTGACAGTCATGGTGTATGGGGAGGGGAGGGGAGGGGAGGGGAGGTGACAGTCATGGTGTATGGGGAGGGGAGGGGAGGGGAGGGGAGGTGACGGTCAGGGTGTATGGGGAGGGGAGGGGAGGGGAGGGGAGGTGACGGTCAGGGTGTATGGGGAGGGGAGGTGACAGTCATGGTGTATGGGGAGGGGAGGGGAGGGGAGGGGAGGGGAGGTGACAGTCATGGTGTATGGGGAGGGGAGGGGAGGGGAGGGGAGGTGACAGTCATGGTGTATGGGGAGGGGAGGGGAGGGGAGGGGAGGTGACAGTCATGGTGTATGGGGAGGGGAGGGGAGGGGAGGGGAGGTGACAGTCATGGTGTATGGGGAGGGGAGGGGAGGGGGAGGGGAGGTGACAGTCATGGTGTATGGGGAGGGGAGGGGAGGGGAGGGGAGGGGAGGTGACAGTCATGGTGTATGGGGAGGGGAGGGGAGGGGAGGGGAGGTGACAGTCATGGTGTATGGGGAGGGGAGGGGAGGGGAGGGGAGGTGACAGTCATGGTGTATGGGGAGGGGAGGGGAGGGGAGGGGAGGTGACAGTCATGGTGTATGGGGAGGGGAGGGGAGGGGGAGGGGAGGGGAGGGGAGGGGAGGTGACAGTCATGGTGTATGGGGAGGGGAGGGGAGGGGAGGGGAGGGGAGGTGACAGTCATGGTGTATGGGGAGGGGAGGGGAGGGGAGGGGAGGTGACAGTCATGGTGTATGGGGAGGGGAGGTGACAGTCATGGTGTATGGGGAGGGGAGGGGAGGGGAGGGGAGGTGACAGTCATGGTGTATGGGGAGGGGAGGGGAGGGGAGGGGAGGTAACTGGTCAGGGTGTATGGGGAGGGGAGGGGAGGGGAGGTGACAGTCATGGTGTATGGGGAGGGGAGGTGACTGGTCAGGGTGTATGGGGAGGGGAGGTGACTGGTCAGGGTGTACTGGGAGGGGAGGGGAGGGGAGTGACGGTCAGGGTGTATGGGGAGGGGAGGTGACGGTCATGGTGTATGGGGAGGTGACTGGTCAGGCTGTACGGGGAGGGGAGGTGACGGTCATGGTGTATGGGGAGGTGACTGGTCAGGGTGTATGGGGAGGGGAGGGGAGGGGAGGTGACTGGTCAGGGAGGGGAGGGGGAGGGGAGGGGAGGGGCGGTGACGGTCAGGGTGTACGGGGAGGGGAGGTGACGGTCAGGGTGTATGGGGAGGGGAGGGGAGGGGAGGTGACTGGTCAGGGAGGGGAGGGGAGTGGAGGTGACTGGTCAGGGGAGGGGAGGGGAGGGGAGGTGACTGGTCAGGGAGGGGGAGGGGAGGTGACTGGTCAGGGAGGGGAGGGGAGGGGAGGGGAGGGGCGGTGACGGTCAGGGTGTACGGGGAGGGGAGGGGAGGGGAGGTGACTGGACAGGGTG
This sequence comes from Hemitrygon akajei, assembly GCF_048418815.1. Lineage (NCBI taxonomy): Eukaryota > Metazoa > Chordata > Chondrichthyes > Myliobatiformes > Dasyatidae > Hemitrygon > Hemitrygon akajei. Next base: position 1,878,706 of record NC_133126.1, on the reverse strand, counting down.
TATGGGGAGGGGAGGGGAGGGGAGGTGACTGGACAGGGTGTATGGGGAGGGGAGGTGACGGTCAGGGTGTATGGGGAGGGGAGGGGAGGTGACTGGTCAGGGAGGGGAGGGGAGGGGAGGGGAGGTGACTGGTCAGGGAGGGGAGGGGAGGGGAGGGGAGGTGACTGGTCAGGGTGTATGGGGAGGGGAGGGGAGGTGACTGGTCAGGGAGGGGAGGGGAGGGGAGGGGAGGTGACTGGTCAGGGAGGGGAGGGGAGGGGAGGGGAGGTGACTGGTCAGGGTGTATGGGGAGGGGAGGGGAGGTGACTGGTCAGGGTGTATGGGGAGGGGAGGTGACGGTCAGGGTGTATGGGGAGGGGAGGGGAGGGGAGGTGACTGGTCAGGGAGGGGAGGGGAGGGGAGGTGACTGGTCAGGGAGGGGAGGGGAGTGGAGGTGACTGGTCAGGGAGGGGAGGGGAGGGGAGGTGACTGGTCAGGGTGTATGGGGAGGGGAGGTGACTGGTCAGGGAGGGGAGTGGAGGTGACTGGTCGGGGAGGGGAGGGGAGGTGACGGTCATGGTGTACAAGGAGTGGAGGTGACTGGTCAGGGTGTATGGGGAGGGGAGGTGACGGTCATGGTGTACGGGGAGGGGAGGTGACTGGTCAGGGTGTATGGGGAGGGGAGGTGACGGTCATGGTGTACGGGGAGGGGAGGTGACTGGTCAGGGTGTATGGGGAGGGGAGGGGAGGTGACGGTCATGGTGTATGGGGAGGGGAGGTGACTGGTCAGGGAGGGGAGGGGAGGGGAGGGGAGGGGAGGGGAGGGGAGGGGAGGTGACTGGTCAGGGAGGGGAGGGGAGGGGAGGGGAGGGGAGGGGAGGTGACTGGTCAGGGTGTATGGGGAGGGGAGGTGACGGTCATGGTGTACGGGGAGGGGAGGTGACTGGTCAGGGTGTATGGGGAGGGGAGGGGAGGTGACGGTCATGGTGTATGGGGAGGGGAGGTGACTGGTCAGGGAGGGGAGGGGAGGGGAGGGGAGGGGAGGGGAGGTGACTGGTCAGGGAGGGGAGGGGAGGGGAGGGGAGGGGAGGGGAGGGGAGGTGACTGGTCAGGGTGTATGGGGAGGGGAGGGGAGGGGAGGTGACTGGTCAGGGTGTATGGGGAGGGGAGGGGAGGTGACTGGTCAGGGTGTATGGGGAGGGGAGGGGAGGGGAGGTGACGGTCAGGGTGTACGGGGAGGGGAGGTGACTGGTCAGGGTGTATGGGGAGGGGAGGTGACGGTCATGGTGTACGGGGAGGGGAGGTGACTGGTCAGGGTGTATGGGGAGGGGAGGGGAGGTGACGGTCATGGTGTATGGGGAGGGGAGGTGACTGGTCAGGGTTTATGGGGAGGGGAGGGGAGGTGACGGTCATGGTGTATGGGGAGGGGAGGTGACTGGTCAGGGAGGGGAGGGGGAGGGGAGGTGACTGGTCAGGGAGGGGAGGGGAGGTGACTGGTCAGGGTGTATGGGGAGTGGAGGTGACTGGTCAGGGAGGGGAGGGGAGGGGAGGGGAGGTGACTGGTCAGGGTTTATGGGGAGTGGAGGTGACTGGTCAGGGAGGGGAGGGGAGGGGAGGTGACTGGTCAGGGAGGGGAGGGGAGGTGACTGGTCAGGGTGTATGGGGAGGGGAGGTGACTGGTCAGGGAGGGGAGGGGAGGTGACGGTCAGGGTGTATGGGGAGGGGAGGGGAGGTGACTGGTCAGGGTGTATGGGGAGGGGAGGGGAGGGGAGGTGACTGGTCAGGGAGGGGAGGGGAGGTGACGGTCATGGTGTACAAGGAGTGGAGGTGTTGCAACAGACGAGGTGAACCCAAGTGCAGGACACACGCACAGAGGTTGAGTTAGGAGGCAATGTGGGCGTGAGTGTTGAACGGCAAACAGGAGGGAGTGCAGGAAAGCAGGAGGCAAGCAGAACTTATCTTGACACGGAGCGTAGAAAGGGAAAAGGCAGACAAAACTTTTCTTAGCACAGAGAGACGGAGTTACACAGGTAAACCTCGGAAATGGAGTTGAACTTAGAAAACTTATCGTGACTCGAAGAGACTGAGTTTCACAGGTAAATCTCAGTACTGAAGCAAAACTTGGTACACACAATCCTAAGCAGCCGTGAAACGTTAATTACCACACTGGCAACACCAATGATCTGGCAACTAGTGGGTGCAAAGCCAGAGTTCTTACACCAGGTGTGCCACCATCAAAGGGAATTAGGAGAAAATGGGGAATCAATAGTCAGAACCGTGAAAGTACCCTCTCCCCCACACAATGGGAGCCTCCAGGAGAACCACCAGGCTTGTCCGGATTGTCTCGATGGAAATTTCGGATGAGGGAAGGGCCCAGGATGAAGGATCAAGGAATCCAAGCGCACTCCTCTGGGTCGTATCCCTCCCAATCAACCAGGTACTGAAGACCGGTGCCTCGGCAGCCCACATCCAGTATTCGCCAGACGGTGTAATCTGGGTGATCGTCGATGACCCGGGCGGTTCAGCGGGATGGCACAAAGGGCTGACAGACACAGGTTTCAGTTGGGAGACGTGGAACGTGGGATGAATGTGCATGGATCTGAGCAGTTTGAGTCTGACCACCGAGGGGCTGATGATGCTCTCAGTTTTGAATGGTCTGAGGTAACGAGGGGTGAGTTTCTTGGGTTCATTCTTGAGGGGGATGTCTTTTGAAGACAGCCAAACCTTCTGACCAGGCCGATAGTTGGGTGCAGGAATTCGATGACGATCAGCAATCCTCCGATTGCGGTCAGCGGAGCGGAGCAGGGCCGCGTGTGCATCCTTCCAGACCTTGCCGCACCGGCGGAGATGGGCCTGAACTGAAGGCACAGCGATGTCATCCTCATGGGCAGGAAACAGAGGGGGTTGATAACCGAGGGAGAATTCAAAGGGAGATATTCCGGTGGCTGTGCTGACCAGGGAGTTGTGGGCGTACTCCACCTGGTCTGCCACAGTGAGTACAGCAGTGTTCCCATGTGAAGGGGGTAGTCCCATAATGAAATCCAGAGGAATGTAAGACCAAGGGCAGCCAGGGGCAGGTAGGGGACGAAGCAACCCAGCAGGAGGCCGATGGGAGGCTTTTCCGCAGGCACACACGGTACAGGCAGAGACGAAGGAGCGAGTGTCAGCATCCGTGGTGGGCCACCAGAAATGTCTCTACAGAACGGACAAAGTTCGATCGATTCCGGGATGGAAGGCGAAACGAGAAGTGTGCCCCCAGAGGAGAACCTGCAACCGCACAGTGTCTGGCACGAAGAGGTGATTGAGGGGTCCAGTGCCTGGGTCAGGTTGAGTCCGTTGGGCCTCTCTGACTGTGGATTCGATCTCCCAGATGGGGGCAGCCACCACACAGGATGGTGGAAGGATGGTCTCGGGGTTGGGAAGGCCCTCCTCAGAGACGTATTGACGAGAGAGAGCATCTGGCTTCCCATTCTTGGAACCAGGACGATACGTGAGGGTGAATTTGAAACCGGCAAAAAATAATGCCCAACGGACTTAAGGTAATAGACAATAGAAAATAGGTGCAGGAGTAGGCCATTTGGCCCTTTGAGCCAGCACTGCCATTCACTGTGATCATGGCTGATCATCCACAATCAGTACCCCATTCCTGCCTTCTCCCCATATCCCTTGACTCCGCTATCTTTAAGAGCTCTATCTAACTCTTTCTTGAAAGCATCCAGAGAACTGACCTCCACTGCCTTCTGAGGCAGAGCATTCCACAGATCCACAACTCTCTGAGTGAAAAAGTTTTTCTTCAACTCCGTTCTAAATGGTCTACCCCTTATTCTTAAACTGTGGCCTCTAGTTCTGGACTCACCCATCAGCGGGAATATGCTTCCTGCCTCCAGTGTGTGTCCAATCCCTTAATAATCTTATATGTTTCAATCAGATCCCCTCTCATCCTTCTAAATTTCAGCGTATACAAGCCCAGTTGCTCCAATCTTTCAACATATGACAGTCCCGCCATACCGGGAATTAACCTTGTGAACCTACGCTGCACTCCCTCAATAACAAGAATGTCCTTCCTCAAATTTGGAGATCAAAACTGCACACAATACTCCAGGTGTGGTCTCACCAGGGCCCTGTACAACTGCAGAAGGACCTCTTTGCTCCTGTACTCAACTCCCCTTGTCATGAAGGCCAACATGCCATTAGCTTTCTTCACTGCCTGCTGTACCTGCATGCTCACTTTCAGTGACTGATGTACAAGAACACCTAGATCTCATTGTACTTCCCCTTTTCCTAACTTGACTCCATTTAGATCGTAATCTGCCTTCCTGTTCCTGCCACCGAGGTGGATAACCTCACATTTATCCACATTAAACTGCATCTGCCATGCATCTGTCCACTCACCCAACTTGTCCAAATCACCCTGCGTTCTCCTAACATCCTCCTCACATTTCACACTGCCACCCAGCTTTGTGTTATCTGCAAATTTACTAATGTTACTTTTAATCCCTTCATCTAAGTCATTAATGTATATTGTAAATAGCTGCTGGTCCCAGCACCGAGCCTTGCAGTACCCCACTAGTCACTGCCTGCCATTCTGAAAGGGACCTGTTAATCCCCACTCTTTGTTTCCTGTCTGTCAACCAATTTTCTATTTATGTTAGTACCCTACCCCCAATACCATGTGCTCTAATTTTGCCCAGTAATCTCCTATGTGGGACCTTATCAAAGGCTTTCTGAAAGTCCAGGTACACTACATCCACTGGCTCTCCCTTGTCCATTTTCTCCCTCGATGAGTCAGAGGTGTTGACTTCCATAATGAATTGGTGAGTGGGGTCAGGATGGGTCAGGATGGGGTCAGGATGGACCAGGATGGGGTGAGGGTGGGGTCAGGATGGGTCAGGATGGGGTCAGGATGGGTCAGGATGGGTCAGGATGGGGTCAGGATGGGGTCAGGGTGGGTCAGGATGGACCAGGATGGGGTCAGGGTGGGGTCAGGATGGGGTCAGGATGGGGTCAGGATGGACCAGGATGGGGGTCAGGATGGGGTCAGGATGGGGTCAGGATGGGTCAGGACGGGGTCAGGATGGGGCCAGGATGGAGGTGAAACGCCTCCACAGCTCCGAGAAGGTGGAGTCCAGTGAAAAGGGGGTCGCAGGAGAGGTGAGTTGAGTAAGAGGCGCTGCCACCCGGCTGTAATCCCTGATGAAGCGACGGTAGAAGTTTGTGAACCCCAGAAATCGCTGGAGTTGTTTGAGCATTGTGGGTTTTGGCCACTCTGCCACTGCCCTGTATCTTTTTGGGATCCGCCCTCACTTGCCCGCTCTCAATGACGTACCCCAGGAAACTGACAGAACAGGTATGGAACTCGCACTTCTCTGCCTTAACAAATAGCTTGTTCTCCAAAAGCCTCTGAAGAACCTGACGGACACGGTGGGTGTGTTTCTGACGACTGTGGGAGAAGATTAGGATGTCATCCAAATAAACGAAAACAAAACGGTTAATAAGATCCCTAAGGACGTCATTCACCAGGGCTTTGAAGACAGCGGGGGCATTGGTGAGACCGAATGGCATGTCCAGATATTTGAAATGACTGAGGGGGGTGTTAAAAGCTGTTTTCCATTCATCTCCCTCCTTTATCCTGCCCAGGTGATAGGCACTCCGCAGGTCCAACTCAGAGAAAATTGTGGCTCCATGAAGGGGCTCGAAAGCAGAGTTGATAAGGGACAGTGAATACTTATTCTTTATGGTGATGCTGTTCAGGCCCCGGTAGTCAATGCAGGGGTGCAGTGAGCTGTCTTTCTTCCCCACAAAGAAGAAACCTGCACCAACAGGGGAGGATGAGGGCTGGATAATGCCAGCCGTGAGGGAATCATTTAGGTAAGCCTCCACTGCGTCCCTTTCTGGTCGGGACAGGTTATACAGCCCACTGGTGGGTAGAGAGGCTCCGGGGAGAAGGTCAATTGCACAATCGTAAGGGTGGTGTGAAGGCAGGGAAAGAGCCTGTTGCTTGCTAAACACTTCTCCTTGATCGTGATACTCTACTGGAACCTTGGATAAGTCAGGGGGTTCAGAGGCGGACGAGGTCACGGTGACCTCCACTGGGGAAAGGGGTGATTGTAGACAAGCGGAGCGAAAGAACGAACTCCAGCTGACCATCTTCCCAGTGGACCAGTCAACGTGGGGGTTAAGACGGTTTAACCAGGGGTAACCAAGAACTATAGGAGCTTGAGAAGAGGAAATTAAATTGAATCGTACCCATTCCCGATGGTTTCCGGAGAGAAGGAAAGGCAGGGGTTCTGTGCAGTGTGTGACTCGGGCCATTAGTCTACCGTCCAGTGCCCAGGATTCCCAGGGGGGTACACAACGGCTCATGAGGAATTCCAGCTTGGAAAGCTAGGTTTTCATTCAAAAAGTTTCCCTCGGCGCCGGAGCCCACTAGAGCTAACAGAGAAAGGGACTGTTGATTGTAACGCAAAGTGGCTTGAAGCTGCATCCGGGTTCTGAGGACGGAGGGAATGTCTGGCTCACCAGGGTCCCCCTTTCTCCTGGCGAGCCTTCCCTTTTGGCCGAAGGGGACAGGTAGCATGGAAATGGCCGAACTGGCTGCAATATAGACACTCACCCGCTCTCAATCTCCGGAGTCGTTCTGTGGGTGAAAGGTGGTTCCATCCCAGCTGCGTGGTTTCCTCTCCCAGGGCGGTGGAAACGGCCGGGCTGGGAGCTACTCTTGGAGCAGGAGGAGGAGAGAGGCTTGTTCTGGCGGGAGACGGTAATGGATGCCATGGAGTGGCCAAAGGTGGTGGATGACCAGTTCTCTCCTTATGGCGTTCTCAGAGACGATTGTCCAACCTGGTGGCTAAGGAGATCAAGGAATCCAGGCTGTCGGTGTCATCCCTTGCTGCTAACTCGTCTTTCACCATGTCGCTGAGACCTTTCCGAAATACCCCTTGGAGTGCCTCATCCTTCCACCCCGAGCCGGCCGCTAACGTCCGGAACTCCACGGTAACACTGCGTGAGCCCTAGCGGAGAGTGAGTAGACGCTTAACAGCGTCTTTACCCGGACGGCGTGGTCAAAGATCTTTCTCATTTCTGCGATAAAGGTGGCGAAAGACGAGCAGATATCCGATTGGTTATCCCAAACAGCTGTAGCCCATGCTAAGGCACTTCCCCCAACAACCCCATGATATAAGCAATCTTTGATTTATCCGTGGAGTACATGGACAAATGTTGTTCGAACATGAAAGAGCACTGAAAAAGGAAGGGCCGGCACTTCCCCAAATCCCCAGCGTAGTGCTCCGGTTCAGGTACGTGAGGCTCTCTTGGCAGGGGTGATGCCGACACAGAGGGGGTTGCTGCTACAGACTGTCTGGACTGGTTAGACAAGGTTCCAGGAATGAGTTGAGTGATATGAGTGGGTACCCGGTCCACCTGGGCACCGATCTGTGTGACGTTCGCAGACGGGGTACGGAGGTTCTCCATGACCTCCCAGAGGAGTTGGTCGTGCTGTCCCAGTAGGGAACCCGGACTGGCGAGGGCTTGCTGAAGAGTCTTCGTGTCCGTTGGGTCCATAGTGGCCAGATCGTTCTGCTGCAACAGACGAGGCGAACCCAAATGCATGACTGATTGAGTTAGGATGCAGGTGTGGGCGTGAGTGTTGAACGGCAAACAGGAGGGAGTGCAGGAAAGCAGGGGCTAAGCAGAACTCATCTTGACACGGAGCATAGAAAGAGAAGAGGCAGACAAAATTTCTCTTAGCACGGAGAGACAGAGTTACACAGGTAAACCTCAGAACTGGAGTAAACTTGGAATCCTTATCTTGACTCGGAGAGACTGAGTTTCACAGGTAAATCTCAGTACTGAAGCAAAACTTGGTACACACAATCCTAAGCGGCTGGGAAACGTTAATTACCACACTGGCAACGCCAACGATCTGGCAACTAGTGGGTGCAAAGCCAGAGTTCTTACACCAGGTGTGCCACCATCAAAGGGAATTAGGAGAAAATGGGGAATTAAATGTCAAAGTTGTGACAGGAAGGGAGGTGATTGGTCAAGGTGTAGAGGGAGAGGAGGGGAGGTGACTGGTCAGGGTAGACAGGGAGAGGAGGGGAGGGTCAAAGTGTAGAGGGAGGGGAGGGGAGGTACTCAGGGTGTAGAGGGAGGGGAGGGGAGGGTCAAAGTGTAGAGGGAGGGGAGGTGACGCTCTTTGGACTGTTGAAGAATGAGGGAAGATTCGATCGAGGTTTACAAAATTATGAGGGGTATAGACAGAGTAAATGCGAGTAGGCTCTTTCCACCTAGATTAGGAGAGATAAATACGAGAGGACGTGGCTTTAGGGTGAAAGGGGAAAGGTTTAGGAGGAGCGTTAAGGGGAACTTCTTCGCTCAGAGAGTGGTGGGAGTGTGGAATGAGCTGCCATCTGACGTGGCAAATGCAGACTCACTAAGTTTTAAGAATAAATTGGATAGATACATGGATAGGAGAGGTCTGGAGGGTTGTGGACTGGGTGCAGGTCAATGGGACTAGCAGAAAAAAGTTTCGGCACAGATAAGAAGGGTTGAATGGCCTGCTTTCTGTGGTGTAGTGTATGGGAGGGGAAGGCTCAGGTTATATGAGGAGGGAAGGTTGGACTGCAGCAGACACATAAGTGTTTCCACACAGGTCCGGAGTGGCGCTTGTAAAACCCTGAATCCATAAAAGAAAGGTGTCATCTAGTGAAGCGGTCACCATCGGAGTGGTCTGAGTCAGAGTAGTAAGGCTTTGGCTCAGCAGGCTTCAAAGAGGACAGGTGGAGGCAAGTTAAATAGGTAAGTTTCTTTCTTATTTCTTAATTAGTTCTTGAAAGAATAAGGGGATATGTCTGCTGGGTCAGTGTTCTGCTCTGGGTGTCACTTGTGAGATTTCCAGGAGACCACCAGGTGCATTGAGATGCAGCTCCTTAGAGACCGAGTTAGGGAAGTTGAGCCTCTGGCCTGTGGCTCTGCTGGGTAGGGAAAGGAAGAGGATCGCAGCAGAATTAGAGGACTCTATAATTAGGTGGTCAGATAGGTGATTCTGTGGACACGGATGGTAGTTTGCCTCCCAGGTGCCAGTGTCCCGTAGTACATATTGGTACTAACGGCATAGGGAAAAAAGGGAGGAAGGCCTGTAAACAGAATACAGGGAGTTAGGAAGGAGGTTGAAGCAGGTCCTCAAGGGTAGTAATCTCAGGATTGCTGTCTGTGTCATGTGACGGTGAGGATAGGAATAGAATGAGGTGGCAGATAAATGCATGGCTGAAGAATTGGAGCAGGCAGCAGGGATTCAGATTTCTGGATAATTGGGACCTCTTCTGTACAAAAGGGACGGGTTACACTTGAATCTGAGAGGGACCAATATCAGGTTTGCTAGAGCTGTTGACAGTGGTTTAAACTAATCTGGCAGGGGGATGGGAATCAGTGATAGAGCTGAAGATGGGCTAGCAGGTTTACAAGTAGATGATGGGTGTACCATGAATGTAAGGAAGGACAAGCCAATGACTGGGTACAAATGCAGACAGAGCGAAGAGTTAAATTGTACCAGACAGGCAAAATTCAAAAGGGCAAAGAATGCAGGAATGAAGGTGCATTTGGAATAATGCACGTGGTATTTGGTATAAGGTGGAAGAACTTGTGGCGCAATTAGAGATTGGTCGGTATGACATTGTGGGTATTACTGAGTTGTGGCTGAAAGGTCATAGTTGGGAGCTCAACATCAAAGGACATACTTTGTATCGAAAGGACAGGCAGGAAGGCAGAGGCGGTGGTGTGGCTCTGTTGGTAAAAGATGGAGTTGTATTTTAAGACAGAGGTGACATAGGATCAGAGAATGTTTAATCTTTGTGGGTGAAGTTCAGAAACTGCAAAGGTGAAAAACCATTGTGGGAACCATATATAGGTCTCCAAATAGTAGCCAAGATATGGGGTTAAGATTGCAAAGGGAGCTGGAGAGGACATGTAATAATAGAGGTGGCTGAAGTTTCTGGGAATAGTTCACAAGGTGCAGGAGAGGTATGTTCCACAGAAGAAGTTATTCTCAAGTGGCCGGGGTAGGCAACTGTGGCTGACAAAGGAAGGTAGCGACTGTTTAAAAGCCAAAGAAAGGCTGTGTAAGGTAGCAAAAGTGAGAGGGAAGCTGGATGATTGGGAAATTTTTAAAATTCAACAAAAGGCAACTAAAAGGCCATAAGAAGGGAAAATATGAAATATGAAGGTAAACTAGCCAATCCCATAAAGTAGGATACTAAAAGCATTTGTTAAAGTTATATAAAGAGTAAAAAGGAGGTGAGAATTGATATTGGACAACTGGAAAATGATGCTGGTGAGGTAGTAATGGTGGACAAAGAAATGGCAGATGAACTTAATGGGTACTTTGCATCTGTCTTCACTGTGGAAGACACTAGCAGTGTGCCAGAGGTCCATGGATTTCAGGAAGCAGGAGTGAGTGCCGTTGCTATTACAAAGTAAAAAGTGCCAGGCAAACTCAAAGATCTTAAGGTGAATAAGTCACCTGGACCAGGTGGACTACATCCCAGAGTCCTGAGAGAGGTTGCTGAAGAAACAGCAGATGCATTGGTTGTGATTTTTCAAGAATCTCTTGATTCTGGCATGGTTCCAGAGGATTGGAAGATTACAAATGTCACTCCACTCTTTAAGAAGGAGGAAGGCAAAAGAAAGGAAATCATAGGCCGGTTAGCCGAACCTCAGTGGCTGGGAAAGTGTTGGAGTCTGTTATTGAGGATGAGGTTTTGGGGTGCTTGGAGACCAATAATTAAATAAGTCAAAGTCAGCATCGTTTCTGTAAAGGGAAATCTTGCCTGACAAATCTATTAGAGTTCTTCAAGGAAGTAACAAGCAAGATGGACAAAGGAGAGGCAGAGGATGTCATTTACTTGGATTTTCAGAAGGCATTTGATAGGGTGCCACACATAAGGCTGCTTAACAAGATAAAATCCTAAGGCGTTACAGGAATGAAACTGGCATGAATAAAGGAATGGTTGAAGGGCAGGAGGCAGCAAGTGGGAATAAAGGGGGCCTTTTCTTGTTGGCTGCTGGTAACTCAGGGGTCAGTATTGGGACTGCTACTTTTCAGTGATTTAGATAATGGAATTGATGGCTTTGTGACAAAGTTTGCAGATGATTCAAAGATAGGTGGAGGGGTAGGTAGTGCTGAGGAAGCAATACCATTGCAGAAGGACTTAGGCAGATTGGAAGAATGGGCAAAATCTGGCAGATGGAATACAGTGTTGGGAAATGGGAAATGTATAATAATGCATTTTGGTAAAAGGAACAAAAGTGCAGACTATTATCTAAATGGGGAGAAAATTCAAACATCAGAGGTGCAAAGTGACTTAGGAGTCCTCGTGCAAGACTTCCAGAAGGTTAATTTACAGACAAAAGAAAATCTGCAGATGCTGGAGATCCAAACAACACACACAAAATGCTGGAGGAACTCAGCAGGCTGGGCAGTATTTATGAAAAACAGTACAGTTGACATTCTAGTCCTTTTGAAGGGTCTTGACACAAGATGTCAACTGTACTCTTTTCCGTAGATGCTGCCTGGCTTGCTGAGTTCCTCCAGCATATTGTGTGTGTTGCTTGGTTAATTTACAAGTTGAGTCTGTGGTAAAGAAGAAGACTGCAATGTTGGCATTTATTTCAAGAGGAATAGAATATAAAAGCAAGAAGATAATGCTGAGGCTTTATAAGACACCAGTCAGGCTGCACTTGGAATTTTGTCAACAGTTTTGGGCCCCACATCTCAGAAGGGATGTATTGTCATTGGACAGAGTCCAGAGGAGGTTCACGAGGATGTTTCTGGGAAAGGGGGTTAACATATGAGGAGCGTTTGGCCTGTATTCACTGGAATTTCGAAGAATGTGGGGGGATTTCATTGAAACCTTCTGAATGTTGAAAGGACTAGACAGGGTGGATGTGGAGAGGATGTTTCCTGTAGTTGGGATGTCCAGAACTAGAGGGTACAGACTCAAAATTGAGGGGCAACCCTTTACAATAGAGGCAAGGAAGGATTTTTTTTAGCCAGGGAGTAGTGAATCTGTACAACGCTCTGCCACAGACAGCTGTGGAGATCAAGACCATGGGTATACGTAAAGTGAAAATTGATAGTTTTCTGAATGGTCAGGGCATCAAAGATTTTTGCAAAAAGGCAGTTGTATGGGTTTGAGTGGGAACCTGGATCAGTAATAATGGAATGGTGGAGCAGACTTAGAGGGGTTGAATGGCTTAATTCTGCTCCTAATCCTTATAGTCTTACAGAGGGGAAGGGAGAGGTCACAGTGGGGGTGTATATGGAGGGGAACGGCACTGGTCATCATCTGCACAAGTCCATCCATTGTCACCTGAATTGTCCTTTACCTGACAGTTCCGGATGGTTCTGCGATCACATCCAGGCAAGGATGAGTGTGGGCAAGATCTGAGGGAGGTGATCCAAGCTGAGGAATAGGACTACAGGATTTTGGCAATGTAGTTTTCCTATTGATAATGTCACTCTCTCTAAAAATGCCACAGCACTTGTGGTGGATTTGACTGGGATCTGTTCAGTGTTAGTCCTGGTGTCTGCTCCAGTAACTGGGACAGTGAGACACATTTGACTGGGATCTGTTCAGTGTTAGTCCTGGTGTCTGATCCAGGAACTGGGACAGTGAGACACATTTGACTGGGATCTGTTCAGTGTTAGTCCTGGTGTCTGCTCCAGTAACTGGGACAGTGAGACACATTTGACTGGGATCTATTCAGTGTTAGTCCTGGTGTCTGCTCCAGTAACTGGGACAGTGAGACACATTTGACTGGGATCTATTCAGTGTTAGTCCTGGTGTCTGCTCCAGTAACTGGGACAGTGAGACACATTTGACTGGGATCTATTCAGTGTTAGTCCTGGTGTCTGCTCCAGTAACTGGGACAGTGAGACACATTTGACTGGGATCTATTCAGTGTTAGTCCTGGTGTCTGCTCCAGTAACTGGGACAGTGAGACGCATTTGACTGGGATCTGTTCTGTGTTAGTCCTGGTGTCTGCTCCAGTAACTGGGACAGTGAGACACATTTGACTGGGATCTGTTCAGTGTTAGTCCTGGTGTCTGCTCCAGTAACTGGGACAGTGAGACACATTTGACTGGGATCTGTTCAGTGTTAGTCCTGGTGTCTGCTCCAGTAACTGGGACAGTGAGACACATTTGACTGGGATCTGTTCAGTGTTAGTCCTGGTGTCTGCTCCAGTAACTGGGACAGTGAGACACATTTGACTGGGATCTGTTCAGTGTTAGTCCTGGTGTCTGCTCCAGTAACTGGGACAGTGAGACACATTTGACTGGGATCTGTTCAGTGTTAGTCCTGGTGTCTGCTCCAGTAACTGGGACAGTGAGACACATTTGACTGGGATCTGTTCAGTGTTAGTCCTGGTGTCTGCTCCAGTAACTGGGACAGTGAGACACATTTGACTGGGATCTGTTCAGTGTTAGTCCTGGTGTCTGCTCCAGTAACTGGGACAGTGAGACACATTTGACTGGGATCTGTTCAGTGTTAGTCCTGGTGTCTGCTCCAGTAACTGGGACAGTGAGACACATTTGACTGGGATCTGTTCAGTGTTAGTTCTGGTGTCTGCTCCAGTAAATGTTAAGAGTGAAACCCAATCTGGACTTGAAGTAACTTCCTCTCAGTTCTCACAAAAGCACATACAGAGGTGGGGATGCTGGGGAACTCCATGCTCTCTGCCCTCACCTACCCCACTCCCTGCACTTTCTGCTGCTGATGATAAATCATTCAATGATGCTGGTAATCCGGGGGCCTGACCAGTCACCTGGGGCTGTGACCTCAGATCTAGTGGCCTTTATCATAAACCTCTGACATAGTGATCTAGACCATTGACCTGAGGTCTTGATCTCTGACCTACGGTCCTGGAACTTTGATCTGAAGATTTGGACCTTGGAGTCAGGACCTTTAATCTGAGACTTTGACCTCTGGAACATAGAATAGTACAACATAGGAACAGGCCCTTCAGCCCATCATGGTGTACCAAATTAATTGAAGTAGTAATTAAAAACAACTGAACTTAGCCTTTCAGCTGCACAGTATCCATATCCATTTGTTCCCTGAACATTCACATGTTTAAGAGCCTCTTAAACATGTCTATAGTATTTGCCTCCACAACCACCCCTGGCAGCACATTCAAGGCCCCCACAACCCACTGTGTGAAAATACAAACGTATAACCCCACAGCTCCTTTGAACTTTTCGCACTCACCTTAAATGTTTGCCCCCGGTATTAGACATAAAGCTAAACTTCAACTCATTTCCTCGACCAATAAAGGCAAGGATGCCACACCACCCTATCATCCTGTGTAGTCAGCTTCATCGAGCTGTACACTTGAACCTCAGGTCCCTCTGCTTAATAAAGGTGGTCTTGCCATTTGCATTGTACATCTCTTTGCAGTAAACCACTTAGCATTTGGCCAGGTTAAACTTTCACTACCATTTCTCTGCCCATATCCGCAACTAATCTATACTTTGCTGTATCCTTACATGTCCACAACACCACCAATCTTTGTACCATCTACAAACCCACTATAAGATGGCGCTGGTGGAACACAGCCACAACTTGCTGGCAGCAAACAAAACTACTAATTACTTTATTAATCACACTTTTTCTGGAAAACATCATGGCAATCAATAACCTGTAACTTCCCTTTTCAACCGCCTCCACAACCTGGTATTTCTGGGGTGTGAACTGAAGTCTCAGAGGAGAGGGGTGGTTGCAGTGTGGCAAGTACGGGCTGAACCCAGGCCCGAGAGCAAGGAATGAGCAAATTGCTGGAGCAGGCTTGGAGCTGTTTCAAAGTGCAGACCTGAGGTGAGGTGACTTGAGGAGACAGGGCCCAAGAGCAAAGAACAAGCTGATAATTTGACTGATTTCAGCACTGGGCCAAATGGAAAAGATGGAGTATGGGCTGAATTAAGGTGGCAAGTCTCAGGTCTGAGAGAGTAATGATGTGGCAGGGTCAGAGTCCAAGAGCAAGGAAAGGCCTGTTGTTTAGCCGATTTAAGTGCCAGGCTAGATTGAAAAGGTCAGGGTGTCAGGGCCAGAGAGGGCTGGGCTCCCTGACGTTTACTTGTTTCTGAGTCACAAATTAATGGGCTCCTGGATCGACTGTGACTGACTTCATGGTGTGAACTCACTTTTGTGAATCTGAGTATTTGCTTACTTTGTTGTTTGCACAAGTTTTTTCTCGCTCCATATTGGGTGTTTGATGGTCTTTGTTCATGGGTTCTATTGTGTTTCTTTGTTTTGTGGCTGCTTGTAAGGAGAAGAATCTCAAGATAAAGGCTGAAGCAGATTGGATGGGCCAAATGGCCTAATTCTACTTCTATGTCTTATGGTCTTGTGTGTATAGTACTGTATACGTACTATACATATATTAAAGTACATTGAACCCACTCTTTTCATCCAGCTCATTTATATACATCACAAGTAGCACAGGTCCCACAACTGATCCCTGTGCAACACTACCTCCATACAGAATAAGTCCCTTTGGCCACAGCTCTCAGCCTTCTATGAACAAGCCAAACCTGATTCCAAATGGCCAATTCACTATGGATCCCATGCACCTTAATCTTCTGGATGAGTCTCCTATGAGGGACCTTGTTCATCTGTGGTGTCTGGGTCTGCACATTGATCCAGAGACATGGGTGACTGACCCAGAGGCTGGGGCTGCTGACCACTGCAACTGCTGCACTGATGCAGAGGTCTGGACCGAAGGAAGAGGCTATCCTGCACCAATCTGCACCTCCATTCCTGAGGTGAGTTGGGCCTGGGGTGATGTCTGCATCCCCTTGGGGTGGGGATGGAGATGGACTGACCAGATTTTGGGAGGGGTATAGACCAACCAGATCGGAAGACATAGGAGCAAGATTAGGCCATATGTCCCATTGAGTCGGCTCGGCCATTTATTATTCCCCTCAACCTAATTCTCCTGTCTTCTCCCTGTATCCTTTGTCCCCCTTATTAATCAATAACCTACCAACCTCTGCTTTAAATGTACTCAGTGACATGACCTCCACAGCCCTCTGTGGCAATGAATTCCACATGTTCTCTGCCCTCTGGCTAAAGATACCCCATAATCTCCTTGGAAGTCCCTCTATTCTGAAGCGGTGCAAGACTCCCCACTATTGGAAAACATCCACTCCACACCCACTCTATCAAGGCCTTTCAATATTCTAAAGATTTCACTGAGATTCCCCCTCTCCCCCACTCAGCCCATTCTTCTAAACTCCAGTAAAGGCGTAGAGCCATCAAACGCTCCTCATATAATGACCCTCTAATTCCTGGGATCATTCTGGTGAACCTCCTCTGAACCCTTTCCAACGCCAGCACAACTCTTCTGAAATAAGGAGCCCAATCTGATCAAGCCCAGCCCAGCCTGATGCCTTATAAAAACTCAGTATTACATTCTTGCTTTAATATTCTAGATTTCTGGAAATGAATGCTAACACCGACTCAACTTGCAAGAAAACTTTGAGGGAATCCTGCACAAGGACTCCCAAATGGAGGGGATGCGGGGAGACTGGGACTGACGGGGTCCCGGGGTTGGAATGGGTTGACCGGGCCTGGGGTGGGCCACTCCCGGTGGAGTGCGGAGGGGAGAAAGTCTGTCCTGGCTCAGTTTCTGCGCCGCCTCCGCCCTGTCACCGCGGGATTTTTGCTGGGCTTTTGCTCACTCGCTTCCCAGCCGCATCTGACACAGTTTCCGCCACAATCACGTGGATTCCAGTCCATGCGGGGCCGCGCTTTTTTTTACCAGAAATGGTTTGTCCGTCTTTAGAAAAGTGAGCGATGAGCAGTGGCGAGCGGAGCAACGGCGATGGCGCAGGACTCGGACAGCAGCGACTCTGGCTACAGCCGTTACCGACCGGCATCCGGCAAACAGGTACCGTACTCGCCCCGGGCGACCCGGTCAGGACCCGCACTCCAGTCCAGATAACCCGCATCCACCCGAACCATCACCTACACCCCCACCCGGGATAACACGGTCCTGAGCCCGGACCACCGCGATCGGACCCGCACCCACACCCGGGATATGAATATGCACCCGACCTGGGGCAACTGGCAACTGGCACCCGCACGCCGATTCGGACCGATCCAGCCCGCACCCCCCACCTGCTCCCTAATCACTTCTCGCCTCGCTTGCTGCCCCGGAGACAGTGAAACTGCGTGGCAGCAAACGCTAAATGCTGAGGGAAACAGCCTCGATGGAGGGAGTTGTACGGGAAGAAGGGTACGCGGGTTACCCGTCGGGGAGATCACGCCGAGTGGAGTCACGCATCACTGAGTAACGTGGGGCTACAACACGTGGGCCGGGGAGAAGCGAGTACGCTACACACAGAAAGTGGGTCGCAGCCCAGTGTTACTCCAGATTCCCAGCGGCAGAGGCCGAAGGGAGATCCGAGAGGACAGGCATAGATAGAGTACACAGACACAGGTTGAAATGTCCAATACCTGAGGGCATGTATTTAAACTGAGAGGCGGCAATTTCAAAGGAGATGTGAGAGGAAAGTTTTTTCCACAGAGAGTGGTGGGTGCCTGTGATGGTGTTAGAGGCAGAAACATTAGGGGCTTTTAAGAGATGTTTAGTTCGGCACTTGAACGTGAGGAAAAGGGAAGATATGAAATCGTTTAGTAGCTATACGGATATTAATTTAATTGGTTCAACACAGCACTGTGGGCCGAAGGGCTGTACTGTTTTAAGTTCCCTTATGTCTGGAACACCCAGCGGGTGGGAGAACAGATTCCCGGCGGGAGTATGGGGAGAGTGGCCGTGCACCCCGGCGGGTGGGGGGCATGGGGAGAGAGACGGGACTCGGCTGGTGGGGGGTCATAGGGAGAGTGGCCGTGTACCCCGGCGGGTGGAGGGCATGGGGAGAGAGACGGGACTCGGCTGGTGGGGGGTCATAGGGAGAGTGGCCGTGTACCCCGGCGGGTGGGGGTCATGGGGAGAGAGACGGGACCCGGCGGGTGGGGGACATGGGGAGAGAGACGGGACCCGGCGGGTGGGGGGGGGGCATGGGGAGAGAGACGGGACCCGGCGGATGGGGGACATGGGGAGAGAGACGGGACCCGGCGGGTGGGGGTCATGGGGAGAGAGACGGGACCCGGCGGATGGGGGACATGGGGAGAGTGGCCGTGCACCCCGGCGGGTGGGGGTCATGGGGAGAGAGACGGGACCCGGCGGATGGGGGACATGGGGAGAGAGACGGGACCCTGCGGGTGGGGGGGGCATGGGGAGAGAGACGGGACCCGGCGGATGGGGGACATGGGGAGAGAGACGGGACCCTGCGGGTGGGGGGCATGGGGAGAGAGACGGGACCCTGCGGGTGGGGGGGGCATGGGGAGAGAGACGGGACCCGGTGGGTGGGGGACATGGGGAGAGAGACGGGACCCTGCGGGTGGGGGGGCATGGGGAGAGAGACGGGACCCGGCGGGTGGGGGACATGAGGAGAGAGACGGGACCCGGCGGGTGGGGGGGCATGGGGAGAGTGGCTGTGCACCCCGGCGGGTGGGGGTCATGGGGAGAGAGACGGGACCCGGCGGATGGGGGACATGGGGAGAGAGACGGGACCCTGCGGGTGGGGGGGGCATGGGGAGAGAGACGGGACCCGGTGGGTGGGGGGGCATGGGGAGAGAGACGGGACCCGGCGGGTGGGGGACATGGGGAGAGAGACGGGACCTGGCGGGTGGGGGACATGGGGAGAGAGACGAGACCCGGCGGCTGGGGGGCATGGGGAGAGAGACGGGACCCGGCGGGTGGGGGTCATGGGGAGAGAGACGGGACCCGGCGGGTGGGGGACATGGGGAGAGAGACGGGACCCGGCGGGTGGGGGACATGGGGAGAGAGACGGGACCCGGCGGGTGGGGGTGGCATGGGGGGAGAGACGGGACCCGGCGGCTGGGGGACATGGGGGGAGAGACGGGACCCGGCGGCTGGGGGGCATGGGGAGAGAGACGGGACCCGGCGGGTGGGGGTGGCATGGGGGGAGAGACGGGACCCGGCGGCTGGGGGACATGGGGAGAGAGACGGGACCCGGCGGGTGGGGGACATGGGGAGAGAGACGGGACCTGGCGGGTGGTGGACATGGGGAGAGTGGCCGTGCACCCCGGCGGGTGGGGGTCATGGGGAGAGAGACGGGACCCGGCGGGTGGGGGGCATGGGGAGAGAGACGGGACCCGGCGGGTGGGGGACATGAGGAGAGAGACGGGACCCGGCGGGTGGGGGGCATGGGGAGACGGGACCCGGCGGCTGGGGGTCATGGGGAGAGAGACGGGACCCGGCGGGTGGGGGACATGGGGAGAGAGACGGGACCCGGCGGGTGGGGGACATGGGGAGAGAGACGGGACCTGGCGGGTGGGGGACATGGGGAGAGAGACGGGACCCGGCGGGTGGGGGGCATGGGGAGAGAGACGGGACCCGGCGGGTGGGGGGCATGGGGAGAGAGACGGGACCCGGTGGGTGGTGAGGAAGAGAAACAGGACCCCCCGCTGGTCAGACAGTTGGGGGGGGGGGCCCTGCGGAAGCAGGAGGTCAGCAGCCTTTGGTGGGACCGCGGAGCTGAGACCCCCCCCCCCCCCCTCACACACACCCTCTGTCTGCCTCCCGACCCACGGACACTTTGCAGAAAGCTGCATCCTGTGGTTCCTGCCTCTGACCAGCACAAAGGGGGTTGTGGGTCTTCGCCGGGTTTAATTTGAGAAGGCAAAAGTTGAATAGGAACTTGAGGGGACAAGTTACTTTCCAGGGGTTGATACGTCTGTGCAGCAAACTACCAGGGCAAATGGGGCAAATGGTTGAGGCAGGTTTATTAACAATTGGACAGGTACTTGGATAAGAAAGGTTTAAAGGGTCTGCTACCGTCACCATGAGGCCACACTCCTCATATTCCATTCTCCAACTTCCTATTTTCTTTCCCCCCTCCCTTTTCCAGCCCACACTCTGGCTTCCCCTCTTATGCCATATTTTCTCACCTCTCTCTCCCCCCCCCCCCCCCCCCCCCCCCCCGCTCCTCCTCCTTTCTTCTCCTGTGGTCCACTGTCCTCTCCTATCAGATTCTCTTCCCTTTCCCACCCACCACCTCCCACCTTCTTACCTCATCCTTCCTCCTCAACCCACCTGACTTCACCTACCACTCTCCAGCTTTTTTCCCCTCCCTCACCTTCACGAAGGGGAATCTAGAATGAGGGGTGAGTGATGGGGGAAATACATAAGCAGATAAGCTCAAATGCTGATCTGTAGAATCGTTAGAATGCTGGAGGTCATGCAGGCCATTGTGTGTGCTCACTTTCCACCAGAGGCCTCCAAGCAGTAGCCAGGTTGGGGACTACAAATTATAATGGAAAATGCATGTCAAAAGCGTAATGCTGTGATAGTCATGGGGATTTCAATATGCAGGTAGATTGGGAAAATCAGGTTGCTTTTGGATCCCAAAAGCGGGAATTTATAGAATGCCTAGGAGATGGCTTTTTAGAACCGCTTGTGGTTGAACCCACTAAGGGATCAGTTAGTCTGAATTGGGTGTTGTGTAATGAACCAGATTTGATTAGGGAGCTTAAAGTAAAGGGGACAGTGATCATAACATGATAGAATTCACCCTGAAATTTAAGGAGAAGCTAGTTATATGTACAGTATCAGTATTGCAGTGAAGTAAAGGGAATTATAGAGGCACGAAAGAGGAGTTGGCCAAAGTTGGTTGGAAGGGAACACTAGCAGGGATGACATGTGAGCAGTAATGGCTGGAGTTTCTGGGAGCAATTTGTAAGGCACAGGATAGTTGCATCCCAATGAAGAAATATTCTAAAGGCAGGGTGATGCAACCATGACTGACGGGAAAGCAAAACCAACATAAAAGCAAAAGAGTGTGAATAGAACAGAGAAAAAATGAGTGGGAAGTTAGAGGACTGGGAACTTTAAAAACTACAGAAAGTAACTAAAACAGCCATAAGGCGAGAAAAGATGAAATATGAAGGTAAGCTAGCCAATAATACCTGAAAGGATACCAAAAGTTTTTTTCAGATATATCAAGAGTAAAAGAGAGGTGAGAATATCAGACTGCTAGAAAACGATGCTGGAGAGGTAGTAATGGGGGATCAGGAAATGGTGGATGAACTGAATAATTCACTGAAGATGCTGGTAGCTTGCCAGAAGTTTGAGTGTCACGAGGCAGAAGTAAATACATTTGCTATTACTAAGGTGAAGTTGCTTGGGAAGCTGAAAGGTCTGATGGTAGATAAGTCACCTGGACCAGATGGAGTACACTCCAGGGTTCTGAAAGAAGTGGCTGAAGAGATCGTGGAGGCACTAGTAATGATCTTTCATTCTGGAATGGTTTTGGAGAACTGGAAAATTGCAAACGTCACTCCATTCTTCAAGAAGGGAGTGGGCAGAAGAAAGGAAACCGTAGGCTAGTTAGCCTGACTTCAGTGGTTGGGAAGATGTTAAAGTCGATTTGTAAGGTCGAGCTTTTGGGATACTTGGGGCATGTGATAAAATAGGCCATAGTCAGCATGGTTTACTTAAGGGAAAATCTTGCCTGACAAATCTGTTGGAATAACAGCTAGATAGACAAAGGAGAATCAGTAAATCAGGCAAAGAGTGGGAATAAAGGGAGCCTTGTCTGATTGGCAGCCAGTGACTAGTGGTGTTCCACAGGGGTTGGTGTTGGGACCACTTCTTTCTACATTGTATATCAATGATTTGGATGATGAAATTGAAAGTTTTGTGGCCAAGTTTGTGGGATGATACAAAAGTAAGTGAAGAGGCAGGTGGCATTGAGGAAGCTGGGAGGTTGCAGAAGGACTTTGACAGGTTCTGATTGGGAGAATGGGCAAAGAAATGGTAGATGGAATACACTGTTGGGAAGTGTATGGTCATGCACTTTGGAAGAAGGAATAAAAGCATAGACTTTTTTCTAATTGGGGAGAAAATTCAAAAATCCAAGATGCAAAGGGACTAGAGAGTCCTTATGCAGAATTCCCAAAAGATTGTGGAGGCCAAGTCATTAGATATATATAAAGCAGAGCTTGACAGTTTCTTGTTTAGTCATCCTGTCAAAGGTTATGGAAAAAAGGCAGGAGAATAGGGTTGAGAGGGACATGGATCAGCCATGATGGAATGGTGGAGAAGACTTGTTAGGCCAAATAGCCCAATTCTGCTCCAATGTCTTATCTCAGAGTACCCATGACCCCCATTATCTGTGGCTGAGGGTTTGGTGCCAATTTGGGAGGGGAAATGGGGCTGAAGTGACCTCCGCCCACCCACAGGTCCAGAAGCCAGCAGGACTCACAGTGCAGGGTTCACCACAGACCTGTCAATCTGGAGAGGGGGCGAAGGATTGTGACGTCCACAGAGAGGCATCAATGTTCAGCCTGTCACCCCTAACTACCTCTGCAGCCCATTTGACTGGGGTCTGCATGGGGAAATCCATGACCCCTCTCAGGCCAGAGGATGCAGGGGAGACAGTGGGGTTTCTGTCCTCCACATCACTAGCAGCAGCCCACACAGTGTGTCCATCTCCAGACAACCCCCACCCCCCACCTCCCAGATCATTGTGTATGTGGGTATCCCATCCCCAAGCTCTGCCCAGAGGCACAACCTCAGCCTGGGGTTCAACTCTCGCTGGTTAACCCCCCTCCCCACCTAAACCAGTGCACTCACTCTTCCCCTGCCTCTCCATCAAGCTCCCTCCCTCCTCTCCCTCTCCCCAGGTCACCTCCCGCCTGTCTCTCCCCCTCAAGGATTCTGCCTCCTTACATGCCTGCCCTGCCCCGTACCCCCCAACCCTCTCACTCTCACATCTGTTGCAGGAGAACATTGAAGAGACAAAGAAAGTTCTGAGACGGGAGAAGAATCGCCTGGCAGCCCAGAAAAGCCGACAGAGGCAGACCCTTAAGGCTGACACTCTGCACCAGGTGAGGGGGTTGTACCATGTCCCTGATGGGGAGAGGCAGAACGCGGGATTAGTGCTGCTACTTTCCGGGCTGGGGGGGGGGGGGAACAATACTGCCCATTTGAACAATGAGAAAATTCACCAAGCAAAGAGCCATGCAGCTTCTGTGGAGGAAGAGGAAAGGGTAACATTTCAAGCCAAGTCTTCAGCTTTCAGAAAGGATTGAGGTATATTGACCACCCCTGGAGGAGCAACACTGGGAAATAAAAACATTCTGGAGGGTAAGGGTGAGGAGCCAGAGGTGGTCATGCCTATTGGTACCAGTAAAGCACGTGGAAAGAAGGATGAGATCCTGTGTTGCGAATTAGGGATTTGGGGGAAAAAAGTCAACAAGCAAGACATCAAGGACAGTAAATCATAGACACAAGAGATTCTGCAGATGTTGGAAATCTAAAGTAATGCACACAAAATGCTGAGAAACTCAGCAAGTCTGGCAGCATCTATGGAGGGGAATAAACAGTCAACATTTTAAGAGAGACCCTTTATCAGAGCTACTGAGGGTGGGAACAAATAATTAGTGCATGAATTTGTGACTGAGGAGGTTTCTTCAGGGGAAAATCTTGCCTGACAAAATCTGTTGGAATTCTTTGAAGAAATAACAAGCAAGATAGACAAAGGAGAATCTATTGTGTACTTGGATTTTCAGAAGACCTTAGACAAGGTGCCACATACTAGTCTGCTTAAATCTTTCCTGTAATACATGGGCTCATAGCTTGCTAAGCAGACTCCATACGTGGCCTCCTCTACTGCCATGACGAGACCAAACTCAGGTTGGAGGAGCAACACCTCATATACCGTCTGGGTAGTCTCCAGCCCCTTGGCATGAACACTGAATTCTCCAACTTCTGATAATTCCCTCCCCCTCCCTTCCCCCATCCCAGTTTCCCTCTGCCTCCTCCTCCAGCTGCCTATCACCTCCCTCATGGTTCCACCTCCTTCTACTACCCATAGTGCTTTCCCCTTACATTCCTTCTTCACCTCTCCTGCCTATCCCCTCCCTGCTTCCCCTCCCCCACCCATTGATCTATCCTCTTACTGGTTTTTCAGCTGGCACCTACCAGCCTTCTCCTTCCCACCCTCCCCCCACCTTCTTTATGGGGCCCCTGCTCCCTCCCTCTTCAGTCCTGATGAAGGGTCTCAGCCCGAAACGTTGACTGCTCATTTCCACGGATGCTGCCTGACCCGCTGAGTTCCTCCAGCGTGTTGTGTGTGTTGCTTTGACCCCAGCACCTGCTGAGTATTTTGTGTTTACAACTAAAAGGGAGGCTTTGCTGGATCTTGTACTGGGGAATCAGCCCATTAAGGTGACTGACCTTCCAGTGGGTGAACACTCGGGGAACAGTGATCACAATTCCTTAAGCCCTAAGACAGCTGTGAACAAAGCTGAGTAGACATTATGGGAAATATTGAAATGGACATCAGACAGGAGCTAGGGAGAATTGACTAGGAATAGTTGTTTGCAGATAAATCTATGTAGAATCATAGAGTTATAGAAACAGGCCCTTCAGCCCATCCAGTCCATGCCAAACTATTAAAGTTCCTAGTCCCATTGACACAGTCCACCATACCCCTCCAATCCATGTACCTATCCAAATTTATCTTAAATGTTGAAATCGATCCTGCACCCACCACTTACGCTGGCAGCTCACTCCACACTCTCACCACCCTCTGAGTGAAGGTAGAGAATTGATGGATTTTAGTAAGGCAAGTTCTGCGTGTTAGGTTTATTCAGATGTATGGATCCATGGTGACTTAGTTGATACAATTGAATTGACTGCCCATAGAAGGCAGAGGGTAGTGGGACAATCTGGCTGGAAGACTGTGACAAGTGGCGCTCACCAGGAATCTGTATTGGGACCTCTGTCACATATATAAATGATTTGGATTAAAATGTGATAGGATGGGTAGTTAAGTTCAGAACAGGCTAATCAGGGACAATATCGCAGCTGCGCTTGGGAGACATAATGGAGGGCTCAGACATCTAGGTGAAACTTAGGAACAGGAAGGATGCAATCACAATAGCATCAATCTTGGGATAGCTACCGGGACATTGAGAAACAGATATGTAATCAGATTAAGGAAATGTGTAAAAATAATAGGGTTATTGCCTTGGGGGATTTTAACTTCCTGAATATAAACTGGGAAGGGGTGTAAGGGGTTTAGATGGGCAGAATTTGTGAAGTGTATCCAGGAAGGTTTCTTAAATCAATATGCGGCCTGTCCGGTGAAAGGAGAGGCCACACTGGGTCTGGTGTTGGCTAATGAGCCTGGCCAGGTGGGGAACAGGTTAAGCGACCACAACTCCTTAACTTTCCGGATAGCCATAGATAAAGTTCTTGTGAGAGAGCAGGAACTAAGAATATAGATATTAGAACATAGAAATCTACAGCACATTACTAGCCCTTCAGCCCACAATGTTGTGTCGACCATGTAACATACTCTAGAAGCTGCCTAGAATTTCCCTAGCGCATAGCCCTCTATTTTCCTAAGCTCCATGTACCTACATAAGAGTCTTTTAAAAGACCCAATTGTATCAGCTTCCACCACCACCACTGGCAGTGAAATGCACACACCCACCACTCTCTGTGTAAAAAAAACTTACCCCTGACATCTCCTCTGTACCTACTTCCAAGCACCTTAAAACAGTCCCCTCTCTTGTTAGCCTTTTCAGCCCTGGGAAAAAGCCTCTGACCATCCACATGATCAATGCCTCTCATCATCTTACACACCTCTATCAGGTCACCTCTCATCTTCGGTCACTCCAAGGAGAAAAGGCGGAGTTCACTCAACCTATTCTCATAAGGCATGCTCCCCAATCCGAGAAGTGCTATTTGGGAACTGCTTTTCTCTGGCAAGTCCACATCAGACATGTGGAGGGTGTTTAAAGATCAATTGCACAGAGTACAGGAAAGGTCTGTTCCTGTTAGAAGGAAAGACAGGAATGGATAGATAAGAAAACCCTGGATGTCCAGTGAGATAATGAATTTTGCCAAGACAAAAAAGAAGTCTATCAAGCTTCAGAAGTTGGGATCAAACAAAACACATGAGGAGTATAAAGAAGCCAGAAAAGAACTAAAGGGAATGAGGAAAGCCAGGAGGGGCCAGGAAAAGCCCTTGGCAAGTAGGGTTAAGGTGAATCCCAGGGTATTTTATACATACTTCAAGAGCAAGAGGATAACTAGGGAGAGGATAGGACCACTTGAGGATAAAGGGAGGAATATTTGCTTGGATGCAGAGAATGTGAGTGAGGTACTTAATGAGAACTTTCTTCAGTATTTACCAAGGAAGAGGATATGGAGGACCAGGAGATCAGTGCTGGGTGTACAAATACTTTAGGCATTTAGAGGTTAAGGATGAGGGAGTGTTGGACATCCTAATGAGTATTAAGGTGGATGTCCCCAGAGTCTGATGGGATTTACCCCAGGTTATTGAAGGAGGCAGGAGATGAGATTGCTAGGATCTTAACCAGTATCTTCATGTCCTTTCTAGCCACAGGCGAGGTCCTGGAGGACGGGTGAGTGGCTAATGTTGTGCCTCTACTTAAGAAGGGAACAAGGGAAAATCTTGGGAACCATAGACCAGTGAGTCTCACATCAGTTGTAGGGAAACTGCCTGAGAAGCTCCTTAGGGATAGGATATATGAGTATTTGGAAACTCATGGGCTGAATCAGCATGCTTTTGTGCGTGGCTGACTGTGTCTTACCAACTTGATTAGATAGATAGATAGATACTTTATTCATCCCCATGGGGAAATTCAACTTTTTTCCAATGTCCCATACACTTGTTGTAGCAAAACTAATTACATACAATACTTAATTCAGTAAAAAATATGATATGCATCTAAATCACTATCTCAAAAAGCATTAATAATAGCTTTTAAAAAGTTCTTAAGTCCTGGCGGTTGAATTGTAAAGCCTAATGGCATTGGGGAGTATTGACCTCTTCATCCTGTCTGAGGAGCATTGCATCGATAGTAACCTGTCGCTGAAACTGCTTCTCTGTCTCTAGATGGTGCTATGTAGAGGATGTTCAGGGTTTTCCATAATTGACCGTAGCCTACTCAGCGCCCTTCGCTCAGCTACCGATGTTAAACTCTCCAGTACTTTGCCCACAACAGAGCCCACCTTCCTTACCAGCTTATTAAGACGTGAGGCGTCCCTCTTCTTAATGCTTCCTCCCCAACACGCCACCACAAAGAAGAGGGCGCTCTCCACAACTGACCTATAGAACATCTTCAGCATCTCACTACAGACATTGAATGACGCCAACCTTCTAAGGAAGTACAGTCGACTCTGTGCCTTCCTGCACAAGGCATCTGTGTTGGCAGTCCAGTCTAGCTTCTCATCCAACTGTACTCCCAGATACTTGTAGGTCTTAACCTGCTCCACACATTCTCCATTAATGATCACTGGCTCCATATGAGGCCTAGATCTCCTAAAGTCCACCACCATCTCCTTGGTCTTGGTGATATTGAGACGCAGGTAGTTTGAGGTAGATTGAGATGCATGGGGTCTGTGGTGAGTTGGCTGTTTGGATTCAGAACTGGCTTGTGCGTAGAATACAGGGGAGTGGTTGAAGAGAGTTATTTGAGCTGGAGGTCTGTCATTAGTGGTGTTCCACTAGGAACTATGCTGGAACCTCTGCTGTTGACCCTTGCTTTAATATGATTAGAGGAATGGATAGGGAGATTGTCAGAGGTTTTTTTACACAGAGATAGTGGTGGGTGCATGGAACACACTGCTAGACGTGATGGTAGAGGCAGATACATTAGGGATATTTAAGGGACATAGGCAAATGGATGAAAGAAAAATGGAGAACATAGGAGGGAAGGGTCACTGACCTCCAGGTAGAATACACTCCGTCAACTATCAGTTCCTGCCTTCTTTTGGCGAGTTAATTCTGAATCCACACAGCCAAGTTTTTCTGGATCCCATGCCTCCTGACTTTCTGAATGAGCCCACCATGGGAGCCTTATCAAACACTTACTAAAATCTATAAAAACCACATCCACTGCTCTACCTTCACCAATATGCTTTGTCCATCCTCAAGGAACTTAGTCAGGCTCATGAGGCATGGCCTGCCCCTCACCAAGCCATGCTAACTATCCTTAATCAAGACAGACAGTACATTCCTGGATATTAAGGAGACCGAGGGATAGGAAGTTAGTGAGGAAAGATCAGTCAATGATTGGTAGAGCAGTCACGATGGAATGAATGGTCTGTTAGTTGTGTTCTTGCGTTTTCTCTGACTCTGACATGATCTGGGTGGTTTTATTCTTGTCTGCAGGAGAGCGAGCATTTGGAGAGAGAAAACGTAGCGCTGAGGAAGGAGATTGCTCTGCTGAACGAGGAGCTCAACTACTTCACCTCAGTGCTGAAGAGCCACGAAAGCCTGTGTCCAGCACTGAACTCGTCGAGTGAGGAGATACCTTTTGCCCCACACAGCTTGCCACAATCCCACTGCAGCACACCAGCACGTCTCCACCTCTGAGATGGGTTTGGACTGACAGCAAAGGGTCTCGCTGCACCCTGCTCTGGAACTCAATCTGTCTGTCCTCACCACTGGATAGGGCGAGAGTGTGGGAGGAACTGGACAGAGGAGTCGGAAGAAGCCTTAACCTTCACAGACTAAGTATCGGCAAGTTGCTACCGTTTGGATAGCCACGGGCACTACAAGCAGGGGGTCCCAGCTCTCAGGACCACAACACACCTATTTATTGCAGACCTTGCGTGGTTCCATGGGAGGAGTGCTGTGTACTCGTGAACCATCCTTCATTTACCTGCATGGACACAAGACCAAAACCTTTTCTGCAGATGCTGGAAATCTGAAACAAAACCCAGAAATACTGAAAATACTAAGTAACTCGTTTCTCTTTTACATCATTCTGTTTGTAATTTTACACTATTTTCTGTTTTTAATCGTTCTGTTTAGAAGTCCCTTCTTTGTCAGCCCATTAACTCCTGGCTTGGTCTGGGCCAGGTCCTGTTCTTGTTCTGGTGATGGATGGAGTGAACGTCAGATTGCTGCTTTGCCTACATGATATTGAGCTGCCTGAGAGGGTTTACACCTCACCAGACTTTCACCTTCATGTGCTGGATGGAAATGGTGCAAAGATCTTGGGCTGTCAGTATCTCCTGCTCCAGGGCCAGGGCCCCAAGTCTGAAAGTTGCCTTTTTAGCCTTGAGCTCTGCTGCCACCTGCTGGAATGCTCAGATGAATACAGCAAGGTTTCCTTTTCTATAGCTGATTGATTCATTTATCACATGTACACTAAAACATAGCGTGAAATGTGTCGTTTGCATTGACAATCTACATGTCCCAAATGTGTCCACAGTGTCACCACACTGCCAGAACCAAGCAGCATTCCCACAATTCTTGGCAGAACAACACAAACAACAACAGCAGCAGCTAAACAAAAACATCAAAACAAAGCCCTTTCCAACCACTGGCTCAACAAGACATTAGGCACCCAACCCCAGTCCTCCTGCAGTCCTTGGCCTAGACTCGCAGACATGGGGTCTCTGAGCCTCACTCACTCACTGCCCCTCGTGGCCTCTCACTCACTGCCCCTCGTGGCCTCTCACTCACTCACTCACACCCTCGTGGCCTCTCACTCACTCACTCCCCTTGTGGCCTCTCACTCACTCACTCACTCCCCTCGTGGCCTCTCTCACTCACTCACTCACTGCCCCTCGTGGCCTCTCACTCACTCACTGACTGCCCCTCGTGGCCTCTCACTCACACCCTCGTGGCCTCTCACTCACTCACTCACTCCCCTTGTGGCCTCTCACTCACTCACTCACTCCCCTCATGGCCTCTCTCACTCACTCACTGCCCCTCGTGGCGTCTCACTCACTCACTGACTGCCCCTCGTGGCCTCTCACTCACTCACTCCCCTCGTGGCCTCTCACTCATTCACTCACTGCCCCTCGTGGCCTCTCACTCACTCACTCCCCTCGTGGCCTCTTACTCACTGACTCACTCCCCTCGTGGCCTCTCACTCACTCACTGACTGCCCCTCGTGGCCTCTCACTCACTGACTCACTCCCCTCGTGGCCTCTCACTCACTCACTGACTGCCCCTCGTGGCCTCTCACTCACTCACTCCCCTCGTGGCCTCTCACTCACTGCCCCTCGTGGCCTCTCACTCACTGACTGCCCCTCGTGGCCTCTCACTCACTCACTCCCCTCGTGGCCTCTCACTCACTGCCCCTCGTGGCCTCTCACTCACTGACTGCCCCTCGTGGCCTCTCACTCACTCACTCCCCTCGTGGCCTCTCACTCACTGCCCCTTGTGGCCTCTCACTCACTCACTGCCCCTTGTGGCCTCTCACTTGTATCTCAATGTGTTGAGAGTTTCTGCTTCTCACACCTTCAGCAGAGAGTTCCTGACACTGCGTGAAACTCCCCTCTAATCGTTCTACAAGTTGCTGAACCTCCACCAGTCCAGCTATGTGAACTAATTCTTCACACCCGTTACACTCACGGAGAAAATAACCATGTCTGGATCATCTGTGCTCAGTGCGAAAACTCACCTGCCACTGTAGCTTCCCTCGGCTCTCTGCCCGTGCCTGACTTACGCACACCATCAGACGCCTGGTTCAGTACCTGCAGGGTGAAGAACGGTCTCACATTTCCAGTATGAGCTGTTTGTGGTTTACTTGGTTGGGTGCAGCCCTCACGATCCTGTTCTACGCCTGGCTCTCCGTGACACTGTGTCTCGGACACTACACCGCACCGTGTCATTCGGCAGGCGTTCACCGTGTGGAAATGGGACACAGGTGCTGGCCTGGCCTGGCCTGGCCGGATCTGCTGCCTGGGTTGGCGTATGTCTGGGAAAATGTTTGACACCACAAAGCAATCTGACTGTAGTGGAGTATGGGACAGGCCCTTGGCCCCACTCTGTCCCACAAACAACGTGGCTCAGTGACTGGTCTGCAGTTTATTTTTGATAATAAAATGTGATGATAGAGCTGGTCCCAGCTGTACTGTGTTGGGGCAGTGGGAACTGTATGGGGGGGAATTGTGGGCCCCACCTACTCCACAGTAAGCAGGATCCCCTCCTTGCTGAGGGAAACTCCCGTGGGAGGGTGTGGATGTGTTGGGGATTCGGCAGCCAGCTCTGTCAGTGCCCAGAGTATGAGTGGGATGAGGCACAGAGGTCAGTAACAGTGATCAAATGATCTTCACCAGCTTGCCCACTGTTAGATGCTTGACTTTCCCCCACATCTGACAATGGTGAGTCACTCACATCAATCCTCACCAAACTCCCACCTGTCACCTTTCCAGCCGTGGTACTGACCCGTGGGCATCCTTCCACATTAACCCTGGCACTTGGTTCATTGCCCTCTGTAATTGGTGTAGCTTCCACTGCTCAGTCAGCTTGCTCCATATCCCTACCACCTCTGTTTGGAAACGTTCTAGATTTTTCCCTTCATGCCTTAAACCTGTGACCTCAAGTTTTTGAATTCCTTTTCCCGGGAGTAACACTGTCTGCGCCGCACATAATTTTATACACCCCTCGGTCTTCCACATTGCAAGCGATAAAGTCCCAATGTCTCATAACTCAGTCCCTCAAATACTGGCAAAATCCTTGTAAATCTTTCCTCTTTAATAACATTGGCAAGTGTGGATTGAGATAAGCTGTTTTCTGGCAAAGGTGTACTTGGAAAGTGGGAGGCTTTCAAAAATGAAATTTTGAGAGTACAAAGCTTGTACCTACCTGTCAGAATAAAAGGTAAAAATAACAAGTGTAGGAAACCTTGGTTTTCAAAAGATATTGAGGCACTGCTAAAGAGAAAAAAAGGAGGTATAGGCAAGTAGGAACAAATGAGGTGCTTATGGAGTACACGAAATGAAAGAGGACACTTAGGGAAGGAATCAAGAAGGCATGAAGTTACTCTAGCAGACAAGGAAAAGGAATCCTAAAAGATTCTCCAGTTATGTTGAGAGCAAAAGGATTGCTAAGGACAAAATTAGTCCTCTGGATGCTGGGGTGATCAATCACAAGCAAGAGAAAATCTGAGCAACACACACAAAATGCTGGAGGAACTCAGCAGGCCGGGCAGCATCTATGGAAAAGAGTACATTAAAAAAAACAAAGGGTGAGCAGTTTCAAGTTCCTGGGTGTCAATATTCTTGAGGATCTACCCTAGGTCCAACGTTGATGTAATTACAAAGCAGACATGACAGCGGCTATATTTCATTAGGAGTTCAAGGAGGCTTGGGATATCACCAAAGGCATGCAAATTTTTACTGATGTACTGCAGAAAACATTCTAACTGGTTGAATCACCGTCTGGTTTGGAGGGGTCACTGCACAGGATCAGGAAAAGCTGCAGAAAGTTGTAAATTCAGCCAGCCCCATCATGGGCACTCGCCTCCCCAGCATCCAGGTCACCTTCTAAAGGCAAAATCTAAGAAAAGGTGGCATCCATCATTAAGGACCCAATCGCCCAAGACAATCCTCTTCCCATCAGCAGGATTGGTGCTTAGTCTATTGTTATTTGTCATCTATAAAAATGATCTCGATGATAATGGTGGCAGAAATATGGATGAGGGAGGCAAGAATAGACTGGAGTTTCAGGGAGATAGTCACCCCTAGGAGTCAGGAGACAGGTAGCTGGGTGACTGTCAGGAGAGGGAAGGGGAATAGACAGAGAGAGCAGAGTACCCCTGTGGCCATTCCCATCAACAATAAGTATACCATTTTGGATACTGTTGGTGGGGACGACCTACCAGGGACAAGTTGTAGTGGTCGCGTCTCTGGCACTGAGACTGGACCCTCAGCTCAGAAGGGAAGGAGGGAAAAGAGGAGAGCAGTAGTGATAGGGGATTCGATAGTCAGGGGGACAGATAGGAGGTTCTGTGGAAGAGATCGAGAATCCCAGATGGTCTGTTGCCTCCCTGGTGCCAGGGTCCGCAATATCTCAGATCGAGTTCTCAGTATTCTCAAGAGGGAGGGTGAGCAGCCGGATGTCGTGGTCCATGTAGGGACCAATGACGTGGGTAGGAAAAGTGAGGAGGTCCTGAAAGGTGAGTTTAGGGAGCTAGGTGCCAAGTTAAAGGACAGGACCTCCAGGATAGCAATCTCAGGATTGCTACCAGTGCCATGTGCAGGTGGGTTTAGAAATAGTAAGATAGTGCAGATCAACACGTGGCTGAAGACATGGTGCAGGAGGGAGGGCTTCAGATTTATAGATAATTGGGCAGTTTTTCAGGGAAGGTGGGATCTATTCCTGTGTGATGGTTTACATCTGAACTGGAGGGGGACAAATATTATTGCAGGTAGGTTTGCTAGAGAGGCTGCAGTGGATTTAAACTAGATACGAGGGGGGAGGGGAACCAGAGGGTAGGAACAGATGTATGGGAGAAGGAAGAAAAAGACAGTAAAGTTGTTTGCACCATTAGTGATAAACAGAGAGGAAGAGGTGCAGAATTTCTTAAATGCATTTATTTTAATCCTAGGAGCATTGTAAGAAAGGTGGATGAGCTTAGAGCATGGATTGATACCTGGAAATATGATGTTGCAGCTATTAGTGAAACATGTTTGCAGGAGAGATGTGATTGGCAACTAAATATTCCTGGATTTTGTTGCTTCAGGTGTGATAGAATTGGAAGGACAAGAGGGGGAGGTATTGCGTTGCTTGTCAGAGAAAATATTACAGCGGTGCTCTGGCAGGATAGATTAGAGGGCTTGTCTAGGGAGACTATTTGGGTGGAATTTTTATGAATCTTTATGTTCCTGTTAGGTTGAAAGGAAAGGTTAAAAGTTTGAGAGAGCCATGGTTTTCAAGGGATATTGGAAACTTGGTTAGGTAAAAGAGAGATATCTACAATAAATATAGGCAGCATGGAGTAAATGAGGTGCTTGAGGAATATAAAGAATGTAAGAAAGAAATTAGAAAAGCTAAAAGAAGATATGATGTTGCTTTGGCAAGTAAGGTGAAAATAAATCCGAAGGGTTTCTACAGTTATATTAATAGCAAAAGGATAGTGAGGGATAAAATTGGTCCCTTAGAGAATCAGAGTGGACCAAAAGACATGGGGGAGATTTTGAATAATTTCTTCGGTATTCACTAAGGAGAAGGATATTGAATTGTGTAAGGTAAACAAGTAGGGAAGTTATGGAAATTATGACAATTAAAGAGGAGGAAGTACTGGAGCTTTTAAGGAATATAAAAGTGGATAAATCTCCAGGTCCTGACAGGATCTTCCCTAGGACCTTGAGGGAGGTTAGTGTAGAAATTGCAGGGGCTCTGACAGAAATATTTAAAATGTCATTAGTAACGGGGATGGTGCCGGAGGATTGGCGTATTGCTCATGTGGTTCCATTGTTTAAAAAGGGTTCTAAGAGTAAACCTAGCAATTATAGGCCTGGCAGTTTGAACGTCAGTGGTGGGTAAATTAATGGAAAGTATTGTTAGAGATGGTGTATATAATTATCTGGATAGACAGGGTCTGATTAGGAACAGTCAACATGGATTTGTGCGTGGAAGGTCATGTTTGAAAAATCTTACTGAATTTTTTGAAGAGGTTTCGAGGAAAGCTGACAAGGGTAAAGTAGTGGATGTTGTCTATATGGACTTCAGTAAAGCCTTTGACAAGGTTCCGCATGGAAGGTTAGTTAGGAAAGTTCAATCGTTAGGAATTAATATTGAAGTAGTAAAATGGATTCAACAGTGGCTGGATGGGAGATTCTAGAGTAGTGGTGGATAACTGTTTGTCAGGTTGGAGGCCGGTGACTAGTGGTGTGCCTCAGGGATCTGTACTGGGTCCAATGTTGTTTGTCATATACATTAATGATCTGGATGATGGGGTGGTAAATTGGATTAGTAAGTATGCAGATGATATTAAGGTAGGTGGCATTGTGGATAATGAAGTAGGTTTTCAAAGTTTGCAGAGAGATTTAGGCCAGTTAGAAGAGTGGGCTGAACGATGGCAGATGGAATTTAATGCTGATAAGTGTGAGGTGCTACCTTTTGGTAGGAATAATCCAAATAGAACAAACATGGTAAATGGTAGGGCTTTGAAGAATGCAATAGAACAGAGTGATCTAGGAATAATGGTGCATAATTCCCTGAAGGTGGAATCTCATGTGGATCGGGTGGTGAAGAAAGCTTTTGGTATGCTGGCCTTTATAAATCAGAGCATTGAGTATAGGAGTTGAGATGTAATGTTAAAATTGTACAAGGCATTGGTAAGGCCGAATTTGGAGTATTGTGTACAGTTCTGGTCACCGAATTATAGGAAAGATGTCAACAAAATAGAGTATAGAGAAGATTTACTGGAATGTTACCTGGGTTTCAGCACCTAAGTTACAGGGAAAGATTGAACAAGTTAGGTCTTTATTCTTTGGAGTGTAGAAGATTGAGGGGGAACTTGATAGAAATATTTAAAATTATGAGGGGGATAGATAGAGTTGACATGGATAGGCTTTTTCCATTGAGAGTAGGGGAGATTCAAACAAGAGGACATGAGCTGAGAGTTAGGGGGCAAAAGTTTAAGGGTAACACGAAGGGGAATTTCTTTACTCAGAGAATGGTAGCTGTGTGGAATGAGCTTCCAGTAGAAGTGGTAGAAGCAGGTTCGGTATTGTCATTTTAAGTAAAATTGGATAGGTATATGGACAGGAAAGGAATGGAGGGTTATGGGCTGAGTGCAGGTCGGTGGGACTAGGTGAGAGTAAGCGTTTGGCACAGACTAGAAGGGCCGAGATGGCCTGTTTCCATGCTGTAATTGTTATATGGTTATATAATGTGGTTAACTGGATCAGCAAATTTGTGGATGACACTGAGATTGGGGGCTGCAGAGGATAGGGAGGAAGTCAAAGCTTGCAGTGGGATTTGGACCAGCTGGAAAGATGGGCTGAAAAATGGCGGATGAAATTCAATGCGACAATGTGAGGTTTTGCACTTTGGGAGGACAACTCAGGGTAGATCTTACACAATGAATGGTGGGACACTGAGGAGTGTGGTAGATAGAGGAATCTGGGAATACAGATCCATGGTTCCTTGAAAGTGTTGTCACAGGGAGATAGGGTTGTAATGAAAGATTTTGGTACGCTGGCCTTTGTAAATCAATTACTGAGTACAGCACTTGGGATATCATCTTGAGATTGTATAAGATGATGAGGCTTAATTTGGAGTAATGTGCCCAGTTTCAGTCACACACCTGCAGGAACATTGTAAATAAGATTCAAAGAGTGCAGAGAAAATTTACAAGGATGTTTTCTAGACTTGAGGAACTGAGTTACAGGGAAAGGTTGAGTAGGTTAGAATGTACAAGAATGAGGGGATATTGAGGAGAGATCAGATAGAGGTATACAAAATAGAGAGGTATAGATGGGGTAAAAGCAAGCAGGCTTTTGCCACTGAGGTTGGATGACACTACAACTAGAGGTCATGGGTAAAGGGTGAAAGGCGAAATGCGAAATGTTGCAGGGAAACATGAAGGGGAACTTCTTCACTCAGAGGCTGGTGGGAATGGTGAGCTGCCAGCACAAGTGGTGTATGTGGGTTTGATTTCAACATTTAAGAGAAATTTGGATAGGTACGTGGATGATCTGGGGGCAGGTGGATGGGACTAGGCAGATTACTAGTTCAGCTGGACGAGAAGGGCTGAAGGACTGTTTTTTTTTGCTGTAGTGTTCTATGACTCCCACACACTCAATGTTTCAGGAACAGCTTCTTCCCCTCTGCCATCAGATTTCCGAACAGACAATGAACCCATTATTTTTTAATATTATTACCTCACTATTTTCTTTGTTCTCTTTTTGCACTACTTACTTAATTTAAAGTTTGAATATATTTTTTATTGTAAGTTATAGTTTTTATTATTATGCATTGCAATGTACTGCGGCCACAAAACAACAAATTTCACTACATATGCTGGTGAAATTAAACCTGATTCTGATTCTCTGTAATCAGCATTGGTCGCAGGTGATAAGTTTGGCGCTACTCTGAAGTGATTTGGAAGCAGACTGTTAGGCCCTTGCATCCTGCTGTGCCTGGGATGGGAACTGGGCTGAGGTGTGATGAGGACACAGGTGAGAGAGTGGAGAGGTGAAGTCCAACTGCAGGCATTATGAAGCATCAGGGAGGAGCTGAGTTACCTGGACTGTTTGACCCAGAGCAGCACACCCTTTACATTAAATACTTCCCAAATGATGTGTGGTCATGAAGCACAGGGTGTAACTGTGAGTGAGACGGGTTAGGTATTCAGTCAATAGAGCCACAGCTGCAACATGTGATGGACCATTTGTCCCATCATAATCATGCCAACCTTTTGGCCCATCTACACTAATCTCATTTGCCCATATTGACACCATATTTGTGCCTTGTCTATCTAATGCCTGTCTACATACTTCTTAAACATAGTGAATGTTTCTGAATCACTCCAGTGATTTGCAGATATCCTCCATTCTGTGTATATTGTTGGGAGTAGGCCAGTGGCGAGAGTAGAAGCAACAGGCTTTTGCTCATTCAGGCTTTGCCGAGATAAGTGGGTAAGTGGACTTCATTTTTGGTTTTTCTTTGTATTTTTGTTTTAGGAATAGTGAGCATGTCAGTAGGGTTAGTATTTTACTCTGCGTGTCAGATATGGGAATCCTGGGAATCTTCCATCTCCCTGATGGCCACATCTGCGCCAGGTGCACCGAGATGCAGCTCCTGAGAGACCGTGTTAGGGATCTGGAGCTGCAGCTTGATGACCTGCAGCTTATTAGGTAGAGTGAACAGGAGATAGAGAGGAGCTACACGGAGTTAGTCACCCTGAGGCTGCAGGAGTTAGACAAGTGGGTGACGGTCAGGGAAGGGATGGGAAAAGCTCAGATAGTAGAGTGCATCCCTGCGGCCATCCCTCTCAGTAATCATTATCTCGTTTTGGATACTTTTGAGGGGGGTGACCTGACAGAGGATGACCATGGCAATCGGGTCTCTGGCACTGAGCCTGGTTCCGTAATGCAGGAGGGAAAGAGGAAGATGAGGAATGCGGTAGTCACAGGGGATTCCATAGTGAGGGGAACAGACAGGAGGTTCTGTTAGCCTGATAGAGATACCCACACGGTGTGTTGCCTCCCAGATGCCAGGGTACGGGATGTCTCGGATCGGGAGCAGAGTATTCTGAAGGGAGAGGGTGAACTGCCAGAAGTCTTGGTACACGTTGGTACCAGTGACACAGGTAGAAAAATCGAAGCAAGAGGTGGAGAGGGAAGAGGTAAAAGAAGCTCGGAGAGAATCTGATTTTTTTAACTGATCGGGGCAAAGAGGCTAGACTGCGCAGGCGCGTGACGTAGTGCGCCAAAGGTTTTAAAAGAAAGACCGGCATATACAGTGGCCATCATTCGAGTGGACTGAGTCAGAATGGGACGGCTTTGGCTCAATCAGGCTTCGGCGAGAACAGGCAGAGCCAAGGTTTGAACGGGGAAAAACTGCGCAAGCGCATGAAAGTCAGCCACTGAGATCAACGGGGGAATTTAAAAAGTCAGCAGAGGCTAAGGACGAGCTTCACTCCGATTGAGGTAAGGCCGGGTAAGCTCCTTTAATTAATCTAATTAGCTTAGGAGTAGGTAATGGAGGTAGCAGTTAGGGCAGTTGAGTGCTCCGTTTGCAGTAAGTGGGAAGTCAGGGCAAGCACAGCTGTCCCTGATGACTACACCTGTAAAAGGTGCATCCAGCTGCAACTCCTGACAAACCGAGTTAGGGAACTGGAGCTGGAGCTGGATGAACTTCGGATCATTCGGGAGGCAGAGGCAGAAATAGATAGGAGTTTCAGGGAGACAGTCACCCCTAGGAGTCAGGAGAGGTAGTTGGGTGACTGTCAGGAGAGGGGAGGGGAATAGACAGGAAGAGCAGAGCACCCCTGTGGCCGTTCCCATCAACAATAAGTATACCATTTTGGATACTATTGGTGGGGACGACCTACCAGGGACAAGTTGCAGTGGTTGCATCTCTGGCACCGAGACTGGACCCTCAGCTCAGAAGGGAAGGAGGGAAAAGAAGACAGCAGTAGTGATAGGGGATTCGATAGTCAGGGGGACAGATAGGAGTTTCTGTGGAAGAGATTGAGAATCTCGGATGGTCTGTTGCCTCCCTGGTGCCAGGATCCACGATATCTCGGATCGAGTTCTCAGTATTCTCAAGAGGGAGGGTGAGCAGCCGGATGTCGTGGTCCATGTAGGGACCAATGACGTGGGTAGGAAGAGTGAGGAGGTCTTGAAAGGTGAGTTTAGGGAGCTAGGTGCCAAGTTAAAGGACAGGACCTCCAGCATAGCAATCTCAGGATTGCTACCAGTGCCACGTGCAGGTGGGTTTAGAAATAGTAAGATAGTGCAGATCAACACGTGGCTGAAGACATGGTGCAGGAGGGAGGGCTTCAGATTTATAGATAATTGGCCAGTTTTCCAGGGAAGGTGGGACCTGTTCCGGCGGCAGGATTTACGTCTGAATTGGAGAGGGGGACAAATATTCTTGCAGGTAGGTTTGCTAGAGAGGCTCCCATGGATTTGAACTACAAACCCCATTTCCAGAAAAGTTGGGATATTTTCCAAAATGCAATAAAAACAAAAATCTGTGATATGTTAATTCACATGAACCTTTATTTAACTGATAAAAGTACAAAGAAAAGATTTTCAATAGTTTTACTGACCAACTTACTTGTATTTTGTAAATATACACAAATTTAGAATTTGATGGCTGCAACACACTCAACAAAAGTTGGGACAGAGTTAAAATAAGATTGAAAAGTGCACAGAATATTCAAGTGTTATGATCCCAGCCCCCTCCCTTGTGAGAATCGCAAGAGCCCTAGTGAAGGGGGTGGGGTCAATGACCCAAGAGAGAGACGTGCGGAAGTTCACGTTTCCATAGGGATGAAAAAAAAGGCGACATTGACTATCGTCTCAGGGAGACCACGTGAAAAGCCCTCGGGCAAAGTGGGCTGGTTGAGAGAGAGATCGCATCACCTGCAACCTGATTGACACCTGCGATCCCGTGAAGAAGTATAAAGGAGGGTCTGAGGGGGGGACAACCCTCAGACGCACCAAGGAGACACCAAGGAAGCACGATACCGATTCCCGTGGGAGCGGGAAGCCATTTTGAAGGAAGCCACGTGCGTTAGATTCCGAATTTTGGATCTGTGGCTGGAACAAACGGAAGACCGCTTTTAACTAACAACGGGGAAGCCTGCTCCCCTGATTCCAAGGATTTGCTCCGTAAAGACAACGGGCAAGTGTTTATCCTTTCTCAACCATCTCTCTCTCTCCACAACGTGAAACTCCAGCGGTTCCCAAAAGGGAAAAGCCTGCAGACTTCTGAGTGACTCTTTATATTTCAATTGGACTCAGTATTATCCCCTAGACAACGATAGAGCTTATATCTGATTGATTATTACTATACCTGTGCTGTAGATTGAGTAGTGATGACTTATATTAGCTGAATGTTTGTATTAACCTTACTTTTGTGCCCCTTTATAAATAAAAACGTTTAAAAATAGTACCATCAGACTTCAGCAGACATATCTATCTTTGCTGGTAAGTGACTCAGTTACGGAGTTCGTAACAATTGGGGCCTCGTCTCGTGATTTGACACCAAATTGGAAGGGCCAGTCAATCGGGATTGTAAGTCAAAAAAAAAAATTGGGATCTGGTACGCAGGTAGCCAGACGGGAAACCAGCAAAGATGGACGTGGGTGAATTTATGAAAAACCCGACTATGGAAGCGCTAGGGATGGCCACCAAATCAGACTTGTTAAATTTGGGGAAGGGGTTAAATCTCGCAGAGGTGAAGTCATCCATGAAAAAGCGGGAGGTGCGAAGGGCCATAACTCAGTATTACATTGGGGAGAATGTGTTTGAAGCAGAGGAGTTGGAAAACATCCCTGAAAAAGTACCCGCTAGTACGACGGATCAGTTAGAGATAGAGAGATTATGGTGGGAACATGAAATTAAGTCAAAAGAGCTAGAAGTGGCCGAGAGAGAAAAGGAACGAGCAGAGACAGAGAAACAAAGGATCCATGAATTGGAGCTGGACAGGCGAAGGCAAGAGCGAAGAGCTCAAGGGGTAGAGAGAGGGGAGGGGGACGATTTAGCCGGAGGTAGGATATGGGCAGCCACGATGCCGACCTGCCGACCGGCGAGTACGATCTCCCCGCCCCTAGAGTCCCAAAGCTATCGCGCATGCGCGGTCACTCGCAGCCTGTCGAGAAAAGCAGCTGAGAACCAGAGCAGTTTAAATCGGGCCAGTAGTGATTTGGCCAAGACGTTTTTACCGACCCTATACCACGAGGGTTCCGGGGGTGGTAAAACAGAAAGTAGTAAAGTGAAAGGGGGTAAGGGGGAGGAGATAGCCCTCCCCTTAGTGAAGAGAAAGGTCCTAGAGGTAGGAAATAAAGATGAGAAACGGATAAAGCTGTTAAAAGGTCCAGAGTTGGACATGGTTGATCTGTCTGGTTTGGCAGAATTGTTTGGAGAAGTTGCGAGTTCTAAAGGTGTTCCCGATGGTCCCGAGAGTGAAATGAGGGCAGTCTTAGAGAGGAAGGGTATCCTTGCTGTGGAGAAGTCAGCTGAAATGGCCGAGGAGGTTGTTTCAGCTCGCAGGGTTGCGCCTTCCCCAAGGGGGGGCTGCCTAGAGAGTAACTGGAAGGATCGGGGGACGTTAGAATTTGAAAAAGGTACGGGTGTTGAAAGCCTGGAAGAGGCCAATGTCCCGTTTGAGTGTGTCCAAGATGGGGATGCACGTGGTGCTGAACCTAGTCACGGAGCTCAGAAAAAAGCTGAGGTATTTGACTCAGCTGGACGAGACGGTCGTCCTTTTGGAGCAGATAGACTTGGTTCGGAAAAAAAAGGGTTAACCTTGGGAAGTGTGAGTTCCCAGATGGTTGTGCTGAAGGGGGTGTTCAGAGTTAATGTGGAGTTTACGAATGGGGAGATAACTGTTGTTGTGGAGGGAGACGGAAAATCTGTAATTCCCAAATCGAAGGAAGAAAATTTAAAGTGTAGATTGGTGCCGGTGCATTGATTACAGGTTGATTTGGAATGTAAAGGTGCCCAACACGCTATTGTTATTCAAGAAAGCGCTGTGAGGAAGCCGAAATTTAAATGCGGCCGGAGGGAAAGGTTCGAACTGAAACCCATCAGCCTGCATGGTCTGGACAAAAGGGTTAGCTACCTGTGTAACATTAAAGAATTGGGTGGAAATTCCCACGATGGTCTAGGTTTGGGACACGGAGTTAAGAGAATAACCCTTATGGAAAAGAAAGGCGGGAGAGTACCTCGCCAAATTACTCAAGTTCCCCATGGGGGGACTCACCGGAAAAGAGGCGACGGTTAATGGGGATGCCATTTTTAAACAGAAAAGCTGGTTGTACGGGGTTGCGCCAAGGCCTGTGAATGATAAAGACAGCCCCTTTGGAGACCTGCCGGTGAAGTGAAAACGACTGAAACGATTAGTATTCGCATAAACTTTTGTAGATGCACCTAAGCTAAGATCACACCTCTTTACGTTTTGTTGCTGAAGAAAATAAATAAATAGGTGGTTATTGAACTGAAGTTTGATGCTACCAGACTTGAGTACGGTACGTGATGTTAAGATATTGAAGAAAGGGGCACTGTAATTGTTACCTGTTTAGATACTGACTGGAATGTATAACGGTAGTACTCTGTGAAGAGAAAAGCTTGTGTAGTATGTTAGAGTCCAGAAAAAAAAAGAAAAAATCCTGTACCAACCTGTTTTTAACCGCTGGTAAAAAAACGTTTAAGAGGGGAAGTGTTATGATCCCAGCCCCCTCCCTTGTGAGAATCGCAAGAGCCCTAGTGAAGGGGGTGGGGTCAATGACCCAAGAGAGAGACGTGCGGAAGTTCACGTTTCCATAGGGATGAAAAAAAAGGCGACATTGACTATCGTCTCAGGGAGACCACGTGAAAAGCCCTCGGGCAAAGTGGGCTGGTTGAGAGAGAGATCGCATCACCTGCAACCTGATTGACACCTGCGATCCCGTGAAGAAGTATAAAGGAGGGTCTGAGGGAGGGACAACCCTCAGATGCACCAAGGAGACACCAAGGAAGCACGATACCGATTCCCGTGAAGGAATTTTGAAGGAAGCCACGTGCGCTAGATTCCGAATTTTGAATCTGTGGCTGGAACCAACGGAAGACCGCTTTTAACTAACAACGGGGAAGCCTGCTCCCCTGATTCCAAGGATTTGCTCCGTAAAGACAACGGGCAAGTGTTTATCCTTTCTCAACCATCTCTCTCTCTCCACAACGTGAAACCCCAGCGGTTCCCAAAAGGGAAAAGCCTGCAGACTTCTGAGTGACTCTTTATATTTCAATTGGACTCAGTATTATCCCCTAGACAACGATAGAGCTTATATCTGATTGATTATTACAATACCTGTGCTGTAGATTGAGTAGTGACAACTTATATTAGCTGAATGTTTGTATTAACCTTACTTTTGTGCCCCTTTATAAATAAAAACGTTTAAAAATAGTACCATCAGACTTCAGCAGACATATCTATCTTTGCTGGTAAGTGACTCAGTTACGGAGTTCGTAACACAAGTAACACCGGTTTGGAAGACTCCACATTAAGCAGGCTAATTGGTAGCAGGTGAGGTATCATGACTGGGTATAAAAGCAGCGTCCATCAAAGGCTCAGTCTTTGCAAGCAAGGATGGGTCGTGGCTCATCCCTTTGTGCCAAAATTCATGAGAGAATTGTTAGTCAGTTCAAAAGGAACATTTCCCAATGCAAGATTGCAGAGAATTTAGGTCTTTCAACATCTACAGTACATAATATTGTGAAAAGATTCAGAGAATTCAGAGACATAGTGCGTAAAGGGCAAGGTCGGAAACCACTGTTGAATGCGCGTGATCTTCGAGCCCTCAGGCGGCACTGCCTAAGAAACCATCATGCTACTGTAACAATTATAGCCACCTGGGCTCGGGAGTACTTCGGAAAACCATTGTTACTTAACACAGTCCGTCGCTGCATCCAGAAATGCAACTTGAAACTGTATTACGCAAGGAGGAAGCTATACATCAACTCTATGCAGAAACGCCGGCGAGTTCTCTGGGCCTGAGCTCATCTCAGATGGACTGAAAGACTGTGGAACCGTGTGCTGTGATCAGATGAGTCCACATTTCAGCTAGTTTTCGGAAAAAACGGGTGTCGAGTTCTCCATGCCAAAGACGAAAACGACTATCCTGATTGTTATCAGTGAAAGTTGCAAAAGCCAGCATCTGTGATGGTATGGGGGTGCATCAGTGCTCACGGCATGGGTGAGTTGCATATATGTGA
The DNA here is from genome assembly GCF_048418815.1 of Hemitrygon akajei. Classification (NCBI taxonomy): domain Eukaryota; kingdom Metazoa; phylum Chordata; class Chondrichthyes; order Myliobatiformes; family Dasyatidae; genus Hemitrygon; species Hemitrygon akajei. The sequence goes on along the minus strand of NC_133126.1, from coordinate 1,834,423 downwards.
AGGTACCATTGACTCTGAGGCGTAAATATTAGGATTTTAGAGAGACATATGTTGCCATCAAGGAGACGTCTCTTCCCGGGACATCCATGCTTATTTCAGCAGTGCCAGACCACATTCTGCATGGGCTACAACAGCATGGCTTTGTAGACACAGAATGCGTGTGCTTGACTGGCCTGTTGCCAGTCCAGATCTATCTCCTATTGAAAATGTATGGCGCATCATGAAGAGGAGAATCAGACAACGGAGACCACGGACTGTTGAGCAGCTGAAGTCTTATATCAAGCAAGAATGGACAAAATTTCCAATTGCAAATCTACAACAATTAGTATCCTCAGTTCCAAAATGATTAAAAAGTGTTATTAAAAGGAAAGGTGATGTAACAAAATGGTAAACATGCCTCTGTCCCAACTTTTGTTGAGTGTGTTGCAGCCATCAAATTCAAAATTTGTGTATATTTACAAAATACAATTAAGTTGGTCAGTAAACTATTGAAAATCTGGGAAGCCCATACTGTAAAAGGGATGGATGGTTTGGAGTTTGTAAAATGTGTGCAGGATAGTTTTTTGCAGCAATTCATAGAGGTACTGACTAGAGAAGGGGCAGTGTTGGATCTTCTGTTAGGGAATGAAATAGGTCAGGTGATGGAGGTATGTGTTGGGGAGCACTTCGGGTCCAGTGATCACAATGCCATTAGTTTTAATATAATTATGGAGCAGGATAGGACTGGACCCAGGGTTGAGATTTTTGATTGGAGAAAGGCTAATTTTGAGGAGATGCGAAAGGATTTAGAAGGAGTTGATTGGGACAATTCGTTTTATGGAAAGGATGTAATAGAGAAATGGAGGTCATTTAAAGGTGAAATTTTGAAGGTACAGAATCTTTATGTTCCTGTTAGGTTGAAAGGAAAGGTTAAAAGTTTGAGGGGGCCATGGTTTTCAAGGGATATTGGAAACTTGGTTAGGAAAAAGATATCTACAATAAATATAGGCAGCATGGAGTAAATGAGGTGCTCGACAAATATAAAGAATGTAAGAAGAATCTTAAGAAAGAAATTAGAAAAGCTAAAAGAAGATAAGAGGTTGCTTTGGCAAGTAAGGTGAAAATAAATCCAAAGGGTTTCCACAGTTATATTAATAGCAAAAGGATAGTGAGGGATAAAATTGGTCCCTGACAGAATCAGAGTGGACAACAATGTGCGGAGCCAAAAGAGATGGGGGAGATTTTGAACAATTTCTTTTCTTCGGTATTCACTAAGGAGAAGGATATTGAATTGTGTAAGGTAACGGAAACAAGTAGGGAAGTTATGAAAACTATGACGATTAAAGAGGAGGAAATACTGGAGCTTTTAAGGAATATAAAAGTGGATAAATCTCCGGGTCCTGACAGGATCTTCCCTAGGACCTTGAGGGAAGTTAGTGTAGAAATAGCAGGGGCTCTGACAGCAATATTTCAAATGTCATTAGAAACGAGGATGGTGCCGGAGGATTGGCGTATTGCTCATGTGGTTCCATTGTTTAAAAAGGGTTCTAAGAGTAAACCTAGTAATTATAGGCCTGGCAGTTTGAACATCAGTGGTGGGTAAATTAATGGAAAGTATTGTTAGAGATGGTATATATAATTATCTGGATAGACAGGGTCTGATTAGGAACAGTCAACATTGATTTGTGCATGAAAGGTCATGTTTGGCAAATCTTATTGAATTCGTTGAAAAGGTTATGAGGAAAATTGATGAGGGTAAAGCAGTGGATGTTGTCTATATGGGCCTCAGTAAAGTCTTTGGCAAGGTTCCACATGAAAGGTTAGTTAGGAAGGCTCAATCGTTAGGTATTAATATTGAAATAGTAAAATGGATTCAACAGTGGCTGGATGGGAGATGCCAGAGAGTAGTGGTGGATAACTGTTTGTCAGGTTGGAGGCCAGTGACTAGCGGTGTGCCTCAGGGATCTGTACTGGGTCCAATGTTGTTTGTCATATCCACTAATGATCTGGATGATGGGGTGGTAAATTGGATTAGTAAGTATGCAGATGATACTAAGATAGGTGGCGTTGTGGATAATCAAGTAGGTTTGCAAAGTTTGCAGAGAGATTTTGGCCAGTTAGAAGAGTGAGCTGAATGATGGCAGATGAATTTTAATGCTGATAAGTGTGAGGTGCTATGTTTTGGTAGGAATAATCCAAATAGGACATACATGGTAAATGGTAGGGCATTGAAGAATGCAGTAGAACAGAGTGATCTAGGAATAATGGTGTATAGTTCCCTGAAGGTGGAATCTCATGTGGATAGGGTGGTGAAGAAAGCTTTTGGTATGCTGGCCTTTATAAATCAGAGCATTGAGTATAGAAGTTGAGATTGTTATGAATGTGCCACAACTCTGAGGGGCTGAAGGGTACAAAGTTGCCCTCTCCTTTTCGAGAATCGCAAGATCGCTATTAATTCGGGTCCGGGACCCAGGAAATGAGAGAGAATCCACAAGGTTTGGAATGTGTCCTGGCCTCAGCAAAACAAAAACCCCAGATAACGGCTATTGTCTCTTGGAGACAGAATTGTGTATTGAGTACTGTACTATTCATTGAAGCCCTCAGGGGACGACCAGAGTGGGCTGGTTGAGGGATTGCATCATCCCAACCTGATTGACATCTGAGACCCCGTGAGTAAGGATAAAAGAGGGTCTGGGGAACAACCCCTTTAGACGCACCAGGAGAAACGCTAGAAATCCCGTGACAGCGTTTAATAGCGACAGCCGGTGGGGGTTCGTGTGCGTCCTCCCTTGCCTGGGATTGGCGGGCTCACCACGGAAGAACGGCTTAGCTAAAGGAGAGGCCACAAGTGAATGGCCACACCAACGAGACTCCGATGGATCGAAATCATAAAAGGAAAGCCGGCAAGTTTCTCAAAAAAAAATCTCTCTCTCTCTCCAACCAAAGGCTGCAGCCTGCATGAACTGAGTGACTTTTATATTTCCATCGGACAATACATTTATCCCCTAGACAACGATAGAGTGTATTTCTTATTGATTATTATTATACCCGCACTTTTAGATTTAGTATTGACGATGTATATTATCTGTATGTTTGCATTGATATTATTTTTGTGTATTTTTACTAATAAATACTGTTAAAAATAGTACCATCAGACTTCAACGGACCTCTCGATCTTTGCTGGTAAATGACCCAGTTACAGGGTTCGTAACAAGATGTAATGTTAAAATTGTACAAGGCATTGGTGAGGTCAAATTTGGAGTACTGTGTACAGTTCTGGTCACTGAATTATAGGAAAGATGTCAACAAAATAGAGAGAGTACAGAGAGGATATACTAGGATGTTACCTGGGTTTCAACACCTATGTTACAGGGAAAGGTTGAACAAGTTAGGTCTTTATTCTTTGGAGCATAGAAGGTTGAGGGGGGACTTGATAGAAATATTTAAAATTATGAGGAGGATAGATAGAGTTGATGTGGATAGGCTTTTTCCATTGAGAGCAGGGGAGATTCAAACAAGAGGACATGAGTTGAGAGTTGGGAGGCAAAAGTTGAAGGGTAACATGAGGGGGAATTTCTTTATGCAGAGAGTGGTAGCTGTGTGGAAGGAGCTTCCAGTAGAAGTGGTAGAGGCAGGTTCGGTATTGTCATTTAAAGTAAAATTGGATAGGTATATGGACAGGAAAGGAATGGAGGATTATGGGCTGAGTGTGGGTCAGTGGGACTAGGTGAGAGTAAGCATTCGGCATGGACTAGAAGGGCCGAGATGGCCTGTTTCTGTGCTGTAATTGTTATATGGTTATATATGGTTAAAAGGGAGGAGGTCCTGAAGAGAGAATTCAGCAAGTTGGGTCGGAAGCTGAAAGGCAGTATCTCTAGGGTAGTAATCTCAGGATTGCTGCCTGTGGCACATGCTAATGAGTGCAAGAATAGCATGATCAGGTGTATTAATGTGTGGCTGAGAGACTGGTGTAGGGGGCAGGGCTTCAGGTTCCTGGATCATTGGGAACTTTTCTGGGGGAGGTAGATAGATAGATGTGGATTACAAATTACAGCAGGAGATAGAAAAGGCATGTCAGAAGGGCAATGTCATGATAATCCTGGGGATTTTAACATGAAAGTGGATTTGGAAAACCAGGCCAGTACTGGATCTCAAGAGAGAGAATTTGTAAAATATTTAAGTGATGGCTTTTTAGAACAGCTTGTTGTTGAGCCCACTGGGGGATTGGCTGTTGTGCATTGTAAATTAGGAGAGCCAGAAGGGGCCATGAGAAGGCCTTGGCGGGCAGGATTAAGGAAAACCCCAAGGCATTCTACAAGTATGTGAAGAGCAAGAGGATAAGATGTGAAAGAATAGGACCAATCAAGTGTGACAGTTGGAAAGTGTGTATGGAACCGGAGGAAATAGCAGAGGTACTTAATGAATATTTTGGAAAAGGATCTTGGTGATTGTCATGATGACTAGCAGCAGACTGAAAAGCTTGAGCATGTAGATATTAAGAAAGAGGATATGCTGGATTTTAGGAAAGTATCAAGTTGGATAAGTCGCCAGGACTGGATGAGATGTATCCCAAGCTACTGTGGGAGGTGAGGGAGGAGATTGCTGAGGCTCTGGCGATGATCCTTGCATCAATGGGGACAGGAGAGGTTCCAGAAGATTGGAGGGTTGAGGATGTTGTTCCCTTATTCAAGAAAAGGACTAGAGATAGCCCAGAAAATTATAGACCAGTGAGTCTTACTTCAGTGGTTGGTAAGTTGATGGAGAAGATCCTGAGAGGCAGGATTTATGAACATTTGGAGAGGTATAATATGATTAGGAATAGTCAGCAAAGCTTTGTCAAGGGCACGTCGTGCCTTACGAGCCTGATTGAATTTTTTGAGGATGTGACTAAACACATTGATGAAGGAAGAGCAGTAGATGCAGTGTATATGGATTTTAGCAAGGCATTTGATAAGGTACCCCATGCAAGGCTTATTGAGAAAGTAAGGAGGCATGGGATCCAAGGGTACATTGCTTTGTGGATCCAGAACTGGCTTGCCCACAGAAGGCGAAGTGTGGTTGTAGACAGGTCATACTCTGCATGGAGGTTGGTGACTAGTGGAGTGCCTCAGGGCTCTGTTCTGGGACCCTTACTCTTTGTCGTTTTTATAAATGACCTGGATAAGGAAGTGGTAGGATGGGTTAGTAAGTTTGCTGATGACACAAAGGCTGGGGGTGTTGTGGATAGTGTGGAGGGCTGTCAGAGGTTACAGCCGGACATTGATAGGATGCAAACCTGGGCTGAGAAGTGGCAGATGGAGTTCAACTTATATAAGTGTGAAGTGTTTCATTTTGGTAGGTCAAATGTGATGGCAGAATATAGTATTAATGGTAAGTCTCTTGGTAGTGTGCAGGATCAGAGGGATCTTGGGGTCCAAGTCCATAGGACGCTCAAAGCAGCTGCACAGGTTGACTCTGTGGTTAAGAAGGCATACGGTGTGTTGGCCTTCATCAATCATGGGATTGAATTTAGGAGCTGAGAGGTAATGTTGCAGCTACATAGGACCCTGGTCAGACCCCACTTGGAGAACTGTGCTCAGTTCCAGTTGCCTCATTACAGGAAGGATGTGGAAGCCATAGAAAAAGTGCAGAGGAGATTTACAGGGATGTTGCCTGGATTAGGGAGCATGTCTTATGAAAATAGGTTGAGTGAACTTGGCCTTTTCTTCTTGGAGTGACAGAGAATGAGAGGTGACCTGATGGAGGTGTATAAGATGATTAGAAGCATTGATCATGTGGATAGTCAGAGGCTTTTTCCCAGGGCTGAAATGGTTGCCACAAGAGGACACAGGTTTAAGGTGCTGGGGAGTAGGTACAGAGAAGATGTCAGGGGTAAGTCTTTTACTCATAGTGTTGAGTGTGTGTAATGAGCTGCTGGCAAAGGTGGTGGAGGCGGATACAATAGGGTCTTTTAAGAGACTTTTGGATAGATACATGGAGTTTAGAAAAATAGAGGGCTATAGGTAACCCTAGTAATTTCTAAGGTAGGGACATGTTCGGCACAAGTTTGTGGGCCGAAGGGCCTGTATTGTGCTGCAGGGTTTCTATGTTTCTATATTTCTATGACATTTGCAGGAAGGACAGCAGAGCAGCAATGGCTGAAGTTTCTGCAAAAAAATGAGGGAAGTGCACGACAGATATATTCCAAATAAGAAGAAATTTTCAAAGGGAAGAAGGACACTACTGTAGCTGACAAGTGAAGTCAGAGCCAAAGTAAAAGCAAAAGAGAAGGCATACAAGGAAGCCAGATCTAGTGGGAAAATAGCGAATTAGGGAGCTTTTGAAAACTTGCAGAAGGAAATTAAGAATGTCATTCAGAAGGAAACGATGATCTTTCAACAATTGATTCTGGCATTGTACTGGATGACTGGAAAACTGAAAGTGTTACTCTGCTATTTCAGAAGGGTGGGAAGCAGCAGAAAGGAAACTGTAGACCTATTAGCCTGACATCAGTGGTTGGGAAGTTGTTGGAATCGATTGTAGGGATGAGATTACAGAGTACCTGGAGGCAAATGATAAGATAGGCCAAAGCCAGCATGGTTTCTTGAAAGGAAAATCTTGCCTGACAAACCTACTGCAATTCTTTGAGGAAATTACAAGTAGGGTAGACAAAGGAGATGCAGTAGACGTGGTGTACTTGGATTTTCAGAAGGCCTTTGACAAGGTGTCGCATATGAGGCTGCTTAGCAGGACAAGAGCCCATGAAATTGCTAGTGCTGGTAGGCAGAAAACAGAGAGTACGAATAAAGGGATCCTATTCTGGTTGGTTGCCAGTTGCCAGTGGAGTTCCACAGGGGTTAGTGTTGGGACCATTGCTTTTTATGATGTACGTCAATGATTTGGACTATGGTATTAATGGACTTGTGGCTATATTTGCCAATGATACAAAGATAGGCGGAGAAGTGGGTAGTGTTGAGGAAACAGGGAGCCTGCAGAGAGATTTAGATAGTTTAGGGGAATGGGCAAAGAAGTGGCAAATGAAATACAATGTTGGAAAGTGTATGGTTATGCTCTTTGGTGGAAGAAATAAATGGACAGACTATTATTTAGATGGGGAGAGAATTCAAAATGCAGAGATGCAAAGGGACTTGAGGGGTCCTTGTGGAAGATACCCCAAAGGTTAACGTCCAGGGTGAGTCAGTTGTGAAGAAGGCAAATACAATGTTGAATTCATTTCTAGAGGTATAGAATATTAGAGCAAGGATGTGATGTTGAGGCTCTATAAGACCCTCCTGAGACCACACTTGGAGTATTGTGTGCAGTTTTGGGCTCCTTATTTTAGAAAGGATATACTGACATTGGAGAGGGTTCAGAGAGGATTCATGAGAATGATCCCAGGAATGAAAGGGTTACTGTATGAAGAATATCTGGCAGCTCTTGGGCTGTATTCCCTGGAGTTCAGGAGAATGAGGGGGGATCTCATAGAAATGTTCCGAATGTTAAAAGATTAGATATGATAAAGTTATTTCCCATGGTAGGGGAGTCTAGGACAAGAGGGCAAAACTTCAGGATTGAAGGGCATCCATTTAGAACTGAGATGTGGAGAAATTACTTTAGTCAGAGGCTGATAAATCTGTGGAATTTGTTGCCATGAGCGGCTGTGGAGCCAAGCATTGGGTGTATTTAAGGCAGAGATAGATTGGTTCTTGATTAGCCAGGGCATCAAAGAGTATGGGGAGAAGGCGGGGAGTGGGGATAATGGGAAGAATTGGATCAACCCATGATTAAATGGTGGGGCAGACTTGATGGGCTGAATGGCCTGTTTCTGCTCCTATATCTTATGGTCTTATGGTATAAATTATCCCACAACTCCCCTTTAAACCTCCTCCCTTTCACTTTTTAAGCCAGTGCTCTGTTGTTGCTGGGAAAAGGATTCTGACTGTGCCCCTCATAATCTTGTACATTTCTCTCAGGTCATCTCTCAGCCTCCTTCACTCCAGGCAAAACAAGCTCAGTCAAGCTAATCTCTATCTGAAGTACCTCATTCCAGGTAACATCCTGGTGGATCTCCTCTGCATCCTCCCCAGCACATTCAAATCCTTATACTGTGGTGGTTGGTGGTTGGCCTCCATCTGTCTCGAAGGACAATGGACGATGATCATCATCACAAACCTGGGTGGAAAGTCTGGAGATCCTGAGATGTCCAGTTATCAAGATCCCCCTCTCAGCCTCACCAGTGTAGTCCAAAGGAAAGCTTAAGAAGCAATACGTTTGGCACTAGCTTGGCTGCAGGAGCTGCTGGAAGGATGTTATAGACAATAGACAATAGGTGCAGAAGTAGACCATTCAGCCCCTCGAGCCTGCACCACCATTCTGAGATCATGGCTGATCATCTACTATCTATACCCGGTTCCTGCCTTGTCCCCATATCCCTTGATTCCCCTATCCATGATACCTATCTAGCTCCTTCTTGAAAGCATCCAGAGAATTGGCCTCCACTGCCTTCCGAGGCAGTGCATTCCACACCCCCACAACTCTCTGGGAGAAGAAGTTTTTCCTTAACTCTGTCCTAAATGACCTACCCCTTATTCTCAAACCATGCCCTCTGGTACTGGAATCTCCCAGCATCTGGAACATATTTCCTGCCTCTATCTTATCCAATCCCTTAATAATCTTATATGTTGCAATCAGATCCCCTCTCAATCTCCTTAATTCCAGCGTGTACAAGTCCAGTCTCTCTAACCTCTCTGCGTAAGACAGTCCGGACATCCCAGGAATTAACCTCGTGAATCTACGCTGTACTTCCTCTACAGCCAGGATGTCCTTCCTTAACCCTGGAGACCAAAACTGTACACAATACTCCAGGTGTGGTCTCACCAGGGCACTGTACAAATGCAAAAGGATTTCCTTGCTCTTGTACTCAATTCCCTTTGTAATAAAGGCCAACATTCCATTAACCTTCTTCACTGCCTGCTGCACTTGCTCATTCACCTTCAGTGACTGATGAACAAGGAGTCCTAGATCTCTTTGTATTACTCCCTTACCTAACTCTACACCGTTCAGATAATAATCTGCCTTCCTGTTCTTACTCCCAAAGTGGATAACCTCACACTTATTCACATTAAACGTCATCTGCCAAGTATCTGCCCACTCACCCAGCCTATCCAAGTCACCCTGAATTCTCCTAACATCCTCATCACATGTCACACTGCCATCCAGTTTAGTATCATCAGCAAACTTGCCGATGTTATTCTCAATGCCTTCATCTAAATCATTGATGTAAATCGTAAACAGCTGTGGTCCCAATACTGAGCCCTGTGGCACCCCACTGGTCACCACCTGCCAATCCGATAAACACCCATTCACCGTTACCCTTTGCTTTCTATCTGTTAACCAGTTTTCTATCCATGTCAATATCTTCCCCCCAATGCCATGAGCTCTGATTTTACCCACCAATCTCCTATGTGGGACCTTATCAAATGCCTTCTGAAAATCAAGGTACACTACATCCACTGGATCTCCCTTGTCTAACTTCCTGGTTACATCCTCGAAAAACTCCAATAGATTAGTCAAGCATGATTTGCCCTTGGTAAATCCATACTGGCTCGGCCCAATCCTATCACTGCTATCTAGATATGCCACTATTTCATCTTTAATAATGGACTCTAGCATCTTCCCCACTACTGATGTTAGGCTGACAGGACGATAGTTCTCTGTTTTCTCCCTCCCTCCTTTCTTAAAAAGTGGGATAACATTAGCCATTCTCCAATCCTCAGGAACTGATCCTGAATCTAAGGAACATTGGAAAATGATTACCAATGCATCTGCAATTTCCAGGGCCACCTCCTTTAGTACCCTAGGATGCAGACCATCTGGACCTGGGCATTTGTCAGCCTTCAGTCCCATCAGTCTACTCATCACCGTTTCCTTCCTAATGTCAATCTGTTTCATTTCCTCTGTTACCCTATGTCCTTGGCCCATCCATACATCTGGGAGATTGCTTGTGTCTTCCCTAGTGAAGACAGATCTAAAGTACTTATTAAATTCTTCTGTCATTTCTCTGTTTCCCATAACAATTTCACCCAATTCATTCTTCAAGGGCCCAACATTGTTCTTAAGTATGTTCAATGACATCCAGCAGCTTTGGGGCTCCACTCTGGATTAGCTGCTTAGGTTTACTTCCATAGCCTTCATCTCTCCTGAGGCTGCCCCACAGGGCAGTGTGGCTATTTACCCATAGCTGGGGATCTGGTTCACGAGTACCAGGGGGTGTCAACACACCGGTGGGCCTGCATGCTACGTGTGCAGGGGCCAGACCTCCTCCCTGTCCTCCATAGTTCAGCCTGAGTCCGAAAGGAATTCAGTTTCCGTGTGTCGCCAGCAAGGGGGCACTACATGAGGCTTGCTGTTAGCGAGGCTACGTACTGGCAGGGAGAGATTTGCACCTGGGCCTGAAAGTGAGAGTGACAAACACTAGCCACTACACTACCACACTAGATGCATCACAACAACCATTTTGATATGGTACTTCAGTATTTTAAACCATATGACATAGGAGAAGTATTAGGCCATTTGGTCTAATTCACCCTTTCACCATTTCAGTAAAGATACTGGAATGGATAATGGAATGGCTGACAGGCAGGAGACAGTGAGTGGGAATAAAGGGGGCCTTTTCTGGTTGGCTGTCAGTGACAAGTAGTGTTCCTCAGAGGTCAGTATTAGGACCGCTACTTTTCACATTGTGAATGATTTAGATAATGGAATTGTGGCAAAGTTTGTGGGTGACACAAAAATAGGTGGAGAGGTAGGTAGTGCTGAGGAAGCAATGAGACTGCAGCAGGATTTAAGACAAATTGGAAGAATGGACAAAAATGTGGCAAATTGAATACAGTGGTGGGAAATGTATGATAATGTGTTTGGTAAAAGGAACAATAGTGCAGACTATTATCTAAATGGGGAGAAGGTTCAAACATCAGAGGTGCAGAGGGATTTAGGAGTCCTCGTGCAAGACTCCCAGAAGGTGAATTTACAGATTGAGTCTGTGGTAAAGAAGGCAAATGCAATGTTGGCAGTTATTTCAAGGGGAATAGGATATAAAGGCAAGGAGATAATGCTGAGCCTTTATAAGACACCAGTCAGGCCACACGTTGTATTGTCAACAGTTTTGGGGCCCATATCTCAGAAAGGATGTATTGTCAGTGGCGAGAGTCCAGAGGAGGTTCATGAGGATGATTCCGGGAATGAAGGGGTTAACATCTGAGGAGTGTTTGGCAGCTTTGGGCCTATACTCACTGGAATTTTGAAGAACGCACGGGGGTCTCATTGAAACCAACCGTATGTTGGAAGGACTAGATAAGCTGGATGTGGAGAGGATGTTTCCTTTGATGGAAATATCCACAACTAGAGGGCACAGCCTCAAAACTCGGGGATGACCTTTCAGAACAGGGGCAAGGTGGTGTTTCTTTAGCCAGAGAGGAGTGAATCTATGGAATGCTCTGCCACAGACTGCGGTGGAGGCCAAGTCCATGTGTTTATTTAAGGTGGAAATTGATTGTTTCCTGATTGGTCAGGGCATCAAAGGATATGGTGAGAAGGCAGGTCTATGGGATTGAGTGGTATCTGGGATCAGCCATGTTGCAATGGCAGAGCAGACGTGATGGCCAAATTCTGCTGCTTTGTCTTGTGTTCTTGTGGTCATATAACCATAGAACATTACAGCACAGAAACAGGCCTTTTGGCCCTTCTTGGCTGTGCCGAACCATTTTGCTGCATAGTCCCACTGATCTGCACCTGGGCCATATCCCTTCAAACCCCTCTCATCCATATACCTGTCCAAGTTTTTCTTAAATGTCAAAAGTGAGCCAGCATTTACCACTTCATGTAGCAGCTCATTCCACACTCCCACCACTCTCTGTGTGAAGAAGCCCCCCCAATGTTCCCTTTAAACTTTTCCCCCTTCACCCTTAACCCATGACCTCTGGTTTTTTCCTCCCCTGGCCTCAGTGGAAAAAGCCTGCTTGCATTCACTCTATCTACACCCATCATAATTTTATACACCTCTATCAAATCACCCCTCATTCTCCTACGCTCCAGGGAATAAAGTCCTAACCTATTCAACCTTTCTCTGTAACTCAGTTTCTCAAGTCCCGGCAACATCCTTGTAAACCTTCTCTGCACTCTTTCAACCTTATTAATATCCTTCCTGTAATTAGGTGACCAAAACGGCACACAATACTCCAAATTCGGTCTCACCAATGTCTTATACAATTTCACCATTACATTCCAACTCTTATTCTCAATACTTTGATTTATAAAGGCCAATGTACCAAAAGCTCTCTTTACGACCCTATCTACTTGTGACGCCACTTTTAGGGAATTATGTATCTGTACTCCCAGAACCCTCTGTTCTACTGCACTCCTCAGTGTCCTACCATTTACCTTGTATGTTCTACCTTGGTTTGACCTCCCGAAGTGCAATACCTCACACTTGTCCGCATTAAACTCCATCTGCCATTTTTCAGCCCATTCCTCCAGCTGGTCCAAATCCTTCTGCAAGCCTTGAAAACCTTCCTCACTGTCCACTACACCTCCAATCTTTGTATCATCAGCAAATTTGCTGATCCAATTTGCCACATTATCATCCAGATCATTGATATAGATGACAAATAACAATAGATCCAGCACTAATCCCTGTGGCACACCACTTGTCACAGGCCTCCACTCAGAGTAGCAATCCTCCACTACCACTCTCTGGCTTCTTCCATTGAGCCAATGTCTAATCCAATTTACTTCCTCTCCATGTATACCTAACGACTGAATCTTCCTAGTTAACCTCCCATGTGGGACCTTGTCAAAGGCCTTACTGAAGTCCATGTATACAACATCCACTGCCCTCCCTTCATCCACTTTCCTGGTAACTTCCTCAAAAAACTCTAATAGATTGATTAAACATGACCTACCACGCACAAAGCCATGCTGACTGTTTCTAATAAGTCCTTGTCTGTCCACATACTTGTAGATCCTATCTCTTAGTATTCTTTCCAATAACTTACCTACTACCGATGTCAAACTTACCGGCCTATAATTTCCTGGCTTACTTTTTGAGCCTTTTTTAAACAACGGAACTACATGAGCTATCCTCCAATCTTCCGGCACCTGACCCATAGATACTGACATTTTAAATATTTCTGCCAGAGCCCCTGCAATTTCAACACTAGTCTCCTTCAAGGTCTGAGGGAATACCCTGTCAGGTCCTGGGGATTTATCTACTCTGATTTGCCTCAAGACAGCAAGCACCTCCTCCTCTTTAATCTGCATAAGTTTCATGACCTCCCTACTTGTTTGCCTTGTTTCCATAGACTCCATTCCAGTTTCCTTAGTCTTATGGCCCATTGAGTTTGCTCCACCATTTGATCATGACTGATTTATTATCCCTCTCAACCCCATTCTTCCACCTTCTCCCCGTATCCTTTGACACCCTGACTAATGAACACCGATCAACTTCTGCTTTGAATGCACCCAATGACTTGGTCTCCACAGCCATCTGTTGCAATTTTGTGGTTATAGAGTTATACAGCAGAGAAACATGCCCTTCAGTCCAACTCATCTACGTTGACCAAGGAGTTTGCCTGAGCTAGTCTCACTTGCCTATTTGCTCCAAGGTGCTGGGTCCAGGACAGATCATTTTATATGTTAGCACCCAGGAATCTAAAACTACTGACCCTCTTCGCTGCTGATATTGCAATGCAGACTGGCACATGTTAGGCATCTGTCTCCTTGCAATCAGTTGTTTAAAATTACTGAAGTTGAGTGAAAGGTTGTTTTTGTGGCACCACTAAACCAAGTGACCAGTCTCGTTCCTGTAAGCTGACTCACCATCACCTGTAATTCATCGAACAACTGCGGTGAGTTGTCAAATTTAAAGATAGCATTGGAACTACTTAGCCACACAGCCATGTGTGTAGACACTACAACAGGGGGTTAAACATGCAGCCTTGAGGTGCAGCTGTGTTGGTCAGCGAGGTGGAGATGGTGTTACCAATCCTCACTGATTGAGGCATACCAATGTGGAAGTCAAGTACCCAGGGCAGAAGGAGGTACAGAACCCAGGTTTTGAAGAATGATAATGAATTTGGAGGGGAAGATTGTGTTGAACGCTGAGCTGTAGCCAGTGAACAGCAGCCCAACGATCTCATCCTGGGGTCCATGGACCTTTCAGTTAATGGTAGGGGTCCATGGTATAAAAAAGGTTAGGAACCCCCAATATGTCAACCATGAAATACTTTGAAAGGTTGGTTGTCACAGGAATCAACTTCTGTCTCAGAAATGATCTGGATCTAGTCCAATACCACAGCAGGTCAACAGTAGATATTATTTCTCTGGCTCTTCACTCTGCTGTAGACTATCTGGAGAACAGGAACTCAGTTGCTGGGCTGCTGTTCATTGGCTAAAGCTCAGTATTCAACACAATCTTCCCATACAAATTCATCATCATTCTTCAAAACCTGGGCCTCTGTACCACCTCATGCCACTGGACACTTGACTTCCACATCGGCAGACATCAGACAGTGAGGATTGGTAACACCATCTCCACCTCGCTGACCAACACAGCTGCACCTCAAGGCTGCATGTTTAACCCCCTGTTGTAGTGTCTACGCACATGACTGTGTGCTAAGTAGTTCCAATGCTATCTTTCAATGAAAGTACTAGCAGACAGTAGTCACCACACTCTTCTTGGGCATCGATACAGTAAATGCCTTTTTGAAAGATGCGGGAAGATCAGACTACAGAAGCAAGAGGATGAGTATGTCTGTAAATACTCCATCTAGTTGGTCTGCAAAGATCTTTAGTAATCACCCAGCTACACCATCTGGATCAGATGCCTCCCTTGAAGGATGCCACATGTCAGCTTCAGAGACTGATATTCTAGGGTCATCTGGAGACGTGGCATCTTGTGTGGGTGTATCATCGTTCACCCTGTAAAACCATGAATAAAAGGGAGTGATGGTTCATTGCCATCAGGGTTTGTAGGAAGTTGTATTGTACAATCCCTGTGGCAGTTGTGAATGCCTGTCCATGATTCCAGTTTAGTCTGAAATTGCCTCTCTGCTTGCAATAGCCTTCTAGAGATCACCCTGGGATTTCTTGTATGACTCTGGATTGCAAACCCTAAATGCCACTGATATGGCCCTCAGCAGATTACAGATCTCCCGGTTCATCCAGGAGAGGTTTTAAACTAAACTAATATGGCAAGGGGATGGGAACCCACACAGAAGAGGGAAGTGATGCAGAGACCAAAGCTAGAGTTAGTGAAGAAAAAAGTCAGAGTAAAGTGTATAAAAGTAAAAAGCAAAAATCACATAGGTCACTAGATCTAAAAGGACAATGAGTATAAGGGCACTTTATCTAAATGCCCATAGTATCAGAAACAAAGTTAGTGAACTTGTGGCACAGATCAGTACCAAGGCATATGATTTAGCAGCCATTACAGAAACTTGGTTGCAAGGTGGAGATGATTGGGAGTTAAATATCCAAGGGTATCAGGTAATACAGAAAGATAGGCAGGAAGGCAGAGGAGGTGGAATGGCGCTCTTGATTAGGGATGAGATCAGGGTGATTGTGAGAGACGATATAAGATCTATGGAGCAGAATGCTGAGTCCATCCGGGTAGTGATTAAGAATAGTAAAGGGAAAAAAATCACTGGTGGGAGTTGTCTATAGGCCACCTAATAAAAATATTGCAATGGCAGAGGCGATTATCCAAGAAATAACTGAGGCTTGTAAGAACGGAATGGCAGTTGTCATGGGGGATTTTAACTTCCACATAGATTGGGTGAATCAGGTTGGTCAAGGAAGTCTTGACTTCATAGAATGCATCTGTGATGGCTTTCTTGAGTAGCATGTTAGTGAACCTACAAGGGAAAATGCTCTTAGATCTAGTCCTGTGCAATGAGACAGGTAAGATTAACAATCTTGTAGTCGGGGATCCTCTTGGAAAGAGTGATCATAGAATGAATTTCGCACTCAGATAGAGGATGAAATAGTTAGATCTAAAACTAGTGTATTATGCCTGAACAAGAGAGACTGCAATGGGATGAGGGAGGAGTTGGCTAATGTGGATTGGGAGCACAGGCCATTTGAGGAACAGGGGAATACTTTCAAAGAGATTTTTCACAGTACTCACAAGTATATTTCAGTCAAAAGTAAGGACAGTAAATGTAGGGAGAGCCAGCCTTGGATAACTAAGGAAATAAAAGATAGTATCAAATTAAAAGCTCATGTGTACAAAGTTGCAAAGAGTAGTGGGAGACTGGAGGATTGGAAAAACTTTAAAAAGCAACAGAGAACAACTAAACAAGAAATAAGGAAAGGGAAGATAAAGTATGAAAGTAAATTAGCACAAAATATAAAAACAGGTCTTGGGAGTGCTTGTTCATGAATCGCAAAAAGTTGGCTTGCAGGTACAACAGGTTATTAAGAAGGCAAATGGAATGTTGGCCTTCATTGCTAGAGGGATTGAATTCAAGAGCAGGAAGGTCATGCTGCAACTGTACAGGGTACTGGTGAGGCCGCACCTGGAGTACTGTGTGCAGTTCTGGTCTCCATATTTGAGAAAGCATACACTGGCTCTGTAAGCAGTGCAGAGGAGGTTCACCAGGTTGATTCCAGAGATGAAGGGGTTAACTTATGAGGAGAGATTGAGTCGCCTGGGTCTATACTCTCTGAAATTCAGAAGAAAGAGAAGGGATCTTATAGAAACATACAAAATTTTGAAAGTGATAGATAAGATAGAAGTAGGAAAGTTATTTCCATTGGTAGGTGAGACTAGAACTAGGGGACATTGCCTCAAGATTCAGGGGAGAAGATTTAGAACGGAGATGAGGAGAAACTGTTTTTCCCAGAGAGTGGTGAATCTGTGGAATTCTCTGCCCAGGGAAGCAGTTGCGGATTCTTCACTAAATATATTTAAGATACAGTTAGATAGATTTTTACATAATAGGGGAATTAAGGGTTATGGGGAAAAGGCAGGCAGATGGAGCTGAGTTTATAGACAGATCAGCAATGATCTTATTGAATGATGGGGCAGGCTCGATGGGCCAAATGGCCTACTCCTGCTCCTATTTCTTATGCTTCTTCTGTTTGTTCCTCTGGTTGGCAAAGATTTGGAATGTTCACGTGGGTGCACGTGAGTCCATGTGTGTCTCATGAAGTCATAAGGACATAGGGCGGTATGGTAGCATAGCCATTAGCATAGTGGTCAGCAATCCCCGTTCATTTCCTGCCGCTTTTTGTAAGGAACTTGTATGTTCTCCCTGTGACTGTGTGGATTTCATCTAGGTATTCCAGTCTCCAATTGTATATTTAATATTTCAGTAATATTTGACTAATATTGCAAATAGAGCTTTGACCAGCGGCCAATTCAGACATCAGAAGTTTGGAGAGGAGGAGTCTTCAATCAGATCCACTGTCCATAGAACCAAAGAACACTACAACACAGAAAACAGGCCCTTTGGCCCTTCTAGTCTGTGCTGAAACTTCATTCTGCTAGTCCCATTGACCAGTCCATAACCCTCCAGACCTCTCCCATCCATGTATCTATGCAATTTATTCTTAAAACCTAAGAGTGAGCCTGCATTTACCACATCAGTTGGCAGCTCGTTCCACACTCCCACTACTTGCTGAGTGAAGAAGATCCCCCTAATGTTCTCCCTAAACCTTTCCCCCTAAAGCCATGTCCTCTCATATTTATCTTTCCTAATCTAAGTGGAAAGAACCTACTCGTATTTACTCTGTCTATAATCCTCACAATTTTGAAAACCTCTATCAAATCCCCCCTCATTCTTCTGTGCTCCAACGAATGAAGTCCTAACCTGTTCAATCTTTCCCTGTAACTCAACTCCTGAAGACCTGGCAACATCCTAGTAAATCTCCTCTGCACTCTTTCAATCTTACTGATATCCTTCCTATAGTTAGGTGACCAGAACTGTACACAATACTCCAAATTCGGGCTCACCGATGTCTTATACAACCTCAGCAAGGATAGAAGGCAGGAGCGGGTCAAGGCAGCATAACAGAGCTTTGATGAACGACCAATTGGCATTTGAGATTGATTAGGAAGAGCAAATTAAAGGAAGACAGGCAAGTGTATTGGCCATCGTCTGTTGACATAGAGTGGTGATCTTAAGGCTTTAGCTCTTCAAGGCTTCAATGAAGAGAGGCTTTGGTCAGAGAAAGCAAATAAAAGAAAAACTCTTGTTCTCTTCTTTATATCTGGTCAGAAGGGGTGACAGGCAAGATGGGGAAATGCTCTATGGGTGAGAAGTACATCCAGCTGCAGCTTCTAACAAACCGCATTAAGGAGTTGGAGCTGGAACTGGATGAAATCCGGATCTCTTGGGAGGCTGAAGGGGTGATTAGATAGGATATATGGAGAGGGAGTTACATCCAAGGTGCAGGACACAGGAAAATGGGTGACAGTCAGGAAGGGAAAATGAGTTAAGGAGCAAATGCAGAGGACCTCGGTGGCTATCCCATCAACAACAGGTATATCACATTGAATACAGTCGGTCGGTGTGGAATGGCCTAACAAAGTTTCCTTCAGGGCAAATGAAATAAAATGTTGGAAAATGCATGGTCATGCACTTTGGTAGTAGAAATAAATGTGCAGACTATTTTCTAAACAGGGAGAAAATCCAAAAATCTGAGATTCAAAGGAACTTGGGAAGTCTTTGTGCAGAACACCCTAAATGTTAACTTGCAGGTAGAGTCGGTGGTGAGGAAGGTAACTGCCATGTTAACATTCATTTCAAGAGATCTTGAATACAAGAACAAGCATGTGATGCTGAGGCTTTATAAGGCACTGGTGAGGCCTCACCTTGAATATTGTGAACAGTTTTGGGCTCCTAATCTCAGAAAAGACATGCTGGCATTTGAGAGGGTCCAGAGGAGGTTCACAAGGATGATTCCAGGAATGAAAGGGTTATCATATGAGGTTCATTTGATGGCTCTGGGTCTGTACTCGCTGGAATTCAGAAGGATGAGGTGGATCTCATTGAAACCTTTAGAATGTTGAAAGACCTAGATAGAATAGATGTGGAAAGGATGTTTCCCAGGGTGGGGGAGTCTAGGACAAGAGGGCAAAGCCTCAGGATAGAGGGGAACCCTTTCAAAACAGAGATGCGAAGAGATTTCTTTAGCCAAATGGTGATGAGGTTGTGGAATTCGTTGCCACGTGCAGATGTAGAGGCCAGGTCGTTGGATGTTTTAAGGCAGAGATTGATAGGTTCTTGATTGGACATGGCATCAATGGTTACGGGGAGAAGGCCAGGAACTGGGGTTGAGGAGGATAGAAAAAAAGGGTCATCCATGATTGAATGGCGGAGCAGACTCGATGGGGCAGATGGCCTAATTCTGCTCATATGTCCTACGGTCTAACAGAGGCAGTGAGTTGCAGTGAGTGAGTCTCTGGCTCTGTGTCTGCCTCTGTGACTCAAAAGTGAAAGGGGAGGAAAGGCACACTGTGGTGATAGGGGATTTGTTACTCACGGGAATGGACAGGAAGCTTGTAAGTGAGGACGAGATTCCTGGATGGTATATTGCCTCCCGGGTGCCACGGTCTGGGATATCTTGGACTGAGTCTTCAGCATTCTTAAGTGGGAGGGTGAACAGCAGGAATTCATGGTTCATGTAGGTACCAATGACATGGGTAGGATGAGTGACAAGGTTCTGCACAGGGACTTCAAGGAGTTAGGTGCTAACTTAAAGGCAGACCCTTGTGATCTCAGGATTGCTATCCGTGCCACGTGCTAGTGAGGCCAAAACTCAGAAGATTATAGAGTTTAATACGTGGCTAAGGAGTTAGAAACATAGAAAACCTGGAGCAAAATACAGGCCCTTTGGCCCACAAACCTGTGCCGAACATGTCCTTACCTTAGAAATTACCTAGGCTTACCCGTGGCCCTCTATTTTCCTAAGCTCCATGTACCTATCTAGGAGTTTCTTAAACGACCCTATCATTTCCACCTCCACCACTGCCTCCAGCAGCCCATTCCACACACTCACCACTCTCTGCATAAAAAAACTTACCTGACATCTCCTCTGTACCTACTTCCAAGCACCTCTCGTGTTAGCCATTACAGCCCTGGGAAAAAGCCTCTGACTACCCACATGATCAATACCTCTCATCATCTTGTACACCTCTATCAGGTCACCTCTCATCCTCTGTCACTCCAAGGAGAAAAGGCCGAATTCATTCAAAAGGCATGCTCCTCACTCCAGGCAACATCCTTGTAAATCTCCTCTGCACCATTTCTATAGTTTCCTCATCCTTTCTGTAGTGAGGCGACCAGAACTGAGCACAGTACTCCAGGTGGGGCCTGACCAGGGTCCTATCTAGCTGCAACATTACCTCTCAGCTCTTAAACTCAATCCCATGATTGATGAAGGCCAATGCATCGTATGCCTTCTTAACCACAGAGTCAACCTGTGCAACAGTTTTAAGTGTCCTATGATCCCTCTGATCCTTCACACTGCCAAGAGTCTTACCATTAATACTATATTCTGCTATCATATTTGATCTACCAGAATGAACCACTTCACAACTTATCTGGGCTGAACTCTATCTGCCACTTCTCACCCAGTTTTGCATCCTGTCAATGTCCCACTGTAACCTCTGACAGCCCTCCACACTATCCACAACACCCCCAACCTTTGTGTCATCAGCAAACTTTCTAACCCATCCCTCCACTTCCTCATGTAGGTCATTTATAAAAATGACAAATAGAGTAAGGGTCCCAGAACAGATCCCTGAGACACACCACTGGTCACCGACCTCCATGCAGAATATGACCCGTCTACAACCACTCTTTGCCTTCTGTGGGCAAGCCAGTTCTGGATCCGCAAAGCAATGTCCCCTTGGATCCCATGCCTCCTTACTTTCTCAATAAGCCTTGCATGGGGTACCTTAACCAATATAATGTTAAAACTTTTATAAAGCACTGGTGAGGCCTCATTGGAGTAATGTGAGCAGTTTCCGCCCCTTATCTTAGAAAGGATGTACTGAAACTGGAGCAGGTTCAAGGGAGGTTCACGAAAATGATTCCTGGATTGAATAGCTTGTCATATAAAGAGCATTTGATGGCACTGGGCCTGTATTCACTGGAATTCAGAAGAATGATGGGTGACTCATTGAAACCCATCGAATGATGAACAGCCTAGCCCTAGATAGAGTGGATATGGAGAAGTAATTTCCGATGGTGGGAGAGTCTAAGACCAGAGGATACAGCTTCAGAACACAGGGGTGTTCTTTCAGAATGGAGATAAGGAGGAATTTCTTTAGCCAGAGAGAGGTGAATCTGTGGAATAATTTGCCCCAGGCAGCTGTGGAGGCCAAGTCTTTATGTATATTTAAGGCAGAGGTTGAGAGATTCTTGACTGTTCAGGGCATGAAGGGATATTGAGAGAAGGCAGGAAGTTGGGGCTGAGAGGAAAATTGGATAGGCCATGATGAAATGGCAGAGCAGACTTGATGAGCAAAATGGCCTTAATTCTGTCCTATATTTTATGGTCTTATGGTCTTAATGTGAAGAAGACTAAGGAGCTGGTGGTGGACCTGAGGAGGGCTAAGGTACCGGTCACCCCTGTTTCCATCCAAGGGGTCAGTGTGGACGTGGTGGAGGATTACAAATATCTGGGGATACGAATTGACAATAAACTGGATTGGTCAAAGAACACTGAGGCTGTCTACAAGAAGGGTCAGAGCCGTCTGTATTTCCTGAGGAGACTGAAGTCCTTTAACATATGCCAGACGATGCTGAGGATGTTCTACAAGTCTGTGGTGGCCAGTGCTATCATGTTTGCTGTTGTGTGCTGGGGCAGCAGGCTGAGGGTAGCAGACACCAACAGAATCAACAAACTCATTTGTAAGGCCAGTGATGTTGTGGGGGTGGAACTGGACTCTCTGACGGTGGTGTCTGAAAAGAGGATGCTGTCCAAGTTGCATGCCATCTTGGACAATGACTCCCATCCACTCTATAATGTACTGGTTAGGCACAGGAGTACATTCAGCCAGAGACTCATTCCACTGAGATGCAACACTGAGTGTCATAGGAAGTCATTCCTGCCTGTGGCCATCAAACTTTACAACTCCTCCCTCGGAGTGTCAGACACCCTGAGCCAATAGTCTGGTCCTGGACTTATTTCCACTTGGCATGATTAGCTTATTATTATTTAATTATTTATGGTTTTATATTGCTATATTTCTACACTATTCTTGGTTGGTGCGGCTGTAACGAAACCCAATTTCCCTCGGGATCAATAAAGTATGTCTGTCTGTCTGTCTTGTGTTTTCCTTTCTATTAGTTTTATGTTTTGGAGTTACAAGAGGTAACAGTGGCAATGAGGAAGTTTTAAATGAACTTAAATGAAGTTTTTTTTTATTCGAAACAAGAAGGCAGCGGCAGAGCACCTACGGATTTCCAGCATGAAGACATTTTGAGTTCTTGGCGGAAGAGAGAGGCCAGACTGCGCAGGCGCGTGACATCAGCCAGTTGAGTGTGAACAGTTTAAAAAGAAGGCAGCCATATCCAGCGGACAGCGTTGGGAGCGGGCAGCAGTGTGAAAGTCAGCAGAGTGAAAGGGCTTCGGCTCCACTGGCTTCGGAGGTAACGGGATGAGGTCAGGCAGTTGTTAATTGCAAAAGGAAGTAGTATGTGTGTGAGCCCAGTTTTCTGTGGTCAGTGTCAGATGTGGGAGGTCCTGGAGATTCCCGGCGTCCCAGAAGCCACATCTGCACCCAATGCATCGAGATGCAGCTCCTAAGGGACCGTGTTAGGGAACTGGAGCTGTAGCTCAATGACCTTCATCTGGTCAGGGAGAGTGAGGAGGTGATAGAGAGAAGTTACAGGCAGGTGGTCACTCCGGGGCCACGGGGGACAGAGAAATGCGTCACAGTCAGGAGAGGGAAGGGGAAGAGTCAGGTACTAGAGAGTACCCCAGTGGCTGTACCCCTTGACAATAAGTACTCCTGTTTGAGTACTGTTGGGGGCGACAGCCTATCCTGGGGGAAGTGACAGTGGCCGTGCCTCTGGCACAGAGTCTGGCCCTGTGGCTCAGAAGGGTAGGGAAAGGAAGAGGAAGGCAGTAGCGATAGGGGACTCTATAGTTAGGGGTTCAGACAGGCGAATCTGTGGACGCAGGAAAGAAACTCAGATTGTAGTTTGCCTCCCAGGTGCCAGGGTCCGGGATGTTTCTGATCGCGTCCAAGATATCCTCCGGTGGGAGGGAGAACAGCCAGAGGTCATGGTACATATTGGTACCAATGACATAGGTAGGAAAAGGGAAGAGGTCCTGAAAGAAGACTACAGGGAGTTAGGAAGGAAGTTGAAAAGCAGGACCTCAAAGGTAGTACATAATCTTGGGATTACTGCCTGTGCCACTCGACAGTGAGAATAAGAATAGAATGAGGTGGAGGATAAATGTGTGGCTGAGGGATTGGAGCAGGTGGCAGGGATTCAGATTTCTGGATCATTGGGACCTCTTTTGGGACGGGTTTGACCTGTACAAAAAGGACAGGTTGCAATTGAATTCTGGGGGACCAATATCCTGGCGGGCAGGTTTGATAGAGCTGTTGGGGTGGGTTTAAACTAGTTCGGCAGGGGGGTGGGAGTCAGAATGTGAGTGCAAGGATTAAGGTAGAAGGACAAGGGCATGATGTTAAGAGTTCTGAGTTGATGAGGGAGGACAGGCGGGGGACGGAACATAATTGTAGCCAGTTAAAGGGGTTGAAATGTGTCTATTTCAATGCTAGGAGTATTAGGAACAAGGAGGATGAACTTAGAGCATGGATTAGTACGTGGAACTATGATGTTGTGGCTGTTACTGAAACTTGGTTGGAGGAAGGGCAGGATTGGATGATGCAGGTCCCGGGGTTCAGGTGTTTTAAAAGGAATAGGATGGGAGGCAGAAAAGGTGGGGGGTGGGGGAGTGGCATTGCTGGTCAGGGATAGTATCACGGCTATAGAAAGAGAGGACGCTGCAGAAGGAGTGTCCACGGAGCCAGCCTGGGTGGAAGTCAGAAATGGGAAGGAATCAGTCACTGTGCTGAGAGTAGTCTATAGGCCCCCAAGTAGCCCACGGGACACCGAGGAGCAGATAAGCAGGCAGAATTTAGAATGGTGCAGGAAGTACAGGGTAGTAGTTATGGGTGATTTCAACTTCCCTCATGTTGACTGGCACCTCCTGAGTGCAAGGGGGATAGATGGGGCTGAATTTGTCAGGTGTGTTCAAGAAGGATTCCTGACACAGTACGTGGACCAGCCGATGAGAGGAGAGGCTATACTGGATCTAGTTCTCGGTAATGCACCTGGTCAGGTGACAGACCTCTTGGTGGGGGTGCATTTTGGTGAGAGTGACCACAAATCCCTTAGCTCAGCATAGCTACGGAAAGGGATAAAATTAGACAAAATGGTAAAGTGCTCAACTGGGGAAGGGCTAACTTTGAAGGAACTAGCGAGAGTAAATTGGAAACAGATGTTCAAAGGGGAAAGCACAGAAGTAATGTGGGAGAAGTTTAGAGACCACTTGAGCTGGGTTCAGGATGGGTTTGTCCCACTGAGGCAAGGAAAAAATGGTCGGAAAAGGGAACCATGGCAGACAAAACATGTGAGGCAACTCGTCAAAAGGAAAAAGTAAGCATATGTTAGAGATAAGAAGCAGGAAGTAGGAGGGGCTTATGAGAAATATAGGGTAGCCAGGAAGGAGCTAAAGAAAGGACTTAGGAGAGTTCAAAGGGGGCATGAGAAGGCCTTGGCATGTAGAATTAAGGAGAACCCGAAGGCGTTCTATGGGTATGTGAAGAATAGGAGGATGACGAGAACGAAGGTGGGACCGCTAAAGGACAAAGAGGGCAACATGTGCCTGGAGGAGGTCCTAAATGAATACTTTGCTTCAGTATTCACAAGTGAAAAGGATCTTGGTCAGGATGAGGTCGAAGTAGAGCGGGCCTGTGTACTGGACAATGTGGAGATTAAGGAAGAAGAAGTGCTGGATCTTCTTAAAAACATTAAGATTGATAAATCCCCAGGGCCGGATATGATACACCCCAGGTTGTTGTGGGAATTGAGAGAAGAGATCGCAGGAGCATTAGCTATGATCTCTGAATCCTCTTTGGCTTCAGGGGAAGTGCGGTAGGACTGGAGAATGGCAAATGTAGTTCCCTTGTTTAAAAAAGGTAATAGGGAGAAACCTGGGAACTATAGACCGGTGAGTCTTATGTCGGTGGTATGCAAGCTACTGGAAAGGATTCTTAAGGATAGGATCTATGAGCATTTGGAGAAGTACAGTCTACTCACGGATAGTCAACGTGGCTTTGTGAAGGAAGATTGTGCCTCACAAGCCTGATTGAATTTTTTGAAGAGGTAACAAAAGAAATTGATGATGGTAGGGCAGTGGATGTGGTCTACATGGACTTTAGCAAAGCATTTGACAAGGTCCCTCATGAGAGACTCATCCAGAAAGTCATGAGGCATGGGATCAGTGGAACCTTGGCTGTTTGGATAAAAAATTGGCTTAAAGGAAGAAAACAGATGGTAGTTGTGGAAGGAAAGTATTCTGCCTGGAGGTCGGTGACTAGTGGAGTGCCACAGGGATCTGTCCTGGGACCCCTGCTATTTGTGATTTTTATAAATGACCTGGATGTAGAGGCGAAAGGATGGGTGAGTAAGTTTGCGGATGACACGAAGATTGGAGGAGTTGTGGATGGAGCTGTAGGTTGTCAAAGGTTACAAGATAATATAGATAGGCTGCAGAGTTGGGCAGATGGGGTTCAATCCAGACAAGCGTGAGGTGATGCATTTTGGAAGGACAAACCAAAAGACTGAGTACAGGATTAATGGTCAGTTACTTAAGAGTGTGGTTGAACAAAGGGACCTTGGGGTTCAAATCCATACATCCCTCAAGGTCGCTGCACAGGTTGATAGGGTAGTTAAGAAGGCCTATGGAATGCTAGGCTTCATTAACAGGGGGATTGAGTTCAAGAGTAGAGAGGTCATGTTGCAACTCTACAAATCTCTGGTGAGGCCGCACCTAGAGTATTGTGTTCAATTCTGGTCACCTCATTATAGGAAGGATGTGGAAGCTATGGACAGGGTGCAGAAGAGATTTACCAGGATGTTGCCTGGTTTGGAGAACAAGTCATATGAAGCAAGGTTAGCAGAGCTGGGACTATTCTCTTTGGAGTGTAGAAGAATGAGAGGAGACTTGATAGAGGTCTACAAGATTATGAGAGGCATAGATAGGGTGGATAGTCAGTACCTGTTTCCCAGGGCGCCAATAGCAAACACCAGAGGGCATATGTACAAAATTAAGGAAAGGAAGTTTAGGGGAGACATCAGGGGTAAGTTTTTTACACAGAGGGTTGTGAGTGCCTGGAATGTCTTGCCAGGGATGGTGGTGAAGGCTAAAACATTAGGGGTATTTAAGAGCCTCTTGGACAGGCACATGGATGAAAGAAAAATGGAGGGTTATGGGGTAGTGTGGGTTTAGTACTTTGTTTTTAAGGATTATATGGATCGGCACAACATGGAGGTCTGAAGGGCCTGTACTGTGCTGTAGTGTCCTATGGTTTTATGGAACCCAAGATGACTACCTACCAGTCGAAGCGCAGCATGATGTTTGAGTTTAAAAAACAAAGCACAGTGACGTGACTGAGTTAAACAAAAAAGCATTAAACGTTCGAATTTAAAAAAAAGGTAAGAAACGGGTGGAATTCATGGATTCATAATAATCATAAATAAAAATAAACAGAAATGGCTGGCTACAATGGAAAGGTAGACACATTCCATTGCACAAGAGATAACTGGATATTGTATACTGAAGGAATTAAATATACTGAATACTATTTTGAAGTAAATGAAATAAGAAATGATAAGTGAGTGGTAGTTTTGCTAAGTGTAACAGGTAGAAAAGCATACAGTTTGCTTACAAGTTTTACTGTTCAAACCAAACCAGCAGAAATTAGCTTTGCTGATATTGTAGAAGTAATGCAGAAACATTTAGAACTGAAACCATTGTTGAGTGCAGAACACTTTAGGTTTCATTAGTGGATCTAAAGGAAGGGGAGTTCATTTCAGCTTACATGGCTGAATTGAAGAGATTATTTGAACATTGTCAGTTCAGTGATGGGATTAATGATGTGCTGAGAGATTGTCTAGTTCATTGAATCTTACAAGAAAGCATTCAAAAACTGCTGCTAACTAAAGCATAACTTAAATTTAAAACACGTTGAAATAGCTGTATCAATGGAAACAACAGATAGAGATGCAGTCAGGAATGACAGGGAACATGAACGTCTAAACAGAAACCTGCCTGGCTAAATACGTTGTGTATCGTCGTGGCAGGGGCTCACATACACCAGACCAAGACAGGTTTAAAGGTGAAACTTACACAAAATGGAACAACGTAGGACACATACAAAGAGCATATTGGACAGACAAAAATAAATGGACTACACAGGGAAGAGAAAAAGATAAAAAAAAGTTGTAGTTTCATAAAGAGCACTAATCTGCATGTTGTTGATGAAAATTCTGAATTCTGATAATGAGAAGAGATGACACAGGACTGAGTAGCCTTAAAATTTACAATATGAAAACTAACAATAGACAAGCGTACACCAGAAGTGAACTGCAAATTAATTAAAATAGAATTGGACACAGGCTCAGCTGTTTTAGTCATTCCACAAAATGAGTTTGAATGGCATTTCAAATATACTAAAATGAAGCCTGCAGAGATCCAACAAGGAACTTACACTGGAGTAAAGATAACTCCTGTGGGAATGACATTGGTAACAGTGAAATACAACAATCAACAAGCCATACTAGGCTTAGAAACATAGAAAACCTACAAAACAATACAGGCCCTTCAGCCCACAATGCTGTGCCAAACACGTCCCTACCTTAGAAATTACCTCGGGTTACCCATAGCCTTCTATTTTTCTGAGCTCCATGTACCTGTCCAGGAATCTCTTAAAAGACCCTATCGTATCCATCTCCACCACCATCACCGGCAGCCCATTCCACGTACTCACCACTCTCTGCGTAAAAAACTTACCCCGACATCTCCTCTGTACCTACCCCCCAGCACCTTAAAACTTGTGTTAGCCATTTCAGCCCTGGGAAAAAGCCTCTGACTATCCACACGATCAATGCCTCTCAACATCTTATAGATAGATAGATAGATACACCTTATATGTGGTAAAACCAGGAGGGCCAGCATTGTGGGGCTGTGATCTCTCCACTATTTGCATGCCACATCAACTGCAATAGAGTCAACTGAAAACGGATTAAGAAAGGTACTGGATGATGCCACAGCGAAGTTCAGAGATGGCATTGGAAAACACAAATAAATTAAGGGTAAAATAGTGTTAAATGAAAATGCCACACCTAAACTGTACAAAACCCATCTGGTTCCTTATACCATAAAATACCCAGTGAGCTAGATCGCATGCAGGCTGAAAGAATTCTTTCCAAGGTTGAGTGGCAATGCCAGTGGTCCCAGTAGCCAAGAATGGGGCATCAGGAACTGTGGCGATTTTAAGGTCACCATCAACCCAATACGGAAAATAGATCAATCCTCTGCCCAGGATAGAGGATATCTTTGCAAACCTTTCTGGAGGGAAACACTTCAGCAAAGTGGATTTAGCTGAGGCCTACCTACAGGTGAAGATGGAAGAAGAGTGCAAAGTGTTTCTCACCATAAACACTCAAAAAGGGCTTTATCACTATAATATGCTTATTTTTGGAGTAGCATCTGCACCTGCACTCTGGCAGAAATCTATGGGCTAGATGTGCATGGCCAAGTGGTTAAGGCATTGGTCTAGTGATCTGAAGGTCGCTAGTTCAAGCCTCAGCTCAGGCAGCGTGTCCTTGAGCAAGGCACTTAACCACACATTGCTTTGTGACGACACCAGTGCCAAGCTGTGTTGGCCCTTGCCCTTCCCTTGGACAACATCTGTGGCATGGAGAGGGGAGACTTGCAGCATGGGCAACTGCCAGTCTCCCATACAACCCCGCCCAGGCCTGCACCCTGGAAACTTCCCAAGGCGCAAATCCATGGTCTCTCGAGACTAAGGGATGCCTATTCTATTCAGAGGCTGAAAGGCTGTCCAGGTACTCGGTGTTACCAGAATGACATCATTGGCCTTATTTAAGTGTACTTAAGCAGAGGGGAAAAGTTCAAAGCAGATGTGTAGAGCAGGCTTTTCATTTTAACTCAGAATGTGGGGGGGGGGGGTGGTGATTGGAATGTGCTGTGAGAAGTGGTAGATCAGGCAAATACGATAAGTGTTTAAGAGGCTCTTAGATAGTGTTGGGCTCAAGTTATGCCCTGTGTTCGTTTGGAACAGAGACAACCAACATCGGAATATAGCAAAACGTGGCTTTATTGGCAGAATCGTAACTGGCACAGCGAATCGACGGAGTTGCTGGAGAAGGCGCGCTTTCCGACTTCCCCTTACAATCTTCTCTTATTTATATCCCTTTTTCCCTCCAGCACAACCCCCCGCTACATATTAGGTAATATCGGGCACTTGTGTCCATCTTATTGGCCCGCAGCCATATGCTCACGAGTTACCTGTTTCTTTTTGTTTACTGAATCGCGTGACACTAGTAGTTTCGATGTAGCGGGGTCCCCAGTTTCGCTCCCCCCTCCCTCGCATTCCGGCCTCCTGCTATTACGTGAGCCACTCCTGACCTGCAATGGTGGTCTCGAACTAACCCTAACATTAATCCTAACAATAGGCACAATGATCTGCAGGGAATGGAGGGATACGGACCATATGCAGGAAGAAGGTGTCATTACTGAATTAGTTCAGTACCACATTGTAGCCGAAAGGCCTGTTGTTGTGGTCTGCTATCTGTGTACTGTATGGCAGATCGCAGATCTGGATTTCATCAGAACCAGGGGGATCTCATAGAAAAGTGAAGAATTCAAACAGGACAACACAAGCTGATACAGAGAAAGAATGTTTCAGAACAGGGCTTGATGCTGTCTTTAATTCCACAAATCTCTGGTATGGTGAATTCTAAGCATTCAAAACTATCTGAGAGAAGAAATTTTATAACATTTATCCTGAAAGTATGACCCCTTATCCAGAAATAATTACACCCACTCCCAAAAAAGCAGCATCCATCATTAAGGACCCTCATCAGCCAGAACACACCCTTTTCTCATTGCTGCTGTCAAGGAGGAGGTTCAGGATGCTGAAGACACACACTCAGTGTTTCAGGAACAGTTTCTTGCTCTCCAACATCAGATTTCTGAATGGACAATGAACACTATCTCACAATTTTTTCTGCTCTCCTTTTGAACGACTTATTTATTTTTATACTGTATACATACATATATATTTGCTGCAAAAAAACCAAATTTCACAGCCAATGCTAGTGATATTAAACCGATTCTGATTCTATATTTTTTCTCAACCTAGCCCCCCCCCCCCCCATCCCCACCCTTTCAAACTCCCAGAGCCTTGTTTTTCAAAAGTGATTATCTCCTTCAAGAGCAAGAAGTTAACTAGGTAGAAGGTGACCACTCAAGAATAAAGGGAGGAACATTTGTTTAGTTGCAGAGAATGTGAGTGAGGTACTTAATGAGTACTTTGCTTCAGTATTTACCAAGGAAAAGGATATGGAGGACCAGGAGATCAGTGCTGAGTTAGGGCATTTAAAGGTCAAGGAGGACAAAGTGTTGGGCCTCCTAATGAGTATTAAGACAGATAAGTCCCCAGACTCTGATGGGATTTACCACAGGTTATTGAAGGGGCAAGAGATGAGATTGCAGGGGCCTTGACCAGCATCTTTGTGTCCTCTCTTGCCACAGGTGAGGTCCCTTAGTACTTGAGAGTGGCTAATATTGTACCTTTATTTAAGAGGGAAACAAGGGAAAATCCTGGGAACTATAGATTGGTAAGTCTCACGTCAGCTGTAGAGAAATTGCTGGAGAAAATTCTTATGGATAGGATATATGGGAATTTGGAAACCTATGACTCAAACCAGCATGGCTTTGTGCACAGCAGGTTGTGTCTAACCAGCTTGATTGAGATTTTTGAATATGTGATGAGAGAGCTTAATGAAGGTGTGGCACTGGATGTTGATACATGAATTTTAGTAAAGCATTAGATAAAGTCCTCATCGGAGGCTAATCCAGAAGGTTAAGATGCATGGGATCTGTGGCAAATTGGCAGATTGGTTTCAGAAATGGCTAGTGAATAGAAGACAGAGGGTAGTGGTTGAAGGGACTTGAGCTGGAGGTCTCTAATTCATGGAGTTCCACAAGGATCTGTGCTGAGACCTCTGCTATAGAACCATAGAACACTACGGCACAGTACAGGCCCTTCAGCCCTCCATGTTGTGCCGACTCATAAAATCCTTAAAAAAAGTACTAAACCCACACTACCCCATAACCCTCCATTTTTCTTTCATCCATGTGCCTGTCCAAGAGGCTCTTAAATACCCTTTAGCCTCCACCACCATCCCTGGCAAGTCATTCCAGGCACTCACAACCCTCTGTGTAAAAAACTTACCCCTGATGTCTCCCCTAAACTTCCTTTCCTAATTTTGTACATATGCCCTCTGGTGTTTGTTATTGGTGCCCTGAGAAACAGGTACTGACTATCCACCCTATCTATGCCTCTCATAATCTTGTAGACCTCTATCAAGTCCCCTCTCATTTTTCTACGCTCCAAAGAGAAAAGTTCCAGCTCTGCTAACCTTGCTTCATATGACTTGTTCTCCAAACCAGGCAACATCCTGGTAAATCTCCTCTGCACCCTCTCCATAGCTTCCACAACCTTCCTATAATGAGGTGACCAGAATTGAACACAATACTCTAAGTGCGGCCTCACCAGAGATTTGTAGAGTTGCAACATGACCTCTCTACTCTTGAACTCAATCCCCCTGTTAATGAAGCCTAGCATTCCATAGGCCTTCTTAACTACCCTATCAACCTGTGCAGCGACCTTGAGGGATGTATGGATTTGAACCTCAAGGTCCCTTTGTTCATCCACACTCTTAAGTAACTGACCATTAATCCTGTACTCAGTCTTCTGGTTTGTCCTTCCAAAATGCATCACCTCACACTTGTCTGGATTGAACTCCATCTGCCCAACTCTGCAGCATATCTATATCCTCTTGTAACCTTTGACAACCTACAGCTCCATCCACAACTCCTCCAATCTTCATGTCATTCGCAAACTTACTCACCCATCCTTTCGCCTCTACATCCAGGTCATTTATAAAAATCACAAATAGCAGGGGTCCCAGGACAGATCACTAGTCACCGACCTCCAGGCAGAATACTTTCCTTCCACAACTACCATCTGCTTTCTTCCTTTAAGCCAATTTTTTATCGGAACAGCCAAGGTTCCACTTATCCCATGCCTCATGACTTTCCGGATGAGTCTCTCATGAGGGACCTTGTCAAATGCTTTGCTAAAGTCCATGTAGACCACATCCACTGCCCTACCGTCATCAATTTCTTTTGTTACCTCTTCAAATAACTCAATCAGGCCCGTGAGGCACAATCTTCCCTTCACAAAGCCATGTTGACTATCCGTGAGTAGACTGTACTTCTCCAAATGCTCGTAGATCCTATCCTTAAGAATCCTTTCCAGTAGTTTGCATACCACTGACGTAAGACTCACCGGTCTATAGTTCCCAGGTTTCTCCCTATTACCTTTTTTAAACAAGGGAACTACATTTGCCATTCTCCAGTCCTCCGGCACTCCCCTTGCAGCCAAAGAGGATTCAAAGATCATAGCTAATGCTCCTGCGATCTCTTCTCTCAATTCCCACAACAACCTGGGGTGTATCATATCCGGCCCTGGGGATTTATTAATCTTGATGTTTTTAAGAAGATCCAGCACTTCTTCTTCCGTAATCTCCACATTGTCCAACACACAGGCCTGCTCTATTTCAACCTCACCCTGATCAAGATCCTTTTCACTTGTGAATACTGAAGCAAAGTATTCATTTAGGACCTCCCCAGCCTCCTCCACCTCCAGGCACATGTTGCCCTCTTTGTCCTTTAGCGGTCCCACCTTCGTTCTCGTCATCCTCCTATTCTTCACATACCCATAGAATGCCTTGGGGTTCTCCCTAATCCTACATGCCAAGGCCTTCTCATGCCCCCTTTGAGCTCTCCTAAGTCCTTTCTTTAGCTCCTTCCTGGCTACCCTATATTTCTCATAAGCCCCTCCTACTTCCTGCTTCTTATATCTAACATATGCTTCCTTTTTCCTCTTGATGAGTTGCCTCACATGTTTCGTCAGCCATGGTTCCCTTTTCCGACCATTTTTTCCTTGCCTCAGTGGGACAAACCTATCCTGAACCCAGCTCAAGTGGTCCCTAAAATTCTCCCACATTACTTCTGTGCTTTCCCCTTTGAACATCTGTTTCCAATTTACTCTCGCTAGTTCCTGCCTCATCTCTTCAAAGTTAGCCCTTCCCCAGTTAAGCACTTCACCATTTTGTCTGATTTTATCCCTTTCCATAGCTATGCTGAGCTAAGGGATTTGTGGTCACTCTCACCAAAATGCTCCCCCACCAAGAGGTCTGTCACCTGACCAGGTTCATTACCCAGAACTAGATCCAGTATAGCCTGTCCTCTCGTCGGCCGGTCCACATACTGTGTCAGGAATCCTTCTTGAACACACCTGACAAATTCAGTCCCATCTATCCCCCTTGCACTCAGGAGGTGCCAGTCAACATGAGGGAAGTTGAAATCATCCATAACTACTACCCTGTATTTGCTGCTCCATTCTAAAATCTGCTTGCTTATCTGCTCCTCGGTGTCCTGTGGGCTATTTGAGGCCTATAGACTACTCCCAGCACAGTGATTGATCCCTTCCTATTTCTGACTTCCACCCAGACTGACTCCGTGGACACTCCTTCTGCAGCATCCTCTCTTTCTATAGCCGTGATACTATCCCTGACCACCAATGCCACGCCCCCCACTTTTCTTCCCCCCATCCTATTCCTTTTAAAACACCTGAACCCCGGGACCTGCATCATCCAATCCTGCCCTTCCTCCAACCATGTTTCAGTAACGGCCACTACATCGTAGTTCCACGTACTAATCCATGCTCTATGTTCATCTTCCTTGTTCCTAATACTCCTAGCATTGAAATTGACACATTTCAACCCCTTTAACTGGCTACAGTTATGTTCTGTCCCCTGCCTGTCCTTCCTCATCAACTCAGAGTTCTTAGAACCCTTGTCCTCCTACCTTAATCCCTGCACTCACATTCTGTTTCCCACACCCCTGCCAAACTAGTTTAAACTCTCCCCAACAGCTTTATCAAACCTGCCCGCCAGGATATTGGTCCCCCTGGGATTCAAGTGCAACTCATCCTTTTTGTACAGGTCACACCCTCCCCAAAAGAGGTCCCAATGATACAGAAATCTGAATCTCTGCCCCCTGCTCCAATCCCTGAGCCACGCATTTATCCTCCACCTCATTCTATTCCTATTCTGTCGCATGGCACAGGCAGTAATCCCGAGATTACTACCTTTGAGGTCCTGCTTTTCAACTTCCTTCCTAGCTCCCTGTAGTCTTCTTTCTTGTAGTCTTCCCTTTTCTTACCTATATCATTGGTACCAATATGTACCATGACCTCTGGCTGTGCTCCCTCCCACCGCAGGATATCTTGGACACAATCAGAAACATCCCGGACCCTGGCACCTGGGAGGCAAACTAGCATCCGAGTTTCTTTCCTGCGTCCACAGAATCGCCTGTTTGAACCCCTGACTATAGAGTCCCCTGTCACTACTGCCTTCCTCTTCCTTTCCCTACCCTTCTGAGCCAGAGAAATGGCCACTGTTGCTTCCCCCAGGTAGGCTGTCCCCCCCAACAGTACTCAAACAGGAGTACTTATTGTCAAGGGGTACAGCCACAGGGGTACTCTCTAGTACCTGACTCTTCCCCTTCCCTCTCCTGACTGTGACCCATTTCTCTGTCCCCCATGGCCCCGGAGTGACCACCTGTCTGTAACTTCTCTCTATCACCTCCTCACTCTCCCTGACCAGATGAAGGTCATTGAGCTGCAGTTCCAGTTCCCTAACACGGTCCCTTAGGAGTTGCATCTCAATGCACCGGGTGCAGATGTGGCCGTCCGGGACGCCGGGAAACTCCAGGACCTCCCACATCTGACACCGACCACAGAAAACTGGCCTCACGCACATACTACCTCCTTTAGCGATCAACAACTGCCTCATCTCATCCCGTTACCGCCAAAACCCTCTCACTCCGCTGCCCGCTGGATATGGCTGCCTTCTTTTTAAACTGTTCGCGTTCAACTGGCTGACGCCATGAGCCTGCGCAGTCTGGCCTCTCTCTTCCGCCGAGAACTCAAAATGTCTTCCCGCTGGAAATCCTTAGGTGCTCTCCTGCTGCCTTCTTGTTCCGAATCTTGTTGCCTTCTTGAAGTTGCCTTCTTGTTGCTGTTTGTATGTATATAAATGACCTGGATGAAAATGTAGATGGGTTGGTTAGTAAATTTACTGGTGATATCAAAAATGGTAGAGTTCTGGATAGTGTAGAAGACTGGCAAAAAAAATAAAGCACAATATAGATCAGTTGCGGATATGAGCTGAGAAACAGCATATGAAGTTTAACCCAGATAAATATGAGGTCTTGCACCTCAGTAAGGCAAATGCAAGGAGGCAGTACACTGTTAAAGGCAAGGCCCTTAACAGTGTTGCTGAGTAGCGGGATCTTGGAATCCAAGTTCATAGCTCCTTGAATGTGGCTGCAAAGGTTGATAAGGTGATTAAGGCTTATGGAATGCTTGCTTTTATTGGCAAGGTAATGAGTTCAAAAGTCAGGAGGTTATGTTGCAACTTTATAAAACTCTGCTTAGGTCACATCTGGAGTTGTCACCCAATGCGGATATGGCCCAAGTGTGGAGTAAGAGATACTGAAGCAGGTTGATAGTTCACAGACTTTAATGCGATCAGTGTTAAAGGGAAAAGAAAACAATAAACACTAGGCCAAACAGGGCCGTTAACTAAAACTCTCAAATTGAAAACAAAGCCTACGCTGCAGCTGAAAAGAACAGCTAAGAATAAAACAAATACAGCTTGTGCTCAGAGTCAGTTGACTCAACAGTCCAATTTCTCAGGCAAGGTGGAATGCAAACAGGCAGCAATGCATTGCTGTGCTGTGTCTCGACAAATACTACGATGGAATGAATGCTATCACAATGAAATAATAATTAGCCAACACATGGATATTCACGAGTGCAATGGTCGTATCTGCTGCACAGCCGAATCCGTGGTTGTGACAGGGCCCCCCTCTCCAGGTGCAGCCCCTGAGGTGCCACAGACCTGTGTCTGCTGGAAGTGCCAGATCAGTGACTTGTCCAAGATGTCCTTCAGTGATGCTGGTAGATAAGTGCCATGATGTTCACTGCCAATATTGGAGCCAAAGACTTCCATGTAGAGACAGAAACAAGAGCTTTTACAGAGGTAGCTCGAGCAAGTGACACTATGAGACGGTTCATTCTCAAAGTGAGGACCCTCAGATTGGAGCTAATCAGGCATCTGTTTCAACAATAAAACTAACACAGAATTCCTGAGCCTATCAAAATAAACTTAACAAACTTAAACAGAAAGCACCAGAAAACCTCTTTACAAAGTGAGAGCCGCTCAAGAAAAACACAAGGAACTCTTAAACCATCAATAACTGTTGTTAAACAACAATTAGCCAATTCAGGGGCTCTAAAAACCTCAGAGCCCAGTGCTCTCTGACGCCCTGTACAGGCCTGAAGAAGTCACTACAGGACCCCCCAACCACCCCTCCTGATAGCTGGCACCTAATGGCCCAGGAAGGCTTGAAAACTTGAGATCCAGGTATGACTCAAGAGACCTGGGAAACTTGAGAGGGAGGCATGGGGAACTAGAGAGACTGAGAGGATCCTGGGAACCTCAACAGACTGAGAGACCGGGGAATTAACAGACAATAGACAATAGGTGCAAGAGTAGGCCATTTGGCTCTTCGAGACAGCACCGCCATTCACTGTGATCATGGTTGATCATCCACAATCAGTACCCCATTCCTGCTTTCTCCCCATATCCCTTGACTTCGCTATCTTTAAGAGCTCTATCTAACTCTTTCTTGAAAGCATCCAGAGAATTGGCCTCCACTGCCTTCTGAGTGTCCAATCCCTTAATAATCTTATGTGTTTCAATCAGATCCCCTCTCATCCTTCTAAATTCCAGTGTATACAAGCCCAGTTGTTCCAATCTTTCAACATATGACAGTCCCGCCATCCCACGAATTAACCTCATGAACCTATGCTGCATTCCTTCAATAGCAAGAATGACCTCACAATACTCCAGGTGTGGTCTCACCAGGGCCCTGTACAACTGCAGAAGGACCTCTCTGCTCCATACTCAACTCCCCTTGTTATGAAGGCCAACATGCTATTAGCTTTCTTCACTGCCTGCTGTACCTGCATGCTTACTTTCAGTGACTGATGAACAAGGACACCTAGATTTCATTGTACTTCCCCTTTTCCTAACTTGACACCATTCAGATAGTAATCTGCCTTCCTGTTCTTGCCACCAAAGTGGATAACCTCACATTTATCCACATTAAACTGCATCTGCCCACTCTCCCAACCTGTCCAATTCACCCTGCATTCTCATAATATCCTCCTCACATTTCACACTGCCACCCAGCTTTGTATCATCTGCAAATTACTAATGTTACTTTTAATCCCTTCATCTAAATCATTAAGGTTTATTGTAAATAGCTGCGGTCCCCTCACCGAGCCTTGTGGTACCCCACTAGTCACTGCCTGCCATTCTGAAAGGGACCCGTTAATCCCCACTCTTTGTTTCCTGTCTGCCAACCAATTTTCTATCCATGCCAGTACCCTAACCCGAATACCAGGTGCTCTAATTTTGCCCAGTAATCTCCTACGTGGGACCTTATCAAAGGCTTTCTGAAAGTCCAGGTACACTACATCCATTGGCTCTCCCTTGTCCATTTTCATAGTTACATCTTCAAAAAATTCCAGAAGATTAGTCAAGCATGATTTCCCCTTCGTAAATCCACGCTGACTCAGACCCATCCTGTTACTGCTAATGTGCCGCTATTTCATCTTTTATAATTGACTCCAGCATCTTCCCCACCACTGATGTCAGGCTAACTGGTCTATAATTCCCTGTTCTCTCTCTCCTTCCTTTCTTAAAAAGTGGGATAACATTAGCTACCCTCCAATCCACAGGAACTGATCCTGAATCTATAGAACATTGGAAAATGATTACCAATGCATCCACGATTTCTAGAGCCACCTCCTTAAGCACCCTGGGATGCAGACCATCAGGCCCTGGGGATTTATCAGCCTTCAGTCCCATCAGTCTACCCAACACCATTTTCTGCCTAATGTGAATTTCCTTCAATTCCTCCGTTACCCTAGGTCATATATGTCAAACTCAAGGCCCGCGGGCCAAATCCGGCCCACGGTGGAATTATCTTTGGCTCGCGAGATAATATCTAATTACTATTAAAGCTGGCCCCAGTAATCGAAGCGCCTATGGCGTATGATATGGCTAATGCTGAGTTTATTCAGGTACCAGGTTTTCAGGGTTTTTAGTGTTTATTCGGCAGTCTTCTTCATAAGAAACGGAATTTGTAAAGTGAAACACTTTGTAGTTATAGCAGAGACTGAGACACATGAGAGCAGGCTGAAAAAATGGAGGCAACGAAAGCTGCGTTCGCACGCGTCCGACTGATCCGGCCCGCATGAAGCTGCATTTTGCTCAATCCGGCCCGTGACCTAAAATGAGTTTGACACCCCTGCCCTAGGTCCTCTGGTCACTATTACATCTGGGAGATTGTTTGTGTCTTCCCTAGTGAAGACAGATTCA
Organism: Hemitrygon akajei; assembly: GCF_048418815.1. Lineage (NCBI taxonomy): Eukaryota > Metazoa > Chordata > Chondrichthyes > Myliobatiformes > Dasyatidae > Hemitrygon > Hemitrygon akajei. The sequence goes on along the minus strand of NC_133126.1, from coordinate 1,795,538 downwards.
AAGTACCTGTTCAACTCGTCTGCCATTTCCTTGTTCCCCATAATAAATTCACCCGTTTCTGTCTTCCAGGGCTCAACTTTGGTCTTAACTAATTTTTTCCTCTTCACATACCTAAAGAAGATTTTACTATCCTTCTTTATATTCTTGGCTAGCTTACCTTCGTACCTCATCTTTTCTCCCCATATTGCCTTTTTAGTTATCTTCTGTTGCTCTTTAAAAGTTTCCCAATCCTCTGGCTTCCCACTCATCTTTGCTATGTTATACTTCTCTTTTATTTTTATACTGTCCTTGACTTCCCTTGAAAGCCACGGTCGCCCCTTACTCCCCTTAGAATCTTTCTTCCTCTTTGGAATGAACTGATCCTGCACCTTCTGTATTATTCCCAGAAATACCTGCCATTGTTGTTCCACTGTCATCCCTGCTAGGGTATCTTTCCAGTCAACTTTGGCCAGCTCCTCCCTCATGGCTCCATAGTCCCCTTTGTTCAACTGTAATACTGACACTTCTGATTTCCCCTTCTCCCTCTCTAATTGTAGATTAAAGCTTACCATATTATGGTCACTACCTTCTAATGTTGCTTAACTTCTACAGAAGCACAATTGAAACCATCCTGACCAACAGCGCCACAGTGTGGTGTGCCAACTGCACAGCTGCTGAGCGACAAGACCTGCATCATGTGGTGAAGGCGGCCCAGTGAATTGTCAGGATGGAGCTCCCAGGACTGGACACCATCTATTCCAGCAGACTCAGGAGGAAAGCAATCAGCATAACCAGAGACACCACACACCCCAGCCACTCCCTGTTTCACCCGCTGCCGTTCAGCAAAAGGTTCAGGACACTAAAAGCCAGAACAAATAGACCGAGGAACAGCTTCTACTCCAGAACTGTGTCCTCCATCACACCACTCCCACAGAACAGTGACTGAAACTGTGAGCACAAACATGGACTCAAATACTTGCACTAACGGCACTTTGTGCATTAGTGTGATATTCTGGTGCTGCTGCAACTTATTTTCTGCTACTTATCTATTTAATACTGTTTTTCTAATACTGTCTTGTTTTTATCTACCGCTTTGTCTGATTGCCTGAGAGGAAGCCAAACAGAGTTTCATTGTACTTATGTATAATGACAATAAAAATCATTCAATTCAATTCATGGCTCCTTTACCTCGAGTTCCCTTATCAAATCCAGTTCATGACACAACACTAAATCCAGAATTGCCTTCTCCCTGGTAGGCTCCAGTACAAGCCGCTCTAAGAATTCATCTCGGAGGTACTTCACAAACTCCCTTTCTTGGGGTCCAGTACCAACCTGATTTTCCCAGTCTACCTGCATGTTGAAATCCCCCATAACAATCATAGCATTACCTTTGCGACATGACAATTTTAACTCTTAATTCAACTTGCACCCCATATCCAGGCTACTGTTTGGGGGCCTGTAGGCAACTCCCATTCGGGACTTTTTGCCCTTACAATTTCTCAGTCCTATCCATACTGACTCTACATCTCCTGATTCTATGTCACCCCTCGCAAGGGACTGAATTTCATTCCTCACCAACAGAGCCACCCCACCCCTTCTGCCCACCTGCCTGTCCTTTCAATAGGACATATACCCTTGAATATTCATTTCCCAGCCCTGATCCTCTTGCAGCCATGTCTCTGTTATTCCTACAACATCATACTTGTCAAATTCCAACTGAGCCTCAAGCTCATCCACTTTATTTCTTATACTTCGTGCATTCATATATAATACATTTAATCCATTACTACCCTCACCTTTCACATCAATTCCTATCGCACTTGGCCATACTCTCCGATCCCTTCCTGAGCTTTCTGCCCATTAATTCTGTTGTCTTTCTTAACTTTTCTTATTCTCCCATTCCCTTTAACTCCATTCTTATATTTCCAGTTCGGCTCAACAGAGAGACCGGGGAATCCTGAGAGACCTGGAAACCCCAACAGACAGAGAGACTGGGGAATCCTGAGGGACCTGGGAATCCCAACAGACAGAGAGACCGGGGAATCCTGAGCGACCTGGGAATCCCAACAGACCAAGTGACTGGGGAATCCTGAGGGACCTGGGAACCCCAACAGACTGAGTGACTGGGGAATCCTGAGGGACCTGGGAACCCCAACAGACTGAGAGACCGGGGAATCCTGAGCGACCTGGGAACCCCAACAGACCGAGTGACCGGGGAATCCTGAGCGACCTGGGAACCCCAACAGACTGAGAGACCGGGGAATCCTGAGCGACCTGGGAACCCCAACAGACCGAGTGACTGGGGAATCCTGAGGGACCTGGGAACCCCAACAGACTGAGAGACCGGGGAATCCTGAGCGACCTGGGAACCCCAACAGACCGAGTGACCGGGGAATCCTGAGGGACCTGGGAATCCCAACAGACAGAGAGACCGGGGAATCCTGAGCGACCTGGGAATCCCAACAGACCAAGTGACGGGGAATCCTGAGGGACCAGGGAATCCCAACAGACAGAGAGACCAGGGAATCCTGAGGGACCTGGGAACCCAAACAGACAGAGAGACCGGGGAATCCTGAGAGACCTGGGAACCCCAACAGACTGAGAGACAGGGGAATTCTGAGAGACCTGGGAACCCCAACAGACTGAGAGACCGGGGAATCCTAAGGGACCTGGGAACCCCAACAGACTGAGTGACTGGGGAATTCTGAGAGACCTGGGAATCCCAACAGACTGAGAGACCAGGGAATCCTGAGGGACCTGGGAACCCCAACAGACAGAGAGACCGGGGAATCCTGAGAGACCTGGGAACCCCAACAGACTGAGAGACCGGGGAATCCTGAGCGACCTGGGAACCCCAGCAGACTGAGAGACCGGGGAATCCTAAGGGACCTGGGAACCCAAACAGACAGAGAGACCGGGGAATCCTGAGAGACCTGGGAACCCCAACAGACTGAGAGACCGGGGAATCCTAAGGGACCTGGGAACCCCAACAGACTGAGAGACCGGGGAATCCTGAGGGACCTGGGAATCCCAACAGACTGAGAGACCGGGGAATCCTGAGGGACCTGGGAATCCCAACAGACTGAGAGACCGGGGAATCCTGAGGGACCTGGGAATCCCAACAGACAGAGAGACCGGGGAATCCTGAGCGACCTGGGAATCCCAACAGACTGAGATCTTTGGGCAGGGCGGAGAGGGAGACTTGGGAGTCGTCGAGATGGGGAGGACATTGAAAAACCCTAAATACATTGAATAATCCTTGGAAACAATCAGAAAAATAAAAACCTTGGAAACATGGAGAAAAGTCCTTCGAAACTTTGAAAACATGAAACTTGAAACCTAGAGAAGGAACCTTTTCAAATTTTGCTCAGTGTTTTATCTTTCACTATCTTTTTCCAGAGGCAATTGGGATATACTCTCAATTTTACAGATCAAGGCTGTATAGCCAGGTTTCTTTCATCACTAAGCTAGCTGGTTCTCTGTAGATCTGTTTAATTTGCTACATGAAAGTTCAATTTTTCCAGTCTGTACCATGACTTTCATCAAGAAGTTAAAAATACTCTTGATAGGGTTACTTTATTTGAGTATTTGCACCCTCCAGCCAGGGATCAGCTTTAGGAGTAGGGCTCTTCCAGAATTTATGCTATTGACTTGAATGATGATTTGCTGAATCAATTGATAAACTTGCTTGAAGTGCTCATTTGTTATGCAGACCTGAGTCATGGGACCACAAAGCTGGGAACCTGGGTACTTATGACTTGAAGAGTTTGGAATAGATATCGGAGAATCTCAATGTAGACCAGAGAAACTCGGAATGTAGACTTCCGACTTTTGGAATGTAGAGTCAGGACATGCACTGAGAATACAGAGACCCTCTACTCAAGCCACCAATGTCAAAACGTCACTGTTCACACTTCACTGGGTGCATTACTTGGCAAGAACCTTCTGTCACACTGGAGACAGAAAGAAGAATTCATACATAGGAGTTCCAACAGGAGATTGTTGCCTCGATGAATCACTCTGACCAATTAATCTTACAGCCAAGATCAGGTTCTCTCTCTGTGCTGGGTTCTGCTGGGCCTGATTGAATTTTTTTGAGGATGTGACTAAACACATTGATGAAGGAAGAGCAGCAGATGTAGTGTATATGGATTTCAGCAAGGCATTTGATAAGGCACTCCATGCAAAGCTTATTGAGAAAGTAAGGAACATGGGATCCAAGGGTACCTTACTTTGTGGATCCAGAACGGGCTTGCCCACAGAAGGCAAAAAGTGGTTGTAGACGGATCATATTCTGCATGGAGGTTGGTCACTAGTGGTGTGTCTCAGGGATCTGTTCTGGGACCCTTTCTCTTCATGATTTTTACAAATGACCTGGATGAAGAAGTGGAGGGATGGGTTAGTAAATTTGCTGATGACAGAAAGGTTGGGGGTGTTCTGGATAGTGTGGAGGGCTGTCATTGATAGGATGCAAAATGGGCTGAGAAGTGGCAGATAGAAATCAACCCAGATTAAGTGTGAGGTGGTTAATTTTGGTAGGTCAAATATGATGGCAGAATATAATATTAATGGTATGACTCTTGGCAGTGTGGAGGATCAGAGGGATCTTGGGGTTCGAATCCATAGGACACTCAAAGCTGCTGTGCAGGTTGACTCTGTGGTTAAGAAGGCATACAGTGCATTGGCCTTCATCAATCGTGGGATTGACTTTAAGAGCCGAGAGGTAATGTTGCAGCTATATAGGACCCTGGTCAGACCCCACTTGGGGTACTGTGCTCAATCCAGGTTGCCTCATTATAGGTAGGATGTGGAAACCATAGAAAGGGTGCAGAGGAGATTTACAAGGCTGTTGCCTGGATTGGGGAGCATGCCTTATAAGAATAGGTTGAGTGAACTCAGCCTTTTCTCCTTGGAGCGACAGAGGATGAGAGGTGACCCGATAGAGGTGTATAAAATGATGAGAGGCACTGATCATGTGGATAGGTAGAGGCTTTTTCCCAGAGCTGGAATAGCTAGCACGAGAGGGGATATTTTTAAGGTGCTTGGAAGTAGATACAGAGGAGATGTCAGGGGTAAGTTTTTTGCGCAGAGTGGTGAGTGTGTGGAATGGGCTGTCAGCAACAATGGTGGAGGCAGATATGATAGGGTCTTTTAAGAGACTCCTGGATAGATACATGGAACTTAGAAAAATAGAGGGCTATGGGTAACCCGAGGTAATTTCTAAGGTAAGGACATGTTCAGCACAGCTTTATGGGCCGAAGGGCCTGTATTGAGCTGTAGGTTTTCTATGTTTCTATGTTTCATCTTTGCGTGGTCAAGACTTGCTTTCACCCAATGCAGATATGGCCCAAGTGCGGAGTGTGAGACACTGAAGGAGGTCGATAGTTCACAGACTTTAATGTGAACAGTGTTAAAGGGAAAAGAATAAACACTAGGCCAAACAGGGCCGTTAACTAAAACTCTCAAATGGAAAACAAAGCCTACGCTGCGGCTGTAAAGAACAATTAAGAATAAAATGAATACTGCTAGTCCTCAGGGTCAGTTGGCTTGACAGTCCAATTACTCAGATGAGGCAGAATGCAAACAGCAGCAAGGTGTTGCTGTGGTGTGTCCAAGTCTCAACAAGCACTACGATGACAAGTATGGCGTTAAATACTATCACAATGAAATAATAATTAGCTGACATGTGCATATTCACAAGCGCAATTGCCGTTTCTGCTGCGCTGCCGAATCCGTGGTTGTGACAGGAGAATTTTATAAAGTTCTGGTTGCCCCACTATAGGAAGGTTGTTGATACTTTGGAGAGGGTGCAGAAGAGTTTTTCCAGGATGCTGCCCGGTTTAGAGGGCATGTGCTATCACAAAAGGCTGGATAAACTTGGGCTGTTTTCTCTGGAGCGCCGGAGGCTGAGGGGAGATCTGATAGAGGTTAAAGGGCTTTAGGAAACAAGCTGATGTTCACCAATTAAAGCTTGCATCGTTCACCCATTAAAGCAATGAGGGGGATTGGAACATCAAGTTGTATGCCTTCATCACTGGTGAGATCGCTTGGCTATGGAGAGGGAAAGGCCTACCGCTGGGCCTGGAGAATATTACCCAGGTTTTCTGCGTTTTGGATGTAGATTTTTTTCAATTTTTATAGTTTTTTTATGTGCTGTGTTTTTCTCCCAGTCTTTCTCTTTTTTGTGTGTGGGGTTGGGGAACTGGGGGGTCAATGTACCTGTTCTGTTTCTGTTTGATTATGTGTGGAGAGGAGGGACTTAGGGGTTGATGATCAAGTTGCGTTCTTTTCTTCTCATTTCTTTCTTGGTTTCGTGGCCATCTGGAGAAGAATAATTTCAGAGTTATATATTTTGATAATAAAATGAACTTTTCAAATGGCCAGTTCCTGCACTGTACTCTTCTATGTTCAGTGGAGGACGTTGCTTTTGCCTCCCCTCTACATCTCTAGGTCCCTTCAGCAGTGGATGGACAGGGTATGGAGGGTTATGATCCAGGTGTGAGTCAATGAGACTAGACAGAATAACAGTTCAGACTTGGATGTCTCAGGAGCAAGAGTGGCTGCTGAGTGTGCCAGATTTTAGATGGTTCAAAAAGAATAGGGAGGGAGGCAAAAGAGGTGGGGGTATGGCATTGCTAATCAGGGATAATGTCACAGCTGCAGAAAGCAGGAAGTCCTGGAGGGACTGCTTACATAGAAACATAGAAAACCTACAGCACAATACAGGCCCTTCAGCCTACAAAGTTGTGCTGAACTTGTCCCTACCTTAGAAATTACTAGGCTTACCTATAGCCCTCTATTCTTCTAAGCTCCACGTGACTATCCAGAAGTCTCTTAAAAGACCCTATCGTATCTGCCTCCACCACTGTTGCCATCAGCTCATTCCATGCATTCACTACTCTCTGTGTAAGAAACTTACCCAACATCTCCTCTGAACCTACTCCTGCTCACCTTAAACCTGTGCCCTCTCGTGTTAACCATTTCAGCCCTGGGAAAAAGCCTCTGACTATCCACATGATCAATACCTCTCATTATCTTATACACCTCTATCAGGTCACCTCTCATCCTCCGTTGCTCAGTCACTGAGTCAGTGTGGGTGGAAGTCAGAAACAGGAAAGGGGCAATGACTCTACTGGGGGTTTTTTTTTTATAGACCTTCAATAGTAACAGGGATATCAAGGAGCAGATAGGGAGGCAGATTCTGGCATGGTACAACAATAATAGGGTTATCATGATGGGAGATTTTAACTTCCCTAATATTGATTGTCATCTCCTTAGCACAAGGGGTTTAAATGGGGTGGAGTTTGTTAGGTGTGTTCAGGAAGGTTTCCTGATGCATTAGGTGAGGCTGTACTTGATCTGGTATTGGTTAATCAATCTGGTCAAGTGTCAGATCTCTTGGTAGGAGAGCATTTTGACCACGTAGGTGACCACAATTATATCTCCTCTGCCATAGCACTGGAGAGGGATAAGAGCAGACAATTTGGGTAAACAGTTAATTGGGATGGGGGAAATATGATGCTATTAGGCAGGAACTTGGGAGCAGATGTTCTCAGGAAAATGCACGGCAGAAATGTGGCAAATGTTCAGGGAACTGTTGCATGGAGTTCTGCATAGATAAGTTCCATTGAGCCAGGGGTAGGATGGTAGGGTTAAAGAAACATGGTGTACAAAGAATGTAGAAAATCTAGTTAAGAAGAAAAGCTTACGAAAGGTTCGAGAATCTAGGTACTGTTAGAGCTCTAAAAAATCACAAGGTTGCTAGGAAGGAGCTTAAGAATGGAATTAGGAGAGTCAGAAGGGGCCATGAGAAGGCCTTGGTGAGCAGGATTAAGGAAAACCCAAGGCATTCTACAAGTATGTGAAGAACAAGAGGATGAGATGTATGAGACTAGGGCCATTCAGGTGTGATAGTGGAAAAGTGTGCATGGAGTTGGAGGAGATAGCAGAGGTAGTTAATGACTACTTTGCTTCAGTATTCACCAGGGAAATAGACCTTGGCAATTGTGGGGATGACTTATAGCCGACTGAAATGCTTGTGCATATAGACATTAAGAAAGAGGATGCGCCTCCATACCTCTCTCATCCATGTACATGTCCAAGTTTTTCTTAAATGTTAAAAGTGAGCCTGTATTCACCACTTCAACCGGCAGCTCATTCCACACACCTACTACTCTCTGTGTGAAGAAGCTCCCCCTAGTGTTCCCTTTAAACTTTTCCCTTTTCAGCCTTAACCCATTTCCTCTGGTTTTTTTCTGCCCTTGCCTCAGTGGAAAAAGCCTGCTTGCATTCATTCTATCTATACCCATCATAATTTTATATACCTCTATCAAATCTCCCCTCATTCTTCTACGCTCCAGGAAATAAAGTCCTAACCTATTCAACCTTTCTCTGTAACTCAGTTTCTCAAGTCCCAATAACCCAGGAAATTATAGACCAGTGGTGGGCAAGTTGTTGCAAAAGATCCTGAGAGGCAGGATTTATGAGCATTTGGAGAGACATAATCTGATTAGGGTTAGTCAGCATGGCTTTGTCAAGGGCAGGTCATGCCTTACGAACCTGATTGAATTCTTTTAGGATTTAACACATTGATGAAGGTAGAGCAGTAGATGTAGTGTATGTGGATTTCAGTAAGGCATTTGATAAGGTTCCCCATGCAAGGCTCCTTCAGAAAGTAAGAAGGTATGGGATCCAAGGGAACATTGCTTTGTGGATCCAGAACTGGCTTGCCCACAGAAGGCAAAGGGTGGTTGTAGATGGTTCATATTCTACATGAAGGATGGTGACCAGTGGTGATCCACAGGGATCTGTTCTGGGACCCCTCCTCTTTGAGATTTTTCTAAATGACTGGACGAAGAATTAGAAGAGTGGGTTAGTAAGTTTGCTGATGGCACAAAGGTTGGGGGTGTTGTGGATAGTCTGGAGGGTTGTCAGAGGTTAAAGCGGGACATTGATAGGATGCAGAACTGAGCTGAGAAGTGGCAGAAGGACTTCAACCCAGATAAGCATCGTGGATTTTGGTAGGTCAAATTTGAAGACAGAATATAAATTAAATGGTCAAACTCTTGGCAGTGTGGATGATCTGAGAGGTCTTGAGGTTTGTGTCCACAGGGCACTCAAAGCTGCTACGCAGGTTAACAGTGTTGTTAAGAAGGCATATGGTGTATTGGCATTCATCAACTGTGGGATTGATTTCAAGAGCCTTGTGGTAATGTTACAGCTACATAAGACCTTGGTCAGACCTCACTTGGAGTACTGTGTTTTTTTCTGGTCACCTCACTACAGAAAGGATGTGGATACTATAGAGAAAGTGCAGAGTAGATTTACAAGGATGTTGCCTGCATTGGAGGGCATACCTTATGGGAATAGGTTGAGTGAACTTGGCCTTTTCTCCTTGGAGTGACAGAGGATGAGAGGTGACCTGATAGAGGTGTATAATACGATGATGGGCATTGATCTTGTGGATGGCTTTTTCCCGGGCCTGAAATGGCTAATATGAGGGGGCATAGTTTTAAGGTGTTTGGGTATACGTGCCAACGGGATATCAGGGTAAGTGTTTCACACAGTGAGTGGTGGATGTGTGGAATGCACTGCTGGCGGTGATGGATGCAGATACAATAGGGTCTTTTAGGAAACTGTTAGATAGGTACATGGAGCTTAGAAAAATAGAGAGCTATGTGCTAGAGAAATTCTAGATAGATAGATAGATAGATAGATACTTTATTCATCCCCATGGGGAAATTCAACATTTTTTCCAATGTCCCATACACTTGTTGTAGCAAAAACTCATTACATACAATACTTAACTCAGTAATAATATGATATGCATCTAAATCACTAACTCAAAAAGCATTAATAATAGCTTTAAAAAAAAGTTCTTAAGTCCTGGCAGTTGAATTGTAAAGCCTAATGGCATTGGGGAGTATTGACCTCTTCATCCTGTCTGAGGAGCATTGCATCGACAGTAACCTGTCGCTGAAACTGCTTCTCTGTCTCTGGATGGTGCTATGTAGAGGATGTTCAGGGTTTTCCATAATTGACCGTAGCCTACTCAGCGCCCTTCGCTCAGCTACCGATGTTAAACTCTCCAGTACTTTGCCCACGACAGAGCCCGCCTTCCTTATCAGCTTATTAAGACGTGAGGCGTCCTTCTTCTTAATGCTTCCTCCCCAACACGCCACCACAAAGAAGAGGGCGCTATCAACAACTGACCTATAGAACATCTTCAGCATCTCACTGCAGACATTGAATGACGCCAACCTTCTAAGGAAGTACAGTCGACTCTGTGCCTTCCTGCACAAGGCATCTGTGTTGGCAGTCCAGTCTAGCTTCTCGTCCAACTGTACTCCCAGATACTTGTAGGTCTTAACCTGCTCCACACATTCTCCATTAATGATCACTGGCTCCATATGAGGCCTAGATCTCCTAAAGTCCACCACCATCTCCTTGGTCTTGGTGACATTGAGACGCAGGTAGTTTGAGTTGCACCATATCACAAAGTCCTGTATCAGTTTCCTATACTCCTCCTCCTGACAATTCCTGACACACCCCACTATGGCCGTGTCATCAGCGAACTTCTGCACATGGCAGGACTCCGAGTTATATTGGAAGTCAGATGTGTACAGGGTGAACAGGACCGGAGAGAGTACGGTTCCCTGTGGCGCTCCTGTGCTGCTGACCACTGTGTCAGACCTACAGTCTCCCAACCGCACATACTGAGGTCTATCTGTCAAGTAGTCCACTATCCAATCCACCATGTGAGATTCTCGAGTAGTTTCTAGGTAGTTTCTCGAGTAGGTTACATAGTCAGCGCAATATTATGGGCCAAAGGGCCTGTAATGAGCTGTAGATTTCTATGTTCTATGTTCTACATGGATTATATGGGCCGAAGGGCTTGTTTCTGTGCTGTGGTGCTCTAGGACTCATTAAAGGATGCATTCACCTCCTTGAATATATTCAGAGATTTGACTTCCGCTGCCTCTATGGTAGAGAATTTCACAGGTTCACCAGCCTCTGCATGAAGAGATCAGGGTACCCATCTCTGTGTCGTCAGCAGAGCTGGTGACAGGGTGTTCAGTCCCTTGTCTGAATTACTCAGACTGTATATGTTAGAGGCTCATTGTTTCATATCTGACATCATTCCAAACTGAATTAGTCCATTGATTCTAACTCTGATCTCTGTCAGTTAGCCAAATCCCTCTTTGCTAACACTTAACCCTCAATCTCATAAATATTTATTGTGCAGTAACCTTGTGTGACACCATATCAAATGTCTCTGCAAATCCAAATGTACCACACCCACTGGCTGTCCTCAGTCCACCCTGTTTATTACATCTTCTCTTAAACCATATCAACTCTGCCTGGTTAATAATTTTATCAGTCGATACTGATGTGACATGGAAATGATCCTTGGCCCACTGTGACCAAACTGGCCATGAAGTACCAGTCACACTAATTCTATTTTCCAGGACTTGGCCTGTAACCTTTGCAAGTCCTCATCTGAAGAGTTCTGAGAAGTTGTAAGAGTCACTGCCTTCACCAACCCCTTAAGTTCCAGATGCTAACCACCCTCCCTCGATTCCCTCTAAACATCTACCCAATAGGCCAGAGACATCTCTGCTGAGGGGAAAGTTTCCACCCTGTCGATTTTATCTATACACCAATATCCTCTGCACCAAGGGATACAAGCATAGTCTCTCCTCATAACTGAGAATTTCTAGTCCAAAGAGAGACATTTTTCCAAAGAGAGATATTTATCTTCTGCACCCTCTCCAAAGTAATTGCACCTTTCCAAGAGGGTGGTGGTCAGAGGCTCTCTGTTGGTTGGGGTCGACCATGTAAATTGGCTCCCAGCTGTCTATGCAGGGCAGAGCAGTATGATAAGAGAGCAAGTCGTTGCCATGTTGCAAGCTCCCACTCTCCACACAGCTGATGAATCCACAGAAATGGCATCACAGAGTCAAAGACCATTCTATTCAAAAGCACAGAATAGAAAGGAATTTCTTTAGCCAAGGGTGGTGAATCTGTGGAATTCATTGCCACAGATGATGGTGGAGGCCAAGTTACTGGGTATATTTAAAGCAGATATTGATAAGATTGTTGATTAGTCAGGGTGTCAAAGGTTATGTGGAGATGGCAGAATGACCAAAAGACCATCAGACAAAGGAGCAGAATTAGGCCATTTGGCCCATCGAGCTGCTTCACCATTTCATTACAGCTAATTTATTATCACTGTCAACACCATCCTCCTGCCTTCTCCCTGTAAACTTTGATACTCTTAGTAATCAAGAACCTATCAACCCCTGCTTTAAATATACCCAATGACTTGGGTTGTACAGCTGTCTGTGGGAAAGAATTCCACAGATTCATCACCGTTTGCTAGAAAATGTTTTTCTCATCTCTGTTCTAAATGGACATCCCTCAATTCTGAGGCTGTGCCCTTTGGTCCTAGACTCCCCCACCATAGGAAGCATCTTCTTTACATCCACTCTATCTAGACCTTTCAATATTCAATAGATTTCAATGAGACTGCACCCCCATTCTTCGAAATTTCAGCAAGTAAAGACACAGAGCCATCAAACACTCCTCATATATTAAACTTTTCATTCCTGGGATCCTTCTTGTGAGCCTCTTCTGGACTCCCTCAAATGCCAGTACATCTTTTCTTTCATAAGGGGCCCAAAACTGCTCACAATACTCCAAGTGTGGTCTGACCAATCCATTATAAAGCCTCAGCATTACATCCTTCCTTTTGTATTCGAATACACTTGAAATGAATGCTAACATTGCACTTGCCTTTCTCACCAGTGACTCAACCTGTAAGCTAACCATTAGAGGATCTACACAAGGACTTTCAAATCTCTTTGCACCTCAGATTTTAAATTTTTCTCCCCATTTACAAAATAGTCCACATCTTTATTCCTTCTATGGTAGTATCAGTCATAGAGAAGTAGAGCACAGAAACAGGCCCTTTGGCCCATCTAGTCCATGCCAAAATCATTTAAACTGCCTACTCCCAATGACATGTACTGGGACCATAGGCCTCCATATCCCTACTACCCACGTACCAATCCAAAATTCTCTTAAACATTGAAATTGAGCTCACATGCACCACTTGTGCCGGCAGCTCATTTCACACTCTCACGACCCTCTGAATGCAGGAAGTTTCCCTCGTGTTCCTCCTAAATTTCTCAGCTTTCACCCTTTAACCCATGACCTCTGGTTGTAGTCCCACCCAACCTCAGTGGAAAAAGCCTGCTTGCATTTACCCTACCTATACCCCTCATAATTATTGTGTACTATCAAATCTCCTCTCAATCTTCTATGTTCTAAATAATACAGTCCTAACCTATTCAATCTTTCCTTATAATTTAGGTCCTCCAGACCCAGTAACATCCTTGTAAATTTTCTCTGCATTCTTCCAATCTTGCTTGCATCTGTTCTGTAGACAGGTGACCAAGCCTGAACACAATACTCCAAACTAGGCCTCACCAATGTCTTGTACAACTTCAACATAACATGCATCTTCTGTAGTCGATATATTGATTTATGAAGGCCAACGTGCCAAAAGCTTTCTTTACAACCCTATCTACATGTGATGCCACGACCATACACTTCCCTACACTATATTTCATCTGCCACTTTGTCCATTCCCCCAATCTAAGTCCTTCTGCAGACTCCCTGCTTCAATACCCTCTGCCCCTCCACTTATCTTCATATCATTTGCAAACTTGACCACAAAGCCATCAATCTTTCATCCAAATCGTTGATATACAACGTGAAACGAAGTGGTCCCAACACCAACCCATGTGGCACACCACCAGTCACTGGCAGCCAATCAGAAGAGGCTCCCTTTATTTCCACTCTTTGCCTCCTGCCAGTCAGCCAATCTTCTGTTGATTCCAGTCCCTTTCCCGTAATACCATGGGCTCTTATTTTGTTAAGCAACCTCATGTATGACACCTTGCCCAAGTCCTTCTGAAAACCCAAATAAACAACATCCACTGAATCTCCTTTGTCTATCCGGCCTGTCATTACCTCAAAGAATGCCAACAGATTAGTCAGGCAAGATTTTCCCTTTGGAAAACCATGTAGACTTTGGCCTATTTTATGAAGTGAGAAGGAAGGGAAATGCAAAGTCAGTGCAGAGCATACCTGTGGCTGTTCCCCTCAATAATAAGTATATGATTTTAGATACTGTTGAGGGGAATGACCGGGCAGGGGCAGCCACAATGACTGGCTCTTTGGCACTGAGTCTGGTGCTGTGGCTCAGAAGAGCAGCAAGGTAAAGAGCACTGTAGTGGTGATTGGAGATTCCATAGTCAGAGGAACAGAGATGAGATTTTGTGGGTGTGATAGAGACACCCAAATGGTATGGCCCCAGGTGCCAGGGTCAGGGATGTCTCAGCTCTGGTCCATGGCATTCTCAATGGGGAGGGGGAGCAGCCAGAAGTCTTGGCACATACTGGCACCAATGACATAGACAAGGTGAGGAAGTCCTGAAGAGAGATTTGGGGGAGCCAGGCAAAAAGCTGTAAACAGGACCTCCAGGGTAGTAATCTCTGGATTGCTGCTAGTGAAGATAAGAATAGGATGATTTGGCAGATGAATGGGTGACTGACAAACTGGTGCAAAGGGCAGGGGTTCAGATTTATGGATCACTGGAATCTCTTCTGGGGAAGGTATACCAGAACCAATATCCTTGCAGGCAGGTTTGCTAGAGTTCTTCAGGAGGGTTTAAACTAATTTGGCAGGGGAATGGAAACTGGAGTACAGACAGACAGACAGACATACTTTATTGATCCCAAGGGAAATTGGGTTTCATTACAGCGGCACCAAGAATAGTGAAGAAATATAGCAATATAAAACCATAAATAATTAAATAATAATAAGTTAATCATGCCAAGTGGAAATAAGTCCAGGACTAGCCTATTGGCTCAGGGTGTCTGACATTCCGAGGGAGGAGTTGTAAAGTTTGATGGCCGCAGGTAGGAATGACTTCCTATGATGCTCAGTGTTACATCTTGGTGGAATGAGTCTCTGGCTGAATGTACTCCTGTGCCTAACCAGTACATTATGGAGGTGAGGATGAGGTGTTTGGTTTTCAAACAGAGGCAGTGTATAGTGAGACTCCCAGCAAGGAGAGGCTGGTGATACAGCAAAATTGCAGCCAACAGGATGAGTTGTAATGTAAAAGGTCGACAAAATCGAAAAGGGTGAATACAGGACTGGAGGCGTTATATTTGAATGTGCACAGTATATGGAATAAGGTAGATGAACTTGAGTACAGTTACAGATGGGTATATATGATGTTCTGGGCATCACTGAATCATGGCTGAAAGAAGACTAAAGGTGGGAGCTTAATGTCCAAGGATACACATAGTATCAAAAGGACAGGCAGGTAGATAAAGGGTGTGGCATTGCTGTGTTGGTAAAAAATTGAATCAAATCATTAGAAAGAGCTGGCAGGGTGTCAGAAGGTGTTGAATCATTGTGGGTAGAGCTAAGGAACTGCAAGGGTAAAAAGACCCTGATAGGAGTTACATACAGACCTCCGAACAGTAGTAAGGATGTGGCCTACAAGTTACGATGGGAGATAGAAAATGCATGCAAAAAGGACAATGTCACAATAGTCATGAGGGGTTTCAATATGCAGGTAAATTGGGAAAATCAGGTTGGTTCTGAATCCCAAGAGGGGGAATTTCTATAATGCCTCTGTCACGTACACACAACCCTGTAAAAATATCATCAGCAATAGAACACATCTGGAGTCTGGTCTTGCTGTTAACAAAACACTGTTTTATTAGTAACTACATCATATAGTAACTTAAACCAGGTAAATCAAGAGTAAACAGTGTTATGCATATATAGGTGTAAACATATAAACCCACAAACTTCTTCAAGCTTAGGTGGTAAGTGATACAGTCTTAAGATGGTATGTCAGTAAAGTTCAGTTCAAATGCACAGGTTAATTAGTGTGAGATGTTTGTAATCCAAAGGCGAGTGTTGTGAGAAGGCAATTACGTCAATATTCCACAGATTCCACGACAGCAATACAAAATAACAATAGCAGTAGATTTTATCTTCAAAGTTGTTCCACTCCACACACAAAGTATCACCGACAGAGATCTTCAATGAATATCCTTTCAACACAAGTGGAACCACACCCGAATTCAGCTATGGGACATCTCAAGGTGGTGGCCACAGGATACTCAAACAGAATCCACATATGGATTATCACCAACAGTAGCTTATCACAAAAGGGACCATCTTCAAGGGAACCACCACCCAGGCAAGGGTCAACACACCGGTAGATTCCACAAGGTTACCTCAATCACACACAATGTGATAGCCACTTATCCAGTTCCACAACATACAAAATAACTCCAACAGCAATTTGTCACAGTGCCACACCCACTTTCTTCAGTGAACTACCACACCCAGACAAAGGGTAAACACACACATGGTATTCACAAAGGTGTTCCCCTCACCAGAGAACCCATTCCTGTGGATTAACTAAGTGACAATCACACTTTTGTAGCCAAATGGAAACATACTCACCCTCACGGGCTACTTAGAGAGAGAGTCCAAATAGCAATCTCTTTGTCACTAGGTTCCTTCTGCTTCAAACCTTCCTCTCCTCTCTTCTCTGCAAACTTCTTCTAGTTGCAGAAACTTGTGAGAGTCATTTATCAATACTCTAGATCGATCTCAACTCACCCCTTTTGCATTACTGAAAGTTTAAACCAGCAACCGACTCACTGGTATGTTCCATCGACCGAATCCATCTTGACTCTAATTGTGTCTTTCTGTGTGTCCTTGTATGTTCAAAACAAGCTGCAGAGAAACCATAACATTCAATTGTCCATCCAACAACTCCACCTCTCTCCCGCTCTCTCTCTCTCTGGAGCAGCTCAAACAATGTCCAAAAGTCAGTCTCATTCTCCTGGTGTTTAAAGTGACAGTCCACAGAAAAAATGAACCCTGGGGTTAGATAACATCTCCAAGATGGCTTTTTTAGAGCAGCTCATGGTTGAGTCCCTAGTGGACCTGTTATTCTGGATTGGGTGTCGTGCCATGAACTGGAATTGATCAGACAGCTTAAGGTAACAAGAAAACTCTTAGCGGCAAGTGATCACAATAGGATAGAATTCACTTTGACATTTGAGAAGGAGAAGTTAAAGTCAGATGTATAAGTATTACAGAGGACTGAGAGAGAAGATGGATAAAATTGATTGTAAATGAACACTGGCAGGGATGACGGCAGAGCAGCAATAGCTGCAATTTCTGGAAGCAACTCAGAAGGCACACACACACATATATATCTCCAAAGAAAGGAAGAAGTACTCTAAAGGCAAGATATCACAATCATGGCTAACAGGAGAAGGCAAAGCCAATATAAAAGCCAAAGAAATGGCATATAATAGAGCAAAAATTAGTGGGAAATTAGAGGATTAGGAAGCTTTAAAAAACCAATAGAAAGCAAATAAAAATATCACTAAGGAAAAGATAGAATACAAAAGTTAGCTAGCCAATAACATTAAAAGAGATAGCATAAATTTCTTTAGATACATAAAGTGTAAAAGAGTGGCAAATTGGACCACTGGAAAATGATGTTGGAGAGGCAGTAATGGAGGACAAGGAAATGGTGGACGAACTAAATAAGTATTTTCCACCAGTCTTCACTGTGAAAGACACTAGCTGAAAGTTTAGGAGTGTCAGGGGTTTGAAGTATGTAAACCTGTAGTATAAGGGAGAAGGTTCTTGGGAAACTGTAAAGTCTGAAGGTAGATAAGTCACCTGGATCAGATGGTGTATACCCCAGGGCTCTGAAAGAGGTGGCTGAAGAAATTATGAAGGCATTAGTAATGATCTTTCAAGAATTATTAGATTCTGGAATGGTTTCAGAAGATTGGAAAATTGCAAATGCCACTCCACTCTTCAAGAAGGAAGAAAGGCAGAAGAAAGGAAATTATAGCCAGTTACTCTCACTTTAGTGGTTACGATGACATTGGAGTCAATTGTTAAGGATATAGTTCTGGGGTACTTGGAGGCACCTGATAATACAGGCCATAGTCGGCATGGTTTTTTCAAGGGAAAATCTTGCCTGAAAATCTACTGTAGGTCTTTGAAGAAATAACAAGCAGGATAGACAAAGGAGAAATGGTTGATGTTGTGTACTGGATTTTCAGAAGGCCTTTGATAAGGTGCCACACAGGAGGCTGCTTAACAAGTTAAGAGACCATGGTATTACAGGAAAGGTTCTAGCATGGATAATGCAATGCCTGATTGACAGGAAGCAAAGAATGGGAATAAAGGGAGTCTTTTCTGGTTGGCTGCTGGTGGCTAGTGGGGTTCCACAAGGGTCTCTGTGGGGACCACTTCTATTTATATTATATGTCAATGACTTGGATGATGGAATTGATGGCTTTGTTGCAAAGTTTGTGGTTGATACGAAGATAGGTGGAGGAACATATAGTTTTGAGGAAGTAGGGAGGCTACAGAAACACTTACACAGATTATGAGAATGGGCACAGAAGTGACAGATGGAATACAGTGTCAGGAAGTCTATCGTTCTGTACTTTGGTGGAGAAAATTCAAAAATTTGGGGCACAGAGGACTTCCAGTGAGGCACGAGGCAAGATGGCAGCACAGCACTGAGTGCTGACATATAATCCTCCTTTTTCATGTTCTTTAGGGCTCATAGACATTCTTAATACAAGGTTGAGTTGGAGAAAGATCTAACTAAAGACATGACCTCAATAAAAGATCCAAATTCAACCAAGAAACAAGATACCAGCAGACAACACCAAGCTAGCAATTCATCCGAGGAAATAGCTATGCTAATTAAGCAAACAATGGCAATGGAGATGGAATTGCTGCAAGAAATGGTAGCACACTTGCTAAAGAAGTTGCTGGAAAAGGCTCTCGACCCCATATAGAAGCATATGGCAGAGAGTGGCAACAATCTCCAGTCGTTAAAGGAACAAGCGGACATTCATGCTAAAAAATTTAGCACAGTTTTCAACAAAATAGACAACATTCAGATTAGCTTACACAAGAATGAGAAAGATACTAGCTCCTGCTCGCTGAGGTGACTAAGATACAGAAGAAGTTAAACGAATTGGAGGATAGATCCAGGAGAAACAATGTACGGCTGGTCAACCTACCGACAGGCGCTGAGGGCAACGATCCAAGAGGCTACCTCCAGGAGATGCTGCCTAACTGGATTCCAGTGCTCAAGAACTCCCACAGCACTCCACTGGAGATCGATAGAGCACATAGGATCTTTTCCAACAACACCTCAAGACCGTGGACCATGGTCTTTAGGCTTCTACGGTACACCGACCAGCAGGCTATCCTGGAGGGTGCGAGGACAGCCAAACCTACTCTCCCTGATGGCACCCAGCTGCAGTTCTTCGCCGACTACAGCCCCGGCATGATGCAGGAACGGCTAGGATACAAAGAGATTTGTGCTAAGCTTCCACAGAAAGGGATCGACTCGTTCCTCATATACCTGGCGATTTTGAGAGTGAATATCAAGGGCATGAAGATGTCGTTTAACTCAGCAGAGGAAGTGAAAGAAGCTCTGAAATCATCGGTGCTGGGAGATATGGAAGAAGACCCTGGGCAATGTCCACACACTCCTCAAGAGTAGATGGAACTGCATTAAGAGCTCGGACCAACCTGTATGCACAATCTAACAGGCACAGGCAAGTTAGCGTCCTAGGTGTGAAGTTTCCTGGTTATTCATTTATTGGGAAGTCATTCGATGCACTTTTGTATTTAGTTAATTAAGGGGCCAGTTTGTTTCTGAGTATTGCAGGTCAGAGTTTTAATGTAATGGCTCAGTTAACTTGTTAGTACAAGGATAACATGGTAATGTGATATAAGTCCGCCTAGAATATACTTCTTATCTTTTACTTTCTAAGGTGATATTTAATACACCCAAATGTCATACTTCATCAAGAATGAAGCTGAAAAACAGCAGTTTGTTCTAAATAACTTTATTTGTACATGTTCATTTTGGGTTATGTCTCCAGTAGACTTGTTTACGTTCCTGGGCGCCAGATAAGATGGCACTGGCGTGATCGCTAAGCGACGGTCTATTGAAGCAACATTCTCCTGCAAGAGCTCTATTGGGGTCTTGATTATGTGTTATACTATATTTGAGACTGGAATGGTTTTAATTATGTAGATTAATGGGTTTAACCAGGTTTTTTTTCTTGTCTCTTTGATACGATTGTCTATGAGAACCGCTTTGCCTTTCTAATGTGTTGGTGCTAGAGGGGGGCAGTTAATGTTCAGTGTCTGTGACACTCACAGATGGTACAA
Source organism: Hemitrygon akajei (assembly GCF_048418815.1). Lineage (NCBI taxonomy): Eukaryota > Metazoa > Chordata > Chondrichthyes > Myliobatiformes > Dasyatidae > Hemitrygon > Hemitrygon akajei. Next base: position 1,775,225 of record NC_133126.1, on the reverse strand, counting down.
AGTAAAGGGTTGAATGGGAGGGGTGATGGGAAGGGGGTAACTCAGGGCTCCACCACCAACTTACAACAATAGATCCAGGGGAAGATGAGCTACACAGATAAATTAGAAAATCATATTATTGTATTATTTAATGTCAGAGTATTAAACTCTCCCGACAAGCATTTAAAGGTCTTAGATTTCTTACGCAGAAAGAAAATAGATATCGCGCTGTTACAGGAAACACATCTTAAACCTAATGACATTCTCAGGGTTCAAAATCGCTTTTATAAACCCATTGTGGCATCAGCTGATGGTACTCATACAAAAGGAGTTATGATATTAATGAGCCATAGTATTAATGATAGATAGATAGATAGATACTTTATTCATCCCCATGGGGAAATTCAACTTTTTTCCAATGTCCCATACACTTGTTGTAGCAAAACTAATTACATACAATACTTAACTCAGTAAAAAATATGATATGCATCTAAATCACTATCTCAAAAAGCATTAATAATAGCTTTTAAAAAGTTCTTAAGTCCTGGCGGTAGAATTGTAAAGCCTAATGGCATTGGGGAGTATTGACCTCTTCATCCTGTCTGAGGAGCATTGCATCGATAGTAACCTGTCGCTGAAACTGCTTCTCTGTCTCTGGATGGTGCTATGTAGAGGATGTTCAGAGTTTTCCATAATTGACCGTAGCCTACTCAGCGCCCTTCGCTCAGCTACCGATGTTAAACTCTCCAGTACTTTGCCCACGACAGAGCCCGCCTTCCTTACCAGCTTATTAAGACGTGAGGCGTCCCTCTTCTTAATGCTTCCTCCCCAACACGCCACCACAAAGAAGAGGGCGCTCTCCACAACTGACCTATAGAACATCTTCAGCATCTCACTACAGACATTGAATGACGCCAACCTTCTAAGGAAGTACAGTCGACTCTGTGCCTTCCTGCACAAGGCATCTGTGTTGGCAGTCCAGTCTAGCTTCTCGTCTAACTGTACTCCCAGATACTTGTAGGTCTTAACCTGCTCCACACATTCTCCATTAATGATCACTGGCTCCATATGAGGCCTAGATCTCCTAAAGTCCACCACCATCTCCTTGGTCTTGGTGATATTGAGACACAGGTAGTTTGAGTTGCACCATATCACAAAGTCCTGTATCAGTATCAACTGAAAGGACTGGCTCCGACAATGAAGGACGTCTAGCTTTTTGCTGTACATCCATTCAGGGTAAAAAAGTTACATTCATTAGCCTATTTGCCCCAACTATATTCGAGGCTTAATTTTTTCCCTCAATTACCTCACAATTACTGAAGTTAAGTGACTACCAACTATATGTTGGTTCAGACATGAATGCTTTGGTAAACATTAACCTCGATAAATCTTCCTCAACTATATCAAGCTCTCAAGAATCTGCTTCCAAAGCACTTAACCTCTTTCTAATGGATTTAAATTTAACTTATGTGTGGAGGGAGCATAATCCATCAGCTAAAGACTACACCTTCTTCTCCACAAGACATAAAACTTTCTCTTGGATAGATTACATTCTTAAATCCTCTGGTTTGCTGCCTTTGGTACACTCAATAGAATTTTTGCCCAGACATCTATCTGATCACAATCCAGTTATACCTACTTTTAATTATGGCAAAGTCAAAAGTAGATAGATAGATAGATAGATAGATAGATAGATAGATAGATAGATAGATAGATAGATAGATAGATAGATAGATAGATAGATAGATAGATAGATAGATAGATAGATAGATAGATAGATAGATAGATAGATAGATAGATACTTTATTCATCCCCATGGGGAAATTCAACTTTTTTCCAATGTCCCATACACTTGTTGTAGCAAAACTAATTACATACAATACTTAACTCAGTAAAAAATATGATATGCATCTAAATCACTATCTCAAAAAGCATTAATAATAGCTTTTAAAAAGTTCTTAAGTCCTGGCGGTAGAATTGTAAAGCCTAATGGCATTGGGGAGTATTGACCTCTTCATCCTGTCTGAGGAGCATTGCATCGATAGTAACCTGTCGCTGAAACTGCTTCTCTGTCTCTGGATGGTGCTATGTAGAGGATGTTCAGAGTTTTCCATAATTGACCGTAGCCTACTCAGCGCCCTTCGCTCAGCTACCGATGTTAAACTCTCCAGTACTTTGCCCACGACAGAGCCCGCCTTCCTTACCAGCTTATTAAGACGTGAGGCGTCCCTCTTCTTAATGCTTCCTCCCCAACACGCCACCACAAAGAAGAGGGCGCTCTCCACAACTGACCTATAGAACATCTTCAGCATCTCACTACAGACATTGAATGACGCCAACCTTCTAAGGAAGTACAGTCGACTCTGTGCCTTCCTGCACAAGGCATCTGTGTTGGCAGTCCAGTCTAGCTTCTCGTCTAACTGTACTCCCAGATACTTGTAGGTCTTAACCTGCTCCACACATTCTCCATTAATGATCACTGGCTCCATATGAGGCCTAGATCTCCTAAAGTCCACCACCATCTCCTTGGTCTTGGTGATATTGAGACACAGGTAGTTTGAGTTGCACCATATCACAAAGTCCTGTATCAGTATCAACTGAAAGGACTGGCTCCGACAATGAAGGACGTCTAGCTTTTTGCTGTACATCCATTCAGGGTAAAAAAGTTACATTCATTAGCCTATTTGCCCCAACTATATTCGAGGCTTAATTTTTTCCCTCAATTACCTCACAATTACTGAAGTTAAGTGACTACCAACTATATGTTGGTTCAGACATGAATGCTTTGGTAAACATTAACCTCGATAAATCTTCCTCAACTATATCAAGCTCTCAAGAATCTGCTTCCAAAGCACTTAACCTCTTTCTAATGGATTTAAATTTAACTTATGTGTGGAGGGAGCATAATCCATCAGCTAAAGACTACACCTTCTTCTCCACAAGACATAAAACTTTCTCTTGGATAGATTACATTCTTAAATCCTCTGGTTTGCTGCCTTTGGTACACTCAATAGAATTTTTGCCCAGACATCTATCTGATCACAATCCAGTTATACCTACTTTTAATTATGGCAAAGTCAAAAGTAGATAGATAGATAGATAGATAGATAGATAGATAGATAGATAGATAGATAGATAGATAGATAGATAGATAGATAGATAGATAGATAGATAGATAGATAGATAGATAGATAGATAGATAGATAGATAGATAGATAGATAGATAGATAGATACTTTATTCATCCCCATGGGGAAATTCAACTTTTTTCCAATGTCCCATACACTTGTTGTAGCAAAACTAATTACATACAATACTTAACTCAGTAAAAAATATGATATGCATCTAAATCACTATCTCAAAAAGCATTAATAATAGCTTTTAAAAAGTTCTTAAGTCCTGGCGGTAGAATTGTAAAGCCTAATGGCATTGGGGAGTATTGACCTCTTCATCCTGTCTGAGGAGCATTGCATCGATAGTAACCTGTCGCTGAAACTGCTTCTCTGTCTCTGGATGGTGCTATGTAGAGGATGTTCAGAGTTTTCCATAATTGACCGTAGCCTACTCAGCGCCCTTCGCTCAGCTACTGATGTTAAACTCTCCAGTACTTTGCCCACGACAGAGCCCGCCTTCCTTACCAGCTTATTAAGACGTGAGGCGTCCCTCTTCTTAATGCTTCCTCCCCAACACGCCACCACAAAGAAGAGGGCGCTCTCCACAACTGACCTATAGAACATCTTCAGCATCTCACTACAGACATTGAATGACGCCAACCTTCTAAGGAAGTACAGTCGACTCTGTGCCTTCCTGCACAAGGCATCTGTGTTGGCAGTCCAGTCTAGCTTCTCGTCTAACTGTACTCCCAGATACTTGTAGGTCTTAACCTGCTCCACACATTCTCCATTAATGATCACTGGCTCCATATGAGGCCTAGATCTCCTAAAGTCCACCACCATCTCCTTGGTCTTGGTGATATTGAGACGCAGGTAGTTTGAGTTGCACCATATCACAAAGTCCTGTATTAGTTTCCTATACTCCTCCTCCTGTCCATTCCTGACACACCCCACTATGGCCGTGTCATCAGCGAACTTCTGCACATGGCAGGACTCCGAGTTATATTGGAAGTCTGATGTGTACAGGGTGAACAGGACCGGAGAGAGTACGGTTCCCTGCGGCGCTCCTGTGCTGCTGACCACCGTGTCAGACCTACAGTCTCCCAACCGCACATACTGAGGTCTATCTGTCAAGTAGTCCACTATCCAATCCACCATGTGAGAGTCTACTCCCATCTCCGTTAGTTTGTGCCTTAAGATCTTGGGCTGGATGGTGTTAAAGGCACTAGAGAAGTCAAGGAATGTAATCCTCACAGCACAACTGACCCCATCTAGGTGAGAGAGTGATTTGTGCAGCAAATACGTGATAGCATCCTCCACTCCCACCTTCTCCTTATACGCAAACTGAAGAGGATCCTGGGCATGCCTGGTTTGTGGCCTCAGATTCTGTATTATCAGCCGCTCCATGGTCTTCATCACGTGCGACGTCAAGGCAACATGTCTGAAGTTATTCAACTCCTTTGGTTGTGGTTTCTTCGGTACCGGGACAATACAAGATGTTTTCCACTGTCTGGGTACTCTTCTCTGCTCCAGGCTCATGTTGAAGATGCGCTGTAGTGGTTCTCCCAGCTCAGTCGCACAGGCCCTCAGTAATCTACTAGGTGGAGGTTTAACTCCACCCTTCTAAAAAACGAGTTTCTAATATGACTGAGAACAAAACTGATGGAATTTATAAATTTAAATAAAAATAGTGTCTCTGATGTGATAGTGGTTTGGCCTCCATCAAGGGTTTCTTACGAAATAACACCATATGGTTCAGTTCCCACCTACATAAAAGCCAGCTTTAAAAGATTTCCACCCTAGAAGAACAATTTAAGGTTTTGGAGAATGATCTCAAAGGCAGATACACCATAACAAAAGAAAACGAGCTCAAAACAAAACAAGCAGAATTAAATTATTTATTAAGAAGCAGGGCAGAATATATGATCCATATAACCAAACATAAGTATTATGCAGAAGGCAGCAGACCGAGCCATCTTTTGGCACTAACACACAAACAACAGGAAGCTGAAAGGTCCATACCAGCGATTAGATGTGTTAAACGTGGAGTAGTATCTTACTTTAGAATTACTTTAAAGAACTGTATACAAGTGGCTCCGTTCCTTCTGAGAATGACTTCACCGATTTTTTTAGTGGCTTAGATCTCCCTACGTTGTCATTAGAGGACACCAAAACTCTAGATTCTCCTATTACACTGGATGAGTGACTCAAAGCAGTCAAAGCTACAAATAAAGGCTGCATGCCAGGTATAGATGGCATACCTGTGGAACTTTACCTAGCACTTTGGGATATTCTTGGACCAGTATGGTTAGAAACATTAAATTATGCTATTGGAAATGACGCTTTCCATAGAGATCTCCATTTTTAGAATCATTTTATTGATATATAATCTCCAACAGCTATAAAATGATACAAAACTTCAACAGATTAATATGTATACAATTAATAAAGATGAAGAAAAAAACTGATCTTAAAATATAAAAATGGGGAAAAAAATGTTATATATAGGAAAAAAAAGGGAAAAAAAAGAACCCCATCTAACAAGGAAAAAACCCCACTAACTACAAAAAAAACACCCATTAGGAATCAACCCCCCGGAGCAATACATTTAACCATCATCTAAATATATTAAAAAAAAGTCATCAACCACCATTTCATATTTATAAAAAAAAATAAAATTGGAAGGATAACATATAACTTAATTCAAATTAAATGATAGTATTTGGCAAAAGAACCCCATCTTCTCTCAAAATCAAATCGAGGATCAAAAATTCTACTTCTAATTTTTTCTGAACTAAGACATAACATCACTTGAGAAAACCATTCAATTAATGTAGGGGAAGAAATATCTTTCCATTTTAATAAGATAGCCCTTCTTGCCAGCAGTGTAACAAATGCAATTACATGTAGATCTGAAGATGAAATACCCTGAATATGATGCGGAACTATTCCAAATAGAACAGTCAATCTATTAGGTTGTAAATTAATTTTCAAAACTTTAGAGATTGTAGAAAATAAAGATTTCCAGAACGATTTTCATGCAGAACATGACCAGAACATAAGTGACAAAGTAGCTACTTCAGTTTTACATCTATCGCAATAGTTATCTATACTAGGAAATATTTTAGATAGTCTCTCCTTTGTTAAGTAATAACGGTGTACAATTTTAAATTGAATTAAACAATGGTTGGCACATACAGAAGAAGAATTTACGTTTTTCAAAACTTGAAGCCAATCTTCATTAACAAAGGTCATATTACGTTCTCTCTCCCAATCTTGTTTAATCTTTAGTGATAGGTTCTCTTTTTGTAACAAAAATAAATTATAAATTCTACTAATGGAACCTTTCACTAAGGGATTCAATTTCAAAATGGTATCCAACAAATCAGATTCCTGTAAATTTGGAAACTTATGTAAATATTGTTGTAAAAAATGTCAAACCTGAAAATATTGCAAAAAATGTGTATGAGCAATTAACTCCTCAAAAGTCATCAATCGACCATCACAAAATAAATCTGTAAAAGAATGAATTCATTTATTTTTCCATAGAAGAAAAATGGGGTCAGTTGTTGAAGGTTTAAATGAGAAGTTACAATATAAAAAAACTTGATAACTTAAATTGTTTAAAATAAAAAAAATTATGAAACTGAACCCAAATCCATAAAACACACACAAAATGCTGGTAGAACACAGCAGGCCAGGCAGCATCTATAGGGAGAAGCGCTGCTCCCTATAGATGCTGCCTGGCCTGCTGTGTTCCACCAGCATTTTGTGTGTGCTGTTTGAATTTCCAGCATCTGCAGATTTCCTCGTGTTTGCTCTCCAAATCCGTAAAGATTGTTTAATAACCAGTTTAATCCACTTACTCTTTCTTTAATAGGATATATTCATGCTGTGAAAATGATGATTTTACCTAGATTTTTATACATTTTCCAAAATATACCTATCTTTTTAACTAAAAATTTTTTCGATCAAATTGACTCTCTTATTTCTTCTTTTATTTGGAACAATAAGAGACCAAGAATTAATAAGTATCATTTACAAAAATCTAAAAAAGATGGTGGACTTGCACTTCCTAATTTAAGACTGTATTATTGGGCTGTGAATATTAGACAATTATGTTTTTGGTTATATTGGCTTGATAAGAACCAAAAACCATTATGGGTTGATTTGGAATTAAAAACTGTTAAACAATTTCATTTAACTTCAATTTTAGGAGCTCCATTATGTTTATAGCTCTCTAAAATTCCAAATTTAAATCTTTATCCGGTTATTCCATAGAGATCTAAACACAGCCCTGATCACAGTTATACCTAAGCCTAGTAAGGACCCCTTGGAATGTGCCAATCACTATCCAGTCTCCTTGATAAATGCCGACCTCAAGATATTTTCCAAAGTCTTAGCCAGTAGACTAAAGACAGTAGTTGGGGAAATAATTAGCCCAGATCAAACAGGCTTTATCAAGGGACGTCTCTCATCTGATAATATTTGCCGGCTCTTACACATACTGAGTGCAACACATAAAATCCCACCTGCCTGTGGTCTGCTATTTCTAGATGCTGAAAAAGCATTCGATTGCCTTGAATGGCCATATCTTTGGAGAGTTCTAAAAGAATGTAAGTTCGGTGATAAATCTATCAATATGATTCAAACACTATGCTAATCCCTCAGCCTGGGTATATGTGGGAGGAGGTTTCTCCGAGTTGTTTGATTTAGGATGAGGCACACAACAAGGGGACCCTCTGTCTCCTTTAGTTTTTAATATATCTATTGAACCGCTTGTTAGAAACTCTCCTCGGATCTCCCCTATTACAATAAGTACAACATCACATTCGATATCACTTTATGCGGACGACACATTAGTTTATATGGCAAATGTTCAACAAACTGTCCCTATGTTTTAAAAACACTGAAGCAATTTGGATTTCTTTCAGGATACAAAGTTGATCTGTCAAAATCAGCACTGTTTTCCGTGCTGTGATTGTTATATGGTTATATGGTTATAAAAGTAAGGTGTCTCTCCTTCCCCAGATTAATGTTACAAATGAGGTCCTCTACTTGGGTATTAAAGTTAATATTTCCTTATTGTCTGTGGCTAAAACAAATTACTCTTTAATTTTGAAAAAAATAGAAGAAGATATTAATAGATGGAGACACCTGCCAGCATCAGTCCCAGCCCGTATATCAGTCATTAAAATGAACATCTTACCTTGCATTAATTTTATCAGCTCAATGATCCCACAGGATATTGGCAAAAACTGGACTTCTTACTATGATGCTATGTTTGGAATGGTAAATGACCCAATATAAAGTGGTCAGCTCTACAATTCAAAAAGTCAGATGGGGGATTGGCATATTAATTTTAAACTGTATCACTGGGCATTTATATTAAAAGGTCTTAGCTATCCCATCCCCATACAAGCAATTTGGCTGATAACAACCTGCAAAGGTACATAAATACTATTGATAACCCATGGGTGAAACTGACTCTTAAAATATGGAAAATTACTATAAAAGAATATAATCTAGAGGGAGATATTGCAATTCTTAAATGGTGTGCATATGACTCAGATTTTTTACACCAAATAAATTGGATGCTAGATTTAAGGACTGGACAGCTAAAGGAATAACAGTTCTTTGCAACATAATGAAAGAAGGAACACTGTTCAGTTTTGAAATGCTTAAAGAGAAACACTTATTTGAAAAACAAGGTTTTTATCAGTATTTACAGATGAGACAATATGTTAATAAGATGCTTAAAAATGTAACCAAGGCATGTACATGCTTGATAGAGCTATTTAGAAAAGCACATAATTCAGATATTGGTAGTAGAATCATTTCAAGCATGTATAAGGGTTTGTCAAATCTTAAAACACATTCAACTTCATACATTAGAACAAAATGGGAGAAGGAAGGAGGGATAATTATATCTGAGGAAGAATGGACAACAATATGGAGGTATCAATGGAAGTGCACCAGTTCACAGAAATGGAGGGAGATTGGATGGAAAAACTTGATAAGATATTTATTTACACCTCTCAGAAATCCCATTATGATAGTAACCTCCCTGTTTTCTGGAGGAATTGTGGAAATCAAAATGCAAATCATTACCATATTTTTTTGGGACTGCCCTGTTATCAAAAACTATTGGAGGAGGATACACAATGCCCTACAAGACATCCTTAAATGTGAAATACCCTTAGAGAGTAAGACCATATATTTTGGATATATACCTCAAGAATGGTTGAAAAGAGCTAAATATTTAATGAATATACTGTTGGTGGCTGGTAAAAAGACTCTTATTAGGAAATGGTTATCACAGGAGAGCCCAACTTTAAATACATGGATGGAAATTACAATGGACATTTACAAAATGGAGAAGATAACAGCATCATAAAACTGAACAGTGTTCCTTCTTTCATTATGTTATTAATCATAAGCTGGAACAATTTGGTTCATATTTGGAAAAATGGTTTGACTACATAATGCCTCATTGGCCTGATTTTATTCTCACAAATCAATGAATCACTTCCTACTTGTACATAGTTCTTTCCTTTGGCTTGTTTTTTCTTTCCACTCTTTTCTATAAGTGTATACCCCAGATAAATACTTTGTGGAGATTTGTGATATATATGATTATATGATATATATGTACAATGTCTGAAATACATCTTATGGAAATGTTTGTTTGATGATGAACTTCAATAAAAAAATAAATTACAAAAAAAAAGTCTTAGCTATTGGATGGAGGAGGATAAAGTTTCATCATGGAAAAATATAGAACAAGAGCTAATAGCACCAATAAGGTTAAAAGACTTTCTCCTTATAGGTATGTCTACCAAAAAATGTGATTTGTATTACAGTCCAATTTTAACCCATATGCTACAAGTGTTTAGAGCAGCAGAAAAATTCCTAAAATTTAAAAGCGTATGGTGGAATAATAATCATTTTCTATCTGGGGGAAACCATTCACTAACGTAACTTGGGAGGATAAAAGTATTACTACTCTTCAAGATATTAATGGGGCAAGTACTATCCTTAGCTTTCAAGAACAGGTATCTCAATATAATATTGATAAACACTCTCTTTTCTACTTTAGAGTAAGATCAGCTTGTAAAGCCTATGGGGTTCCCTGGGGGTCAGATTTAAAGGACTATCCCATCTTAAGTTGGATACAGAGTGCTCCAAGACAGATAGTGTCTATGATATATCTATGATAAATTAAACTCCCAGAAATATATGCCTACATCAGGAATGAAAGCCTGGGATAGGGACATATCTGAATTGGGACAAGACTTAGACTGGGATGTGATTTGGGATAATGCTGCCAGTGCTTCAAAAAACCCAAATCATCGGTATATACACTTGAAATTTTGTCATAGGGCATATCTAACACCGAGAATTAGACATCAAGTGGGACTAGTTTTTGACCCAAACTGCTCATTTTGCCCCCACGGAACCGTTGGCTTTTTTAATATATGTTGTATGGGAATGTCCAGGGGTTTTGGTTTGTGGGGAAAGGTTATCAGTACTCTTACAGAACTAACGGGGGTACAATTACCAATGGACCCTGCTGTACATCTTCTAAATGATGACTCACATCTTTCCTTTACGGAAAAAACACACAAAGTCTGGCTGGCAGGGATGACTGCAGCGAAGAAGATTGTAGTCCAGCGCTGGAAACCTCCCCGTGATATTTCAAGTACTCACTGGCTTCGGAGCTTTTTGGACATTTCTTACCTGGAATTATCATCAGCAAAAGTAAATGATGCACGACCAAACACAATCTTAATGTTGAAAAATTTTATATCCGACTTAAAAGATCTTTTGTTAAAATAGGAATGCTCTGTCTGTGTATGCACTATTATTCAGTTGGTTGATGGAGGGAAGAGGTGTGGAGGGGAAGAGAGAGGGGTGGAGGGGGGTGGGGATGAAGGTTGGGGGATAAACAGTCAAAATGTTATTGGCAACTGGTTGTATTGAATGTAATTTGTTGATGTTGCAATAAAAATTAGTGATAAAAAATATTTGGGGCACAAGGGACTTTTGAGTCCTTGTGCAGGATTCTCTAAAGGTTCATTTGCAGATTGAGTCAGTGGTGAGGATGGCAAATGGGATGTTAACATTCCTTTCAAGATGTCTAGAATATAAAAAAAGCAAGGACGTAATGTTGAGTCTTTACTGAGCACTGATAAGGCCTCACTTTTAGGCTCTTTATCTTAGGCTATGTCCACACTAGACTGGATAATTTTGAAAATGCCGGTTTCGCATAAAAACGATAGGCATCCACACTATGCGTTTTAAAAAATATCTTTATCCACATTGAAACGGATATTTCGGCGAATCTCCTCCTCCTGCGCATGTGCAGGACACATCTACCAAAAACAAGCGACATGCTTGGTGTCGAATCTTGCCGTAAAAGTGCGCGTTTGTGTAGTTAGACTAGAAAAACTTAAAACAACAGACAGCTGTTGGCTTTCGTGCAGGAGAACTTAAAAGTAATAAACAAATACTGGAGTGTACGGAGGCAACTGACAGGGAGTTCACGGACAGATTGGCCCGGCTGACGACGAACATTGAAAAACTGACTAACTCTGTTGCATTAATAAAGCACCTTGTTAAATGTATAAAACATGTCTGCATCAGTGTTATCTTGTATTTCCATACAATGTTACACTAGGCTGTTACACATCTATTGTCAGAGAAGTACTTGCATAAATAGGTAAACCACTTTCATATGAGCAAGGACAGAAAACAGGGCAAAGTAAGTATACTTATTTATTCAGTAAGTTATGGGTCAAAGTATTTGGTGCGTACATTTCTAACTCTTCTGGTGTCAGTTTTGTAGCCGTCTGTTCTGAAATTGTTAGGTTGCTTTCAAGAAAACAATGAAATAGTGCGCTGCCGTCTGACAGCGTTTTCAGATTTCTCTGGTTACCCCGTCCCCACTGCTCCGGCCATTCCTGTGTTTTCAAAAATACACACTTTAGAGAGCATTTCTGAAAAGGTCCGGTTTCAGGGGATGAAAACGCCGTTTTAGTGTGGACGAAGGGTAAAAACGAAGAGAAAAAGCTTTGGTTACGGATTTATCCGGTGTTTAGTGGACGTAGCCTTAGAAAGGATGTGCTGACACTACAGAGGGCTGAAAGGACGTTAATGAAAATGATTGCAGGAATTAATAGGCTTGTCATATGAATAGCGTTTGAAGGTTCTAGGCCTGCATTCAGAGGAATGAGGGGTGATCTAATTGAAATCTATTCAATGTTGATAGACCTCAATAGAGTAGATGTGGAGAGGATGTATCCTACAGTGTGAAAGTCTAGGACTAGAGGACACAGCCTCAGAATTATCAGATGTCCTTTGAGAACAGAAATAAGGAGGAATTTCTATCATCAGAAAGCAGTGAATCTATGGAATTTTTTTTACTATAGGCAGCTGTGGAGGCCAAGTCTCTATGTATAGTGAAGGCAGTGGTGGAGAGATTCTTGATTGGTCAGTATATGAAAGGAAACAGGAAGAAGGCAGGAGATTGGGGCTGAGAGGGAAAATGACTCAACCATGATGAAATGGCAGCGCAGATGCCGGGCCAAATGGCCTAATTTTGCTCCTATATCTTATGGTCTTACATGCCACCAAGTACCTCAAACCTCATCCTTAATAACAGACTCCAACATCTTCCTAACTGGCCTAGAATTCATTTTCTTCTGCCTCTCTCCCTTCTTGAAGACATTTACAATCTTCCAGTCCTCCAGAACCATTCCAGAATCTAATGATCCTTTAAAGATTATTACTAATGCCTGCACAATCTCTTCAGCTACCTCCTTCAGAACCCTGGGGTGTAGTCCATCTAGTCCAGGTGAGTTCTATATCTTCAGACTTTCAGCTTCCCAAGCAGCTTCTCCTTAATAATAACAGTGATACTCACTGCTGACCCTGCTTTATATTATTGGCTAGCTTATCTTCATACTTCTTCCTTTCTCTTTTGACTTTTTTTGGTTGCATTCTGTTGGTTTTTAAAAGCTTCCCAATTCTCTAGCTACCCACTAACGTTTCCTCTATTATATGCCCTCTATTTTGCTTTAATGCTGTCTTTGACTTCCCTTGTCAGCCACGGTTGCCTCATGCTCCCTTTAGAATACTTCTCCATCTTTGGGATGTATCTTTCCTGTCCTGTCCGAATTTGCCACAGAAACATGAGCCATTGCTGTTCTGCCATCTTCCCCGCAAATATCCCCTTCCATTCAGCTTTGGCTAGCTCCTCTCTAATGCCTCTGTAATTCCCTTAACTCCACTGTAATACTGATACATTTGGCTTTATCTTCTCCAGGGGAAATTCTATCATATTATGATCACTGTCTCCTAAGGGTTCCTTTACCTTATGGTTCCTAATCAAATCTGGGTCATTTACATAACATCCAATCCAAAATTGCCATTCCCCTACTGGGCTGAATTACAAAAGGGTGAAGAATGCAGGACTGCTGTATTTAAATGTGTGTAGCATTTGGAATTAGGTGGACGAACTAGTGGTGCAATTAGATTGTTCAGTATGATGTTGTGGGCATCACTGAGTCGTGGCTGAAAGAAGGCCATAGGTAGGAGCTTAACATCAAAGGATACACTTTGTATCAAAAGGATAGGCAGGAAGACATAGGCAGTCGTGTGACTCTACTGTTAAGAGATGGAATTATATCTTTAGAAAGTGGTGACAGAGGGTCAGAGAATGTAGAATCTTTGTGGGTGGAGTTAAACTGCAAGGGTTAAAAAAAACTTTAAGGGGATCATTTATAGGCTTCCAAACAGTAGCCATGATGTGAGGTTGAAATTGCAAAGGGAGCTGGAAAAGTCATGTAATAAGGGTAATGACACAATTCAAACTAGAGACTTCAATATGCAAGCAGAATGGGAAAATCAAGTTGGTGTTGGAGCCTAAGAGAGGGAATTTGTTGAATGCCTACGAATGGGCTTTTTAGAGCAGCTTGTGCTTGAGCCTACTCTGGGAAAGGCCGTCTTAGATTGGGTGTTGTGTAATAACCCAGATCTTATTAGGGAGCTTAACGTAAAGGAACCCTTAGGAGGCAGTGATCATAATGTTATTGAATTCATACTACAATTTAAGAGGGAAAAGGCTAAGTCACATGTATCAGCATTGCAATGGAATAAATGGAATTACAGAGGCATGAGAGAGGAGCTCGCCCAGGTGGATTGGAGGAGGATACTGGCAGGGATGACAGCAGAGGAGAGGTGGCTGAAGTTTCTGGGAATAGTTCACAAGGCACAGGATAGATATGTCCCACAGAAGAAGTTCTCAAATGGCAGGAGTAGGCGACTATGGCTTAAAAGGGAAGCTAAGGACTGCATTAAAGTCAAGCAAAGGGCATATAAGGTAGTAAAAGTGAGTGGGAAGTTGGATGATTGAGAAGTTTTTCAAATCCAACAAAAGGCAACTAAAAAAGCTGTAAGAAGGGAAAAGATGAAATATGAGGACAAACTCACCAAAAATATAAAGCAAGATATTAAAAGATTTTCCAGTTGTATAAAGAGTAAAAGGAGGGTGAGAGTTGATATTGGACTACAGGAAAATGATACTGGTGAGGTAGTAATGGGGGACAAAGAAATGGTTGGTAAATGTAATGAGTACTTTACATCAGTCTTCACTGTGGAAGACACTAGCAGTGTGCCAGAAGTTCGTGAGTGTCAGGGAGAGGAGTGAGTGCCATTGCTATTACAAAGGAAAAGTGCTAGGCAAACCCAAAAGTCTTAAGGTGGATAAGTCACCTGGACCAGATGGACTACATCCCAGAGCCCTGAGAGAGGTTGCTAAAGAGATAATGGATGCATTGGTTATGATCTTTCAAGAATCACTTGTTTCTGGCATGGTCCCGGAGGACTGGAAAATTGGAAATGTCATTCAGTTCTTAAAGAAGGGTGAAAGCAAAAGAAAGGAAATTATAGACCAGTTAGTCTAACCTCAGTGGTTGGGAAAGTGTTGGAGTCTATTATTAAAGATGAGGCTTCAGGGTACTTGGAGACTAATGATAAAATATGTCAAAGGCAGCATGGTTTCTGTAAAGGGAAATCTTGCCTGACAAATCTGTTAGAAGTAACCAGCAGGGTAGACAAAGGAGAAGTAGTGGATGTCATTTGCTTAGATTTTCACAAGAGGTTGCTTAACAAGATAAAATCCTGTGGTGTGCAGCGTGGGAATAAAGGGTACCTTTTCTGGTTGGCTGCCAGTGAATAGTGGTGTTTTCAGGGGTCAGTTTTGGGACCACTACAAATCATTCACATTGTTTGCCAATGATTTAGATAATGGAATAAATGGCTTTGTGGCATCGTTTGCGGATGATACGAAGATAGGTGGAGTGGTAGGTGGTGCTGAGGAAGCAATGTGATTTCAGCAGGACTTAGACAAATTGAAAGAATGGGCAAAAAAAGTGGCAGATGGAATAGTGATGGGAAATGCATGACAATGCAGTTTGGTAAAAGGATCAATAGTGCAAACTATTATCTAAATGGGGAGAAGGTTCACACATCAGAGGTGTAGAGGGACTGAGGAATCCTCATGCAAGACTCCCAGAAGGTTAATATACAGGATGAGTCTGTGGTAAAGAAGACAAATGCAATGTTGGCATTTATTTCAAGGGAAATAGAATATAAAAGCAAGGAGATGGTGCTGAGGCTTCATAAGACACCAGTCAGGCTGCGCTTGGAGAATTGTCAACAGTTTCGGGCCCCATATCTAAGAACAGATGTGTTGTCATTAAAGAGAGTCCAGGGAAGGTTCACGAGAATGATTCTGGAAATGAAATGGTTACCATATGAGAAGCATTTGGCATCTTTGGGCCTGTACTCACTGGAACTTAGAAGAATGCATGGGGATCTCATTGAAATCTACTGAATGTTGAATGGACTAGATAAGGTGGATGTGAATAGGATGTTTCCTCAGGTAGGGGTATCTAGAACTAGAGGGCATAGCCTCAAAATTGAGGGGTGACCATTTAGAACAGAAGGGGGAATTTTTTTAGCCAAAGAATGGTGAATCTGTAGAATGCTCTGCCACAGACTAGGGTGGAGACCACGTCCATAGGTACATTCAAGGCGGAAGTCAATAGACCCCTGATTGGTCTGGGCATCAAGGGTATGGTGAGAAGGTAGGTGGTAGACCTTTGGCTTCTACAGGAGAGTGAGGAGATAATTGATCAAAGCTACAGGGAAGTAGTCACCCTGAAGTTACAGGAGGTGAGTAGCAGTAAGAGCAGAGCACACCTGTGGCCATTCCTCTCAAAAATCAGTGTACCTCTTTGGATACTTTTGTGGGGGATTGCCTCTTGGGAGATTGCCATGGCAACCGGGTTACAGGCACTGAGCATGGGTCAGTGGTGCAGAAGGAAAAGAGCGGGAAGAAGGGAGCGGTAGTGATAGGGGACTGAATAGTGAGGTGAACAGACAGGAAATCAGAAACAGAATCAGGTTTATTATCACCGGCATGTGTCATGAAATTTGTTAACAGCTGTAGCAGTTCAATGCAATACATAATATATAGAAGAAGAAAAGAAACTAAATAAAATAATTTTAAAAAGCAAATCAATTGCACTATACATATATTGAATAGATTAAAAATCATGCAAAAACCCCAGAAATAATATATATTAAAAGTGAGGTAGTGTCCAAGGGTTCAATGCCCATTTAGGAATCAGATGGTGGAGGGGAAGAAGCTGTTCCTGAATCACTGAGTGTGTGCCTTCAGGCTTCTGCACCTCCTTCCTGATGGTAACAGTGAGAATAGGGCATGCCCTGGGTACTGGAGGTCCTTAATAATCGATGCTGCCTTTCTGAGACACCGCTCCTTGAAGATATCCTACGTACTTTGTAGGCTAGTACCCAAGATGGAGCTGACTAAACTTACAACTCTCTGCAGCTTCTTTCAGTCCCCCTTGCCAGACAGTGATGTAGCTGGTCAGAATGCTCTCCACGGTACATCTATAGAAGTTTTTGAGTGTATTTGTTGACTTGCCAAATCTCTTCAAACTCCTAATGAAATATAATAACTGTCTTGCCTTCTTTAGAACTGCATTGATATGTTGGGACTAGGTTAAATACTTAGAGCTCTTGACACCCAGGAACTTGAAACTGCTCACTCTCTCCACTTCTGATCCCTCTATGAGGATTGGTATAGAACATACATAAGAACATAAGAAATAGGAGCAAGAGTAGGCCATCCAGCCCATTGAGTCTGCCCTGCCATTCAATACTCAGCTCCATCTACCTACCTTTTCCCCATAATCCTTAATTCTCCTACTATGTAAAAATCTATCAAACTGTATCTTAAATATATTTAGTGAAGAAGCCTCAACTGTTTCCCTGGGCAGAGAATTCCAGATTCACCACTCTCTGGGAAAAACAGTTACTCCTCAACTCCGTTCTAAACCTTCTCCCCTAAATCTTGAGGCAATGTCCCCTAGTTCTAGTCTCACCTACCAATGGAAACAACTTTCCTACTTCTATCTTATCTATCACATTCAAAATGTTGTATGTTTCTATAAGATCCCGTTTCATTCTTCTGAATTTCAGAGAGTATAGTCCCAGGCGACTCAATCTCTCCTCATAAGTTAACCCCTTCATCTTTGGAATCAACCTGGAGAACCTCCTCTGCATTGCCTCCAAAGCCAGTATATGCTTTCTCAAATATGGAGACCAGAACTGCACACAGTACTCCAGGTGCGGCCTCTCCAGTACCCTGTATAATTGCAGCATGACCTCCCTGCTCTTGAATTCAATCCCTCTAGCAATGAAGGCCAACATTCTGTTTGCCTTCTTAATCACCTGTTGTACCTGCAAACCAACTTTCTGCGATTCATGAACAAGCACTCCCAAGTCCCTCCGCACAACAGCATGCTGCAATCTTCCACAATTTAAATAATAATCTGCTCCTCTATTACTCATTCCAAAGTGGATGATCTTGTATTTACCAACGTTGTATTCCATCTGCCAGACCTTGGCCCACTCACTAAACCTATCTATATCCCTCTGCAGACTCTCCACATCCTCTGTACAATTTGCTTTTCCACTCAGTTTAGTGTCATCAGCAAACTTTGCTACACTACACTCAGTCCCCTCTTCCAAATCATCAATGTAAATGGTAAACAGCTATGGGCCCAGCACTGACCCCTGCAGCACACCACTCACTACTGACTGTCAACCGGAGAAACACTCATTTATACTAACTCTCTGCCTTCTACTGGTTAACCAATCCATTATCCATGCCAATGCACTTCCTCTGACTCCATGCATCCATATCTTATTTATAAGTCTCTTGTTTGGCACCTTATCGGACGCCTTCTGGAAATCCAAGTATACGACATCCACCTGTTCTCCTCTATCCACTGCCACAAAGAACTCCAGAAAGTTTGTCAAACAGGACCTGCCCTTTCTGAATCCATGCTGCGTCTGTCTAATGGAACCACCCCTTTCTAAATATTTTGCTATTTCTTTCTTAATGACAGCTCTAAGCATTTTCCCGACTACAGATGTTAAACTAACTGGCCTAGAGTTGCCCATCTTTTGCCTACATCCTTTTTAAAAAAGTGGCGTGACATTTGCTGTCTTCCAATCCGCCAGGACCTGCCCAGAGTCTAGAGAGTTTGGATAAATGATTACCAACATGTCTACTGTAACCTCCGCCAACTCCCTCAGCACCCTGGGATGCATCCCATGAGGACCAGGGGACTTAGCTACCTTCAGGCACTCTAGTTTGCTCATCACTATCTCTTTAGTGACAGTGATTTTATCGAGGTCTTCACCTCCCATTTCATCCATAACATCCTTCTTTGGCATATTAGACGCATCTTCCATCGTGAAGGCCGACACAAAATAGTCATTCAATGCCTCAGCCATTTCCTTATCACCCAATATCAATTTCCCCTTATCGTCTTCCAAGGGACCTACATTAACTTTAGCCACCCTCTTCCGCTTTATATATTTATAAAAACTTTTGCTATCAGTTTTTATATTTTGTGCTAATTTACTTTCATACTCTATCTTCCCTTTCCTTATTTCTTGTTTAGTTGTTCTCTGTTGCTTTTTAAAGTTTTCCCAATCCTCCAGTCTCCCACTACTCTTTGCGACTTTGTACACATGAGCTTTTAATTTGATACTATCTTTTATTTCCTTAGTTATCCAAGACTGGCTCTCCCCATGCTTACTGTCCTTACTTTTGACTGGAATGTACTTCTGTTGAGCACTGTGAAAAATGTGATTTGGGAAGACTTAATTATATTGTAACTATTGCTTGTGTATCCTTTCATGTTCAGTATAAATTTGTAAGTTTGTAATCCCACTATCTATGTATTAATCTTATTATGCTGATATTAATAATAATAATAATAAAAAGATTGAAAAAGAAAAATCTCTTTGAAAGTATTCCACTGTTCCTCAACTGTCCTACCAAATAGCTTGTGCTCCCAATCCACATCAGCCAACTCCTCCCTCATTCCATTGTCTCCCTTGTTCAAGCATAATACACTAGTTTTAGACCTAACTATTCTATCCTCCATATGTATGCAAAATTGAATCATACTATGATCATTCTTTCCAAGAGGATCCCTGACTACAAGATCATTAATCTTACCTGTTCCATTGCATAGGACTACATCTAAGAGAGCATTTTCTCTTGAATATGTTCCTTTCTCTTACCCTTCCGGAAGTCCACATTCAGCTCTTTCATCTTACTGACATTGAGTGCCAGGTTGTTGCTGCAACACCACTCCACTCAGGGTATATCCCGCTCCTGTACGCCCTCTCGTCACCACCTGAGATTCTACCAACAATGGTTAGAAAAAACATAGAAAACCTACAGCACAATACAGGCCCTTCGGCCCACAAGGTTGTGCTGAACATGTCCCTACCCTAGAAATTACTAGGCTTACCTATAGCCCTAGATTCTTCTAAGCTTCGTGTACCTATCCAAAAGTCTCGTAAAAGACCCTATCGTATCTGCCTCCACCACCTTTGCCAGCAGCCCATTCCTCACACCACCACTCTCTGAGTAAAAAACTTAGCCGACATCTCCGCTGTACCTACTTCCAAGCACCTTAAACCTGTGTCGTCTTGTGGCAACCATTTTAGCCCTGGGAAAAAGCCTCTGACTATCCACATGATCAATGCCTCTCAACATCTTATACAACTCTATAAAGTCACTTCTCATCCTCCGTCGCTCCAAGGAGAAAAAGACCATTTCATTCAACCTATCCACATAAGACATGCTTCCCAATCCAGGCAACATCCTTGTAATCTCCTCTGTACCCTTTCTATGGCTTCCACATCCTTCCTGTAGTGAGGCGATCAAAATTGAGCACAGTACTCCAAGTGGGGTCTGACCAGGGTCCTATATAGCTGCAACATTACCTTTCTGCTCCTAAATTCAATTATAACCATATAACCATATAACAATTATAGCATGGAAACAGGCCATCTTGGCCCTTCTAGTCCTTGCCAAATGCTTACTCTCACCTAGTCCCACTGATCCGCACTCAGCCCATAATCATCCATTCCTTTCCTGTCCATATACCTATCCAATTTTACTTTAAATGACAATACTGAATCTGCCTCTACCACTTCTACTGGAAGCTCCTTCCACACAGCTACCACTCTCTGAGTAAAGAAATTCCCCCTCGTGTTACCCTTAAACTTTTGCCCCCTAACTCTCAACTCATGTCCTCTTGTTTGAATCTCCCCTACTCTCAATGGAAAAAGCCTATCCACGTCAACTCTATTTATCTCCCTCATAATTTTAAATACCTCTATCAAGTCCCCCCTCAACCTTCTACACTCCAAAGAATAAAGACCTAACTTGTTCAATCTTTCCCTATAACTTAGGTGCTGAAACCCAGGTAACATTCTAGTAAATCTTCTATTTTGTTGACATCTTTCCTATAATTCGGTGACCAGAACTGTACACAATACTCCAAATTCGGCCTTACCAATGCCTTCTACAATTTTAACATTAATCCCAACTTCTATACGCAATGCTCTGATTTATAAAGGCCAACATACCAAAAGCTTTCTTCACCACCCTATCCACATGAGATTCCACCATTATTCCTAGATCACTCTGTTCTACTGCATTCTTCAATGCCCTACCATTTACCATGTACGTCCTATTTGGATTATTCCTACCAAAATGTAGCACGTCACACTTATCAGCATTAAACTCCATCTGCCATCGTTCAGCCCACTCTTCTAACTGGCCTAAATCTCTCTGCAAACTTTGAAAACCTACTTCATTATCCACAACGCCACCTACCTTAATATCATCTGCATACTTACTAATCCAATTTACCACTCCATCATCCAGATCATTAATGTATATGACAAACAATATTGGACCCAGTACAGATCCCTGAGGCACACCACTAGTCACCAGCCTCCAACCTGACAAACAGTTATCCACCACTACTCTCTGGTATCTCCCATCCAGCCACTGTTGAATCCATTTTACTACTTCAATATTAATACCTAACGATTGAACCTTCCTAACTAACCTTCCGTACAGAACCTTGTCAAAGGCCTTATTGAAGTCCATATAGACAACATCCACTGCTTAACTCTCGTCAACTTTCCTCGTAACCTCTTCAAAAAATTCAATAAGATTTGTCAAACATGACCTTCCACGCACAAATCCATGTTGACTGTTGCTAATCAGACCCTGTCTATCCAGATAATTATATATACCATCTCTAACAATACTTTCCATCAATTTATCCACCACTGACGTCAAACTGACAGGCCTATAATTGCTAGGTTTACTCTTAGAACCCTTTTTAAACAACAGAACCACATGAGCAATACGCTAATCCTCTGGCACCATCCCCATTTCTAATGACATTTGAAATATTTCTGTCAGAGCCCCTGCTATTTCTACACTAACCTCCCTCAAGGTCCTAGGGATTATCCTGTCAGGACCCGGAGATTTATCCACTTTTATATTCCTTAAAAGCGCCAGTACTTCCTCCTCTTTAGTCGTCATAGTTTCCATAACTTCCCTACTTGTTTCCCTTACCTTACACAATTTAATATCCTCCTTAGTGAATACCGAAGAAAAGAAATTGTTCAAAATCTCCCCCATCTCTTTCGGCTCCACACATAGCTGTGCACTCTGATTCTCTAAGGGACCAATTTTATCCCTCACTATCCTTTTGCTATTAATATAACTGTAGAAACCCTTTGCAGACTCTTAACTCAATCATAAGGATTCAACATTTTCCAATCCCATGTCACATCTTTCTACTGATTTGATGCCATTCTTTACCAGCAGAGTCACATCACCCCTCTGCTTACCTTCCTATCCTTCTGATGCAACGTGTAACCTTGGACATTCAGCTTCCAACTACAACCATCCTTCAGCTACGATTCAATGATGGTCACAACATCATACTCGACAATCTGTAATAGTGCAACAAGATCATCCACCTTATTTCTTATCCTACACGCATTTAGATACAACCGTATTTGCTGTCCTTTCTGATTCTCCATCCCTAATGTTTTGATACTCAGCCTGTTGCCTCCAATTAGGTCCCACCACCTGTCTGCCCTTCCTGACAGTCTGACTGTACAGTATCTTTACTTTTTTACCATCTGTCCCATCCTGAGTCCTTTCACTCTGATTCCTACCCCCCTGCCAAATGAGTTTAAACCCTCCCCAATAGCTCTAACAAACTTGCACACAAGAATATTGCTCCCTGACGAAGGGTCTCGGCCTGAAACGTCAACAGTGCTTCTCCTATAGATGCTGCCTGGCCTGCTGTGTTCCACCAGCATTTTGTGTGTGTTGTTGTTAATATTGCGCCCCTTTGGGTTCAGGTGCAACCCGTCACTTTTGAACTGGTCATACCTACCCCCAGAAGAGATCACAATGATCCAAGACCTGAAACCCTGCCCCCTGCACCAGCTTCTCAGATGCGTATTTATTTGCCAGATCATCCAGTTTCTACCCTCACTAGCGCATGGCACAGGCAGCAATCCAGATTACTACCCCAAAGGTCCTGCTTCTTGGTTTTCTACCTAGCTTTCTAAAATCTCTTTTCAGGACCTCTTTGATTTTCCTTTCTATATAATTGGTGCCAATATGTACCAAGACATCTGGCTGTTCTCCCTCCCTCTCCAAAATGTTGTGCGTGCAATCTGAGATGTCCCTAACCCTGGCACCTGGGAGGCAACATACCATCCAGGTGTCCCATTCACGTCCACAGAATTTTGTGGATTAACATGCATGAAACAGCGCATCTTAACACCTTCACCATTGTTTTGAAATATTTTAACCAGGCCAGTCTGAAAAAAATCACTAAGCAATTACCATCAACAGATCACTTGCAATACCAGAGGAAACAACACACTAGACTATTGCTACACCAACATCAAGAATTTCTACCTTGCTATTCCACGCCCCCACTTCGTGAAGTCTGATCACCTGGCTATACTTCTACTCCCTGAGTATAGGCAGAGACTGAAGTCTAATCACCTGGCTGTACTCTACTCCCTGAGTATAGGCAGAGACTGAAGTCTAATCACCTGGCTGTACTCTACTCCCTGAGTATAGGCAGAGACTGAAGTCTAATCACCTAGCTGTACTCTACTCCCTGAGTATTGGCAGAGACTGAAGTCTGCAGCACCAATAGTGAGGACCAAGAGGTTCGGACAAGGGAAGCACAGGAGTGCCTAGAGGACTGCTTTGAATCGGTGGACTGGACTGTATTCAGGGATTCATCTTCAAATCTGGATGAGTATGTTGCAGTTGTTATTGGCTTCATTAAAACCTGTGTGGATGAGTGGGTGCCTACAAAGACCTGCTGTACATTCCCAAACCAAAAGCCGTGGATGAACCAGGAGGTATGTCATCTGCCAAAGGCCAGATCTGTGACATTCAAGTCTGGTGACCCAGGTCTGTATCAGAAAACCAGGTATGATTTGCGGAGGGCCATTTCAAGGCTGAAGAGACCATTACGAATGATGTTGAAGGCGACATCGGATGTACGACAACTCTAGCAGGGTTTGCAAGACATTACTTCCTACAAAGTGGAACTCAATAGTATGAATGGCAGTGATGCTTCACTACCAGATGAACTCAATGTCTTCTATGTCCACTTTGAAAGGGGAGAACACAACTGCAGCTGTGAAGATCCCTGCTGCACCTGATGATGCTGTGGTCTCTGTCTCAGAGGCTGATGTTAGGCTGTCTTTAAAGAGAGCGAACCCTCGCAAGGCAGAAGGCCCTGACGGAGTACCTGTGTCAACCAACTAACGGGAGTATTCAAGGACATTTGTCTTCAACTGTGAGAAGCTTTCAACCTCTCACAGGTACGGGTGGAAGTTCACACTTGCTTCAAAAAGGCAACCAGTGCCTAAGAAGAATAATGTGAGCTGCCTGAATGACTATCACCCAGTAGTACTCAACATCTACAGTGATGAAATGCTTGGAGAGGTTGGTCATGACAAGACTGAACTGCCTCAGCAAGGACCTGGACCCATTGCATTCTGCCTATTGCCACAATAGGTCAACGGCAGATACAATCTCAATGGCTGTTCACACAGCTTTAGACCAGCTGGACAACACAAACACCTATGTCAGGATGCTGTTCATCGACTATAGCTCAGCATTTAATACCATCATTCCCACAACCCTGATAGAGAAGTTGCAGAACCTGGGCCTCTGTACCTCCCTCTGCAATTAGATCCTCAACTTCCTAACTGGAAGACCACAATCTGTGCAGATTAGTGATAACATATCCTCCTTGCTGATGGTGCACCTCGGGGTGTATCCTTAGCACTCTGCTCTACTCTCTATATATCCATGCCTGTGTGGCTAGGCATAGCTCAAATACCATCTATAAATTTGCTGATTATACAACCATGTGTGATTGAGAAACTGTTGTAGCAGGAAGAGGAGGAATGAAGGGCTCATGAGATAATTGGCAGGGACAAATAAAAGGACAGGTAATTGAAGAGGAGCAGCCAGTGGTGTGAATGCCTCAGGGTAGGATTGGAGCTTTGAGGCTTTGGCGAGCAGGGGCTGAGGACGAGCTTGCTCCAAGTGAGGTAAGGCTGGGTAAGTTCCTTTAATTAACTTAGGAGTAGGTAATGGAGGCAGCAGTTAGGGCAGTCGAGTGCTCCGTATGCAGGATGTGGGAAGTCAGGGACAGCACAATTGTCCCTAATGACTACACCTGTAAAAGGTGCATCCAGCTGCAGCTCCTGACAAACCGTGTTAGAGAACTGGAGCTGGAGCTGGATGAACTTCGGATCATTCGGGAGGCAGAGGCAGAAATAGACAGGAGTTTCAGGGAGATAGTCACCCTTAAAAGTCAGGAGGCAGTAGTTGGGTGACTGTCAGGAGAGGGAAGGGGAATAGACAGAAAGAGCAGAGCACCCCTGTGGCTGCTCCCATCAACAATAAGCATACTGTTTTGGATACTGTTGGTGGGGATGACCTACCAGGGACAAGTTGTAGCGGTCGCATCTCTGGCACAGAGACTGGACCCTCAGCTCAGAAAGGAAGGAGAAAAAAGAAAAGAACAGTAGTGATTGGGGATTCAATAGTTAGGGAGACAGATAAGAGGTTCTGTGGGAGAGATCGAGAATCTCGGATGGTCTGTTGCCTCCCTCGTGCCAGGATCCGTGATATCTCAGATCGAGTTCTCGGTATTCTCAGGAGGGAGGGTGAGCAGCCAGATGTTGTGGTCCATGTAGGAACCAATGACGTGTATAGGAAGAAGGAGGAGGTCCTGCAAAGAGAGTTTAGGGAGTTAGGTTCAAAGTTGAAGGACAGGACCTCCAGGGTTGCAATCTAAGGATTGCTCCCCGTGCAACGTGCTAGCGAGGCTAGAAATAGGAAAATAATGCAGCTAAATACATGGCTAAGGAGATGGTGCAGGAGGGAGGGCTTCATGTTTCTGGACAATTGGGCTTTGTTCCAGGGAAGGTGAGACTTGTCCGACAGGACGGTTTGCACTTGAACTGGAAGGGGACTAACATCCTTGCGGGAAGGTTTGCTAGTGCTGCTCCAGGGGGGTTTAAACTAGATTTGCAGGGGGAGGGGAACCAGAGTATTAGAGCAGATGGTGAGGTGGAAGAGGATAAAGGTCATGCAAGGACTGCTTGTGTGGACAGAAATCAAAGGTTTGTATGTAATAGAAATGTTCTCAGGTGCCAAACTGAAGAGACTGGGGAAGAGGCATCTGGCTCTCAAATAGAGGAAGATAGGAGACAGTGTGAGAAAGGATAGGCAGGTGATGGAGAAGGGACGTGCTCAGACCGAAGGTTTGAGATGTATCTATTTTAATGCAAGGACTGTTGTGAACTAAGCGGATGAGCTTAGAGCATGGATCAGTACTTGGAGATATGATGTGGTGGCCATACAGAGACTTGGATGGTTCAGGGACAGGAATGGTTACTTCAAGTGCCAGGTTTTAGATGTTTCAGAAAGGACAGGGAGGGAGGCAACAGAGGTGAGGGCGTGGCACTGTTAATCAGAGATAGTGTCACGGCTGCAAGAAAGGTGGACACCATGGAGGGATTGTCTACGGAGTCTCTGTGGGTGGAGGGAAGGAGCAGGAAGGGGTCAGTAACTCTACTGGGTGTTTTTTATAGGCCGCCCAACAGTAACAGGGATATTGAGGGGCAGATAGGGAAACAGATCCTGGAAAGGTGTAATAAAAACAGAGTTGTCGAAATGGGAGATTTTAATTTCCCAAATATAGATTGGCATCTCCCTAGAGCAAGGGGGATGGGGTGGAGTTTGTTAGGTGTGTACAGGAAGGTTTCTTGACACAGTATGTAGATAAGCCTACAAGCGGAGAGGCCGTGCTTGATTTGGTATTGGGAAATGAACCTGGTCAGGTGTCAGATCTCTCAGTGGGAGAGAATTTTGGAGATAGTGATCATAATTCTATCCCCTTTACCATAGCATTGGAGAGAGATAAGAACAGACAAGTTAGAAAGTGTTTAATTGGAAAAAGGGGAATTTGGAGTATTGTGTACAGTTCTGGTCACCGAATTATAGGAAAGATGTCAACAAAATAGAGTACAGAGAAGATTTACTAGAATGTTACCTGGGTTTCAGCACCTAAGTTACAGAGAAAGGTTGAACGAGTTAGGTCTTTATTCTTTGGAGTGTAGAAGGTTGAGGGGGGACTTGATAGAGGTATTTAAAATTATGAGGGGGATAAATAGAGTTGACGTGGATAGGCTTTTTCCATTGAGAGTAGGGGAGATTCAAACAAGAGGTCATGAGTTGAGAGTTAGGGGGCAAAAGTTTAAGGGTAACATGAGAGGGAATTTCTTTACTCAGAGAGTGGTAACTGTGTGGAATGAGCTTCCAGTAGAAGTGGTAGATTCGGTATTGTCATTTAAAGCAAAATTGGATAGGTATATGGACAGGAAAGGAATGGAGGGTTATGGGGTGAGTGTGGGTCAGTGGGATTAGGTGAGAGTAAGCGTTCGGCACGGACTAGAAGGGCCGAGATGGCCTGTAATTGTTTTATGGTTATATGGTAAAAGGACCTTGATGGCAGTGATATACAGGCCTTCCAACAGAGGCTGGGAGGTGTTGCCACAGATTACAACAGGAAATAGAAAAGGTGTGTCAAAAGGGCAATGTTATGGTAGTCATGGGAGATTTTAACATGCAGGTTGATTGGGAAAATCAGGTTGGTAATGGATCTCAAAAGAGTGAGATTGCCTACGAGATGGTTTTTTAGAACAATTTGTCATTGAGCCTAATAGGAGTTCAGCTATATTGGATTGGCTGTTATGTAACAAACTGGAGGTGATTAAGGAGCTTAAGGTAAAAGAACCCTTAGGAACCAGTGATTACAATGTGATTTGAGTTCAATTTGAAATTTAATAGGGAGAAAGTAAAGTCCAACGTAGCAATATTTCAATGGAGTAAGGGAAATTACAGAGAGAGGGGTTGGCCAATGTAAATTGAAAGGAGATGATGACAGGGATGACAGCAGAGCAGCAATGGTGTGAGTTTCTGGGGGAAATGAGGAAGGTGCAGGATGTCTGTATTCCAAAAATGAAGAACTACTCATGTGGTAAAATAGTACAACCATGGCTGACAAGGGAAGTCAAAGCTAATGCAAAAACCAAAAAACAAAAGAAAGGGCATACAACAAAGCAAAAATTAGTGGGAAGATAGAGGATTGAGAAGTTTTTGAAAACTTACAGACAGCAACTAAAAATCATTAGAAGGGAAAAGATAAAATATGAAAGCAAGCTAGAAAATAATATCAAAGTGATAGTAAATGTTTTTTCAAGTATGTTAAAAATAAAAGAGAAACGAGAGGGGACATAGGACCACCAGAGAATGAGGCCTTTGATAAGGTGACACACATGAGGCTGCTTACCAAGTTAAGAGCCCACAGTATTACAGGAAAGTTACTAACATGGTTAGAGCATTGGCTGATTGGTAGAAGGCAGCGAGTGGGAATAAAAGGATCCTTTTCTGTTTGGCTGTCAGTGATTAGTGGGGTTCCGCAGGGGTCGTTGTTGGGACCACTTCTTTTTATGCTGGAATTCAGAAGGAGGAGGGGGGATCTCATTGAAACCTTTTGAATGTTGAAAGGTCCAGACAGAATAGATGTGGAAAGGATGTTTCCCATGGTGGGAGAATCCAGGCCAAGAGGGCACAGACTCAGGATAGATCTTTCAAAACAGAGATGCGGAGAAATTTCTTTATCCACAGGGTGGTGAATTTGTGGAATTTGTTGCCACATGCAGTTGTGGAGGCCAGGTCGTTGGGTGTATTTAAGGCAGAGATTGATAGGTTCTTGATTGGACATGGCATCAAAGGTTACGGGGAGGCTGGGAACTGGGATTGAGGGAAAAAAAGTATCAGCCATGATTGAATGGTGGAGCAGACTCGATGGGCCAGATGGCCTAATTCTGCTCCCATGTCTTATTGTCTTATGGTATGGGATGGGGTTGAATGGGATCTACGATCAGCCATGAAAAAGTGGCAGAGCAGACTCAATGGACGGAATGGCCTAATTGTGCTCCTATGTCTTATGGTCTTAAGGACTATATCAGATGGATGGTGAGAGGATGTTTCCTATGGTGGGGGTATCCAGAGCCAAAGGGCACCCCCCCCAAAATAGAGGGGTGACCTTTTAGAACAGAGGTAAGGAGGATTTTCTTTAGCCAGAGACTAGTGAATCTCTGGAATGCTCTGCCAAAGACTGTGGTGGGGACCAAGTCCATGGGTGTATTTAAAGTAGAAGTTGATAGGTTCTTGATTGGTCAGGCCATCAAAGGATATGGCGAGAAGGCAGGTGTATGGATTTGAATGGGATCTAGGATCAGTAATGATGAAATGGTGGAGCAGACTCAATGAGCCGTTGGCCAATTCTGCTCCTATGTTTATGGTCTTATGGACATCCTCCTTAAAATTTCCTCCACTCACCCTTCACCCTAAGCTAAACCAGGGTTACTGGCACCGTAATAGTGTTATTGTAACTGCTACTCTACTGTGTTGCTCCTCTATTGCAAGGCATCCTTCATTTGGGAAATGGGCTAGAACTGTGCATACATCCAGGTGCAGTCTCACCAAGACAATGTATAACTCTAGTAAAACAACACCTTTACTCCTGTGTTCAGACTCTCTCACAACAAACTCTCCTGGTCACAGTTCACTGGAGCTCTAAGATTTTGCCTATTTCTTCAAATCACCAAAAATGTGAAAGGTAGCCAAGAATGTGCAAAGTTCTCAGTATTGAACAAAGGGAAGTGTGTTCACCTCGAAGGTTCTCTGAGTGATCTTTGCAAAATTCCTTGTCACCAAGTAACAACCTGAACTCTGTCTCTCTACGGCTAACTTAAGACAGGCAAAGTTTCATAACCTTGGCATATCATCTATAAATTAACTATTACCAAAATGTTATAGTTTTGCTATTAATGATTATAAATCATCACATTACTATCTTGAAGAAAATGGGGTTGGAATGCAGAATTGCAGGCATAAGCATTAATGTTTTCCAAAGCCTGATTAATAATGGTGCACTTTGAGTTGTAAGAAGTGCCATGAATGCAGGTTCTCCCTCCCACTTACTGCACTGCTGCTTCACTGATAGTGGAGATGAAGTTAGTGAGGGCAAAGGCTGAGTGCAAGTGAGAGGACATGGCCAGAACGAACATCCACAGTGGCTTAGACAAGGTCCTGAAGTTGTGGAGGGCAGGCCCCAGGTGTGAGAATTCTGTCTACCCAAGGTAGAAAGTATTCACTGAGCATGCTTTCTGTGAGGAGAATAAATACAACATCAACAGGAGAGAGAGAACATCCTCCACAATTCTTTCAAATTATATAAGAACTGACTTTTAATACATGATCCCACTCCATGTTATTGTTTTCTTAAAATGGGTTTAGTCCAAATTTCTAGGAATATCAACAACATTTGCACAGACCATAAGTCGGTGGTACTCACACACAATGTACACCGGTGACACTCACACAGACGGTACGTCGAGAACACTCACACAGACGGTACGTTGTGAACATTCACACTGTCCGTACGTCGTGAACACTCACACAGACCGTACGTCGAGAACATTCACACATACGGTACGTCGTGAACACTCACACAGACCGTACGTCGAGAACATTCACACAGACGGTACGTCGTGAACACTCACACATACGGTACGTCGTGAACACTCACACAGACCGTACGTCGTGAACACTCACACAGACCGTACGTCGTGAACACTCACACAGACGGTACGTCGTGAACACACACACAGACCGTACGTCGTGAACACTCACACAGACCGTACGTCGAGAACATTCACACAGACGGTACGTCGGCGACACTCACACAGACGGTACGTCGAGAACACTCACACAGACGGTACGTCGGCGACACTCACACAGACGGTACGTCGCGAACACTCACACAGACCGTACGTCGAGAACATTCACACAGACCGTACGTCGTGAACACTCACACAGACCGTACGTCGAGAACATTCACACAGACGGTACGTCGTGGACACTCACACAGACGGTACGTCGTGAACACTCACACAGATGGTACGTCGTGAACACTCACACAGACGGTACGTCGCGAACACTCACACAGACCGTACGTCGAGAACATTCACACAGACGGTACGTCGTGAACACTCACACAGACCGTACGTCGTGAACACTCACACAGACCGTACGTCGAGAACATTCACACAGACGGTACGTCGTGAACACTCACACAGTCCGTACGTCGAGAACACTCACACAGACCGTACGTCGTGAACACTCACACAGACGGTACGTCGTGAACACTCACACAGACGGTACGTCGAGAACACTCACACTGTCCGTACGTCGAGAACACTCACACAGACCGTACGTCGAGAACACTCACACAGACCGTACGTCGTGAACACTCACACAGACGGTACGTCGTGAACACTCACACAGACGGTACGTCGAGAACACTCACACTGTCCGTACGTCGAGAACACTCACACAGACCGTACGTCGAGAACACTCACACAGACCGTACGTCGTGAACACTCACACAGACGGTACGTCGTGGACACTCACACAGACGGTACGTCGAGAACATTCACACAGACCGTACGTCGTGAACACTCACACAGACCGTACGTCGTGAACACTCACACAGACCGTACGTCGAGAACATTCACACAGACGGTACGTCGGCGACACTCACACAGACGGTACGTCGAGAACACTCACACAGACGGTACGTCGGCGACACTCACACAGACGGTACGTCGTGAACACTCACACAGACGGAACGTCGAGAACACTCACACAGACGGTACGTTGGCGACACTCACACAGACGGTACGTTGAGAACACTCACACAGACCGTACGTCGGCGACACTCACACAGACCGTACGTCGTGAACACTCACACAGACCGTACGTCGAGAACATTCACACAGACGGTACGTCGCGAACACTCACACAGACCGTACGTCGGCGACACTCACACAGACGGTACGTCGTGAACACTCACACATACGGTACGTCGAGAACACTCACACGGTCCGTACGTCGTGAACACTCACACATACGGTACGTCGTGAACACTCACACAGACTGTACGTCGAGAACACTCACACAGATGGTACGTCGAGAACACTCACACAGATGGTACGTCGAGAACACTCACACGGTCCGTACGTCGTGAACACTCACACAGACGGTACGTCGGCGACACTCACACAGACGGTACGTTGAGAACACTCACACTGTCCGTACGTCGTGAACACTCACACAGACGGTACGTCGGCGACACTCACACAGTCCGTACGTCGGCGACACTCACACAGTCCGTACGTCGGCGACACTCACACAGACGGTACGTCGTGAACACTCACACAGACGGTACGTCGTGAACACTCACACAGACGGTACGTTGAGAACACTCACACTGTCCGTACGTCGTGAACACTCACACAGACGGTACGTCGGCGACACTCACACAGACCGTACGTCGTGAACACTCACACAGACGGTACGTCGTGAACATTCACACAGACGGTACGTCGTGAACACTCACACAGACCGTACGTCGGCGACACTCACACAGACGGTACGTCGTGAACACTCACACATACGGTACGTCGAGAACACTCACACGGTCCGTACGTCGTGAACACTCACACATACGGTACGTCGTGAACACTCACACAGACTGTACGTCGAGAACATTCACACAGACGGTACGTCGCGAACACTCACACAGACCGTACGTCGGCGACACTCACACAGACGGTACGTCGTGAACACTCACACATACGGTACGTCGAGAACACTCACACGGTCCGTACGTCGTGAACACTCACACATACGGTACGTCGTGAACACTCACACAGACTGTACGTCGAGAACACTCACACAGATGGTACGTCGAGAACACTCACACAGATGGTACGTCGAGAACACTCACACGGTCTGTACGTCGTGAACACTCACACAGACGGTACGTCGGCGACACTCACACAGACGGTACGTTGAGAACACTCACACTGTCCGTACGTCGTGAACACTCACACAGACGGTACGTCGGCGACACTCACACAGACCGTACGTCGTGAACACTCACACAGACGGTACGTCGGCGACACTCACACAGACCGTACGTCGTGAACACTCACACAGACCGTACGTCGTGAACACTCACACAGACGGTACGTCGTGAACACTCACACAGACCGTACGTCGTGAACACTCACACAGACCGTACGTCGGCGACACTCACACAGACGGTACGTCGTGAACACTCACACAGACCGTACGTCGTGAACACTCACACAGACCGTACGTCGTGAACACTCACACAGACGGTACGTCGTGAACACTCACACAGACGGTACGTCGAGAACACTCACACAGACCGTACGTCGAGAACACTCACACAGACGGTACGTCGTGAACACTCACACAGACCGTACGTCGAGAACACTCACACAGACGGTACGTCGTGAACACTCACACAGACGGTACGTCGAGAACACTCACACAGACGGTACGTCGTGAGCACTCACACAGACGGTACGTCGAGAACACTCACACAGACGGTACGTCGAGAACACTCACACAGACGGTACGTCGAGAACACTCACACAGACCGTACGTCGAGAACACTCACACAGACCGTACGTCGAGAACACTCACACAGACGGTACGTCGAGAACACTCACACAGACCGTACGTCGAGAACACTCACACAGACCGTACGTCGCGAACACTCACACAGACGGTACGTCGAGAACACTCTCACAGACGGTACGTCGAGAACATTCACACAGACGGTACGTCGTGAACACTCACACAGACGGTACGTTGAGAACACTCACACAGACGGTACGTCGTGAACATTCACACAGACGGTACGTCGAGAACACTCTCACAGACGGTACGTCGAGAACACTCTCACAGACGGTACGTCGTGAACACTCACACAGACGGTACGTTGAGAACACTCACACAGACGGTACGTCGTGAACATTCACACAGACGGTACGTCGAGAACACTCACACAGACGGTACGTCGTGAACACTCACACAGACCGTACGTCGGCGACACTCACACAGACGGTACGTCGTGAACACTCACACAGACCGTACGTCGAGAACATTCACACAGACGGTACGTCGTGAACACTCACACAGACGGTACGTCGAGAACACTCACACAGACCGTACGTCGAGAACACTCACACAGACGGTACGTCGAGAACACTCACATAGACCGTACGTCGTGAACACTCACACAG
This sequence comes from Hemitrygon akajei, assembly GCF_048418815.1. Taxonomy (NCBI): domain Eukaryota; kingdom Metazoa; phylum Chordata; class Chondrichthyes; order Myliobatiformes; family Dasyatidae; genus Hemitrygon; species Hemitrygon akajei. The sequence continues at coordinate 1,740,835 of NC_133126.1, read as the reverse complement.
ACCGTACGTCGCGAACACTCACACAGACGGTACGTCGCGAACACTCACACAGACCGTACGTCGCGAACACTCACCCAGACCGTACGTCGTGAACACTCACACAGACCGTACGTCGGCGACACTCACACAGACGGTACGTCGTGAACACTCACACAGACCGTACGTCGTGAACACTCACACAGACCGTACGTCGAGAACACTCACACAGACCGTACGTCGAGAACACTCACACAGACGGTACGTCGTGAACATTCACACAGACGGTACGTCGTGAACACTCACACAGACGGTACGTTGTGAACACTCACACAGACCGTACGTCGAGAACACTCACACAGACGGTACGTCGAGAACACTCACACAGACGGTACGTCGAGAACACTCACACAGACCGTACGTCGGCGACACTCACACAGACGGTACGTCGGCGACACTCACACAGACGGTACGTCGTGAACACTCACACAGACGGTACGTTGAGAACACTCACACTGTCCGTACGTCGGCGACACTCACACAGACGGTACGTCGTGAACACTCACACAGACCGTACGTCGAGAACACTCACACAGACGGTACGTCGTGAACACTCACACAGACCGTACGTCGTGAACACTCACACAGACGGTACGTCGAGAACACTCACACAGACGGTACGTCGGCGAAACTCACACAGACGGTACGTCGGCGACACTCACACAGACGGTACGTCGGCGACACTCACACAGACGGTACATCAGCGACACTCACACAGACGGCACGTCGGCGACACTCACACAGACCGTACGTCGGCGACACTCACACAGACGGTACGTCGGCGACACTCACACAGACGGTACGTCGGCGACACTCACACAGTCCGTACGTCGGCGACACTCACACAGACGGTACGTCGGCGACACTCACACAGACGGTACGTCGGCGACACTCACACAGACGGAACGTCGGAGACACTCACACAGTCCGTACGTCGGCGACACTCACACAGACGGAACGTCGGAGACACTCACACAGTCCGTACGTCGGCGACACTCACACAGACGGTACGTCGGCGACACTCACACAGACGGTACGTCGAGAACACTCACACAGACGGAACGTCGGAGACACTCACACAGTCCATACGTCGAGAACACTCACACAGACGGTACGTCGGCGACACTCACACAGACGGTACGTCGAGAACACTCACACAGACGGTACGTCGAGAACACTCACACAGACGGTACATTGGCGACACTCACACAGACGGTACGTCGCGAACACTCACACAGTCCGTACGTCGGCGACACTCACACAGTCCGTACGTCAGCGACACTCACACAGACGGTACGTCGAGAACACTCACACAGACGGTACGTCGGCGACACTCACACAGTCCGTACGTCGGCGACACTCACACAGACGGAATGTCGGAGACACTCACACAGTCCGTACGTCGGCGACACTCACACAGACGGTACGTCGAGAACACTCACACAGACGGTACGTCGGCGACACTCACACAGACGGTACGTCGAGAACACTCACACAGACGGTACGTCGAGAACACTCACACAGACGGTACGTCGGCGACACTCACACAGACCGTACGTCGGTGACACTCACACAGACCGTACGTCGGTGACACTCACACAGACAGCACGTCTGCGACACTCACACAGACAGTACATCGGCAACACTCACACAGACGGTACGTCGGCGACACTCACACAGACGGAACGTCGGCGACACTCACACAGTCCGTACGTCGAGAACACTCACACAGTCTGTACGTCGAGAACACTCACACAGACGGTACGTCGAGAACACTCACACAGACGGTACGTTGGCGACACTCACACAGACGGTACGTCGCGAACACTCACACAGTCCGTACGTCGGCGACACTCACACAGACCGTACGTCGGCGACACTCACACAGACGGAACGTCGGAGACACTCACACAGTCCGTACGTCGGCGACACTCACACAGTCCGTACGTCGAGAACACTCACACAGACGGTACGTCGGCGACACTCACACAGACGGTACGTCGAGAACACTCACACAGACGGTACGTCGGCGACACTCACACAGACCGTACGTCGGTGACACTCACACAGACAGCACGTCTGCGACACTCACACAGACAGTACGTCGGCAACACTCACAAAGACGGTACGTCGGCGACACTCACACAGACGGAACGTCGGCGACACTCACACAGACCGTACATTGGGGACACTCACACAGACAGCACGTCTGCGACACTCACACAGACAGCACGTCTGCGACACTCACACAGACAGCACGTCGGCAACACTCACACAGACGGTACGTCGGCGACACTCAAACAGACGGAACGTCGGCGACACTCACACAGACGGTACGTCGCGAACACTCACACAGTCCGTACGTCGAGAACACTCACACAGACGGTACGTCGCGAACACTCACACAGACGGTACATCGAGAACACTCACACAGATGGTACGTCGAGAACACTCACACAGACTGTACGTCGGCGACACTCAGACGGTACGCCGAGAACACTCACACAGACGGTACGTCGAGAACACTCACACAGACGGTACGTCGGCGACACTCACACAGACAGTACGTCGTGAACACTCACACAGACGGAACGTCGAGAACACTCACACAGACGGTACGTTGGCGACACTCACACAGACGGTACGTTGAGAACACTCACACAGACCGTACGTCGGCGACACTCACTCAGACCGTACGTCGTGAACACTCACACAGACCGTACGTCGAGAACATTCACACAGACGGTACGTCGCGAACACTCACACAGACCGTACGTCGGCGACACTCACACAGACGGTACGTCGTGAACACTCACACATACGGTACGTCGAGAACACTCACACGGTCCGTACGTCGTGAACACTCACACATACGGTACGTCGAGAACACTCACACAGATGGTACGGCGGGAACACTCACACAGATGGTACGTCGAGAACACTCACACGGTCCGTACGTCGTGAACACTCACACAGACGGTACGTCGGCGACACTCACACAGACGGTACGTTGAGAACACTCACACTGTCCGTACGCCGTGAACACTCACACAGACGGTACGTCGGCGACACTCACACAGACCGTACGTCGTGAACACTCACACAGACCGTACGTCGAGAACATTCACACAGACGGTACGTCGTGAACACTCACACAGACAGTACGTCGTGAACACTCACACAGACGGTACGTCGTGAACACTCACACAGACCGTACGTCGAGAACACTCACACAGACAGTACGTCGTGAACACTCACACAGACCGTACGTCGAGAACACTCACACAGACGGTACGTCGAGAACACTCACACAGACCGTACGTCGGCGACACTCACACAGACGGTACGTCGTGAACACTCACACAGACGGTACGTTGAGAACACTCACACTGTCCGTACGTCGGCGACACTCACACAGACGGTACGTCGTGAACACTCACACAGACCGTACGTCGAGAACACTCACACAGACGGTACGTCGAGAACACTCACACAGACCGTACGTCGGCGACACTCACACAGACGGTACGTCGTGAACACTCACACAGACGGTACGTCGTGAACACTCACACAGACGGTACGTTGAGAACACTCACACTGTCCGTACGTCGGCGACACTCACACAGACGGTACGTCGTGAACACTCACACAGACCGTACGTCGGCGACACTCACACAGACCGTACGTCGTGAACACTCACACAGACCGTACGTCGGCGACACTCACACAGACCGTACGTCGGCGACACTCACACAGACCGTACGTCGTGAACACTCACACAGACCGTACGTCGAGAACACTCACACAGACCGTACGTCGAGAACACTCACACGGTCCGTACGTCGTGAACACTCACACATACGGTACGTCGAGAACACTCACACGGTCCGTACGTCGAGAACACTCACACGGTCCGTACGTCGGCGACACTCACACAGACGGTACGTCGAGAACACTCACACAGACCGTACGTCGGCGACACTCACACAGACGGTACGTTGAGAACACTCACACAGACCGTACGTCGGCGACACTCACACAGACGGTACGTCGAGAACACTCACACAGACGGAACGTCGAGAACACTCACACAGACCGTACGTCGGCGACACTCACACAGACGGTACGTCGAGAACACTCACACAGACGGTACGTCGGCGACACTCACACAGACGGTACGTCGAGAACACTCACACAGACGGAACGTCGAGAACACTCACACAGACCGTACGTCGGCGACACTCACACAGACGGTACGTCGAGAACACTCACACAGACGGAACGTCGAGAACACTCACACAGACCGTACGTCGGCGACACTCACACAGACGGTACGTCGAGAACACTCACACAGACCGTACGTCGGCGACACTCAGACGGTACGCCGAGAACACTCACACAGACGGTACGTCGAGAACACTCACACAGACGGTACGTCGGCAACACTCACACAGACGGTACGTCGAGAACACTCACACAGACGGTACGTCGTGAACACTCACACAGACCGTACGTCTGCGACACTCACACAGACAGTACGTCGTGAACACTCACACAGACGGTACGTCGTGAACACTCACACAGACGGTACGTCGTGGACACTCACACAGACGGTACGTCGAGGACACTCACACAGATGGTACGTTGGCGACACTCACACAGACGGTACGTTGAGAACACTCACACAGACCGTACATCGGTGACACTCACACAGACGGTACGTCAAGAACACTCACACAGACGGTACGTCGAGAAAACTCACACAGACGGTACGTCGGCGACACTCACACAGACGGTACATCGAGAACACTCACACAGATGGTACGTCGAGAACACTCACACAGACTGTACGTCGGCGACACTCAGACGGTACGCCCGAGAACACTCACACAGACGGTACGTCGAGAACACTCACACAGACGGTACGTCGGCAACACTCACACAGACGGTACGTCGAGAACACTCACACAGACGGTACGTCGAGAACACTCACACAGACGGTACGTCGGCGAAACTCACACAGACGGTACGTCGGCGACACTCACACAGACGGTACGTCGGCGACACTCACACAGACGGCACGTCGGCGACACTCACACAGACCGTACGTCGGCGACACTCACACAGACGGTACGTCGGCGACACTCACACAGACGGTACGTCGAGAACACTCACACAGACGGTACGTCGGCGAAACTCACACAGACGGTACGTCGGCGACACTCACACAGTCCGTACGTCGGCGACACTCACACAGACGGTACGTCGGCGAAACTCACACAGACGGTACGTCGGCGACACTCACACAGTCCGTACGTCGGCGACACTCACACAGACGGTACGTCGTGAACACTCACACAGACGGTACGTCGGCGACACTCACACAGACGGTACGTCGGCGACACTCACACAGACGGAACGTCGGAGACACTCACACAGTCCGTACGTCGGCGACACTCACACAGACGGAACGTCGGAGACACTCACACAGTCCGTACGTCGGCGACACTCACACAGACGGTACGTCGGCGACACTCACACAGACGGTACGTCGAGAACACTCACACAGACGGAACGTCGGAGACACTCACACAGTCCGTACGTCGAGAACACTCACACAGACGGTACGTCGGCGACACTCACACAGACGGTACGTCGAGAACACTCACACAGACGGTACGTCGAGAACACTCACACAGACGGTACGTTTGCGACACTCACACAGACGGTACGTCGCGAACACTCACACAGTCCGTACGTCGGCGACACTCACACAGTCCGTACGTCGGCGACACTCACACAGACCGTACGTCGGCGACACTCACACAGACGGAATGTCGGAGACACTCACACAGTCCGTACGTCGGCGACACTCACACAGACGGAACGTCGGAGACACTCACACAGTCCGTACGTCGGCGACACTCACACAGACGGTACGTCGGCGACACTCACACAGACGGTACGTCGAGAACACTCACACAGACGGAACGTCGGAGACACTCACACAGTCCGTACGTCGAGAACACTCACACAGACGGTACGTCGAGAACACTCACACAGACGGTACGTCGAGAACACTCACACAGACGGTACGTTTGCGACACTCACACAGACGGTACGTCGCGAACACTCACACAGTCCGTACGTCGGCGACACTCACACAGTCCGTACGTCGGCGACACTCACACAGACCGTACGTCGGCGACACTCACACAGACGGAATGTCGGAGACACTCACACAGTCCGTACGTCGGCGACACTCACACAGACGGTACGTCGAGAACACTCACACAGACGGTACGTCGGCGACACTCACACAGACGGTACGTCGAGAACACTCACACAGACGGTACGTCGAGAACACTCACACAGACGGTACGTCGGCGACACTCACACAGACCGTACGTCGGTGACACTCACACAGACGGAACGTCGGCGACACTCACACAGTCCGTACGTCGAGAACACTCACACAGTCTGTACGTCGAGAACACTCACACAGACGGTACGTCGAGAACACTCACACAGACGGTACGTTGGCGACACTCACACAGACGGTACGTCGCAAACACTCACACAGTCCGTACGTCGGCGACACTCACACAGACCGCACGTCGGCGACACTCACACAGACGGAACGTCGGAGACACTCACACAGTCCGTACGTCGGCGACACTCACACAGTCCGTACGTCGAGAACACTCACACAGACGGTACGTCGGCGACACTCACACAGACGGTACGTCGAGAACACTCACACAGACGGTACGTCGGCGACACTCACACAGACCGTACGTCGGTGACACTCACACAGACAGCACGTCTGCGACACTCACACAGACAGTACGTCGGCAACACTCACAAAGACGGTACGTCGGCGACACTCACACAGACGGAACGTCGGCGACACTCACACAGACCGTACATTGGGGACACTCACACAGACAGCACGTCTGCGACACTCACACAGACAGCACGTCTGCGACACTCACACAGACAGCACGTCGGCAACACTCACACAGACGGTACGTCGGCGACACTCAAACAGACGGAACGTCGGCGACACTCACACAGACGGTACGTCGCGAACACTCACACAGTCCGTACGTCGAGAACACTCACACAGACGGTACGTCGCGAACACTCACACAGACGGTACATCGAGAACACTCACACAGATGGTACGTCGAGAACACTCACACAGACTGTACGTCGGCGACACTCAGACGGTACGCCGAGAACACTCACACAGACGGTACGTCGAGAACACTCACACAGACGGTACGTCGAGAACACTCACACAGACTGTACGTCGAGAACACTCACACAGACTGTACGTCGAGAACACTCACACAGACGGTACGTTGGCGACACTCACACAGACGGTACGTCGAGAACACTCACACAGACGGTACGTCGAGAACACTCACACAGACGGTACGTCGGCGAAACTCACACAGACGGTACGTCGGCGACACTCACACAGACGGAACGTCGGAGACACTCACACAGTCCGTACGTCGGCGACACTCACACAGACGGAACGTCGGAGACACTCACACAGTCCGTACGTCGGCGGCACTCACACAGACGGTACGTCGAGAACACTCACACAGACGGTACGTCGGCGACACTCACACAGACGGTACGTTGAGAACACTCACACAGACGGTACGTCGAGAACACTCACACAGACGGTACGTTGGCGACACTCACACAGACGGTACGTCGCGAACACTCACACAGTCCGTACGTCGGCGACACTCACACAGTCCGTACGTCGGCGACACTCACACAGACCGTACGTCGGTGACACTCACACAGACGGAACGTCGGAGACACTTACACAGTCCGTACGTCGGCGACACTCACACAGACGGTACGTCGAGAACACTCACACAGACGGTACGTCGGCGACACTCACACAGACGGTACATCGAGAACACTCACACAGACGGAACGTCGGCGACACTCACACAGACGGTACGTCGCGAACACTCACACAGTCCGTACGTCGAGAACACTCACACAGACGGTACGTCGCGAACACTCACACAGACGGTACGTCGAGAACACTCACACAGATGGTACGTCGAGAACACTCACACAGAATGTACGTCGGCGACACTCAGACGGTACGCCGAGAACACTCACACAGACGGTACGTCGAGAACACTCACACAGACGGTACGTCGGCAACACTCACACAGACGGTACGTCGAGAACACTCACACAGACGGTACGTCGAGAACACTCACACAGACTGTACGTCGGCGACACTCACACAGACGGTACGTCGGCGACACTCACACAGACGGTACGTCGGCGACACTCACACAGATGGTACGTCGAGAACACTCACACAGACGGTACGTCGGCGAAACTCACACAGACGTTACGTCGGCGACACTCACACAGACGGTACGTCGGCGACACACACAGTCCGTACGTCGGCGACACTCACACAGACGGTACGTCGGCGACACTCACACAGACGGTACGTTGGCGACACTCACACAGACGGTACGTCGCGAACACTCACACAGTCCGTACGTCGGCGACACTCACACAGTCCGTACGTCGGCGACACTCACACAGACGGTACGTCGGCGACACTCACACAGACGGAACGTCGGCGACACTCACACAGATGGTACGTCGAGAACACTCACACAGACGGTACGTCGGCGACACTCACACAGACGGTACGTCGAGAACACTCACACAGACGGTACGTCGAGAACACTCACACAGACGGTACGTCGGCGACACTCACACAGACCGTACGTCTGCGACACTCACACAGACAGTACGTCGGCAACACTCACACAGACCGTACGTCGGTGACACTCACACAGACCGTACGTCTGCGACACTCACACAGACAGTACGTCGGCAACACTCACACAGACCGTACGTCGGCGACACTCACACAGACCGTACGTCTGCGACACTCACACAGACAGTACGTCGGCAACACTCACACAGACCGTACGTCGGTGACACTCACACAGACAGCACGTCTGCGACACTCACACAGACGGTACGTCGGCGACACTCACACAGACGGAACGTCGGCGACACTCACACAGACTGTACGTCGGCGACACTCACACAGACGGTACGTCGAGAACACTCACACAGTCCGTACGTCGGCGACACTCACACAGACCGTACGTCGGCGACACTCACACAGACAGTACGTCTGCGACACTCACTCAGACGGTACGTCGAGAACACTCACACAGTCCGTACTTCGGGGACACTCACACAGACGGTACGTCGGGGACACTCACACAGACGGTACATCGGCGACATTCACACAGTCTGTACGTCGGCGACACTCACACAGACCGTACGTCAACAACATTCACACAGACTGTACGTAGATGACATTCACATAGACTGTACCTCGGTTGGTGACACTCACACAAATTGTACATCGACACTCACATATACTGCAGTTTGACACTCACAGATTGTACTTCGATACTCACACAGAGTGCACATCGATACAGTCTCTACGTGGAAAACACTCAGACACTAGGTTGACAACACTCACACAGACTGTACGTAGATGACATTCACATAGACTGTACCTCGGTTGGTGACACTCACACAAATTGTACATCGACACTCACATATACTGCAGTTTGACACTCACAGATTGTACTTCGATACTCACACAGAGTGCACATCGATACAGTCTCTACGTGGAAAACACTCAGACACTAGGTTGACAACACTCACACAGACTGTATGTGGATACTACTCACACTGTATGTAGATAACACTCACACAGACTTTACGTGGAAAACACAGACTGCACATCGTTACTCACATAGACTGTACTTGGATACTCACACAATCAGTACTTTGACACTCACAGGCTCACTTCAACACTGACACAGACTGTACATGGATGACACTCATACAGACTGTATGAGGACAACATACACATACTGTACGTCGATAACATTCACACAGACTGTACGTGGACAACAGTCACTGACTGTATATTGACAACATTTACAGACTGTGTCAATGATACTCACACAAACTGTATGAGGACAAAATTTACACAGCTGCACATCGACACGCACAGTGGCTTCACTTTGACACACAGATTGTTCTTCGGCACTCACACAATCTGTTCTTCGACACTCACAGGCTGACTTTGACACTCACAGACTGTACATGGATGACACACACAGACTGTATGAAGACAACATACACGTACTGTACGTTGACGACACTCACACATACTACACGTTGACAACACTTACACAGACCGTACATGGACAATACACAGAGACTGTACTTCGACAGCATTTACACACTATGTGACAGTGACTCTCACACAGACATTCACAGTGACTGTATGTCAATAATACTCAGAGACTATCTGTGAACAAAACTCACACAGACTTTATGTGGACGACACACACAGACTGCACATTGACACTGTACTTCGACACTCACAAAGACTGTATATCGACACTCACAGGCTGTATATTGACACTCACACAGACTGTATCTGGACTACATTCACACAGACTGCACATTTACGACACTCACACAGAATGCACATGGACAATACACACAGACTGTATGTCGACAACACTCACACAAACTGTATGTGGACAACACTCACAAAGAGTGTACTTCGACATTTGCACAGACTGTATGTTGAAATGCCCAGGTCAAATCCTTCGGTTAGCGATACCAAACTCAACTGGGAATGATTTCAGACATAAACTAGAGTGTATCTGGACAATGAATTCAAAGATTAGAAGCAAAAAGGCTGCAAGTGGAACGGCTAAGGATTTCAGGAGCAAAGGTATTTTACTACTCAGGGTAAAGAGAGGCAATACTGCACAGGCACATGACGTCAGCCAGTAGAGTGGGTAAAGTTTAAAAAGAAGACCGCCATATCCAGCGGGCAGCGGATTGAGAAGCAGCAGAGTGATAGGGTTTTGGCTTAAATGGGCTTTGGCGGTAATGAGGCAAGGTAGGTTTACCTGTGTTAATTGTGGAAAGGAAGAACGTGTGTAAGGCCGGTTTTCTGTGCTCTGCGTCAGATGTGGGAGGTCCCCTGAAGTCTCCCAGCAGCCCAGATGGCCATATCTGCACCCGGTGTGTTAAGCTGCGGCTCCTAAGGGACCAAGTTAGGGAACTGGAGATGCAGCTTGATGACCTTCGTCTGGTCAGGGAGAGCGAGGTGGTGATAGAGAGGAGTTACAGACAGGTGGTCATTCTGGGGCCATGGGGGACAGAGAAATGTGTCACAGTCAGGAGAGGGAAGGGCAAGAAGCAGGTTCTGGAGAGTACCCCAGTGGCTGTACCCCTGGACAATAAGTACTCCTGTTTGAGTATTGTTGGGGGTGGACAGCCTACCTGGGAGAAACAACAGTGGCCGTGCCTCTGACACAGAGTCTGGCCCTGTGGCTCAGAAGGGTAGGGATAGGAAGAGAAAGGCAGTAGTGATAGGAGATTCTATAGTTAGGGGGTCAGACAGGCGATTCTGTGGATGCACGAAAGAAACTCGGATGGCAGTTTGACTTGCAGGTGCCAAGGTCCGGGATGTTTCAGATCGCGTCCACAATATCCTGCAGTGGGAGGGAAAACAGCCAGAGGTCGTGGTACATATTGGTACCAACAACATAGGTAGGAAAAGGAAAGAGGTCCATAAGACCATAAGACAAAGGAACAGAAGTCGGTCATTCGGCCCATCGAGTCTGCACTGCCATTTCATCACGAGCTGATGCAATCTCCCCTTTAGTCACATTCCCCCGCCTTCTCACCATAACCTTTGATGCCTTGACTACTCAGATACCTATCAATCTCTGCCTTAAATACACCCAATAACTTGGCCACCAATGCCGCCCATGGCAACAAATTCCATAGATTCACTACCCTCTGGCTAAAATTTTTTTTCGCATCTCTGTTCTGAATGGGCGCCCTGCAATCCTCAAGTCATGTCCTCTTGTACTAGACTCCCCCACCATGAGAATCATCTTTGCCACATCTACTCTGTCCATGCCTTTCAACATTCGAAATGTTTCTATGAGGTCCCCCCCTCATTCTTCTAAACTCCAAGGAGTACAGTCCAAGAGCAGTCAAATGTTCTTCATATGTTAACCCTCTTATTTCCGGAATCATTTTAATGATTCTTCTCTGAACCCTCTCCAATGTCAGCACATCCTTTCTTGAATAAGGAGCCCAAAACTGCATACAGTATTCCAACTGAGGTCTTACCAGTGCCTTATAGAGCCTCAACATCACATCCCTGCTCCTATACTCTATTCCTCTAGAAATGAATGCCAACATTGCATTCACTTTCTTCACCACCGACTCAACCTGGAGGTTAACTTTAAGGGCATCCTGCACGAGGACTCCCAAGTCCCGTTGCATCTCAGAACTTTGAATTCTCTCTCCACTTAAATAATAGTCTGCCCATTTATTTCTTCTACCAAAGTGCATGACCGTACACTTTCCAACATTGTAATTCATTTGCCACTTCTTTACCCATTCCCCCAATCTATCCAAGTCTCTCTGCAGACTCTCTGTTTCCTCAGCACTACCAGCCCCTCCACCTATCTTTGTATCATCAGCAAACTTAGCCACAAAGCCATCTATTCCATAATCTAAATCGTTGATATACAACGTAAAAAGAAGCAGCCCCAACACGGACCCCTGTGGAACACCACTGGTAACCGGCAGCCAACCAGAATGGGATCCCTTTATTCCTACTCTCTGTTTCCTGCCAATCAACCAATGCTCTATCCACGTACGTAACTTTCCCATAATTCCATGGGCTCTTATCTTGTTTAGCAGCCTCATGTGTGGCACCTTGTCAAAGGCCTTCTGAAAATCCAAATACACAACATCCACTGCATCTCCCTTGTCTAGCCTACTTGTAATTTCCTCAAAAAATTGTACTAGGTTTGTTAGGCAGGATTTTCCTTTAAGGAAACCATGCTGAGTTCTGCCTATCTTGTCATATGCCTCCAGGTACTCCGTAACCTCATCCTTGACAATCGACTCCAACAACTTCCCAACCACCGATGTCAAGCTAACAGGTCTATAATTTCCTTTTTGCTTCCTTGCCCCCTTCTTAAATAACGGAGTGACATTTGCAATCTTCCAGTCCTCCAGAACCAGGCCAGAATCTATCGACTTTTGAAAGATCATTGCTAATGCCTCTGCAATCTCCACTGCTACTTCCTTCAGAACACGAGGGTGCATTCCATCTGGTCCAGGAGATTTATCTACCCTTAGACTATTCAGCTTCCTGAGTACTTTCTCTGTCGTAATTGTGACTGCGCATATTTCTCTTCCCTGACACCCTTGAATGCCCGGTATATTGCTGATGTCTTCCTCAGTGAAGACTGATGCAAAATACTCGTTCAGTTCCTCCGCCATCTCCTTATCTCCCATTATAATTTCTCCAGCATCATTTTCTATCAGTCCTATATCTACTCTCACCTGTCTTTTACTCTTTATATACTTGAAAAAGCTTTTAGTATCCTCTTTGATATTATTTGCTAGCTTCCTTTCATAGTTCATCTTTTCCCTCTTAATGACCTTCTTAGTTTCCTTTTGTAAGCTTTTAAAAACTTCCCAATCATCTGTCTTCCCACTAATTTTTGCTTCCTTGTATGCCCTCTGGTTTGCTTTTACTTTGGCTTTGACTTCTCTTGTCAGCCACGGTTGCATCCTTTTTCCAGTCGAAAATTTCTTCTTCTTTGGAATATATCTGTCTTGCACCTTCCTCACTTCTCGCATAAACTCCAGCCACTGCTGCTCTGCCGTCCTTCCCGCTAGTGTCCCTTTCCAATCAACTTTGGCCAGTTCCTCTCTCATGCCACTGTAATTTCCTTTACTCCACTGAAATACCGACACATCGGATTTCGGCTTCTCTTTCTCAACTTTCACAGTGAACTCAATCATGTTGTGATTGCTGCCTCCTAAGGGTTCCTTCACTTCCATCTCTCTAATCACCTCTGGTTCATTACACAATACCCAATCCAGTACAGCCAATCCCCTAGTGGGCTCAACAACAAGCTGTTCTAAAAAGCCATCTTGTAGACATTCTACAAATTCTCTCTCTTGAGATCCAGTGCCGACCTGATTTTCCCAATCCACTCACATATTAAAATCCCCTACAATTATCATAACACTGCCCTTCTGGCAAGCCTTTTCTATTTCCTGTTGTAAATTGTAGTCCACATCACTGCAGTTGTTTGTAGGCCTGTAGATAACTGCCATCAGGGTCCTTTTACCCCTGAGATTTCTTAGCTCAACCTGTAAAGATTCTGTACCTTCTGATCGTATGTCAACTCTTTCTAATGATTTAATATTTTACCAATAAAGCCACACCACCCCCCTACCTACCTGCCTATCCTTCTGATACACCATGTATCCTTGGACATTCAGCTCCCAGAGATATGCATCCTTTAGCCACATCTCAGTGATGGCCACAATATCATACCTGCCAATCTGTAACTGTATAACAAGATCATCCACCTTATTCCTTATGCTGCATGCATTTAAGTATAACACCTTAAGTCCAATATTTGGTACTTTTTGCATTGATTGCACTGCAACTCATCCCAATGGCTGCAAATTTGCTCCATCACCCACCTGTCCTTCCTGACATCCCTACTGCTCACTACCTCAGATCTATTTCTGTGTTCCCTCTTCTCCGCTCCATCATTCCAGTTCCTACTTCCCTGCCAAATTAGCTTAAACCCTCCCTAACAGCTCTATTAAACCTTCCCACCAGGATATTGGTCCCCCTAGGATTCAAG